>NC_135815.1:94280818-94986467 GCF_964213995.1 Mustelus asterias | reverse complement strand
ACCACTTTTCTCTGACTCACCGATCAGAGGCTGATTTTGCTTTGCATTTGCTGCTGATAGCATTTGTCTTAAGTCTACCAGCAAAAGTAGAGTACTCAGCCTCCGATTGGTTGCCCTGTGCACTGGTTGTGCAAGGCCCTCCCCTCCTTGATCGGGGCCCTGTGCACGACATGTTTCATTGTGAATCCAACTCTGACTTGGGCACAGAAGTCTAGGCTGATTCTTGCGGGTGCCGCACTGAGGGAGTGCTGCACTGCCAGAGGTGCTTGTCTTTCAGCTGAGGTTCTCGATTCAGGCCCCATCTGCCCTCTCAGGTGGAGGCCAAAGATCCCCCTCACAGCCTTTCGAAGGAGAGGAGCAGGGGAGTTATCGCCACTGGCCCGGCCAGTATCCATCCCTGAATCCACGTTGTTAAGCCACATTATTTGGTCATTGTCTCTTTGCTGTTTGTGGGAACTTGCTGTGCACAACTTGGCAGCCGTGCCTCCTACAATACAGCTTTTCAAAAACGCTTCGCTATTGATAAGGTGCTTGGAGACACCCCCGGGCAGAATTTCCCGGCCGCTCTCACTCCAAGATCGGAAAATCCTGCCGAGGCCAACAGACCTTTGCATGGTCCGTGTCGCGCCTGCTACGATTCCCGTGGCAGGCGGCTCGGGAAAATTCTGCCCCCTGCCATCATGAAAGGAGTGACGCAAATCAAAGTATTTTTATTCATGTCAATTTGATGATTGGTTTGGACAATTCCTTACTTGGGATCTTTTTCAGAAGCAGCATTGAGGAATGGATTCTCAGCCGTAACTGGAAAGAGCAGCAGAATGGACGTTGAGTTTGCTGGTGAGAAGGATGAACTGGGACATAAATACTTTGTATCTGAAACAGGAACACACATTCCAGTTCAAAATGCACATTCACTGCTGCCAGGGAGCAACAACAGAGTTTTTTGAAATTTGCATCCGAATAACATGAAAATGATATTCAACTCACATCATAATCCAATTATTTGCTGTTAATCTGCATAAAAGTACATTGATAGGGACAGTAAATCCCATAAAGACAGGCTATCAGTCCTCACCATGTGCTTTGATTTAAGAATAACAGATGTGCACAAAGCCTGTGAAATGTTCCCTTCAATGAAGCTCGATGATTATTTCAACATATTGTCTCATTAACTAGGGTTGCACGGTGGCACAGTGGTTAGCACTGCTGCCTCACAACGCCAGAGACCCGGGTTCAATTCCCGGCTTGGGTCACTGTCTGTGTGGAGCTGCACATTCTCCCCATGTCTGTGTGGGTTTCCTCCGGGTGCTCCGGTTTCCTCCCACAGTCCGAAAGACGTGCTGGTTGGGTGCATTGGCTGAGCTAAATTCTCCCTCAGTGTACCCGAACAGGCACCGGAGTGTGGCAACTAGGGGATTTTCAAAGTAGCTTCATTGCAGTGTTAATGTACGCCTACTTGTGACAATAATAAATAAATGTTAAAAAAAACTTCTCCTCGCATCTGTGTGGGTTTCCTCCAGGTGCCCTGGCTTCTTCCACACTACAAAGATGTGCGGGTTAGGTTGAGTGGCCATGGCAAGTTGCCCCATAGTGTCAGCGGGATTAGCAGGGTAAATACATGGGATTACGGGGATAGGGCCTGGTGGGATTATTGTGGTTAAGTGTATTGTTATAGGGTATTGTAGCCTTCCTTATTGTGTGTGTGTGTTTTTTTTACGTTAATAAACATTCATTATTAATTAATTACAACAAGACCTAGCTGTTCATATCTGGTTGTCACATCTTTCCTCACCTTGTACCGAATTGAAAATATACACCACTCAGAACCGGTGTTCCAAGTTACCCTTCTGGGTTTTGGGATCACCTCACCTTTAACATCAGTGGGGTTCCTCACACAAGGTGCTTGCAAGCCTCATATGGAGGCCCTAGACACTCATTCTCAAACCTGGAGACATTAACCAATAACAGAGGAAAATGGTGACATCACCTGTAGGCTGGTGTACGTTGCCATGACAATCAGATGGAAGGACACCAACAATGAACAAATCCCCCCTAGACTTTCTCGGTCACTCGCCTTGCGCCCCAACATCAGTTTATTTATTAGTGTCACAAGTAGGCTTACATTAACACTGCAATGAAGTTACTGTGAAAATCCCCTTGTCGCCACACTCCGGCGCCTGTTCAGGTACACTGAGGGAGAATTTAGCACAGCCAATGCACCCTAACCAGCACATCTTTTGGACAGTGGGAGGAAACCGGAGCACCCGGAGGAAACCCACGCAGACACGGGGAGAACGTGCAAACTCTAAACAGACAGTGACCGAGGCTGGAATTGATCCCGGGCCCCTGACGCTGTGAGGCAGCAATGCTAACCACTGTGCCATCGTGCTGCCCAAAAAGGTGAGTTCTTGAATACCTTTCCATTCATTCTGCCAGGCTTTCTGATTGAGGCAACATTCAGGGTTTTTGAAGATGAGGACCTGGCTCCCGCTTATCCAGATTAATTTGAATCCAGAAAGGAAGAATTTATATAATGTCTTTCATAACCTCAGGATGTTCCGATATGCTTTACTACCAACGGAATGCTTTGGAAGTGTAGTCACTGTTGTAATGTAGGAAACACAATACATCAATGTGATAATGACCTGATAATCTGAGAGTGATGATGGCTGATTGTCAGCCAGAACTACCCTGCTGCTCTTTGACATTTTGTGTGGGATTGTTTCTGTCGATTTGACATGGCGGAGGAGGCCTTCATTTACTGCCTGATTGGAAAGATGACACCGCTGACAGCGCAGCCCTCCCACCCTACTGCACTGGATAATCCGCTTACATTTTGTGCTCTCCGTCTCTAGTGTGGGACTTGCAACCTTCCATCTCAGAGGCTCCACACTGAGTGACACCTGGAACCTCAGGCTGGATTTTCAATTCCCAGTGGAGGTGGGAATTACGTGGGAAACGATCATTTGTTTCTGGCTGCAAAAACAACATGAAGGGGACATGGGGAGTGTGAGGGAGCAATGGAAGGGATCTGGGGAGTATAAGGGGACCTGGGGAGTGTGAGGGAGCCATGGAGGAACCTGGGGAGTTTAAGGAGGCCTGGGAAGTGTGAAAGGACATTGAGGGACCTGGGGAGTATAAGGGGACCTGGGGAGTGCGAAGGGACATTGAGAGCTTTTGATTTGATTTGATTTTTTATTGTTCAATGTATTAGCATACAGTGAAAAGCATTGTTTCTTGTGTGCTATATAGACAAAGCATACCGTACATACCGTTCACACCTGGGGAGTGTGAGAGGGCATTGAGGGGACCTGGGGAGAGTGAGGGGGCATTGAGGGGGCCTGGGGAGTGTGAGAGGGCGTTGAGGGCACCTGGGGAGTATAAGGGGACATGGAGGGTGTGAGGGAGCATGGAGAGACCTGGGGACTATAAGGGGTCTGGGGAGCGTGACGGAGTATTGAGGAGACCTGGGGAGTGTGAGGGGGCATGGAGGGACTTGGGGAGTATAAGGGGACATGGGGAGCGTGAAGTGACATGGAGGGAATCTGGGGAGAAAAAGGGGACATGGGGAGTGTGAAGAGGGCATGGAGGGGACCTGGGGAGTGCGAGGGGGCATAGAAGGACCTGGGGAGTATAAGGGGGCATGGGGTGTGTGAATGGGGCATGGAGGGACCTGAGGGACCATGAGTGGGCATTGAGGAGACCTGGGGAGTATAGGGGGACATGGGGAGTGGGAGGCAGCATGGATAGGACCTGGGGAGTTTGAGGGAGCATGGAGGGACCTGGGGAGTATAAGGGGACATGGGGAGTGTAAAGTGGCAGAAGAATTAGAGGGGATATGGCCTGGGCTTTACCGGACGGATGAAGGTGAGCGATGAGGTTTAAGTGGCATCAGAACAATATGCGGAACTGGGCCTCTCTCCCTGAGACCAAGGCGAGCTTCTAACCAGTTCACACCGTGTGACACACACACACACGCACATACACACCTCACAGTGCATCGTGGCTCGCAAAGCCCAAGCCCACCCCCAGCCACATCTAACAGAGAAAGAAATATGGCGCAAAGTGAGGTCGGAGGCAGGCCAGGGTTTCAAGAATCTGCAAAAGGGTCCCAACTCCCACTCAAAAAATTCAGTGGCCTGTAAAAGCCAGTGTGCGAACCAATATCACTGCCAAACGCACATTACACCACTGTTTGTGCTGTTAGATGATTTCCATCAGTTGCCAATCAATTTGCCAGCAGTGTGTTGTTCTTAGAGTTCATTATTTTAAGAAATTTAAATAAATAAGCAACTGGTATCACTGATAATAATCCATTACAGTAACGGTAGATTTGAAAAGAATTGCCTACTTAAAGATCAAACGTCTCAAAAGTTACAAACTTGTCGCCATAGGACAGGTTATCTCAGATTGTCAAACAAGTAATATTTTCAGAAGAATGGCTTTTGGCAAAATGTATTGCCGCTAAGATTCCTGTATCATGATTATGCACAATTAAATTATAATTAACTGACTTTACTTTAAACAACCAGGCTCCATTAATAGGTTTTGGTCTTTCATTATTAATGCTATCGAAATCAAAAACCAAAAATGTGTTTCAGGGAGTGTTGAGCCAAAACTGACCATCGAAAATACTTACAAGCACATTTACAATGTTGTTACCACCACTGATAAAGACTGATTACCTGTAAAGACTCGCACTCCAGCCATTATCTTGCAATTGAGTCTGTGTCTATACATGCCTGTTTGTGAACCCAACTCCCCACTCACCTGATGAAGGAGCAGCGCTCCGAAAGCTGGTGATTCCAAATAAACCTGTTGGACTTTAACTTTGACCTCTTACAGTTCCCCATGCATGGCATCACATTTGTGTTGATGTCAGATTGATATTAAATACCGTTTATAATATCAGGAAAATATATTTTTTTGATATCTCAATAGTCCTTCATGAAGGTAGCTAACAATGTGATCACTAGCCCATTGAGGCTTGTGCCAACTATTTTGTTGATGGACCTTGGGCCCATCTGCTCCCTCTGTTGTCTTTGTGGTTGGAGACAGCCCAGTTGCCAGCATGAGACAATCCCTCAGTTTGGTGTGAAGCCTAATCTGCGATCAGCAATCCTTGCTGGCACTGTCGCGATCCTATGCTAAGTGCTGAGTTTCAGGCGATTTGCCCAGGAGGTCTTTGGAAGATGTTCCTTTCTTAAAGACTCTTCGCTTTGCTTATTCCTCTGGAGGTCCAGGTAAAGCATGGGGTGAAGCGTGTTCAGGGGGCTCATTCTTCCCGCTTTAGTCTGCTCCTATTCCAGGCAATGGTTTGGGAGTGCCTGAGGAACCTTTCCCACATATGGGTGGCCACACCATAATGGGATGCAAATGCCCATATTTCCTGCTAAGTTGACCATTTGAATAACCTTTGAAAGCAAATATCACGGCTGAGATTCTCCGGCCTCCCAGCCGAGTGTTTCCCATCGGTGAGAGGTGGCGCACTGTTTGCTAGGGGCGGGATTCTCCGGTCCCGCTGCGTTCAATGGGAATTCCCATTGATGTCACCCCATGCCAGCAGGAAACCCGCAGGTGGGGGTGCAATGCCGGCGGGACTGGAGAATCCCACCGGCGTGAACGGCCGGAGAATTCTGGCCCACTTGTTCCGTGTCAGGAAAAAGGGAGGTACTTTCAAGTGATCTATATTTACATTGTTAAACATTAGAAATAAGGTATAGATTTAACTGAGTTTAATTTAGTGTTTCTGTGTAAGAAAGGTAAACCTATAGTTAGATTCATGTTAGACAAATATGTTTGTATGTGTGAGAGGGTTTGGTTTCAGATAAAACTGTGGCCAAGATTCTCCAACCTCACCCACGCCTGGGATTCTCAGGTCCCGCTGAAGTGTATGGAGATTTGGCTGAGTGCCAAATTCTCTGTTCCCACTGGCAGTGGTGGTGGATGAGACAAGACTGGAGAATTCTGGCCCGTGTCAATTGTGCGGAGAGAATTTACAGCGTGAAAAGTAAATAAAAGCTCAGAGAAGGAATGAGTGTTTGCTTAGCAACCAGGGGCATCTTTAGGATATGAAGGCTTTTTGTGACTGTGTTTAACTGAATTCATAGCAATTGCTGGCACACAGTGAGAGGGGGAGCAGATCTCAGATTTGCTAGAAGAAAAACCATACAATGGAGTCATGATTAAGAAAGCAAGTGACAGAAATGTAAGGAAGAGCTAGCTAATGAAACTAGAAAAATGAAGGAAGCCTGAAGTTAAAGGAACAGAGGAAACTGGAACTAGAACAGGATACTGTTCGGTGGAGTCAAGCCAAAACTGAGAAGGATTTTGCCAGTGGGAAGCCAGGAAGATATTTGAAGTGGTTCTAAGGTTTGCGATATCTTATCACAGACCGTGAAATGCTAGTTCAAATAATTGTGAAGCAATTGGTCTCAGAGATTGCGTAAAAACATTCAAGGCAAATGAATCCTGAAAGGAGAGCTGGAAAATCTGGAGGTGGATCCTTGATGAAAACAGCTGAGAGAAAGCACTATTTTGGACGAAGATTTTAAAGTGTGTGTCATTTTGAGAGTGGAGTTTAGAAACACTTGTCATCAAGGGGAATTTCAGGAGAAATCTTTGTGAAGATAAGAGTGGGATTAAAGGCGTATTGTATTATAGTCACGCTTTTCATATTCATAAATGTTTTTTGCTTTTGTTAAAGGCTGATTGGCAATTCTGTGACTCATTCATTAAAGGTTTTCCAAAAAATGTAAAAATTCTAGGGGGTGATTCTCCCATCCTGCTGCATTGCTTTTGTAGTGCAGTGGGAAGGGAGACTCAAGGGGAGGCTGTTTTGAGGGCTTCCCATTGGGCACCACGGCCTTGGCGAGTCTCCACAGCCAGATTTCTGGCGACGTCAGCTCTACACCAGAAACCAGCATGGCGCATCATAATTTATTCCAATGAGGATTTTAATCTATATTACATATAATTAGTGGGTTCAGGGCTGAATTCTCTGGGCCCACTAGCATCTCCGCCTCCCCTCGCCAGGAGTGGCTCACTCCAGTGGAGTTTACTATAGCTCCCCACTTGCAGGGAGCTGGCAGTCCAACCCCGCTGGAGTGAAGGGGGCAATCAAGGACCCCCCAGAGGGTGCGGGTAAGAGTGGGTGTCTCCTGGGCTATGCCACCTTAGTAGTGCCAGTCTGGCCCCCCGGCACTGCCCAAGGGGCAAATTGCCAATGCCCAGGAGGCATCTTGGCACTGCCCACCAGGCAGGTGGGGGGGGGGGGGGGAGGGGAGCTCCTGCTGCCACTCTGCACTTGGGATTGTGAGCAGAGAGAGGGAGGTCAGGGCTGGGCATCAGGGTGGGGGGGAGCCTGGCCTGTCATGCAGGGGGTCTGGACTGTGGGAGGGGGCGGGGGTTTATTTGGGGCTGCTATTGGCGGGAGGCAAATCAGGAGATCAGGGCTGCCGGTGGGAGGGGAGGTGGGGGGGAGATTGAGGCGGGCTGGGGATGGAGTGGGGTGGGGTGGGGTGGGGTGGGGTGGGGGGGACGTGCTCACGGGACCAACGATTGGGAAGTGGGGCGAGTGGAGGGCTGGTGTTGCAGGGGCCGCAGAGTTGGCCAGTGACCGGGAGACCTCTGACAGATCAGCGCATGCGCAATAGCCTGCTCAGCGCTATGCTGCCGGCCTTTCCAGCGGGAATAGACCTCCCCCACTGATTTCTGGAGTTAATACCACTCATGCACTCTGCAGTGCACAGAGTGTGGGAGATTCATTTTGAAAGTCCCACTGAAAAAATCAGCGTGATTTACTCCAGTTTTTAAGTGAATCCGACACTTAGAAAAAGAAATGTTTTGAGAGCGTGACTTTCTGAAAGTGAAAAGAAGAGAAAAGAACCGAAAATGTGCAAAGCGAACACAGTTTCCAATCTGAGATTGTTGAATTCAGTGTTGAGTTCTGAAGGCTGTAAAGTATCTCATTGAAAAATGAGCTGTTGTTTCCCATGCTTACTGTGGAAGAAATGTTTTAAATCAAAAACAGGCCATGCCATTTGTAGCTTGTTGCATGTGTCAACATGGTTTTCTCATCATATAGAAGGAAAGGTCAAAAGGGCACAGTGGTTAGCACTGATGCCCCACAGCGCCAGGGACCTGGGTTCGATTCCCAGCTTGGGTCACTGTCTGTGTGCAGTTTGCATGTTCTCCCCGTGTCTGCGTGGGTTTTCTCCGGGTGCACTGGTTTCCTCCCTCAGTCCAAAGATGTGCAGGTTAGGTTGATTGGCCGTGCTAAATTGACCTTTAATTTCAGGGGATATAGCGGGGTGAATACATGGGGTTATGGGGATAGGGCCTGGGTGGGATTGTGGTCGGTGCAGACTCGATGGGCCAAATGGCCTTCTTCTGCATGGTGGGGATTCTATTCTATGAATTTTGTCAAATGTCAGCAACCAGCACTTTCTCTTAAAGAAACAATCCGGATTTAACTACAGTCTGGTAATTCACAGCATTTCCATCCAGAATCTGATCACTAAAGTAATTACACTTTTGCAAAGTATAACTAACGGATGTAAAGTTCTGGGGACTTAACTTTGCCTGATTGGTAAGGATTGAGTTTAGTGGTAGTCTCCTCATTGTTTGAATATGTCCACGCTGTCGGTGAAAAGTATTGCTTCTTGCGTGTTACACAGACAAAGCATAACCATGCATTGAGTACATAGGGGAGAAGGAAAGGAGAGGGTGCAGAATGTAGTATTACAGCATTGCTAGATTGTAGAGAAAGATTAAGGTGGGTCCATTCAAAAGTTTGATGGGAGCAGGGATGAAGCTGTTCTTGAGTTGGTTGGTACGTGGCCTCAGACTTTTGTATCTTGTTTCCCGATGGAAGAAAGTGGAAGAGAGAATGTCCGGGGTGCATGGGGTCCTTGATTATGCTGGCTGCTTTTCCGAGGTAGCGGGAAGTATAGACAGAGTGCACGGATGGGAGGCTGGTTTGCGTGATGGATTGGGCTACGTTCACAACCCTTTGTAGCTTCTTGTGGTCTTGGGCAGAGCAGGAGACATACCAAGTTGTGATACAACCAGAAAGGATGCTTTCTATGGTGCATCTGTAAAAATTGGTGAGAGTCGTTGCTGACATGCCAAATTTCCTTAGCCTCCTGAGAAAGTAGAGATGTTGGTGGGCTTTCTTAACTATAGCGTCGGCGTGGAGTGACCAGGACAGGTTGTTGGCAATCTGGACACCTAGAAACTTGAAGCTCTCGACCATTTCCACTTCATTAAACTTGGGGGTGGGGGGGCTACGGAGGTAGAACGAGGCAGTGTGACAGACTTTATGGGTGTACAGAAAATTGGAACAGACGCTGAAGTGAATTGCCTCCTTCTGTGTCATAATAACTCTATTACTCCATTGTGGTTGACATTTAGACTGGAGATAATTAAAGCAATATCTTTCATCCTGCTACTGAGGGTTTCCTTCAAAGTATTCTTCCTTAATTAAAGAAAGGAGCTTAACTTGAGCCGCTATTGCATCTTATAATTGCTTTGTTGATTTGAGAACGAGAGGATTGCGTTCTACACTTGGAATAGCTTGATGGCTGCAAATCATGTCTTTGTTCCGTTTTTAAAAAAAAACAAATTGTGTTCACAAACCGAATCCTCATTCCTAGTGATTGCTGGAACCCATCTGGGTCCAATACAGATATTTCTTCAAGTGTTGAGTAGCTCCTTAAGCAATTGAAATGGAAAATGTTGGAAATACTCAACAGGTCGGCACATCTGATACATCTTCCTTTTTCCTCAAACCAGGATTTCCCCTCACTGAGGTTGATATAATTTTTTATTCATTCGTGGGACATGGGCATCACTGGCCCAGCATTTATTGCCCATCCCTAGTTGCCCTTGGAGGGGCAGTTGAGAGTCAACCACATTGCCGTAGTTCTGGAGTCATTTGTTAGGGGAGACAATGGCCTCGTGGTATTATCGCTAGACTGTTAATCCCGAACCTAAGCTAATGTTCTGGGTACCCAGCTTCGAATCCCGTCACAGCAGATGTTGGTTTTTAAATTAAATTAAAAAATATCTGGAATTAAGAATCTATTGATGACCCAAAAACCATTGTCAATTGTCATAAAAACCCATCTGCTTCACTAATGTCCTTTGGGGAAGGAAATCTGCCGTCCTTGCCTGTTCTGGTCTACATGTGACTCCAGAGCCACAGCAATGTGGTTGACTTTCAGCTGCCCTCTGTACAAGGGTGACTAGGGATGGGCAATAAATGCTGGCCCAGCCAGCAATGCCCATGTCCCATGAATGAATAAAATAAACATATAGGTCAGACCGGCTAAGGAGAGCAGATTTCCTTCCCTAAAGGGCATTCATGAACCAGATGGGTTTTTATGACAATCAATAACGGTTTCGTGGTCATCAGTAAATACTTAAATCCAGATTATTTTTATTGAATTCAAATTCCACCATCTGCCGTGGTAGGATTCGAGCCCGGGTATCCCGGAACAATAGCTGAGTGATTGGGTTAATTGTCCAGCGATAATGCCACTAGGCCATTGCCTGCCCTGATATGGGGCCCTTGAGTATATACTACCCTGGAACTACAGAAAAGACTGGTTCAGTACATCTTGTTTACTGTGCGCCATTCTGGTCACCACTGAAAGCATGTAATTACGCTGCAGAGGGGTGCAGAGGAGATCTACAGGGAGCTTGCAGTAGTAATCTCGTGCACGGGAGGTTGGTCTGATCCTTGGGACCTGGGACCTGGAATGATGGAGGACAAAAATATTCCACAAATCAGGTTCTGAATACTCTTTAGTGGTTGAGAAATCCAGACCACAGTGGCACAGTGGTTAGCACTACTGCCTCACAGCACCAGAAACCCAGGTTCGATTCCCAGGCTTGTGTCTGTGTGGAGTTTGCACATCCTCTCTGCGTCTGTGTGGGTTTCCTCCGGGTGCTCCAGTTTTCTCCCACAGCCCAAAGATATGCGTGTTAGGTAGATTGGCCGTGCTAAAGTGACCCTAGTTTTAGGGTATTAGCATGGTAAATAAGTGGGGTTACGGGAATAGGGATTGTGGTCGGTGCAGGCTCGATGGGCCGAATGGCCTCTTTCTGCACTGTAGTGAAGGCTCGATGGGCCGAATGGCCTCTTTCTGCACTGTAGTGATTCTATAATTCTATGACCATGTTGTTCTGGCCGCCTTACAATGGTAGTGGTCTTGATGTCTTCTGCTTGCTGAATAAGCTCGAGGGCAACACAGGCATCTCTGCTCAGCACAGGGAAAGGCTTACTGCGGGTGATGTATCTCAGCTCAAAGAGTTGTTTGTCACTGTGTCTCTGTGGCTCAGGGATCATGCCGAAGATCATAGAATCACTACAGTGCAAATGGAGGCCATTTGGCTCAATGGGTCTGCACCGACCCTTCGAAGGAGCATCTTACCCAGGCCTATCCCCGTAACCCTGCACATTTACCAAGGCCAATCCACCTAAGCTGCACATCTTTGGACACTAAGGAGTAATTTAGCACGGCCAATCCACGTAACCTGCACATCTTTATGACACTGAGGGGCAATTTAACACGGCCAATCCACCTAAGCTGCACATCTTTGGACACTAAGAAGCAATTTAGCATAGTCAATCCACCTAATCGGCACATCTTTAGACACTAAAGGGCAATTTAGCATGGCCAATCCACCTAACCTGCACATCTTTTAGACACTAAGGGGCAATTTAGCATGGCCAATCTACCTAATCTGCACATCTTTTAGACACTAAGGGGTAATTTAGCATGGCCAATCTACCTAATCTGCACATCTTTTAGACACTAAGGGATAATTTAGCATGGCCAATCTACCTAATCTGCACATCTTTTAGACACTAAGGGGTAATTTAGCATGGCCAATCTACCTAACCTGCGCATCTTTGGACTGTGGGAGGAAACTGGACCATCCGGAGGAAACCCACGCAGACACGGGGAGGACGTGCAAAACTCCACGCAGGCAGTCACCAGAGTCCAGATCGCTGGTGTTGTGAGGCAGCACTGTGCCACCGTGCCGCCCCTGTACAAAAGTAAACTGTGGTGGATGCTGGACATCCACAACAGAAAGAGGAACGTGTTTCAGATCAGTGACCTTGCATCAGGGCAACAGCTCACTTCATTTTCATCGGTGCGACTTGCAGCTTTGAGGAAAGTCCAGTGACCTGGAACGCCAACTCCTTTCCACTTTCCACAATCGCTGCCAGCCCCGCTGCGTGTACCCAGCATTTGGAAAACAGATTGCTGATTGTTGAGTCACAGTGGGGAACACGGGGCATGCTAAGCCGTGTTTCATTGAGGTGCATTTGTTTTTGTAAACCTGTGAGGACATGCAGTGCTGAAAAATAAATAAAACCAACCCTCAGTTTTGAATATTTTCTGGGTGAAAAACTATTTCTGAAAGTTATAAAATGTACCTATTCTCTCTCATGGGAAATTAACAATTGGTAGCATTATCTTTTTATCAGATGGGTGGGGATCATATTGGCGACTCTTAATTGTGCTTGACTTAATTGTAAACAAGTTGCTTTATTAAAATAGGTCCCAGATGGGATACGTTACAAAAAACAGCATTTAGAACAATGTGTCCCATTAGTAGGAACGTTTCTTTCCCGGAAAATCTATTCACAGTGAAGTGGCCTTCTCAACTGATGGTAAATAAAGTATCATGATTTTAAAGTTGGAGTCTCTTTGGACAACCCATTCACGCATTGGCCTAAACTTTCAGGAACACATTCTTGCCACCTCCGACTACCCCTCCACCTTTTATGCTCTAACAAGCATCAATTGACACACGGTTCGGATGTGAGGTCGTCAGAGAATCATAGAATCCTCCAGTGCAGAAGGAGGCCATTTGGCCCATCGAGTCTGCACCGACCACAATCGCACCCAGGCCCTGTCCCCACAACCCCATGTATTTACCCTAGCTAGTCCCCCTGACACTAAGGGGCAATTTAGCATGGCCAATCCACCTGTATAGCGCGCAAGAAACAATGTATAACTGTATAGCGCAAGAAACAATATTTTTCACTGTATACTAATACATGGTGTGGCGGCACGGTGGCACAGTGGTTAGCACTGCTGCTTCACAGAGCCAGGATCCCGGGCTTGATTCCCGGATTGGGTCACTGTCTGTGTGGAGCTTTCACGTTCTCCCCGTGTCTGCATGGGTTTCCTCTGGGTGCTCCGGTTTCCTCCCACAGTCCGAAAGATGTGCTGGTTAGGTACATTGTTCCAAACAGGCGCCAGAGTGTGGCGACTAGGGAAATTTCACAGTAACTTCATTGCAGTGTTAATGTAAGCCTTAGAAATCATAGATTTCTTGTGACAAGCCTTACTTGTGACATAATAAATAAACTTTACTCTACAGTGGTACAGTCGTTAGCACACAGCGGTTAGCACTGCTGCCTCAGAGCACCAGGGACCTGGGTTCGATTCCTGGCTTGGGTCACTGTCTGTGCGGAGTCTGCACGTTCTCTCTGTGTCTGCGCGGGTTTCCTCCGGGTGCTCCGGTTTCCTCCCACAGTCTAAAGACGTGCGGGTTAGGTGGATTGGCCGTGCTAAATTGCCCCTTAGTGTCAGGGGGACTAGCTTAGGGTAAATGCTCGGGGTTGTGGGGATAGAGACTGGGTAGGATTGTGGTCGGTGCAGACTCGATGGGCCGAATGGCCTCCTTCTGCACTGTCGGGATTCTATGATTCTAAAATGTCAGGCAGCATCAGGGAATGTTTCAGGTCATCAGGTCGATGGATCTTTCATCAGGACTAAAGAAAGATAAGAATCTATTGTCCAGCTCATTCTCAAACTGTTACATCTGCTCTTGACAAGGGGAAAATAAAATCACACCCACCAGTGCAGATCGTGAGAATGAATACCAGGAATCCAGGCACAAAGTCCAATTTGCTGGAAGGCACTGAATTCCGTGCGGTATGTAATCTCCCATCTGATCTCCCAGATCAGCTGAAAACACAACAAGAACAAGAGTTCCCTCCTAAACAGAAGCTGATTTTCATATGTGCAAACATAGACCAGCGCGATCCCATCACTGGTGGGATCGGGCTGTGTACTTTCTCGGCCATCAGGAGTGGGTGTGAAGTACACCCCTCTTCACAAAGAGCTGGAGGTTTCTAAAAAAAAATCAGTGTCTTGGTCTGGCGGAACCTAGGACTCTCTATGCTTCTCTCTGCTTTTCATTTCAAATTTGATGTGGGGAAAGATCGGGAATATTGTCAGTTGGAAACTAAAAATGTTGTCTGGATAAATTACCGCAAGATAACCTGCATAAAAAGGTATTAAGATTCCTTCAGAACAGGAAGCAAGGACTATAGAGGGAGTACAGCGATAACCATAACCATTCCCACAACCATCATTTATCCTGCTAATCCCCCTTACACTAGGGTCAATATAGCATGACCAATCAAGCTAACCCGCACATCTTTGGACTGTGGGAGGAAACCGGAGCACCCGGAGGAAACCCACGCAAACACGGGGAGAAAGTGCAAACTCCACACAGACAGTGACCCGAGGCTGGAATTGAACCTGGGTCTCTAGTGCTGTGAGGCAGCAGTGCTAACCACTGTGCCACCGTGCCGCCCTTAGGATTGTATTCATTGCAGTCTAGAAGTGTAGGAGGGGATCTCATAGAAACTTATAAAATTCCAACAGGGTTAGCCAGGGTAGATTCAGAAAAAAATGTTCCCGATGGTGGGGGAGTCCAGAACTAGGGGTCATAGTTTGAGGATAAGGGGTAAACCTTTTAGAACTGAGGTGAGGAGAAATTTCTTCACCCAGAGGGTGGTGAATGTGTGGAATTCACTACCACAGAATGTAGTTGAGGCCAAAACATTGTGTGGTTTCAAGAAGAAATTAGATATAGCTCTTGGGGCTAAAGGGATCAAGGGATATAGGGGAAAGGAGGGATCAGGATATTGAATTTGATGATCAGCCATGATCAAAATGAATGGTGGAGCAGGCTCGAAGGGCCGAATGGCCTCCTCCTGCTTCTAGTTTCTATGTTTCTGTGCTATGAGAAAGAATTCTTGTAATGCAAATGTTTGCTGAAGAACAGAAGTGACAAGACATTCAAAAGGAAGACAACAGAGCTTGTTGGTGGTTAGCAATTAAGGTTGGGTTAAGATTGCCTAAAGACATTAATCCATGCTTAAAGTGGCTCATGATGAAATAAGACATAACTAGGGGCATTAGTAGGCAGCTGATTTGCATTGATCACTCCTCCCCAATACCATCAATGTGCCTTTGCCATGCCTATAGAATCCCTACAGTGCAGAAGGAAGCCATTTGGTCCATGGAGTCTACACCAACCACAATCCCACCCAGGCCCTATTCCCGTATCGTCACACATTTATTCTGCTAATCCCCCTGACACTAGGGTCAATTTAGCATGGCCAATCAACCCAACACACACATCTTTGGGCTGTGGGAGGAAACCGGAGTACCTGGAGGAAGCCCACACAGACACGGGGAGAATGTGCAGACAGTGACCCGAGGCCGGAATTGAACCTCGGTCCTTGGCGTTGTGAGGCAGCAGTGCTAACCATTGTGCCACCGTGCTGCCAATGACTGAGAATGATTGTCTCGATGTGGAGATGCCGGCGTTGGACTGGGGTAAACACAGTAAGAAGTTTAACAACACCAGGTTAAAGTCCAACTGGTTTAACTCTCTCCACTCACGTTGTTTGTTTCTTAAAGACTTGATTAGCTGTAAGTATTCGCATTCCAACCATTATTCATGTAAATTGAGTCTGTGTCTTTATATGCCCTGTTTGTGAACAGAATTCCCACTCACCTGAAGAAGGGGCTTGGAGCTCCGAAAGCTTGTGTGGCTTTTGCTACCAAATAAACCTGTTGGACTTTAACCTGGTGTTGTTAAACTTCTTACAATGATTGACTCTACAGCTTCAGGATCAGGTAGAAGCTATTAGGGCAGAGTTAGCCACTTGCAGCAAGCCTACCTGCAACCAACCTGCAGCACCACCAGTAGCAGTGT
Source organism: Mustelus asterias (assembly GCF_964213995.1). Lineage (NCBI taxonomy): Eukaryota > Metazoa > Chordata > Chondrichthyes > Carcharhiniformes > Triakidae > Mustelus > Mustelus asterias. Next base: position 94,970,426 of record NC_135815.1, on the reverse strand, counting down.
AGGTAATTCCCGACCATGTCTGTGTCTTGATTCAAGGACGACACCAACTCAGGGTTACGTGTTTCTGCCTTGGTTTTTCATGTGACTCACCAAGCTGATTCCCGAACACAGGAACGAACAAACTCGGAGCAGGAGTGGGCCACGTGGTCCCTCCAACCTGCTCTGCCATTCAATAAGATCGTGGCTGATCTGATTGTACCTCAACCTCACATGACCCTAATAACCTTTCATCCCCTTAAATTTCCAGCAACTTCATAGACACACAAATTTCAAACCTAAACATGAATAATGCACAGTGGTTAGCACTGCCGCCTCACAGCGCCAGGGATCCGGGTTCGATTCTCGGCTTGGGTCACTGTCATAGAACATAGAACATTACAGCGCAGTACAGGCCCTTCGGCCCTCGATGTTGCGCCGACCAGTGGTACCAATCTAAAGCCCCTCTAATCTACACTATTCCAATATCATCCATATGTTTATCCAAGAACCACTTGAACGCTCTCAACGTTGACGCGTCCACCACTGCTGCAGGCAGGGCATTCCATGCCCTTACTACTCTCTGAGGAAAGAACCTACCTCTAACATCTGTCCTATATCTCTCAGACTGTCTGTATGGAGTCTGCTCGTTCTCCCCGTATCTCCGTGGGTTTCCTTCAGTTTCCTCCCGCAGTCCAAAGATGTGCGGGTTAGGTGGATTGGCCATGCTAAATGGCCCCTTAGTGTCAGGGGGACTCGCTAGGGTAAATGCATGGGGTTATGGGGATAGGGCCTGGGTGGGATTGCGGTTGGTGTAGATGGGCCGAATGGTCTTCTTCTGCACTGTAGGATTCTATGATTCTAAGTCTTGCAGCACCTGGCATAAGGTGCCTGGTTCCTGCAAAACTGGAACCATCTATCTTATGGCATTGTGATTGCACGCACAACCGGAGGGAAGTGAGTTAGTAAGGTAATGGAAGAACGCATGGGGTGAAAAGTGCAGGAGGGTTGAATTGACTGTTGTGCTTGGCGAGTCCTCTGACTTCACCCTTCCCCTCTGGACTCAGGTTAATGGTATGGCCTCTCTGAAGGAACGGAAAAGTCTTTGCAATGCAAGGCCATAGTCCCACAATGAAAACCTCTTTCCAGATGTTTCCTCTTGTTATCTGCATCTTGTTCAGCAAGCAGCGTTGTAAGGTTGGGAATATCACAGCAGATCATGAGCCTCACTTTGCCACCCTGTCCTCTGAGGATGTGAATGTATGCGCGTAGTTAGAAGTGAAGCCCTTTATATATATCAGCGTGGCAAGATTTCCAGCAAGAGTTTGCTTCGGTGAAATAGGCCCATCCATTAGGTGGGCAGGCATGGCGAACATTAACGGGCTGTTAAGTAGTTTGAATAGATGGACAAAACCAAGCATACTTTGCCAATTTAGAATAGACTTACTGTGGCTGATTCGTCGGTGCCTTTGAATGCCTTCCTCAATTGAAGCCTGCTCCTCGGTATGATGCAGTATTAGAACAAAGAGAGCAAAGGAAATTACAACACAGGAACAGGCCCTTTGGCCCTCCAAACGTGCACCATGCTGCCTCACTGAACTAAAACCCCCTCCCTTCTGGGGACCATATCCCTCTATTCCCTCCTATTCATGTATTTGTCCAGACGCCCCCTAAAAGTCACTATCGTATCTGCTTCCACTACCTCCCCCGGCAGTGAGTTCCAGGCACCCACCACCCTCTGTGTAAAAAACTTGCCTCATACATCTCCTTTAAATCTTGCCCCTCACACTTTAAACTTGTGCTGCCTGGTAATTGACTCTTCCACCCTGGGAAAAAGTTTCTGACTATTGACATGGATATCTCCTTTGGTCAGGCAAGGTGTATGACTCCCTGTGGAGATGATGCCAAGCTTCTGGGGGCAAATTATGTTGTGCGACTGAAGGGATCTTAAACCCCTATAGCACTAGTTTAAACCATAGAATCATCCTGTTAGCATCTTTGATAATGGATCGGTTTTACAAGTATCCATCAAAAACCTTCTCCAGCATGATGGTACAATGGTTAGCACTGCTGCCTCACAGCGCCAGGGACCCGGGTTCGATTCCCGGCCTTGGGTCACTGTCTGTGTGGAGCCTGCACATTCTCCCCGTGTCTGCATGGGTTTCCTCCGGGTGCTCCGGTTTCCTCCCACATTCCTAAGATGTGCAGGTTAGGTGGATCGGACATGCTAAATTGCCCCTTAATGTCCAAAGATATGCAGGTTAGGTGGGTTGGCCATACTAAATTGTTGCTTAGTGTCCCAAAATGTGTAGGTTAGCTGGATTAGCCATGGGAAATGTGTGAGGATATGGGGATAGGGCAGGGGAGAGGGCCTGGGTAAGATACTCTGTCAGAGAGTTGGTGCAAATTCGATGGGCCGAATGGTCTCTTCTGCACTGTAGGGATTCTATGATTTAAACTAGTACTATAGGCTTTTAAGATCCCTTCAGTTGCACCACATAACTTTTCCCCAAACTTTGACAGTATTGCAGTGTTCTCCTCAACGGACCTACATGATTTGTTCTTTCTGAAATGTTCATTGGGACTCCAATGTGCTGGACTGCCACTGCATTTAGTTTGTGTTTAATTTGTAAACAATGCAGAGGGATCTTTGATATGTCAGTAACTAAGACCTAAATCTGACACAGTTTTCGCAGTGTATTAAAGGGCCCAATTTCTGCTCGCTAAACTCTGAGAAACATCTGTTATTGGATGAAGTACCCTGGGTTCTCCCAACATTTGCAAAGAGTTGAAACAGTAGCTGCATTGTCACAGGGCGGCACGGTGACACGCTGCTGCCTCACGGCGCCACGGTTTGATTCCTGTGGAGTTTGCACGTTCTCCCCGTGTCTGCGTGGGTTTCCTCTGGGTGCTCCGGTTTTCTCCCACACTCCGAAAGACGTGCTGGTTAGGGCGCATTGGCCAATGCTAAATTCTCCCTCAGTGTCCCCGAACAGGCACCGGAGTGTGGTGACTAGGGGATTTTCACAGTAACTTCATTGCAGTGTTAATGTCAGCCTACTTGTGACACTAATAAATAAACTTCAAAAAATGTAGGCCGGAAGTTTACCGTTCGCCACGGGAATGGGAGCAGGTGAGGGGCAGACAATGGGAATGTTCGTTGACCTCGGGCGGGATTTTATGATTTCAAGCCGAGCAAGACTGTAAAATCCCATCCATAATTTATTCATGTCTTTGTCAGTCTTATTTCCCAAAATAAACAACAGTATATTCTTCCCGTGTCTGCGTGGGTTTCCTCCGGGTGTTCTTCTTTCTTCCCGCAGCCCAAAGATGTGCGGGTTAGGTTGATTGGCCATGCTCAATTGACCCTAGTGTCAGGGGTAATATGTGGGGTTGTGGGAATTGGGCCCGGGTCGGTGCAGACTCGATGGGCTGAATGGCCTCCTTCTGCACTGTAGTGGTTCTATGATATATATTTTTTAAATAGGCAATACATAGCAGGTATTCCTGCAATGGTGACACGCAGAAACCCATGTTCAAAGAAGTTTTATTTTTCCATTGTAACGGATGAATGCACATAAAATTACGAGTGGAAGAAACATCATGCCAGAAAATTGCATAGAATTCATACAAAATTTGAATATGCATTTCGGAACAAGTTATCATCGTCGAAGACAATATTATTTACATCCTTTTTGTTGTGTGAAGTGTTCCCTTTGTCACATTTTGTTATTCTACAGTCAACTTGAAGTCAAAACATTTGAACAATATTAGAGCACAGATTAGTATGACCAGCGAGGTAAATGGAATTAGGCTACGCTCACTGTTAATACACGTTTTGTTAGTCGCCCATCGGAACTGAAAATGTCCTGTTCAATGTCCTCATCCAAAAATGACCCGCATTTAACGCTGAACGCATGGTGTAGTGTTTGTAGTTGTTAAAGGAAATTCACATACAACCCAGTTCAGTACAGAACAGCCCATAAATACAGATTTCCACAGTAAGTACTTTGAATATTCCACTTAGACAGATACAGAACAAGGCAAACAATTCAAAGGCACAAGACTTTCACATCATATAAGAACCCTTCTGTTAGATTCAACAAATCTAATTCAAGTAACGTTACACAACACGTATAGCATGTGTGTATGTATGTATGTGTATGTTTTATATATATGTATATATAGACACACATTTACACACACACGCGATTCCACTACAACCATTGAAAACTATAGGGCGTGATAGAGATGGAATAAAACTATGAATTTCTGTTTTTGCGATGAAGTTACAGTTAAAACCAATAAAAGGTTAAAAGAAAGATACCCCATCGTCAATTCTGAGCGAGCTCGACCCATGGCGATGGTGTTTTTTTTTATTAGAATGGCACATTAAATTGTATAAAAATAAAGAGAATGTTTTACATTGATGTCATATTAGACAAATACTGCGCCAATACTGGCAATGAAATGTCGTCGCTCGGAATAATTACACACACATTAAATTGAGTGGAAATACAAGAGACTTCGGATTCTTGTATCCCATAGATTGAGCAGCCACTGTAAACATCAAAATGTTTTTGCCATAAAATAGTCCCTTAAATCTGAAACCACCTACCCTGCCAATTTAGCTGCTGCAACACTTGTATCTGTTGCGTGCTGGGGATACATGGCATTGGGTGAATAGTGCCAAATGCCAAAGAATTCAGGTCGCACAAATTGTCGAAGCGACTGTCCATTATAGTGCCGTTTCACTTAAAGTTACCAGTGATAATTAATCATTAGCAGTATCCGCATTTTCAGTGTTTAATTTTGAAATTAAAATTTCATCCACAAAGTGCATTAATACAATGACTTGTTTGCATTTCTTTTCGCCTGCCCCCCCCCCCCCCCCCCCCCCCCCCCTGCCCTGTCCCATTCGGTTCAGGATATTTACAGCCACTGGTATTGTACAAAAACAAATTTTACAAATGACTTCGATGCGTAGCAAGTTACAATATTCTGAATGTGCAGTTGGATATAAGGACTTCCCGTTACGTCACTCACGTTAACTTGTAATAACAATCTTGGTTTAGAAAAAACTGTGATATTGATGTAACTTTTACTTTGTACACACAAGTCAAAGACACGTTTTTTACCCTGTAAAGCTACCTTAAAGTACAATACAGCACAAGCTCCACGACAAAAACTGCCTGTTACAGTTATATTTTAAAGGATCCACAGTGAGAACCATAATACTTCCATCAAGCATGCATCCCTGAAACTTGTTTCCCATTGAATATACTGGACGAAGCTATACAGAAAGTTTTAGAGGGTGCACGACCAAAACTCCCGTTATATTAAGCAAATTCTTAATTCAGCAATGCCAACATTAAAGTACGCAGCAATTTACAATTCTTCAGATAAGTGTACTTCATGTATAAAGCAAAGACAAGTGGCAAACCCGTGCCTGCAACTAGAGCAAAGGTTTCTTCCCACGGTGCAATCATGCAATGTTATGGATACGTGGCTGGTGAGCTTGGGCCTATCAAGTGCTCGAGGTCCCAAGTTCTTCTTTGATGGTTCTTCAAGTGAAATGGGTGGCACTGTACAATTAGTTTCGCACTGGCACTCGGACTGACTGTACACACACACACACACACAGACACACACACACACACACACACAGACCCTGACACTGCACTGTACGCTTGGGTAGGTCTTCCAGAACGCAGACTTGCACTCAAAGCACTTGCTCCCCTGCCTACATTCTTTGTGGCTGCCACAACCGCGCCCCCTCCAAAAGAAAAGACGTAACACAGTTTCAAGGTGGGGTCTGCCTATTAGAGTGATGTATCGAAGACTTTCTCCGACTTGTCGTCTTCTAAATCGTCTTCGTTTGAGCATGACTTGTGGTTTAATTTCCCATTGTCAGGTGCGAGGGTGGGAGCTGGGAGACTGTGATCTCCATCTTCACTGAACTTCCCTTTCAGCGTGTCCTGTACAAACTCTTGGATTTCCAATGGCAGCCTCTTAAACTTGTCCTGGTATTCTTGATCAAGATCACTCTGTAACTGCAAACGAGAGAGAGAGGCCGTCAATTCTGCAGACAAACAAATTACGAATTCTTTATTGCACAGCGGGACCTTTGTGTCCAGGGTAAGTGCACGCCAACATAAAACAACACATTTCTAGGTGACTCAATCCTTTCAGTTCAGGTCAACATTTGTTACAAAGAATGGAGAACAAAGAACAGTACAGCACAGGAACAGGCCCTTCAGCCCTCCAAGCCTGCGCTGATCATGATGCCTGCCTAAACTAAAACCCTATGCACTTATGGAGTCTGTATCCTTCCATTCCCATCCTATTCATGTATTCATCGAGTTGCCCCTTAAATGCCGCTATCGTGCCTGTTCCCACTACCTCCCCGGGCAGCGCGTTCCAGACATTCATCACCCTCTGTGTAAAAAACTTGCCTCGCACATCTCCTCTAAACTTTTCCCCATGCACCTTAAACCTATGTCCCCCAGTACTTGACTTTTCTACCCTAGGAAAGAGCATCTGACTATCCACTCTGTCCATGCCACTCATAATCTTGTAAACCTCTATCAGGTCATCCCTCAACCTCCGTCATGCCAGTGAGAATGAACCGAGTTTATCCAACCTCTCCTCATAGCTAATACCCTCCAGACCAGGCAACATCCTGGTAAACCTCGTCTGTACCCTCTCCAAAGCCTCCACATCCTTCTGGTAGTGTGGTGACCAGAATTGTACACAATATTCTAGATGTGTTTTGATGATTGGGATGCTTGGAATATGGAACAGTATTGGTTCCCAACTAATGGTGCCACATATAGAACGGGATGGAGATCTGTTGCCAGTTTTCTCCCCTCATTCTCAACCGAAGGCTTTGATTGTTTTGAATGGCTTTGAAGGCTTTGATCTTTGTTATGGTTTCGCTCGACATTCGCCCATCAGTGTTCAATTGGTGTTCCTCATAGAAACATAGAAACCAGAAGCAGGGGTAGGCCATTCAGCCCTTCCAGCCTGCTCTGTCATTCATTATGATCATCAAATTCAAAATCCTGATCCCCCCTTCCCCCCATATCCCTTGATCCCTTTAGCCCCTAGAGCTATATCTAATTTCTTCTTGTAATCAGACAACGTTCTGGCCTCAGCTACTTTCTGTGGTAGTGAATTCCACACATTCACCACCCTCTGGGTGAAGAAATTTCTCCCCACCTCAGTCCTAAAAGGTTTACCCCTTATCTTCAAACTATAACCCCTAGCTGTGGACACCCCCACCATCGGGAACATTCTTTCTGAATCACAGTGCAGAGACACAAAGCAAGTTTTGTGGTGGAACCTGGTGTGAAACAGAGGCCAGGAGGAAATTGAGAAAATTAAATAAATAAAGATGATTTTCCACGTTGGTTGGAGCATGGGATTCTCCCATCTCCATTTGGATTGCAATCTGCCTCAATAAAAGGGTCCCATGCAAAGTGGACTTGGCAATTTTCAGCCACTACCTAGTGGGGTATCAGCTCACAGCACAAAACCGCTGGCAAAATCAATCAAAGAAGTTGTAAGGAAATCATAGGGCCCCTACAGTGCAGAAGGAGGCCATTTGGCCCATCGCGTCTACACTGACTCACTGACAAAGTATCTTACCCTGGCCCTCTTCCCTGCCCTATCACTGTAACCACAGTAAGAAGTTTAACAACACCAGGTTAAAGTCCAACAGGTTTATTTGGTAGCAAAAGCCACACAAGCTTTCGGAGCCCCAAGCCCCTTCTTCAGGTGAGAAGGGGCTTGGGGCTCCGCAAGCTTGTGTGGCTTTTACTACCAAATAAACCTGTTGGACTTTAACCTGGTGTTGTTAAACTTCTTACTGTGTTTACCGCAGTCCAACGCCGGCATCTCCACACTATCACTGTAACCCCAGATATTTCCCATGGCTAATCCATTTAACCTGCATATCTTTCGACACCATGGGCAATTTAGCATGGCCAATCCACCTCACCTCCACATCTTTGGAGTTTGGGAGGAAACCGGAGCACCCGAAGGAAACCCACCAGACATGGGGAGAACGTGCAGACTCCACACAGACAGTGACTCAAAGCTGGAATTGATTTGATTTGATTTATTATCACATGTATTAGTGAAAAGTATTGTTTCTTGCGCACTATACAGATAAAGCATACCGTTTATGGAGAAGGAAAGGAGAGATTGCAGGATGTAGTGTTGCAGTCATAGCTAGGGTGCCCTGACCAAGCTTTCTCCATGTGTTATAGCTGTGTGTGTTGCTTAAGTGTACTGGTGTACCCCAGTAGCAGCCTAGTCAACCGAGGATAAGCAGCAACTGGGAATCTTCAAAGATGGCAGGGCAAAAGGGGGAAGCAAGACTGGCCATGGATCTACTGAAACTCTCTTGTTCACCTTCCCAATCCACTCAAACCCAAGCTGTTCTGCATTAACGGTCCTTGTTTCCCCCCACTCTCCCCCCTCCACCTTCACCACTCCCTTGGCTCTGCATTGCGAAATCATTTGGCCTCTTTGTCAATAATATCCCTACACCTGCTTGCAGTCAAAGTCGTGGCACATATACAGACAGCTGACAGTGCCTTCGCCACATTGCCCCGTAATAAATCACGCAGAGAGCTTCCCACACGGATATTGCATGAGGTATTGGAGCACCACTCAATGGGAACAATGCAGAAGGAGGCCATTCGGCCCATCAAGTCTGCATTGATCACAGTCCCACCCTACCCCCATTATCCCGTGCATTTGCAGGGGCTAGTGCCCCTGACACTATGGGACAATTCAGCATAGCCAATCCATCCTAACCCGCACACCTTTGGAGTGTGGGAGGAAACCGGAGCACCCAGTGGAAACCCATGCAGACACGGGGAAGAACGTGCAAACTCCACACAGACAGTGACCCAAGCCGGGAATTGAACCTGGGTCCCTGGTGTGTAAGGCAGCAGTGCTAACCACTGCACCATCGTGCCGCCCCAGTTCTGCAGAAGTACTATTTTCAATGGCAATATTTCAAGGATTGACCCACTTTAGTTGTTTATCATGTGACAAAGAAGCATGTGCTGCTCTTTGGTCACTGGAGAACATGAGGAAAATAAAGTTTGCCATTGGTCTACAATGGATGCAAGCTGTGAATTGAAACAAAATGCCAATGTGAGTGAGTCCTCAGTGGATCAGTAATTCTATCCACCCTGCGTCACAGAGCCAGGGACCCAAGTTTGATTCCTGCCTCGGGTGACAGTCTGTGTGGAGCTTGCACATTCTCCCCGTATCTGTATGGGTTTCCTCCGGGTGCTCCGGTTTCCTCCCACACTTCAAAGATGTGCGGGTTCGGTGGTTTGGCCTTGCTAAATTGCCCGTTAGTGTCCAAAGATGTGCAGGTTAGTTGGATTGGTCATGGTAAATGTGCGATGATATGAGGATAGGGCTTGGGGGGGGGAGGGAGTGGGCCTGGATAAGATGCTCTTCCAAAGAGCAGAAGCGATGGGCCGAATGGCCTCCTTCTGCACTCTGGGGATTCCATCTCCATGGAACCCTATCAAGAAATTAATGGGGTAGAAATAGGTACACCTTGCCCCCATTTTGCTGCGTCCAATCCAGCACAGACATTCAAGCCTTGCATTGGGCCTCTTGAATATAATTAAGGGCCAAAAGTCTATATTGAAGGATCCTTCACTGGAATTTCTCCAGAGAAAGCGTAATAGGCTTAGTTAGCAGTTGCCAGTGGATTTCAGAATTCTTTTGTTTTATTAAAAATATAACTGTGGAAGGAGGAGCCGGTTCCTCCAGTGAATCCTTAGCACTGGACATTACCCTTTCACCTCTGTAACTTGCTCCAACCCATCCCTCCAGGGCTTAGCTCTGGGCCGCAGCTCGGGAGCTAACAAGCTGACATTGATGATCCTACTCAGAGTTGCCTTAAAGCGTGATCGACGCTGCCAGCCCACCCCGAAGATGCCAAAGAGATCCAATGGCTAACTTTCCTGGACCTATGGGCCTTTGGGTCCAGGCTTTCGCTGACTGCACAGTGCTTAGGCCCGAAACTAGGCTCAGGAAACTAGGCAATGGCCGAGTGGTATTATCGCTCGACTATTAATCCAGAAACTCAGCTAATGTTCTGGGGACGTGGGTTCAAATCCCGCCATAGAAGGTGGTGGAATTTTAATTCAATAAAAAAAAATTTGGAATTAAGAATCTACTGATGACCATGAAACGATTGTTAATTGTTGGAAAAACCCATCTGGTTCACTCATGTTCCTTTCGGGAAGGATTCGGAAGCCTCTTGGAGTATGAGCTCCCTGATTGAGGTAACGATTGCCTGCCCAATCAGGGAGCCTCACCTGTGTATATATATCGAGGAATGTCAGGGCCACTGACATTCCGGATTCTGACTGTGTACCTGAAGCACTCTTAGGAATGGAATAGAGTTTGTAAATAAAGGGAATCTGGTGAAGGGTGGCACGATGGCACAGTGGTTAGCACTGCTGCCTCACAGCGCTAGGGCCCAGGTTCGATTCCCGGCTTGGGTCACTGTCTGTGTGGAGTTTGCACATTCTCCCCGTGTCTGTGTGGGTTTCCTCCCACAGTCCGAAAGACGTGCTGGTTAGGTGCTAAATTCTCCCTCAGGGTATCCGAACAGGCACCGGAGTGTGGCGACTCGGGGATTTTCGCAGTAACTTCATTGCAGTGTTAATGTAAGCCTACTTGTGACTAATAAATAAACTTTAAACTTTTGAAAACTGCTGTCCTTACCCAATCTGGCCCACATATGACTCCAGAGCCACAGCAATGTGGTTGACTCTCAACTGGTCTCAGGCAACTAGGGATGGGCAATAAATGCTGGCCCAGCCAGCGACACCCATGCCCCACAAATGAATAAAGGAAAATGAATTTTTGACCAACACGTTCAGAAGGAGGGAGGGAAGCATATTGTCAAGAAACACAAAGAAACAAATGTCACAGAATGTGGACACACAAGGTCATGGAAATAATCATAAAAGGCCATTAAACGGCAAGTGCTCCATAACTTAAAAATGCAACATATAGATGACTGTATTAGGTCTATAAAAAATGCATATGAAATAGGTTCATAACTGGTAATGAATGCGCATTCATTACCAGTTAAAATTCTTAAAGATGAATTAAATTAATATATCCAACATTATACCATTACACATATTACTCACCAGCACCTAACTCAGTCATCTAATCCAGGTTGAATAGCAGTCAATATCAGCATGACCTATATCCCTAAACATGCACAATATCCAGTAAAATCAAGGGAGCAATGCAATCTCCCATCAGTAAGACACAGATTGTATACCATCTTCATCAAATCTGGATGTGTGCTATGCTTTTCAGAAGTGGACACATTAACAAAATGCTTTTTCTCCCCCCTCTTTAAACTGTGAGAAGCTAATGTCGCAAGGAAGGGGTAAGATTGCCCCCTCAATCTAAAGAAAAAGAGACAGAAAAACACTGGAGCCACTCAGCAGGTTCGGAAGCATTGGTGGAAAGAGAAAAACAGGGGCAACATTTCAGCTCTATGACCCTTCTGAACTTTCATAAGATCATAAGGCATAGGAGCAGAATTAGGCCACTCGGCCCATCGAGTCTGCTCCGCCATTCTATCATGGCTGATATTTTTCTCATCCCCATTCTCCTGCCTTTTCCTCATAATCCCTGATCCCCTTATTGATCAAGGACCTATCTAACTATCTTTCGTTGGATTCCAAAGAATGGTCAGCAACTGCAAATGGGTGGCACGGTGGCACAATGGTTAGCACTGCTGCCTCAGAGCGCCAGGGACCCTAGTTCTATTCTGGCTTGGATCACTGTCTCCCTGTTCTCCCCGTGCCTGCGTTGGTTTCCTTCGGGTGCTCCGGTTTCCTCCCACAGTATGAAAGACATGCTGGTTAGGTGCATTGGCCATGCCAAATTCTCCCTCAGTGTTCCCAAGCAGGCACTGGAGCGTGGCGACTAGGGGATTTTCACAGTAACTTCATTGCAGTGTTAATGTAAGCCTATTTAGAGTTATAGAGGTTTACAGCATGGAAACAGGCCCTTCGGCCCAACTTGTCCATGCCGCCCTTTTATTTTTAAAACCCCTAAGCTAATCCCAATTGCCCGCATTTGGCCCATATCCCTCTATACCCATCGTACCCATGTAACTATCTAAATGCTTTTTAAAAGACAAAATTGTACCCACCTCTACTACTACCTCTGGCAGCTTGTTCCAGACACTCACCATCCTCCGTGTGAAAAAATTGCCCTTCTGGATACTTTTGTATCTCTCCCCTCTCACCTTAAACCTATGCCCTCTAGTTTTAGACTCCCCTACCTTGGGGAAAAGATATTGACTATCTAGCTGATCTGTGCCCTTCATTATTTTATAGACCTCTATAAGGTCACCCCTCAGCCTCCTACGCTCCAGAGAAAAAAGTCCCAGTCTATCCAGCCTCTCCTTATAACTCAAACCATCAAGTCCCGGTAGCATCCTAATTATTAGCGTCCACTTGCGACGCTAATAAATAAACTTCAACTTAAATTGCAGTGTCACGTATGTTGGTAAATTGCAATGCTTTTGCCCTGAGACCTTACCAAACTTCAGATCCGATTCTGCAATGTAGCTGTCATCAGTTTGCGATTTTATATTTATCTCTTTATTTTCTTGTTGGAGTAGATTAGGTCATCTCCCTGGAATGTTAATTCGCTCAGTCTTCTATGTCCTGCCAAATGCATGACCTGAAATCCCAACAGGCTCGACGCAAACTGAGTTAAATCTGAAATTAAATGCTGGGCTAATAATTTTCTGTGGCGTTTTCTGGCAGCAAGGTGCGGCATATAACTGACTGAATCCATTCCCTTTTTCTACATTGGATATGTGGCACAGTGGTCAGCACTGCTGCCTCAGAGCGCCTGGGACCTGGGTTCAATTCCCGCCTCGGGTGACTGTGTGCAGTTTTGGACGTTCTCCCCCGTGTCTGCGTGGGTTTCCTCCGGGTGCTCTGGGTTTCCTCCCACAGCCTGAAAAATGTGCAGGTGAGGTGGATCGGCCACGTTAAATTGCCCCTTAGTGTCAGGGTAAAAACATGGGCTTATGGGGATGGGGGGGGGGGGGGGTGGGATTGTGGTCGGTGCAGACTCAACGGGCCGAATGGCCTCCTCCTGCACTGTTGGGATTCTATGATATTACATAACTAACATTATTGAATAAAGTTTGTTTATTTGCAAAAAAAAATGGATACGCCATATCAGAAAATATTCAGTGCTTTGCAATGCTTCAGAGAAGGTATATGCAAGTATTTTAATTGAATTAAAAGTATAGAAATAGCCTTTGAAAAGAGGAAATTAGACTATTTTGATATAAACTATGAATGCCTCCTTATGTTTCTCAAGGATAAGAAGAGCTTTTGTGTTCCAAGAAAGTCTTATTCTGAAGGAATCCTCAGTGGACTTGTGTTAACTGACAGCCTCCTGTAACTGAACTTTACTATTGTGGAACACAGGGTCCTTGGGGAGTGCCACCTGTCACTGAAGCATTATTCCGCTCATACCCCAGCAATAAAACCTCATTTTAATTGCACATCAACATTTTGCTGTGTTTATCTGAGAGGCTTTTGCCTCTGCGACCTGACGCTACTAAAGGGCTGTCATAGGCATGGCGGGCCGAATGCCCTCTTTCTCCACTGCATTGTTCAACACTGATAGGTCACTAAATGTTATCTCTACATTTCTCTCCCAATGGGCGGCACAGTGGCACTGCTGCCTCACAATGCCAGGGACCAGGGTTCGATTCCCGGCTTGGGTCACTGTCTGTACAGAGTCTGCACGTTCTCCCCGCGTTGTTTTTTATTCACTCTTGGGACATGGGCGTCGCTGGCTGGCCAGCATTTATCGCCCATCCCTAATTTCCCAAGGACAGTTGAGAGTCAACCATGTTGCTGTGGCTCTGGAGTCACATGTAGGCCAGACCGGGTAAAGACGGCAGATTTCCTTCCCTAAAGGACATGAGTGAACCAGATGGGTTTTTCCAACAATCGGCAATGGTTTCATGGTCATCAGTAGATTCTATATTCCAGAGTTTTTAAAATTGTATTCAAATTCCATCATCTGCCGTGGAGGGATTCGAACCCGAGTCCCCAGAACATCAGCTGAGTTTCTGGATTAGTAGTCTAGTGATAATACCATTGCCTTCCCCATTGCATTGTTAATGTAAGCCTACTTGTGACTCTAATAAATAAACTTTAAACTTAAACCCTTTAAGAAGGTGATGAGGAGGAATTTCTTCTCTCAGAGGGTCATTAGCGTTTGGAATTCTCTTCCGCAGTGGAGGTTGAGTCATTGAGTAAGTGCCAGGTTAAGTTTGACATATTTTTGATTGAGAAGAAGGCCAAGGGCCATGGGGCAGGCAGGTTAAGTGGGAGTTGAGGCTGCAATCAGAACTGCCATGAATGGCAAAGCAGGCTCAAATGGGCCGAGTGGCCTCCTCCTGCTCTTGAATGATCCTATGAGCCCATTGGCTGGTGGAAAGATGATGAAGGCCATGGATGAAGGGTTCAAATGGTGGTTGTGAGATTCCTCCCACTGTAGTGGGGAGAGAATGAAGGTACAAAAACAATACACACTCAGGGCAGCTTCATTTACCTCTTCATTGATCATACACTTTGGATGGGATTTTCCGGCCGTGCTCACACCAAAACCGGTAAATCCCGCCTGAGGTCAACGGACCTTTGTATGGCCCCCCCCCCCCCCCACCCCGCAGCCCGCTGGTTACAATTCCTGTGGTGGGTGGGACGGGAAATTTCCCTCCTTTCCCTCAATTCCAAGAATATCCTCTCCAAACACTCAGGCATTGCCTTCACTTAAATCCACAGTCAACTGGTGTGCGGCACAGTGGCACAGTGGTCAGCACTGCTGCCTCACAGCGCCAGGGACCTGGGTTCCATTCCTGGCTTGGGTGACTGTCTGTGTGGAGTCTGCACATTCTCCCCGTGTCTGTGTGGGTTTCCTCCGGATGCTCCGGTTTCCTCCCACAGTCTGAAAGACGTGCTGGTTAGGGTGCATTGGCCATGCTGAATTCTCCCTCAGTGTATCCGAACAGGCGCTGGAGTGTGGCAACTAGGGGATTTTCACAGTAACTTCAGTGCAGTGTTAATGTAAGCCTACTTGTGACTAATAAGTTAAAAACTTTAAACTCTCTGTGCCTCTAACAGGATACCTCCTAATCCTCAAAGACCAACTCGTTTGCAGAATGTGCAAAATCCGGTGATAGATATCAACATAAACAGTTGACCATGAATACATCACAGACCCCCATGTCCAGAGTACAATTCTCTCGCAAGTATGATTAAAAACAATATTTGTGGGGGAAGGAGTTATATTATACAAAAAAGGTTATCATCTGGCTATCTGGTAGCTATCCTTTGAGTGTAATTTTTAAGTGTACCTATGGGACTGAGATTCTTTTTTAAGGTTTATTTATTAGTGTCACAAGTAGGCTTACATTAACACTGCAATGAAGTTTCTGTGAAAACCCCCTAGTCGCCACACTCCGGCGCCTGTTCAGGTACAATGAGGGAGAATTTAGCACGGCCAATGCACCCAACCAGCACGTCTTTCGGGCTGTGGGAGGAAACCGGAGCACCCGGAGGAAGCCCACGCAGACATGGGGAGAACGTGCAAACTCCACAGGAAGATCCTGCCCCTAATTAGAGTCAATGTCATATCCGACATCTGAAAATGTTATCTAATTAAATTTAACAGATCTAAGTTTAAGCTTATTTATCAGTGTCACAAGTCGGCTTACAGTAACACTGCAATGAAGTTAGTGTGAAAATCCCCTTGTTGCCACACTCCGGCGCCTGTTCGGGTACACCGAGAGAGAATTTGGCACGGCCAATACACCTAACCAGCACGTCTTTTGGAGGAAACTGGAGCACCCAGAGGAAACCCACGCAGACACGGGGAGAACGTGCAGACTCCGCACAGACTAAAAATCAATTTGCTCTCCACTAACTTCAGACAGTGCGTTACTAATAATTAAGGCCCCCATTGAACTCATCAAAAAACACTGACTGTCCATTAATTGGGGTATAGAGGTTGTTCAGACCGTTGATTGCAAGAGGTAGCGGGTTTTATTTAGAATGGTAACTTCGCACTGCACTGTGATTTGTCAACGTACATGCAGTTTGATGAGGCATTCCTTTTATCCCATCCCGGTCCCTGGTGTGACTGTGCTCTGTTTTCTGATGACTGACACTCTCCATTATTAAGTCCGTATTCTTTCTTCCCGTTCCAAAGCTTCTTTTGTAAGCAGCGAAAGAAAGATGAAGCCAGCCACAATACGCCGGTAACAATGAATCAGTTAACACTTCTCAAATGACTAACGAGCCACTTCAGCGACAGCACAGACAAATGCCAATCAACCTGTGAATTTTCAATGCCTCCCCCGTGGAACAATAAAAGCAAATGCCTGCGGGTGCTGGAATCTGGAACAAAAAGCAGAAAACGCTGGAAAATCTCAGCAGGTCTGACAGCATCTGTGGAGAGAGAATAGAGCCAACTTTTTGAGTCTTGGGGGGGAGGGGGGTGCTCAGATCAGGGGTGGAACTTTCCCGTCTCGCCCGCCACGGGAATCGTAGTGGGCTGTGGGAGGAGGCGGGGGGGAGCATGTCTATTGACCTCATGCAGGGTTTTTACCGGTTTTGGGGTGATCGCAGCCAGAAAATCCCACCCCAAGAGTCATCAAGGCCTCGAAACGTGGGCCACGTTCTCTCTCCCCAGACGCGGTCATTCCCGTGTAATGGTTTAGCGACCCGAGATGGTAAAAGCTCATAATACTTGAGCAGATCTTATAGGATATGTGAAACCTGTAGAGGCAAAACAGGATGGCCATTTGGGTGCACGATGATATGTTAGAATCATAGTATCCCTGCGGTGCACAAGGAGGCCATTCGGTCCATTGAGTCTGCACCAACAACAATCCCAACCAGGTCCTATCCCCTTAACCCCACGTATTTACCCTATTAATACCCCTGACACTAAGAGGCAACGGCACTCTATCTTGGTTTCCAGGCTGTTAAACTTCTTACTAAGAGGCAATTCAGCTTGGCCAATCCACTTAACCTGCACATCCTTGGACTGCGGGAGGAAACCGGAGCACCCGGAGGAAACCCACACAGACATGGGGAGAATGCGGAAACTCCACGCAAACAGAGTCATAGAATCCTTGCAGTGCAGAATGAGGCCATTCAGCCCATTGAGTCTGCACCGATCACAATCCCACCCAGACCCAATCCCATTAATCCCACATATTTACCCTGCCAGTCCCCCTGACACTATGGGCAATTTACTATGGCCAATCAACCTAACCCTCACATCTTTGCAGAGTGACCCGAGGTTGGAATTGAACCCGGGTCCCTGGCGCTGTGCGGCAGCAGTGCTAACCACTGTGCCACCATGCCGTCCAGGTGCCATGTCCTAGACTTGGGCCATCACCACCCGCCATCCCCTCACCACATATTCCACCAAAATCACAGTAGGACTGAAGGGACCTTTGACCCCATAGCTATCGGCTCGGCAATCTCCCACTGGGCAGGATGCGAAATTTGCAGTGATGGTTTTAGTTAACTGAAGTTAACCTTTGCCATGAAGAGGGCTGGGATTCTCTGACCTCCTCCGCGGCTGGGATTCTCCGGTCCCGCTGCAGCAGATGGAGATTTGGCTGAGCGCCAAACTTTCCGTTCTCACAGGCCATACGATGTTGGAAATCGACCTTTCATACGTGCATATCCATCAAGGAAACTTAGGGTGTTGCGCGAGATTCTCCGGCCTCCCAGCCACCTGTTTCCCGCAGGCGGGAGGTGGCACGTTGTTTGCGAGCGGCGGGATTCTCTGATCCCGCCACTGTCAATGGGAATTCCCGTTGACGTCACCCCCATGCCAGTGGGAAACCTACGGACAGGGATGCGCTGCTGGTGGGACTGGAGAATCCCGTTGGCGTGAACGTTGGAGAATCCTGGCCACTCTTTTCACAGCTATGTTAAGCATGTGATAGAAATGCCAGTTGATGGGGTTCTAGTCAGCGTGCGTTGGTTATAAATGGTTCATTTTAACAGTTTTCTCAACTCTGAAGGTTGGCAGTCACTTGTAGTGCTGAGCATGAAGCGATGGATGTTGCATTGCAAACCCTGTGCCAAATGGCACCAACCTGCCATTAATGATGTCTCAGCTTTGCGGTGCTTCACACTTGGGATACAAGCACGTTGTAGTTGGTGCCATTAGCACAGTCGCCACTTCACCCACGGACAGACTGGTGGCGGAGTTTACATTATCCCAATGAACTCCATGCCCACTTCCTGCTCCATGCCGCACGTACTGGGGCCTTCTGTTGGGTGACCCAAGTGCCTGCTGGAATCAGGCAGAGTCAGGCACAATGCCCACTGAGGTCCCTGTGTGCATGTTCCATCCAATTCTCCCTGGTAGAGTCATTGAATAGAACCATGGAATGGTTACAGGTGGCCATTCGGCCTGTTTGAGCCCATACCGACTCTCTGCAAGAGGAATTTAGCTGGTCCCATTGCACCACACTTTCGCCATAGTTCTGCTATTTCCCCTTCACGTGCTTTATCCAAAACCCTTTTGAAAATCATCATTGATTTTGTCACCCTTTCAGGGAATGCATTCTCGGTCATAGCCACTCGATAAAGTATTTCCCATCATCCCGTCATCTTTGGTTCTTTTGGCAAGTACCTTAAATCAGTGTCCACTGACTCTTCAACCCTTCTGCTAATGGGAACAGTTTCTCCATAGAAAGCATTCTTTCTGGTTGTATCACAGCTTGGTGTGGCTCCTGCTCTGTCCAAGACCGCAAGAAACTACAAAGGGTCGTGAATGAAGCCCAGTCCATCACGCAAACCAGCCTCCCATCCATTGACTCTGCCTACACTTCCGCTACGTCGGAAAAGCAGCCAGCATAATCGAAGACCCCACGCACCCTGGACATACTCTCTTCCACCTACTTCCATCGGGAAAAAGATACAGAAGTCTGAGGTCACATACCAATAGACTCAAGAACAGTTTCTTCCCTGCTGCTATCAGACTTTTGAATGAACTTACCTTTTGCATTAAGATGATCTTTCTCTACACCCTAGCTATGATTGTAACACTACATTCTGCACTCTCTCCTTTCCTTCTCTATGAACGGTATGCTTTGTCTGTATAGTGTGCAAGAAACAATACTTCTCACAGTACGTTAATACATGTGACAATGATGAATCAAATCAAATCAGTGCCGACCCCCTCACGATTTTGAACACCTCAATCAAATCTCCTCCCAAACCTTCTCATCTCCAAGCAAAACAGTTCCACCTTCTCCAAGTGACTCATGTAACCAACGACCCACTGATCAGAAAGTGATGAAGGGGGAGAAACCTCCAAATAAAAGATTTGTGAGATAATGGCCAGCATGGTGCAGTGGTGTTCTTGTGGCTTCCAGAAGAATAATGTGGGCTGTGTGTGAGACCCAAACCTAAAGCCCAACACTCGCCACTTCCCCGCAACCTCCTCCTTCTTGCCCCTTGATCTTGCCTGCCAATTCGCCCACAGGGTTGGCCAGCTGGTTTGGGCTTGGAGCTTCCCAACATTGGGTGAGCATAGCCCAGTGAGACATCCATTCTGGCACGTAGTCACACTCTTAATGATGCTCAGTCCTCAAATTGGACCTGCCCTCCAATGGGCGCGATGGCACAGCCAAAAGAGAGTTAGGTTGGCATGGTGGCGCACCGATTAGTATTGCTGCCTCACAGCGACAGGGACCTGGGTTCGATTCCCGGCTTGGATTCACTGACTGTGCGGAGTTTGCACGTTCTCCCCGTGTCTGCGTGGGTTTCCTCCGAGTGCTCTGGTTTCCTCCCACAGTCCGAAAGATGTGCTGGTTAGGTTCATTGGCCATGCTAAATTCTCCTTCAGTGTACCCGAACAGGCGCCGGAGTGTAGCGACTAGGGGATTTTCATAGTAAATTCATTGCAGTGTTAATATAAGCCTACTTGTGACACGAATAAATAAACTAAAAAAACCTAAAAACTAAACTACTGTTACCCTCCACATATCCATATAATGACTGTTAAAGGCAGATACTGTCTTTTAAGGTGCATTAACCTGTATTCATAGAGGACATGGAGCACATTGCAACTCAAAGATTAATGGAAATATAACATAGAAGATAGGAGCAGGAGGAGGCCATTCGGCCCTTCGAACCTGCTCCGCCATTCATCACGATCATGGCTGATCATCCAACTCAATAGCCTAATCCTGCTTTCTCCCCAAAACCTTTGATCCCATTTGCCCCAAGTGCTATATCCAGCCGCCTCTTGAATACATTCAATGTTTTTTCATCAACTGCTTCCTGTGGAAATGAATTCCACAGGCTCACCACTCTTTGGGTTCAGAAATGTCTCCTCACCTCCGTCCTAAATGGTCTATCCCGAATCCTCAGCCTGTGACCCCTGATTCTGGTCACCCCCACCATCGGGAACATCCTCCCTGCATCTACCCTGTCTAGTCCTGTGGAATTTTGTAAGTCTAGATGAGATCTCCCCTCATTCGTCTGAACTCCAGTGAAAACAATCCTAACCTAGTCAATCTCTCCTCATACGTCAGTCCGGCCATCCCTGGAATCAGCCTGGCGAATAAATGCTCCAAATAAGTACTTTGGATTATAAGCAATTTTGTGCTGTGTTACAATGTGGATTTTTACACTTAAAAATGGTCTACGTGAAATTCTTCAGTGTGCTTTTGGGAGAGGCAATTCTAAATGCATGTTTCCAATCTTCATAATGCATTTAAGGTGTCACAGTGGTGGGCGTATATACCTTAGTAGAGTGTGGTAGGATGCAGTTCACTAAACTGAATTTCTGAATGTAATGATGGTGTGTTAAGTACATTATGAGCTGCTCTTTATAAAATAATTTAATAATGCAACACCAGAACAGAACCTCGTTCCAAAAATTACTACCGCTCCTCGAGTTCTCCTTAAAATATACCTGCAGAAGCAGAGTAAAGCTCTTGTGGTCTAAGCTCAGTGGACCAGTACACTTCCCAAGGTCACCTTCTTGGATATATTTTCATCCATCTGACATTGATTCATGATACCAGATGGCTAAGGACAAAGCAAGATAGCTCAGCACAATGTGCGACCTACTTACAAAGCTAACAATCTGCTTGCTGAGTTCCTGGTAAAGCTCACGAAGCCTCTGATTAATATTTTAATTTTGCCATAGAGTTGGTGAGTCTGACTTGCTGAGCCTGGATCCCTGACCCATCTGCTCCTGGCACTGTGCAGCAGCGTGGCTCTCCAGATTAAAATGAAGTGGACGGTCGCAGTGGTAAGCTGAGAATGACAGCTCTTTAGTGCATAATTGGGAAGCACATTTAGTAACCTTGCAGTGATTGAAATTTACTGTGGCGAAACTTTCGTCCTTTTATAAAGCGTATCACTTCCGATTTTACACCTGGAGCCTCCGCACGGTGGCACAGTGGTTAGCACTGCTGCCTCACAGCGCCAGGGATCTGGGTTCGATTCCCGGTTCGGGTCACTGTCTGTGCGGAGTTTGCACATTCTCTCTGTGTCTGTGTGAGTTTCCTCCGGGCGCTCTAGTTTCCTCCCACAGTCCAAAAGATGTGCTGGTTAAAGTTAAAGTTTATTTGTCACAAGTAGGCTTACATTCACACTGCAATGAAGTTACTTTGAAAATCCCCTAGTCGCCACACTCTGACGCCTGTTCGGGTAATACTGAGGGAGAATTTAGCGTGGTCAATGCACCTGACCAGCATATCTTTCAGACTGTGGGAGGAAACCGGAGCACCCGGAGGAAACCCACGCAGACACGGGGAGAACGTGCAAACTCGACACAGACAGTGACCCAAGCCGGGAATCGAACCCGGGTCCTTGGCGCTGTGAGGCAGCAGTGCTAATCACTGTGTCACCCTGGTGCCCCATTGGTCATGCTAAATTCACCCTCAGTGTATCCGAACAGGTGCCGGAGTGTGGCGACTCGGGGATTTTCAAAGTAACTTCATTGCAATGTTAATGTAAGCCTATTCATGACACTAATAAATAAACTTCCAGGCACACTTATTGTGGGTGCGCTCCCTGTGATTTTCCATTCCATGGTGGACAATTGTGATCCGGGCTTCCGTAATTTTCTGACACTGCACTCCCACTGCACTGGGAGGGCAATTTTGTAACTCTGACTAGAAAGAGAGGACGTGGAGAGGATGTTTCCACGAGTGGGACAGGCTAGAACTTGAGGGCACAACCTCAGGGTGAAGGGACGCTCCTTTAAAACTGAGATGAGGAGGAATTTCTTCAGTCAGAGGGTGGTGAATCTGTGGAACTCATTGCCACAGAGGGCTGTGGAGGCCAGGTCATTGAGTGTCTTTAAGACAGGGATAGATAGGTTCTTGATTAATAAGGGGATCAAGGGTTACGAGGAGAAGGCAGGAGAATGGGGATGAGAATCATATCAGCCATGATTGAATGGCGGAGCAGACTCGATGGGCTGAATGGCATAATTCTGCTCCTCTTTCCTCAAACAGCTGGCAAGAAATGTTGCATGATGGGTGGCACGGTGGCACAGTGGTTAGCACTGCTGCCTCACAGCGCCAGGGACCCGGTTCGATTCCCGGCTCAGGTGACTGTGCGGAGTTTGCACGTTCTCCCCATGTATGCGTGGGTTTCCTCTGGGTGCTCCGGTTTCCTCCCACAGTCCAAAGAGGGTTAGGAGGATTGGTCATGCTAAATTGTCCTTTAGTGTCAGGGGGACTAGCTAGGGTAAATACGCGGGGTTACAGGGATAGGGCCTGGGTAGGATTGTTGTTGGTGCAGACTCAATGGGCCAAGTGACCTTCCTCTGCACTGTAGGGATTCCAAGGCCAGAATTTCCAAGCGTTCACACCAGTGGGATTTTCCCATCCCACTGCAGTGAACTGAGATTTGGCATGTCTCCAAATTCTTCGCTGCAGTGTGGGCGTGGTGTGAACAGGTGGTAAGTTCGCGCCCAGTGAGTCTATGATCCTCAAACTACTGCCAAATCTCACTACATGACGCTGCTTGCAAGATTTAAAACAAAAGTGACGAAGGATTACGAAATGGAACAGATTTTGTCGGAATTGTTGAATTTGCTTTGAATTAATTGGTCATGGATGTTCAGCGGCCATTTTTATTTTTTATATAGTTGAGCAAATAATTTATTTTTGACTCCGATTTATCCGTATATTCTGTGAAGAACGCTGAATGAAAAGTGGCAGGATGGCAAATTGTACAAGTCCTAATTTCTGCTCTCTGCCATTTTGCATTGTTTTCAAAGAGGTATTTAAGGACACACTCAAAACAAGTTGATTTGTGAGTTAATCACAATATCAACAGGCAGTTAATAATTCGCGAGCATGTTGAGTTAAACTGGCTGTTTGGCATGCTTTTAAGCAACAAGCCAGTAATGTAAAACAGAATCTGCTAAACGTTACGAAATAAACAAAGGATTGTAATAATGGACATCAATTACCTCTTAAAAGCTGCAATTAATGAGAAAAGTTGACACCCAGACAAAGAAGGTGACATTAGGACAGGTGAACGGCTAAATGCATCGCAGAATTAGGTTTTAAAGAGCCTGTTCAAAGGAGCAGAGAGGTTTGGGTAGGGAATTCCCAGAGCTAAGGATCTAAACAGGGCGGCACGGTAGCACAGTGATCAGCACTGCTACTTCACAGTTCCAGGGACCTGGGTTCGATTCCCGGCTTGGGTCACTGTCTGTGTGGAGTTTGCACATTCTCCTCATGTCTGCGTGGGTTTTCTCCGGGTGCTCCGGTTTCCTCCCACAGTCCAAAGATGTGCGAGTTAGGTTGATTGGCCATGCTAAAAAATTGCCCTTAATGTCCTGGGATGCGTAGGTTAGAGGAATTAGTGGGTAAATATGTAGGGATATGGGGGTAGGGCCTGGGTGGGATTGTGGTCGGTGCAGACTCGATGGGCCAACTGGCCTCTTTCTGTGCTGTAGGGTTTCTAAGGTTCTAAGATTCTGAAGGCATAGTCACCAATGGGTGGCACAGTGGTTAGCACTGCTGCCTCACAGCGCCAGGGACCCGGGTTCGATTCCCAGCTTGGGTCACTGTCTATGCGGAGTCTGCACGTTCTCCCTGTGTCTGCGTGGGTTTCCTCTGAGCGCTCAGGTTTCCTCCCACAGTCCGAAAGACGTGCTAATTAGGTGCATTGGCCATGCTAAACTCTCCCTCAGTGTACCTGAACAGGCGCCGGAGTGTGACGACTAGGGGATTTTCACAGTAACTTCATTGCAGTGTTAACGTAAGCCTACTTGTGACACTAATAAATAAACTTTAACTTTTCAATGGCGTGGGCAGAGAAGTGTAGAGTGTACAATAGACCGTAGTTGAAGGAATGCTTAGTTCTTGGAGGATGAAAGGGTTTGCAGAAGGTTTCAGAGAAGGAGAATGATAGCAGGAAGGATCTGGGATCTGGAGGCATTTCCAGACCAGGAACTGGAAGGTAGGCAGGCTGGTAGGGCACTGGAATAGGCGAGTCTCGAGGTAATGAAGGCAGAATTTCAGCAGCAGTTAAGTTGAGACCAGGGTGGAGATGGCGATATTATGGAGGGGAAAGTAGATAAGAATATAGGAACACAAGGAGACCATTCAGCCCATTTAATTTCATCATGGTCGATCTTCTACCTACTTACTATTCATTATTTATATAAATGGCATAGATGACTCTGTGGGGGGTAGGATTAATAAGTTTACGGATGACACAAAGATTGGCTGGGTGGTTAACAGTGAGGTTAACAGTGAGACGGAGTTACTTGGGCTACAAGAAGGTATAGACAGAATGGTCAAATGGGCGGATAAGTGGCAGATGGAATTGAGCCCTGAAAAGTGTAAAGTGACACACTTCAGAAGGAGTAATTTGATAAGGAAGTATTCAATGAATGGTAGGACACGAGGAGGTTCTGTGGAACAAAGGGACTTTGGCGTGTTTGTCCACAGATCTCTGAAGGCGGAAGGGCATGTTAGTTGGTTGGTGAAAAAGGCATATGGGACACTTGCCTTCATCAATCGAGGCATAGATTACAAAAGCAGGGAAGTCATGTTGGAATTGTATAGAACCTTGGTGAGGCCACAGCTGGAGTACTGTGTGCAGTTCTGGTCACCACATTATAGGAAGGATGTGATTGCACTGGAGGGGGTGCAGAGGAGATTCACCAGGATGCTGCCTGGAATGGAACATTTAAGAGAGGTTGGATAGGCTTGGATTGTTTTCGCTGGAGCAGAGAAGACTGAGGGGCGACCTGATCGAGATGTATGAGATTATGATGAACATGGACAGAGTGGATAAGGAGCAGCTGTTCCCCTTTATTTGAAGGGTCAGTCACGAGGGGACATAGGTTCAAGGTGAGGGGCAGGAGGTTTAGGAGGGATGTGAGGAAAAATCCTTTTACCCAGAGAATGGTGACGGTCTGGAATGCACTGCCTGGGAGGATTGTGGAGGCAGGATGCCTCACATCCTTTAAAAAGTACCTAGATGAACACTTGGCACATCATAACATTCAGGGCTATGGGCCAAGTGCTGGCAAACGGGATTAGGTGGGAGTTCAGGTGTTTCTAAAGTGTTGGTGCAGACTCGATGGGCCGAAGGGCCTCTTCTGCGCTGTATGATTCCATGATTCTCAAAGGCAATTAAGGATGGGCAATAAATTTGGTTTGATTTAGTCTCAAACATAAATGCTAGCCCAGCCAGTGAAGCCCACATCCCACGGATGAACAAAGAAAAATATTCTGAGACCATGCCCCATTTTTCTAGACCCCTCCAGCCAGGGGAAACATCGAATCAGCTGGGGCCGTCAGTCAGATGGTCTACAAAAGATGGAAACAATATGGTCATAGGGATATTGTTTTCGGCATATACATAGGCCTCAGTAACCACAGAAGATTGTAGCGGGTAATTGCAGAGGAAGATGTGGGAGCAAAATTAATTGGAGAGCAACAAGAGTAGACAGAAAGCAACATTGTTCGGATGGGGTGGGGTGGGTTGTGTGATGGCAGGAGGTAGCTATAAAGCTCCGATTATCTCCATAACGTGCTGGTGAGAGATGACCGCAAGGCCATGGAGCTATCATTTGCATCATTTCAATTTGTCAGGTACCAGAATTTTCCGAAAACAACCTTGAATCCTGGCCCGCACCAGCTCAGCAAAACACGTAGAGAGAGGAAACATGTTGGCGGCACGTTGGCACAGTGGTTAGCACTGCTGCCTCACAGCGCCAGGGACCCCGGTTCAATTTTGGCCTTGGGTCACTGTCTGTGTGGAGTTTGCATGTTCTCCCCATGTCAGCGTGGGTTTCTTCCTGGTGCTCCCGTTTCCTCCCACTGTCTAAAGATTTGCGAGTTCGGTAGATTGGCCATGCTAAATTGCCCCTTAGTGTTAAGGCGGGCTAGCTAGGGTAAATGCATGGGGTTATGGTGATAGGGCCTGGGTGGGATTGTGGTCAGTGTAGGCCCGATGGGCCCAATGGCCTCCTTCTGTATTGTAGGATTCTATGATTCTATGAAAATCTCGACCGTGGCGATAATCTGACAGCCCTCCTTCCAAACTCCACCATCTCACAGAATAAGGGTGGCGTGCGGACGGGAATACCACCTCCCCTGCAAATTCCCTACCCAGTGGCTCACCAGCCTGGCCCGGAACTGTATCACGGTCGTTCACTCATAGCCGCTGGGTCAAAATCCTGGAACTCGCTCCCCGAACACCACATGGGCTTGGTGAAGAAGGTGGCTCATCATCACCAGGGCGATTTGGAGTGGAGACTGAAGACTGGCCTTGCCTGTGGCACCCATCTCCCATAGACACATTAAAAAAACTATCTAAAGGCAAGCAATCCCTTCTCATTTAGATTTCCATTTGCAATCGGGAAAGCGGAGGAATTGAGTGCATTAAAACTACTGATGTCACTGGCCTATAAACAAAATAATCTGCCTCGTATGTAAGTTTTACTTTAGCCGCTGACTTTTTCTGTTTTGAATTAGGAGGGTCAGAAGCAAGTTCGTGTGAAATATGGGTCCACTAATAAGGCATGGAGGGGAAGGAAATACTGGAGTATTATTAAGGGAGCCGTTCAGAAGCATTTGATCAATGCAAAGGGAATATTTACACAGCAACACAGATTTATAATGCTGAGCAAATTCATTTGAATTCTTTGAGGATATGGGGCAAAACGAAAGCTTATTATGCAGCTTGAGTTTTAACAAATATTTTGATGAAGCCACGCATGGGAAAGCTATGAGTAGAGTTCGCCAAAATTGAAATTAACATTGAAGTTGTAAACTGAATATTAGGAAACACTTATAATCATTAAAGGTATATCTTTTTTAAAAATTCATTCGTGAGACATGGGTGTCATTGGCTGGGCCAGCATTTATTTCCCATCCCTAATTGCCCTTGATCTGAGGTACTTGCGAGGCTATTTCAGAGGGCAGTTGAGAGTCAACCACATTGCTGCGGCTCTGGAGTCACATGTAGGCCAGACCGGGTAAGGACGGCAGATTTCCTTCCCTAAAGGACATTAGTGAAGTAAATGGACTTTTCCGACAATCGACAATGGTTTCATGGTCATCAGTAGATTCTTAATCCCAGATATTCTTTATTGAATTCAAATTCTACCATCTGCCGTGGCAGGATTTGAACCCGGGTCCCCAGGAGATGAGCTAGTTTCTGGATTAATAGTGATAATACCACTAGACCATCGCCTCTGAAGAGTTGGGGGGCTAGAGGAGTCCCTCAGTGATTAATCCCGAGACTCCTACCTCTTGTATCCATATCAGTCATGCCTGTGGATTGGGCACCCATTCAGAACTGGGACAGCAAATTGGCAATTGCCAGTGTCCTGCTGGCGCCCAGAGAGAGACAATCACTCCCTTGGTGCTTTGAAAGGTGGGGAGGGGGGAGTGCGGAACATTGCATCTAACATTTTTTTCCCTCTCTCTCTTGAATACACCTTCCCGAATGAGCTGAAATCAAAATAAAATTAAAATCCTCTCAGAAAAGCACTTGTCACAGTTTATCATAGAATCCCTGCAGTGCAGAGGGAGGCCATTCAGCCCATCGAGTCTGCACCGACTGTATGACAGAGCCTCCCATCCGGGCCCTATCCCCTTAACCCCACGTATTTACCCTGCTAATCCCCCTAACCTCCTGACACATCTTGGGACACTAAGGGTCAATTTAGCACGGCCAATCCACCTAACCTGCACATCTTTGGACTGTGGGAGGAAACCGGAGCACTCGGAGGAATCCCACACCAGGAGAATGTGCAAACTTAACACTATTAAGACATAGGGGACATAGTGGTAAAGTCCCGGGCCCAGTGGCACAGGCTCATACTCTGCAGACACGAGTTTAAATCTCACCATGGCAGCCATTGGAGTTTAAACTCAATTGACAATTCTGGAATATATAGCTGGTCGCAGAAACATAGTGACTGTGACAACTATCAGTAATTGTCATTGAAAACCCATCTGGTTCACTAATGCCCTTGAGGGAAGGAAATCTGCCGTCCTTACCTGGTCTGGCCTACATGTGACTCCAGACCCACAGTGAAGTGGTTGACTCTTACATACCCGCTGCACTCAGTTCAAGGGCAATTAAGGATGGGCAACAAATGCTGGCCTGGCCAGCGACGTCCACATCCCATTAAAGAATAAATTAAAAATGTGAAGCTTGTATTAAAGTGGATCAGCTGGCCATAACATTATGGATACTGTACCCAGAGGAGTACTGTATTGAATGGTGATCATTAGGCACTGGGGTATCTAGCTTCACTGAATAAGTAGGTGTTTCCATCTGCTCTTATGATCTTCTAACTGTGTTTCAGAACCCAGACCAGAACACAACAAGAACTATTATGCTAAATGCAGGGCACAAGTCTCAAGAGAACTTAGAATATACTAGACTGGAAGAAACTACCAAATCGAGGAGTGAGATGGGATATAGTTAAGAAAGCCCACCAACGCCTCTACTTTCTCAGAAGACGAAGGAAATTTGGCATGTCCACTACGACTCTCACCAACTTTTACAGATGCAGCATAGAAAGCATCCTTTCTGGTTGTATCACAGCTTGGTATTGCTCCTGCTTTGCCCAAGACCGCAAGAAACTACAAAGGGTCGTGAATGAAGCCCAATCCATCACTCAAACCAGCCTCCCATCCATTGACTCTGTCTACACTTCCCGCTGCCTCGAAAAAGCAGCCAGCATAATTAAGGACGCCACACACCCCGGACATTCTCTCTTCCACCTTCTTCCGTCAGGAAAAAGATCTACAAGTCTGAGGTCACGTACCAACCGACTCAAAAACAGCTTCTTCCCTGCTGCCATCAGACTTTTGAATGGACCTACCTTGCATTAAGCTGATCTTTCTCTACATCATAGCTATGACTGTAACACTACATTCTGCACTCTTTCCTTTCCTTCTCTATAAACGGTATGTTTTGTCTGTATAGTGCGCAAGAAACAATTCTTTTCACTGTATGCCAATCCATGTGACAATAATAAATCAAATTAAAGATTTGAGCTGGTCCCAGGATCATAGTCCACGATAGCACTAGCTTTATGTCACATCGTTCATCGAGCAGTGAGCCAATCCCTTTGTGAACTTATTGACTCGTCATCCAGACACAATCTCCCAAGGATCTTCACTTCATCCATTCATCGCTCTCTGCATATAGCCAGTAAACATGGATCCCCCCTCTTCTAACCAGGAAGCAATGCCCTCCTGTAGTAAACTCCACGTGACCACACAGAATATGTTCAGATCAAACATTTGCAAAGGATCCCATCATAACTCCAGATAAAAAATAATCATCTCGTCGTGCCAGGAATCCATTGGAATTTCAGAGCGATTGGCATGTATCCTATTTACATCCCGTGATTTGCATTCATAGATTCCCTATGGTGCAGAAGGAGGCCACTTTGGCTGCACCCTGTCCTGAATCATAGAATCCTTGTAATCATAGAATCCCTACAGTACAGAAGGAGGCCATTCCGCCCATCTAGTCTGTGCTGACTACAATCCCAGCCAGGCCTTATTGCCGTAACGCTCATTTACCCGAACTAGTCCCCCTGACACTCGGGTCAATTTATCATGGCCAATCAACCTAACCTGCACGTCTTTGGACTGTGGGAGGAAACCAGAGCACCCGGAGGAAACCCACACAGACACGGGGAGAAGGTACAAGCTCCACACAGACAGTGACCCAAGCCAGGAATCGAACCCGGGTCCCTGGTGCTGTGAGGCAGCAGTGCTAACCACTGTGCCATTGTGCCGCCCCTCCTATACGACTCCTATATTCCAATGGCCATGAAGGTACATGTGGAGCAACAAAAGTATTTCCTCAAACCTTTCCCTCAGTGATGAGGTTCAGTTATTCTCTTTGCTGACGTTGGACACTGTGCTGTCGGCCTCAGCAATCTACCCATCAAACCCTTCACTGGTGTTCCTCCCTGTAAAATAATACCGCTTGGTTTATATTGCCACTGCTTATCATTTGCTCCATCATCTGCACGGAGCCTCACTTTTCCTTGACAACGCAGTTCCTTTGTATTAATAAAGGCTATAATCCCGAATGTGTTCTGGCTTCTGTCACATCATCAGCCATAGGCAAGGATGTATTATTTTAAAAGTCAAGGGGATAATAATTCCTAAGTCTTCCATTAAATCATAGAATCCTACAGTGCAGAAGGAGGCCATTCGGCCCATCGAGTCTGCACCGACCACAATCCCACACATATGCCCTATCCCCATAACCCCATGCATTTACCCCAGCTAATCCCGCTGACACTAAGGAGCAATTTAGCACGGCCAATCCACCTAACCCGCACATCTTTGGACTGTTGGAGGAAACCGGAGCACCCGGAGGAAACCCACGCAGACAAGGGGGGGAATGTGCAGACTCCGCACAGACAGTGACCCAAGCTGGGAATCGAACCCGGGTCCCTGGCGCTGTGAGGCAGCAGTGCTAACCACTGTACCACCATGCCGCTCAGTGACGCCTAGGCGCGTCATTGCACACTTGTTGCTGATTGCTGGTCTTTGGGTGCACTCCCTGGCGCTGTGAGGCAGCTGTGCTAACCACTGCCCCATATTGACTTGGGAACAAAAAAAGCCATTAGAAAGGCTTGGTGTATATGTATGTATTCTTCATGATACAATAGAGTGTGTTTTTTGTGACAGGAAAGTACATCAGTGAGCATGCAGTGTGATACTCCATCAAAATGTACTGCATCTGCCATCTGACATTCTCAGCTAGGGCTAAGTTGAAAAAAAATCCATCGCAGATCTTAATCAGCACTTAACTCCCAAAGCAAAATATCGACTCACATTAGAACGTGCCAGCTCCAACTTATTGCATGACTTCAACTTGACATACCTGCCGCAGTGTTAAGCCCCTCGCTAATCATTAACTAATTTATAACTACGTAAAGAAAACAGAACTCTGCGCCTAGCTCCCGCATAAGGAGAATGAATCCTGCGAGAAAGAACATCATTCTAATGCTCGCAAGTGTTCCCCAGCCTGTATGAAGGGACGGTGAGATTTATCGAATGTCTGGAGTCCCAGCCCTATTGTGCAACTGATACTTTAAAACAGGCTGCGAGTGGAACAACTCACCGCTGCCTGTGATTGAAGTAGCCCTAACAATAGCAGGGGACAAACAAGTTGCTAAGGCAACCGGATCATTCTCATTGGCGGTTCTGTCGTCTCACGCCCATTCACAACACCGCTCTTCAGCCAACCCCTGAATTATTACCATCTTCTGTTGCTAAGCAGAACCTACTTGGACTTCCTGTTTTCAAGAAACCAAATTCTACGCTCCGATCAGGCTAACGGGCTCGGGCGACCGGCAATGAAAATAAAAAAAAATCATTTTTTTTTCTGACGCACCGTGGTAACAAATTTGGACACAAAGGCGGCAAGGGTGACATGATGATTCAAAAGGTTACCTTCACATGAGCTAGAGAGATCAGACACATATCGTAATTTAGAGTAAAAAACCAAGTTGATGAACCGAGAATCGGAAATAAAAAGGAGCGATGATTCGAGTGTGTGCACAATGATTCTTTTGTCTGTACTTACAGGGAAAGTAACACACAGGGCTCTGGGGGGATTAGTCAAGGGCAACATTTTTTTCAGAGCA
Source organism: Mustelus asterias (assembly GCF_964213995.1). Classification (NCBI taxonomy): domain Eukaryota; kingdom Metazoa; phylum Chordata; class Chondrichthyes; order Carcharhiniformes; family Triakidae; genus Mustelus; species Mustelus asterias. Next base: position 94,938,176 of record NC_135815.1, on the reverse strand, counting down.
TTCTGCCTCAATGTCTTGTAAATACTGCAGCAAAATGGGGAGAATGAAAATAATATTTACAATAGAAACATCACAGAAAACACACAATATTAATTAGCTTTCCAGAAAAGCCACACATAGAGAAAACATGTTAAAGAGTTTCGCATAATGTAGAACTATGACGTGGTCATTTCAAACACATGCCTGAAATGCATTATGAACTCCAATTAGCTTAGACATCTTTAAGACGACAATTTCAAACAGTTAATCCGATCATCCTAATGGCTTCATTCTGGTGGATTTTCACTTCATTGCACTGTTAATGTAAGCCTACTTGTGACACTGATAAATCAACTTTAAACTGTAAGTTACATCTTAGCGTCTTACACCTTTGTGCCTTAGTGGACGACACGGTGGTTAGCACTGCTGCCTCTCGCAGTGCCTGGGACCTGGGTTCGATTCCCGACTCGGGTCACCGTCTGTGTGGAGTCTCCCCGTGTCTGCGTGGGTTTCCTCCGGGTGCTCGGGTTTCCTCCCACAGTCCGAAAGACGTGCTGGTTAGATGCATTGGCCATTCTTAATTCGCCCGGCGTGTGGCGACTGGGGGATTTTCACAGTAACTTCATTGCAGTGTTAATGTAAGCCTACTTGTGACACTCACAAATCAACTTTAAGCCTTAGATAAAACTCAGAGCCTATTAAACATTAACTACCTGTGTAAGTGCACTTGAAGTTCAAACACAGTTGGCAAAGTGTGTGTGTGTTTTTTTTAACCTTAATGGCTATGAAATCTAAGCCAACGTTATGTTCATCCGTTGAATGCACCAAAATGTTTAAAAATGTGATTTTGAATTACTAGGGTGCCATCTGTTGGTGCATCTATTGCACTGTAACATTCCAAGCCTGTGCTAACTGTGCACGAATAAGAGATCCTAACACTTCAAAGACATCCTTATGTGAGCCAATGTCGCAAAGCAAAGTGCTAACGATGGAATTAGCCTCTGTGCCAACCGGATACAGGAGCAATGGCAGTCTGAAATATTAACATTGGCACATTCTTTTTTAAAAAAATCAATAGCATGATTTAAGCACGGAGGAGGCCATTCAGCCCGCGGTGTCATGCTGACTCGCTGCCAGAGCAACTCCGCTTCCTCCACTCCCTCAGCTCGGTGTGTGGCTTTCCTGCCCTACACCATTAGCTGCGTTGATAGGAGGTTTTCCCTCATTTTTGCCTTTATGTTTCTTTGCCAATCACTTGAAATCTGTGCGCTGCGATTCTCGACCATCCTATTGCCGTCAGCCTATTCACCTATTCTTTGGCCTCTTGTTAAAAAACAACGCAGGATTATTGTTTATCTTCTGCTTTATACCGTTTGCCATTTGTCCTGAATAGCACACGTTGCTTTTTAATTTCCTGAATGATGTCACGTGTTCTTTTGATACTTTAATCCTCCCCTTAACATACCTCCTTCAATCTCGTCCATTTAATATATAGGTTTGTTTGCAAAATGCATAAGCTTGGACAAATACCAAAACGCACAGAACTGGAGATTAATTCAAGTCAACTTCTTTCACGTTCTCTGGTTATCGAGCGGGCTTTACTTCCTAATTCATTGTTTCCTGCGATTAAAAGCCTTTCCGGTTAAAAAAAAAGACAATATTTTACGTTTACTAATATATTCGTGGAGATATAAGGTGAAATAATCCATTAATTGAGATGAAGGGCTTCAGCGGCGTAGATGGACTGGAGAAGCAGAAGGGTGGGTGAGGAGGAGATTTATTAGCGATACTCAAAATCCTGAGGGATCGAGACAGGGAGAAACTGCTCCCGTTTGCAGAAGGGTGGAGGGCCTTTGCCCTTGTAGCGAGCCAGCATTGGGTGGCACGGTCGCACATTGGTTAGCATCGCTGCCTCACAGCGGTTCGATTCCGGCCTCGGGTTATTGTGCAGAGTTTGCATGTTCGCCTCGTGTCTGTGTGGGTTTCCTCCGGGTGCTCCGGTTTCCTCTCACACTCTAAAGGTGTGCAAGTTAGGTAGATTGGCCGGGCTAAATTGCTCCTTAGTGTTCCAAGATGTGCAGGTTAGGTGGATTGGCCATGCTAAATTGCCCCTTAGTCTTCCAAGATGTGCAGGTTAGGTGGATTGGCCATGCAAAATTGCCCCTTAGTCTTCCAAGATGTGCAGTTTAGATGGATTGGCCATGCAAAATTGCCCCTTAGTCTTCCAAGATATGTAAGATAGGTGGATTGGCCATGCTAAATTGCCCCTTAGTCTTCCAAGATGTGCAGGTTAGATGGATTGGCCATGCGAAATTGCCCCTTAGTCTTCCAAGATATGTAAAATAGGTGGATTGGCCATGCTAAATTGCCCCTTAGTGTTCCAAGATGTGCAGGTTAGGTGGATTGGCCATGCTAAATTGCTCCTTAGTGTTCCAAAATGTGCAGGTTAGGTGGAATGGCCATGCTAAATTGTCCCCTGGTGTTCCAAGATGTGTAGGATAGGTGGATTGGCCATGCTTAATTGCCCCTTAGTGTTCCAAGATGTGTAGGATAGGTGTATTGGTCATGAAAAATTGCCCCTTAATGTTCCAAGATGTGTAGGATAGTGGATTGGCCATGCTAAATTGCCCCTTAGTGTTTCAAGATGTGTAGGATAGGTGGATTGGCCATGCTAAATTGCCCCTTAGTGTTTCAAGATGTGTAGGATAGGTGGATTGGCCATGCTAAATTGCCTCTTAGTGTCCAAAGCTGTGCAGGGTTAGGTGGATTGGCCATGCTAAGTTGCCCCTTCGCGTCCGAAGATGTGTAGGTTAGAGGGGATTAGCGGGGTAAATACTTGGGGTTACGGGCCTGGGTAAAATCTAAAAAATGGTGGGTCAGTGCAGACTCAAAGGGCCGAATGGCCTCCTTCTGTGCTGTAGGGATTCTATGATTCTATGAAATGATCGGCTGAAAAGCTGTCTCTGTTTTAACCACTCTATGATTATTCTACGTCTACCTTTGGGCGACAACTCAGATTAATTTCCTTATTGCCATTCTTGCTGTGACAGGTTATTTAAGATAATCCGAATTGCTCATGTATCCTGTGGGCACAGGGCTGGCAACAATATGTGCTGCTTATTCTGCCTCAGGTTAGAAACAAGATACAGTGAAATAGAAATAAAATCCCTTTTGTATCAGCGATGTATTAATCATCCTGGGACTGAATAGTTTCTATTATGTACTTATCTCTTCTTCCTCCTATTCGACCATTCCTGCTCACGGTCCTTATGTTCCAAAAGGTAATCATTAACACTTAAACAGACGATAACAGACAGGTTAAAACCAGCTAGTCCTTTCAACAGGTCCCACTGTGACACGGTGGTATATTTGTACATATATCACTCCCACACCTTCCCCGACAAGGCCACATAATCTTCCAGGCTGGGGCAAAGAAAAACAGGGGAAAAGATACGTCTCATCTTATAATGGTTACAGTACAGAAGTAAGCTATTTACAAGGGTGGCACGGTGACACAATGGTTAGCACTGCTGCCTCACAGCACCAGAGACCTGGGTTCGATTCCCAGCTTGGGTCACTGTCTGTGTGGAGTTTGTACGTTCTCCCCATGTCTGCGTGGGCTTCACCCCGGGTGCTCCGGTTTCGTCCCAAAGATGTGCGGGTTAGGTGGATTGGCTATGCTAAATTGCCCCTTAGTGTCAGGGGGATTATTAGGGTAAATACATGGGGTTACGGGGGATAGGGTCTGTGTGGTATTGTCATCGGTGCAGGCTCAATGGGCCAAATGGCCTCCTTCTGCACTGTAGGGATTCTATGATTCTGTCAAAGAAAAGTACAGCACAGGAACATGCCCTTTGCTCCTCCAAGCCCGTGCCAATCATGATGCCCTAACTGAACTAAACAAAAACCCATTCTGCCCTTACTCGGTCCATGTCCCTCTATTCCCTCCCTATTCATTCGGCCCATCATGTCTGCACTGGCTTTCTGCAAGGTCTACTCAACCCCGGTCCACTCACCTGCCCTTTCTCCAGAGCCCGGCAAATTTATTCTCTTCAGATAATTATCCAATTCCCGAAACCATTACTGGGTCATTCCCGACCACACTCCCAGGCAGTGAATTCCGGATCTCAGCCACTCACCGCGTGCCAGTGCTTTTTCCTCAAGCTGCCTCTGGTTCTTCTTGTGTTAATCATCTTAAATTGGTGGCCCCTGGCCCCTTCTGTCACAAGGAACAGTTGTCTCCATTGACTCACTAGTGTGAAGACCTTTACTGAATCTCCTCTCAACACTCTTTTTTCTCAGGAGAACCATCCCATCTTCTCCAATTTATCCATGAGGTGGAGATGCCGGCGTTGGACTGGGGTGGGCACATTAAGAAGTCTCACAACACCAGGCTAAAGTCCAACGGTTTATTTGGAATCACGAGCTTTCGGAGCGCTGTTCCACCACTCACCTGATGAATGAGCAATGCTCCGAAAGCTCGTGATTCCAAATAAACCTGTTGGACTTTAACCTGATGTTGTGAGACAATTTATCCATGTAACTGAAGTCTCTAATCTCCCAAACATTCTCACAAATCTGCTCTGAACCCTCTCCAATGTCATCATCTCTCTCTTCAGGTGTCTTTCCCCTAAGAGAGCTTTGGCAGCACGGACCAATACATTAATCTTGCTCTGAAGGCGTGGATCATCTTCACAACCATCCTAAAGTGTGGTGCCCAGAACTGGAAAGAATTTTAAAGTTTAGGCTGAACCAGTAAGGTTCATCACAACTTCTTTCCCCTGTACTGTGTGCCTCTATTTATAAATGATGTGGAGATGCCGGCGTTGGACTGGGGTGGGCAACATTAAGAAGTCTCACAGCACCAGGCTAAAGTCCAACAGGTTTATTTGGTATCACGAGCTTTCGGAGCACTGCTCCTTCCTCAGGTGAGTGCTCCTTCCGCAGGTGAGCGCTGTCCTTTCCTCACCTGAGGAAGGAGCAGCGCTCCGAAAGCTCGTGATTCCAAATAAACCTGTTGGACTTTAACCTAGTGTTGTGAGACTTCTTACTGTGTCTATTTATAAAGAGAAGGATACTGTATTCCATCTTCCTCAACCTGCCCGGTTACCTTCAATGATTTATACACCCACACAACCAGGCCCCTCTGCTCCTGCACCCCCTTTAGAATGGCACCCTTTATTTTATATTTCTGTTCTTCATTCATCCTATTGAAATCACACGTCAATGCATTCAATTTCATCTGCCACATGTCTGTCCATTCCACCATCTATCTGTCACCATCTATCACTATCCTCCTCACTAATCACAGGTTTTGTGTCATTTACAAATTTTGACATTGGCCTCTGCACACTCGAGTTAAAATCATCAATGTAGCAAGTCTTCACTTTAAATCACCCTGTTTTAAGTCATTCCAATTGAATGTCAGGTCAAATAGGCGGGTATCCGCATTTTAACCTCTGGAGATTTAGGGCAGAATATTCCCGTCCAGCCCGCCACGGGAATCGTAGTGGGCAGGACACGGGCAATTCAAAGGTCTGTTGACTTTGGGCGGGATTATCCGGCCTTGGAGCGAGCGCAGCTGGAAAGCCCCGCCCATTGATGCCGAGTGTGCGTCAATGGGTCAGGTGACCCGGTTGGCATGATGTTGGAGATGCCTCTCCAATTCCTCCGCCCTCTTGCCCGCTGCCTCTGCAGCTTGCGTCTTCTCTTCACCACCCTGTGACTCAAACCTGCTCTCGCTCCCTGGCTTGAGGCTGCCTCGCGCCCGCGGATCACCTCGCAACCCTGCATGGTACATTCCTGCGTGGCATGATCCCTATCCAAGCACGTGCATGAATCGGTCCATTACCCCATCCAATCTGGTGTCACATACAATCCGTTTTATTGCTTAAAGTCCTTGCACCAGCCTGCATCTTCACAGAATCATAGAATCATACAGTGCAGAAGGAGGCCATTAGGCCCATCGAGTCTGCACCGACAACAATCCCATCCAAGCCTTATTCCCGTAATCCCACGTATTTATCCTGCTAGTCCTCCTGACGCGAAGGGATAATTTAGCATGGCCAATCAACCTAGCTCGCACATCTTTGGACTGTGGGAGGAAACTGGAGCACCCGGAAGAAACCCACGCAGACACGGGGAGAATGTGCAAACTCCACACAGACAGACAGTCAGTTAGGGGAGGCGATGGCCGAGTGGTATTATCGCTAGACCTATTAATCCAGAAACTCAGCTAATGTTCTGGGGACCCGGGTTCGAATCCCGCCACAGCAGATGGTGGAATTTGAATTCAATAAAAGATACCTGGAATTAAGAATCTACTGATGACCGTGAAACCATTGTCGATTGTCGGGCAAAGCCCATCTGGTTCACTAATGTCCTTTAGGGAAGGAAATCTGCCATCCTTACCCAGTCTGGCCTACATGTGACTCCAGAGCCACAGCAATGTGGTTGACTCTCAATTGCCCTCGAACAACTAGGGATGGGCAATAAATGCTGGCCCAGCCAACGACGCCCATGTCCCATGAATGAATTTTAAAAAAACTCGAGGCCGGAGTGCTAATCACTGTGCTGCCCTCATCTGTGAATCTATGGTCAGCTCATCCATGTTTTTATCCCAATCACAGATGAAAATGGTGCAGTGGAAGGGAACCAACGCTTCATTCCCTCAGGTCACCCCCCACACAGTGTCTGAGCCTCCTGTAGAACCATTAAAACTCTCTCCTGTCTGTGGAAACCTGACCTTTGGTGCTGTGGGACATCTTGACAGAACAAAGTGTTGACACAGCAGAAGGGTCTGCTAGCCATTGCCTTCCTAAGCATTGTAGAATCCCAGTATGAAATATGAACGGAGCAAAGCATTAACATCCACACATCAGAGCAGTTGCTGTCAGTGCAAAGAAGAATTCTAAATGCTGGAAGAATCCCAAAACAAACTCTTGGAGGATCAGAATCACATGGTTATCATTTTTGCATCTTAGGCATTTTTCATTGCTTTGTGTGACTTGTTCTCATGCAGTAACAGACGATTAAAGAGATAGTTGTGTCCTTATAGTATTCTGTGTCTTTTGTTCCCTATGCCTATATTAACAATCAAGCCTGGAGGAGCAACAGAATGCTGGTTCAAACTCAAAAAAGGGCGGCACGGTGGCACAGTGGTTAGCACTGCTGCCTCACAGTGCCAGGGACCCGGATTCGATTCTGGCCTCGGGTCACTGTCTCTGTGGAGTTCGCTTGCTCTCCCCATGTTTCTTCAACCAGAGAGTGGTGAATCTGTGGAACTCTTTGCCGCAGAAGGCTGTGGAGGCCGGGTCATTGAGTGTCTTTAAGACAGAGATAGCTAGGTTCTTGATTAATAAGGGGATCAGGGGTTAATGGGGAAAAGGCAGGAGAATGGGAATGAGAAAAGTATCAGCCATGATTGCATGGCGAAGCAGACTCGATGGGCCAAGTGGCCTAATTCTGTTCCTTTATCTTATGGTCTTATGTCTGCGTGGGTTCCCTCCGGATGCTCCAGTTTCCTCCCACACTCCAAAGATGTGCGGGTTAGGTGGATTGGCCATGCTAAATTACCCCTTAGTGTCAGGGGGATTAGCAGGGTAAATGCATGGGGTTATGGGGATAGGGCCTGGGTGGGATTGTCACTAGTGCAGGCTTCATGTAGGGATTCTATGATTCTAACCTTGCTGCAAAGTATAAAATGTGCGCCGATTTTTGGGGCTACCTGAGGTGATTTTTTTTGAGACTCCGCTTGCGAATTTGAAATAATCTCAGTATCTCTTCAACATTTCTGCTTCGGGAATTTTCACAGTGCAACTTCTAGCAAGCTCACTGGGAATCAGAGGTCAAATCTAACAAATGGAACCAAGAGTGTTGACCTTCGATGGCCCACAATGCAAATGGTCAGTCTGCATGGCATGGCATGAATCTGGTTGTCCAGCCATGATCGTGTGAAGTCCCCCAAAAGGATCCAAAGTGATCCCATCACAGACCAGTGGACAAAACAAATGGGAAAATGCTGTGACGTCAGAAATACAGCAACAGGTTTGTGCACAGCAAGCTCCCACAAACAGCAATATGATAGTGAGCAGGTAATCTGCTCTTTGTCATGTTGATGGAAAGAAAAGTATTGATCAGGACACTCCAGTGTTATTATAATGACATAATACCTTGAACTTATTTACAATACAAGATAGGGGAGGCGATGGCCCAGTGGTATTATCACTAGTCCATTAATCCAGAAACTCAGCTCATCTTCTGGGGGCCCGGGTTCGAATCCCGCCATGGCAGATGGTGGAATTTGAATTCAATGATAAATATCTGGAATTAAGAATCTACTGATGAACCATGAAACCATTGTCGGAAAAACCCATCTGGTTCACTGATGTCCTTTAGGGAAGGAAACCTGCCGTCCTTACATGTGAGTCCAGAGCCACAGCAATGTGGTTGACTCTCAACTGCCCTCTGAAATGGCCCGGCAAGCCATATTAATCGTTCAAGAAGGCAGCTCACCACCACCTTCTCAAGGGACGGGCAACAATGTTGGTCAGCCAGTGATGCCCATGTCCCATGAATGAATAAAAAAAATGAGGCACCAATCGCTCCTAGGGGATTAATATAGATGATGTGGGTTAATTTATTAAGACGAGGCACATGAAAACAGCTATATGTAGGCATAAAGCTTGAGGACTTCAAAGCTGCGCATGCTCAGTGCTTTACCTGGCACTCCCTCCTGCAATGACTATATCTGTGTTGGTGCTCACTACAGGTGGCACAGAACATGCTACCTATGGCATTGTTAGGCTGAAGTGACACAGTTAGTTGGATTCTTGGGCACCTGGAGATTCAGAAGACGTAAGACGTTCATCACATAAACCAGCCTCCCATCCATTGACTCTGTCTACACTTCACGCTGCCTTGGAAAAGCAGCCAGCATAATTAAGTTCCCCATGCACCCCAGACATCCTCTCATCCACCTTCTTCCGTCGGGAAAAGGATACAAAAGTCTGAGGACATGTGCCAGCCGACTCAGGAACAGCTTCTTCCCTGCTGCCATCAGACTTTTGAATGGACTTACCTCGCATTAAGTTGATCTTTCCCTGCACCCTAGCTATGATTGTAACACTACATTCTGCACTCTCTCCTTTCCTTCTCTATGAACAGTATCCTTTGTTTGTATAGCGCGCAAGAATACTTTTCACTGTATCCCAATACATGTGACAATAATAAATCAAATCAAATCAAATCAAACAATGCATGCAGTGAGACATTCCTTGAAAGATAACTTCCTGTCGCAAGTTAGTGCAGTGTGTTGCACTGTAAAACTCCATTTGTGTGGTGTTGTGTGAGAGAATGAATAAGTGAAAAGAAAGTAAGAAATTTAAGGAAAAGGTTAGCATGAGGGATTCACCTTTGCCTCTTCCCTATGCCATCCAAAGTATCAGCTGGCCTTGCCTCATGAGGAGACAGGGGATGTAAGGAGAGATAATTCCATACAATTTTCCAGCACTTCAATAAAACATGCGTTGGGAATGTGTACTGCTTGGGAATTTCTGTGCCTGCTCCTCCTACATGACTGCTGGCTGCCCTGAAAGATTTACACTTTTTAAAAATGTATACCCAATCGAAAAAAAACAAATTGGTCCAATCAAAGTCCCTATAAGAGAGACATTACAGATCCAAGCTGACAAGACAGGCCCCACTTTTCCTGTCTTGGGTTCGATCAACAATAGGGCGGCACGGTGGCACAGTGGTTATTATTGTTGCCTCACAGCGCCAGGGACCTGGGTTCGATTTCCGGCTTGGGTCACTGTCTGTGTGGAGTTTGCACATTCTCCCCGCGTCTGCATGGGTTTCCTCTGGGTGCTCCTGTTTCCTCCCACAGTCCGAAAGATGTGTGGGTTAGGTGGATTGGCCATGATAAATTTCCTCTTAGTGTCAGGGGGACTAGCTAGGGTAAATGTATGGGTTATGGGGATAGGGCCTGGGTGGGATTTTGGTTGGTGCAGACTCGATGGGCCAAATGGCCTTCTTCTGCACTGTAGGGATTCTATGAACAAGATCCAAGTTGAGAGGAACAGACCTGAGATCTAAACAGATCTGAGATTCATTTTAGCCAAAAGGCCTAGATGGCATTTTAAAAAAATTGATTCAAATAAAGCCTCAGTGTAACCTCATTGACTTGCATCAAGTGTAGGATTAAACCTCAAATTGACATTTTTCTAGGCTCCAACATGGTTGAGGAGTCAATGGTTTCATTCAAGCTCCAGGCCAGCTCCAGCTGGCACTCTCAGGTAAGGGCGGTGGCACACAGAGGGCAGAGTAACATGTTGGAAGGAAAAGCAGTAGAGCAGGAGAACCGATCGTGATAGCCTGGAGATTGCCCTAAATCTGTGAACAGGTGAATGACCAAGGTTTTGGTGGCAGGGTAAATGTGCAAATACGTAATGACATTTTCAGGTGAGCATCGTAGGCAAGGGCAGCATTTACAACCTTTCCCTAACTTCCCTTGAGCGGGAGGTTTGGGGAGTTGTCTTCTTGAACTGTTACAGACTGTGCAGTGAAGGTACCGTCAGGGTGCTGTTCATATATCTATTCATAGAATCCCTACAGTGCAGAAGTGGCCATTCGGTCCATCAAGTCTGCACTGACTCTCTGACAAAGTATCTGACCCAGGCCCTCTCTCCCACCCTATTCCTGTAACCCCACGCATTTACCATGGCTAATCCCCCTAATCTACACATCTTGGGACACTAAGGGTCAATTTAGCAGGGCCAATCCACCTAACCCGCACATCTTTGGAGTGTGGGAGGAAACCGGAGCACCCAGAGGAAACACACGCAGGCACAGGGAGAATGTGCAAACTCCACACTGAAGGCGTGATCTTACCGGCCATTCACGCCACACTCCCCGTCCCCTGCAGTGAATTTGGTGCCCATTCACTGCAGCGGGATGGGAAAGTCCCGCCAGCGTGAATGACCCTAATATTCTGTTCAGACAGTCACCCAAGGGCGGAATCGAACCCGAGTCCCTGACGCTGTGGGGCAGCAGTGCTAACCACCATACCGCCCGACTTCAGTCGGGAATCCCAGGCATTATCCGCCAATTATGATTTTTAAAAGAAAATTGACATATGGCAATATGTGTCACATCACAAAAGCCCAAACTGCACCATTCTCAATGGACACTAGTCCCAAGGTAATCCCCATTTTCCAGCATAGCACCCAGGAAAACGATAAGAGGTCTAATTACATTTATCTGGTCGCCCTGCAAGGAGCGACACCTGAATCCTTCCCTGAGAAGATATGTGATGAGTAGGGTTTTACACAGAGGGTGGTGGGGGCCTGGAATGCACTGCCAAGTGAGGTGGTTGAGGCAGACATGTTAGCGACATTTAAAACTTATCTGGATAGGCATATGTACAGGCAGGGACATAGAGGGATATAGGCGCTTGGTCTAGATAGGACAAGGTAATCGGCGCAGGCTTGGTGGGCTGAAGGGCCTGTTCCTACGCTGTACTGTTCTTTGTTCTTTGAAAGCGGGGTTGGATACACCCGAGAATAGCAATTCTTATATCTCAGGTAATGCAGTGCCATTGATAGAGGTGGGTATACTGAAGGTGCTTGAGAATTTTGAGATCTAATTGTGAATTGGCCCATAATTGAAGCTATTAGACTGCATTACCATTGCGTTGCGACACATTGCAATAATGCATTTGTATTAAATTGAGTTTTCACTGAATAATGTAACGTTGGGAATCAACTCCCTTATGCTTAATTATTTTTAATATGCATGCAATGTAATTCCGCGCTAATGAACAAAATGGGTGCGTTGCTTTCAATTAGGCATTGTATTGCATTATTCCTATTCACATTTTAAAGGTCTTTCCATTCTTCTATCAGTAAAGTGGTTCGAATCGCAGTTGTGCTCCGTAATATGTAATGAGACTGAAGGGGTTAAACACTGTTGTGTAGCTCAGAATCCGTGCAGAATAAAAATGAACTCTGCCCTTTGATCTCCTCAGAAACACTCAATTGCTTTGATCTCCAGCGCGGCAGTAACATCTCATTGTGGAACCCACTCAGTTTTACAAAGAGGATCAAAAGGATTATGCCACTTCCTACATCTTTCACTCCGGGACCGTGACATTTTACAGCTTTATTATAGATCTGCACTCCAAATTGTCCCCGTGTACTCGTCACTATTTGTTTCCCGTCACAGTCAGGGGACTCGCAAAGGCAGCCACTGGCATTGTGTGCAGTGCTGTTTGTATAATAGCTAGGGGGGAAGGCGCTGGCACCTTGGTATTGTCAATGGGCTCGTAGTCTAGACACCCAGGGCAATGCTCTGGGGACCCGGGTTCACATCCCCACCAGGACAGATGGTGAAATTCTAATTCAGCAAAAATCTGGAATTAGAAGTCGGATGCTGGCCGTGCAAAACATTGTCAATTATCTTAAAAACCCCATCTGTGGGTAGCATGGCGGCACAGTGGTTAGCATTGCTGCCTCACAGCGGCAGGGACCCGAGTTCGATTCCCGGCCTGGGTCACTGTCTGTGCAAAGTCTGCACGTTCTCCCCATGTCCGCGTGGGTTTCCTCCGGGTGCTCCAGTTTCCTCCCACAGTCTGAAAGACGTGCTGGTTAGGTGCATTGGCCGTGCTAAATTCTCTCTCAGTGCACCCGAACAGGCGCTGGAGTGTGGCAACTAGGGGAATTTCACAGTAACTTCATTGCTGTGTTAATGCAAGCCTATTTGTGACAATAATAAATAAACTTAATGTCCTGTGGTCTACATGTAACTCCAGATCAAAAGAGATGTGGCTGACTCTTAATTAGCCTCTGGCCTAGCAAGCCACTCGGTTCCAAGGCAATTAGGGATGGGTCGTAAATGCTGGCCCAGCCAGCGACACCCACATCCCAAGAATGAATTAATAAATAGTTGCAATTAATAATGTAATAAAACTGTCATGACATTTTTATTTCTAAAAAAGTTCATGTAACCTCAGAGAGGTGTCGGAGCCAGAGGGTGGAATTCCCCCCCCAAAATTCTAAGTGACGAATGCACGTAAAAACTGGAGTAAGTCCCGCTGGGTTTTTTTCAGCGGGATTTTCAAAATGAATCTCCCACACTTTGTGCACTGCAGAGTGCGTTAGTATGATTCACTCCAGAACCCAGTGGTCAGGCCTATTCCTGCTGGAGAGGCCGGCAGCCGATCTGTCAGCACCGAGATTGGTGTATGAGCAGTGGCCCCTGTCTGCTGGCCTCCTGATTGCCGATTGCTGGTCAGTTTGATCGTAGGCCAGCCCCGCGACCCCACATTGCTGATTGTGCAACCGCACCCCAGCCCCCCCCCCGCCCCCCTCCTCCCCCCCTCCCCCCCCCCCCCCCCCCCCCCCCCCCGCCATGGCCTGATCGCTGGCCAGCCCAGTGACCCCGCATCGCTGGCTGTGCGATTCCACCCCCGCCCCCAATGGTCTGGTCGCTGGCTTCCCCAAACACGCTTGCGCCCAGCCCCGAATCTCCCTCTTGTCCTGCCCCAATCTTCCACAACCCTTCCCATCGGCAGTCCTCACCTCCCCCACTTGCAGCCCTGATCCCCCCAACCCTCTGGACGGGCCTCGATTGCCCTCCCTTTACTCCAGCGAGGTCGGGCCGCCAGCTCCTCGCAAGTGGGGAGCTAGTGCAATCCATGCTGGGGTGAAGTACTCCTGGCAGGGGAAGAGAGGCTAGCGGGCTTGGCCTGGAAATCTCTGACCCGGGCCCGCTAATGGGATGCTAATCATGATTAGCATCATTTATATGTACGGCTCCACGCCTATTTCTGACTGTGATGGAAATCCGGTGCTGGGAGAGGCATGGAGGCTATGCTGGAGACTCCCACCCACTGCGGTAAAAGAGCAGCACTGCGAGATGGAAGAGTCACCCCGCCCCCCCCCCCCCGCCTCCCCATAGAGTCATACTCTAGAATTCTACCACCCCGCATGCCACGGAATCGGAGTGGGCGATGGACGGACAATGGAAATGTCCGTTGACCTCGTGAGGGAATTTCCGGTTTTGCTCGAGCGAAGCTTTCATAGTCACACGGCACAGAAAAGGCTCTCGGCCCATTGAGTCTGCACCGAAAATAACTGCCACAAAATCAATAATCCCATTTTCCTGCACTTGTCCCATATTATATTTCAAGTGCTCATCCAAATACTTTTTAAGGGTCGTAAGGTTTCCCGCCTCCACTCCCTTCCCAGGCAGCGCATTCCAGATTCCCACCACCATCTGAGTGAAAAAATGTTTTCTCAAATCCCCTCTGAATCTCCTGCCCCCTCACCCTAAAACTAAGTCCCTTCGTGATTGACCCCTCAACCAAGGCGAACAGCTGCTTCTTACTCATCCTGTCCATACCCCTCATAATCTTATTCACCTCAATCCTGTCCCCCCTCGGCCTTCTCGGCTCCAAAGAAAACAATCCAAGTCTATCCAGTCTCTCCTTATAGCTCAAATGCTCCGTCCCAGGCAACATCCTGGTGAACCTCGATTCCCGGCTTGGGTCACTGTCTGTGTGGAGTTTGCACATTCTCCTCGTGTCTGCGTGGGTTTCCTCCGGGTGCTCCGGTTTCCTCCCACAGTCCAAAGATGTGCGGGTTAGGTTGATTGGCCATGCTAAATTGCCCCTTAGTGTCCTGGGATGCGTAGATCAGAGGGATTAGCGGGTAATATATGTAGGGATATGGGAGTAGGGCCTGGGTGGGATTGTGGTCGGTGCAGACTCGATGGGCCAAATGGCCTCTTTCTGTACTGTAGGGTTTCTATGATTTCTATGATAACCTCCTCTGTACCCCCTCTCGTGCAATCATATCCTTCCTATAGTGAGGTGACCAGAACGGCACACAGTTCTCCAGCTGTGGCCGAACTAATGCTCTGTACAGCTCCAACATTACCCCCTTGCTCTTGTACTCGATGGCCAGTGTATCTGAGAGGCTGGGATGGCAAATGTATCTGTGCATTACAGGGTAATTACCTCCACATTTGCAGCTGAAATTTTCCAAGTTTTATTACAATTATTAGGGGCAGCACAATGGTCAGTTGTTAGCTTTGTGCAATTATATCTCTGAATTTTAAAATTGGTGCCGTTGGATGCGTTCTCCGCACATGCTATATAGTTTAACAATTACTTTTGCAATCCAATAGCTAACAAAGTAACCAAATAAGTATGCGAACAATCAGCTTGTTACATTTAGTGGACAAATGAATATCATGGAAATCTCTGTTGAAGAGGAGGACATCGGGCTGGATTTTATCCCACCTCAGTGAAAAAGTCGGGGACGGGTTCTGCTGGCTTGTCCTACAATCATTAGGCCATCGGTCTGTTAATTAGACCATAAGACCATAAGGTATAGGAGCAGAATTAGGCCATTTGGCCCATCGAGTCTGCTCCGCCATTCAATCATGGCTGATATGTTTCTCAATCCCATTCTCCTGCCTTTTCCCCGTGACCTTTGATCCCATTATGAATCAAGAACCTATCTATCTCTGTCTTAAGGACACTCAATGACCTGGCCTCCACAGCCTTCTGCGGCAATGAATTCCACAGATTCACCACTCTCTGGCTAAAGAAATTCCTCCTTCTCTCGGTTCTAAAGGGTCGTTAACTTTACTCTGAGGCTGTGCTTTCAGATCCCAGTCTCTCCTACTAATGGAAACATCTTCCCCACGTCCACTCTATCCAGGCCTTTTCAGTATTCTGTAAGTTTCAATGAGATCCCCCCCCTCGTCCTTCTCAATCCATCGGGTACAGACCCAGAGTCCTCAAATGCTCCTCATATGCCAAGCCTTTCACTCGTGGGATCATTCTTGTGAACCTCCTCTGGACCCTTTCCAAGGCCAGCGCATCCTTCCTTAGATATGAGGCCCAAAATTGCTCACAATATTCTAAATGTGATCTGACCAGAGCCTGATACAGCCTCAGCAGTACATCCCTGCTTTTGTATTCTAGTCTTCTCGAAATGAATGCTAACATTGCATTTACCTTCCTAACTACCAACTCAACCTGCAAGCTAACCTTAAGAGAATCCTGAACTAGGACTCCTAAGTCCTTTTGTGCTTCTTGTGGCAGGCCCTTGCGAGCTGCCAGCCAACCAAATGGCCCCAACAGCGCCACCCGGAGCGGTGTCCACTGCTGGAACTGCAGCCAGTGCTCAACAATGAGGTGTCAAGAACGTGGAGGTGAAGGTAAGTGGAGCACGGATTTGGGGGGAGCAAGTCAGCAGGTGGGGTGGAGCGGGGAAACACAGGAGTCTGGGACTGTACTCGTTGGAGTTTAGAAGGATGAGGGTGGGGAGGGGGGGGGGGGCGGTGGGGGGATCTCATTGAAACTTACAGAATACTGCGAGGCCTGGAGAGAGTGGACATGGAGAAGATGTTTCCATTCGAAGGAGAGTCTAGGATCCAAGGGCACAGCCTCAGAGAATACCTGGGGAGTGGAGGGGTGGTGGTGAGGGTGGTGAGGGGAACTCTGATGTGCCTGGGTGGTGGGGGGGCAGTACAAAATATACCCCCACTCTCCAACGTTGCCCACCGTCTACCCTACTGGCGAAAGTTGTCGGCCTGGATGCTTGGCACGCGCCTCATCCCACCACTGCCAGGATCTAATTGTTAAAGGCCAGAGGCATTGGGGTGAGGCCTCAAGTTGCCATTAAGTGACAGACACCTTTCTGCACTGATGGTGAAACTGTGTTGGGGGTAAAGTTGGGCAGGGAGGTGGTGGGTATATGCCCATGGTATGGTACCGAATATGACAACAGCCCGCATCTGTCACCCCACCACCCCCATTGACCAATATGCCCCTGGGGAGAAGGTGGAAAGAGGGTGAGCAGAGATGTAAAATCCAGCGCCAAGTGAGGAAACAGCAGGAGGATTGGGATTCTTTTTTTATTCATTTATGGGATGTGGGCATCACTGGCTGAGCTCAGCATATACTGCCCATCCCTAACTGCCCTTCATTGGCATTTAAAAGTCAACTACATTGCTGTGGCTCTGGAGTCACATGTAGGCCAGACCGGGTAAGGATGACAGATTTCCTTCCCTAAAGGACATTAATGAACCAGATGGGTTTTTCCAACAATTGACAATGGTTTCATGGTCATCAGTAGATTCTTAATTACAGACTTTTTTATTGAATTCAGATTTCGCCATCTTCCGTGGTGGGATTCGAACCCGGGTCCCCAGAGCATTACCCTGGGTCTCTAGATTACTTGTCCAGTGACAATGCCACTACACCACACCCGTCCCTGATAGTTCTTTGAAAGAATGGTCTTGTTCATGCTCTAAGATTCTCTGACTCTGTAAAGGTTTCTCAGGGAATGATGTGAGTGAAATTGTTTTTTGGGCTTTAATGCATAATAGGCACTAGAGCCTAGACCAATGACAAAATGAGGGACCTGATGATTTACTTCCTCACCTCAATATCAAACTGCTGTCAAGTCAACCCCCTGCATATTCTCATCATTGATAGTCCTCAGAGAACTCTCAGTGCTACAGAACTCTATCATTACCAGTATAAATGCTTTCTGTGTCTCCCTGTGTACCACAACATTTCTGACGTTTTCCTTCAGCCCTTCCAGCAAAATTGTAAGGACACTAATTGACCCGGGAACTTTATAAATCCACTTGTAGCAACAGCTGTGAAAATCTGAGCCAATACCTTTACAATCTTCCTGCATAAAATGGTTAGATGAATTCACAAGAAGTGTGAGCAGGAGTAGATCATTCGCATGTCCGATGCAACTCTCACTAACTTTTACAGATGCACCATAGAAAGCATCCTTTCCAGATGTATCACAGCTCCTGCTCTGCCCAAGACCGTAAGAAACTACAAAGGGTCATGAATGAAGCCCAGTCCATCACTCAAACCAGCCTCCCATCTATTGACTCTGCCGACGCTTCCCGCTGCCTCGGAAAAGCAGCCAGCATAATCAAGACCAATTTTTACAGATGCACCATAGAAAGCATCCTATCCGGATGTATCACAGCTTGGTATGGCTCCTGCTCTGCCCAAGACCACAAGAAACTACAAAGGGTTGTGAACGTAGCCCAGTCCATCACACAAACCAGCCTCCCATCCATTGGCTCTGTCTACACTTCCGCTGCCTCGGAAAAGCAGCCAGCATAATTAAGGACCCCATGCACCCGGACATTCTCTCTTCCACCTTCTTCCGTCGGGAAAAAGATACAAAAGTCTGAGGCCATGTACCAACCGACTCAAGAACAGCTTCTTCCCTGCTGCTGTCAGACTTTTGAATGGACCTACCTTGTATTAAGTTGATCTTTCTCTACACCCTAGCCAAGACTTTAAGACTACATTCTGCACCCTCTCCTTTCCTTCTCTATGATTGGTATGCTTTGTCTGTATAGCACGCAAGAAACAACACTTTTCACTGCATACTAATACATGTGAGAGTAATAAATCAAATCAAATCAAAAATCGAGTCTGCTCCACCATTCATGGCTAACCTTAGGCTTTAGCTCCATTTTCCTGCCCCTCTCCTAACTCCCTGAGAGACCAAAAATAAACCTGTCCGTCCCAGCCTTAAATATATTCAACGATGGAGCATCCTTTATCCTCTGGAATAGAGTTCCAAAGATTCACAACCCTTTGAGTGAAATAATTTCTCCTCATCTCAGTCCTAAATGAGCAACCCCCTTATCCTGAGACTGTGCCCCACCTCCGCACCGTGTTTTAGATTCCCAGACCAACGGAAGCAAGCTCTCAGTGTCCACCCGATCAAAACCCTTCGGAATTATATAGATTTCAATGAGATCGCCTCTCATTCTTCTGAAGTCCAGGGAATATTAATCTAATTTATGAAGCCTTTCATCGTGGGACAGTCCCCATGTCGGAGGGACCGCATTAGCGAACCTTAGCTGTACCATCTCCAATACAAGCATTCATAACCTTCGGTGCTAAGTAAGGTAGATATTTTTGACAATCCCTCAAAAAAAAAGGGGAAAACAAGATGAACAGTCAGCCTGACTGACTGATCGCAGCTCACACGGTGGCACAGTGGTTAGCACTGCTGCCTCACAGCGTCAGGGGACCTGGGTTCGATTCCCGGCTTGGGTCACTGTCTGTGCAGAGTCCGCATGTTCTCCCCGTGTCTGCGAGGTGCTCTGATTTCCTCCCACAGTCAAAAGAAGTGTGGGTTAGGTGGATTGGCCGGAGTAAAATTGTCCCCGAGTGTCAGGGGTGGGGGATTAGCAGGGTAAATATGTGAAGTTACGGGGATAGGGCTTGGGTGGGGTTGTTGTTGGCGCAGACTCAATGGGCCAGTTTCCTCCCACAGTCCAAAAGACGTGCTGGTTAGGTGCACTGGCCGTGCTAAATTCTCCCTCAGTGTACCCGAACAGGCGCCAGAGTGTGGATTTTCACAGTAACTTCATTGCAGTGTTAATGTAAGCCTACTTGTGACACTGATAAATAAACTGTAACATATATTATATATAAAACCCTGATCTTATTGCATGAGATAGGAAAAAGACTATAACTATAAAGCCTATTCATTCAACATTGATGCTGTATTCCTGGAGGCTTGTTTCTATGTTACTGGCAGCCAGATGTTGAAGCTCCTTGATTATGAATGATTTAATTATATATTTTAAATGAGCTCTAGTCGTGTAACTGTACCTTAGGTTTCTCATCCAGAATTTGCTGACGCACTTCTTTGTGTTTGTCCACCAATTTCTCTTGTCTCTTGCACTGAGCATCTTCCAACTAGAGGGAGAGACAAGAAGCAAATGTGAAATGCTTTTGATACAACGTGGAAAGAGCAATGGATTATTGTGGGTGGCACGGTGGCACAGTGATTAGCACATTGAGCAGTAGAATTTCACTGCCGTTCTCCAGACCTATTAACTTGACGGTGAATTGACGGTGTTTGCTTTCATTATGTTACTCTAACTTTTCAGAATTGTTTTATTAATTCACAGCGCCAGGGACCCGGGTTCTATTCCGGCCTCAGGTCACTGTCTGCGCAGAGTCTGCACGTTCTCCCCGTGTCTGCGTGGGTTTCCCCTGAGTGCTCCGGTTTCCTCCCACACTCCAAAGATGCGAAGGTTAAGTTGATTGGCCATGCTAAATTGCCCCTTAGTGTCCCAAGACGTGTAAGTTAGGTGGATTGGCCATGCTAAATTGCCCCTCAGTGTCCAAAGTTGCACAGATTAGGTGGATTGGCCATGCTAAATTGCCCCTTGGTGTCCCAAGACGTGTAGGTTAGGTGGATTGGCCATGCTAAATTGCCCCTTAGTGTCCAAAGTTGCGCAGATTAGGTGGATTGGCCATGCTAAATTGCCCCTTGGTGTCCCAAGACGTGTAGGTTAGGTGGATTGGCCATGCTAAATTGCCCCTTAGTGTCCAAAGATGTGCAGATTCGGTGGACTGGCCATGCTAAAATTCCCCACAGTGTCCAAAGATGTGCAGGTTAGGTGGATTGGCCATGCCAAATTTCCCCTTAGTGTCCAAAGATGTGTAAATTAGGTGGATTGATTTGATTTGATTTGATTTATTATTGTCACATGTATTAACATACAGTGAAAAGTATTGTTTCTTGCGCGCTATAGAGACAAAGCATACCATTCATAGAGAAGCAAAGGAGAGAGTGCAGAATGTAGTGTTACAGTCATAGCTAGGGTGTAGAGAAAGATCAACTTAATGCAAGGTAGGTCCATTCAAAAGTCTGACAGCAGCAGGGAAGAAGCTGTTCTTGAGTCGGTTGGTACATGACCTCGGACTTTTGTATCTTTTTCCCGACGGAAGAAGGTGGAAGAGAGAACGTCCGGGGTGCGCGGGGTCCTTAATTATGCTGCCTGCTTTGCCGAGGCAGCGGGAAGTGTAGACAGAGTCAATGAACGTCCATGCTAAATTGCCCATTAGTGTCCAAAGATGCGCAGGTTAGATGGATTGGCCATGGTGAATGTGTGGCGTTATGGGGATAGGGCGGAGGCGAGGACCTGGGTAAGGTACTATGTTAGAGTTGGTGCAGACTCGATGGGCTGAATGGCCTCTTCGACACTGCAGGGATTCTCTGATCCTATGATTGAACAATGTAAAAATTGTGGCCAATACTGCCAGTAAGTGGGAACAGTTCTGCTCACTTCCTCTAGACTAAGCACAAAGGTCACCCAAACATGAAAAATTGTGAATGGCCATTTCATTCTCTTAAAATGTAAATGATCAGAGTGAGAAATAGTCTCTCTTCTGTTAACACCATTGAAACTTATCCAACCTTGTGAGGAAGGCACATCAGAGTGAGGCATCTGCACCCAAAATAAATAGTCTACATTCCTCTTCTTGCTTTTCAGACTTGAAACAGATGGTTTTAGTTTAAATGTTGGAGTATTGGGAATGAAAGATCCCGCTAACGGATGCAGATTCCTGGTTAGAATTCCTATCCATCGAGGTTAATGCCAATTTGTTCCATCAAATCTGCATAGGTTCGTGTTTGTCTCTTTGGATATGGACTGCATTCCTGTAGCACCGCTGGAGGTGGTGGTGTCCTGGTACCCAGGGCCGTTTCGCCAGGGTGCACCACATGGCCAAACACCTCTGGTGCGGCCCACATAACGTGACCTCTTGAAAGAGCATTGGGAAGGCTGTGAAGGCGCGCTGTTCTGATGTCATGCAGTCTAATCCGACTTGGACCGTGCAGTTCCAGGCCACAACCCGGAGCGTCACTCTGCAAACCAGTGGGATGAGAACTGCGACAGAATGGCAATGCGACTGGATGAATATTATGGAGGCCCAGGCTGTTGCTCTGGGGGCGCGGGTTCAAATCCCATCATGGCAGCTTGTGGAATTGAAATTCAATCAAAGAACAAAGAACAGTGCAGCACAAGAACAGGCCCCATTGGCCCACCAAGCCTGTGCTGACACATGTCACCTCTCTAAACTAGGCTTTTTGCCTCTACGTGGTCTGTATCCCTCTATTCCCTGCCTATTCATGTATCTGTCAAGATGCCTCTTAAACATTGCTATTGTATCTGCTTCCACCACCTCCATTGCCAGCTCATTCCAGGCACTTACCACCCTCTGTGTAAAAAACCTTGCCTCTCACGTCTCCTTTAAACTTTCCCCCTTTTACCTTCAACCTATGTCCCCGAGTAAATGACATTTCTACCCGGGGAAAAAGACCCCGGCTATCCATTCTATCCCCATGCTTCTCATAATTCTGCAACCTTCTATCAGGTCGCCCCTCAACGTCCAACGTTCAAGTGAAAACAAACCAAGTTTGTCCAATCTCTCCTCATAGCTAATACCCTCCAAACTAGGCAACATCCTGGTAAACCTTTTCTGTACCCTCTCCAAAGCCTCCACATCCTTCTGGTAGTGTGGCAACCCCAAACTGTAAATAATGTTCCAAATGTGGCCCAACTAAAGTTCTATACAGCTGCAACATGACTTGCCAATTTTTATACTCTGTGCCCCGACCGATGAAGGCAAGTATGCCGTATGCCTGTGTAAGATGCTGTATCAGAGAGTCGGTGCCGACTCGATGGGCTGAATGGCCTCCTCCTGCACTGTAGGGATTCTATGGATTCAATTTCAGCAAAGATGCCAAGTGACTTGAATGGGTGAATGGCGAAAATGCTGCCAGTCTTAAAATGGGGTGGGGAGTCGACTGGGGGGAAGGATGGTTTGTGGGGGGTGTTATATTTTTAGGGAAAGTTTGAGGATAAGGGGTAAACCTTTTAGGGGCGGCATGGTGGCACAGTGGTTAGCACTGCTGCCTCACAGCATCAGGGACCCAGGTTCAATTCCGACCTTGGGTGACTGTGTGGAATTTGCATGTCCTCCCTGCATCTGCGTGGGTTTCCTCTGGTTTCCTCCCACACTCCAAAGATGTGTGGGTTAGGTTGATTGGCCGTGCTAAATTGACCCCAGTGTCAGGGAGATTAACAAGGTAAATATGTGGGGTTACGGGGTTAGGGCCTGGGTGGGATTGTGGTCAGTGCAGACTCGATGGGCTGAATGGCCTCCTTCTGCACTGTAGGGATTCTATGACCGAGGAGAGGAGAAATTTCTTCACCCAGAGGGTGGTGAATGTGTGGAATTCACGACCACAGAAAGTAGTTGAGGCCAAAACATTGTCTGATTACAAGGAGAAATTAGATATAGCTCTTGGAGCTAAAGGGATCAAGAGATATGTGAGGAAGGGGGGATCAGATTATTGAATTTGATAATCAGCCACAATCAAGATGAATGGTGGAGCAGGCTCGAAGGGCCGAATGGCCTCCGCCTGCTTCTATGTTTCTATAAACAACTTTTGCTCTCTCTGTAATGACTGGCAGATATCCAGGATGGAGTTCAAGCAACATTCATAGAATCATAGAATTCTTACAGTGCAGAAGGAGGCCATTCGGCCCATCAAGTCTGCACCAACTCTCCGGGAGAGCATCTTACCCAGGCCCAACCTCTCCGCCCCGCCATCCCTGTCACACTACGTACTCCACTAATCCACCTAACCCACGCATCTTGGGACACTAAGGGGCAGTTTAACGCGGCCAACGCACCTAACCAGCACGTCTTTCGGACTCTGGGAGGAAACCGGAGCTCCCGGAGGAAACCCACGCAGACACTGGGAGAACGTGCAGACTCCACACAGCGAGTGACCCGAGGCCGGAATCGAACCCGGGTCCCTGGCGCTGTGAGGCAGTCGTGCTAACCATTGTGCCACCATGCCGTCCTGCATCCTGCATAAAGCTGGACTTGATTAACTTACAAGAGAGCAAGATCCAGGCATCCACTTCTCTGCTCAGCCAGGTCCAATGAGGAACCTCAGTAACTCATGGATTTGGCTCCATCTGCTGGATATATGGGTCATTACCTCTACATGATTGAGTCTTAAAACATGACAAACAGCGCGAGCAAAGCTGGAATTGTTGAGGAGTTTTATTTGGACCTTGAGATGACTGCCTTGTTTACTTTTATGTAAAAGTTATCCTGTATTCTGTGGAGCTTCCACATGTAACTTTACTTGGCCCTTTACACTACCCTCTATGGTCACCAGCTTGTTGTATATTGGTGATGTTTGATGAGATTATCCACAATTGGTGTACAGTCACTACAGGGTTATTAAGTCTATTAATCAATGGTTGGTTGCAGGCAAGTTATGATACCATCTTATATCGTACAATGGTGGCACAGTGGTTAGCTCTGCTGCCTCACAGCGCCAGGGACACCCGCTCAATTCTGGCCTTGGGTCACTGTCTGTGTGGAGTTTGCACATTCTCCCCGTGTTTGTGTGGGTTTCCTCCGGGTGCTCCGGTTTCCTCCCACACTCCAAAGAGGTGCGGGTTAGGTGGATTGGCCATGCTAGATTTGTCCCTGAGTGTCAGGCTGGATTAGCAGGGTGAAATACGTGGAGTTTTGGGGATGGGGCCTGGGTGGGATTGTTGTTGCTCCAGGCTCAATGGGCTGAATGGCCTCCTTCTGCACTGTAGTGATTTAAAAACACAAGACGTCTACCTTGAAGCTTTTTCTCCTGGGTGAAGAGACCCCAGATCAATCCACGGCACGGTGGCACAGTGGTTAGCACTGCTGCCTCACAGCGGTCAGCACTGCTGCCTCACAGCACCAGGGACCCGGGTTCGATTCCCGGCTTGGGTCACTGTCTATGCGGAGTCTGCATGTTCCCCACTCCGGGTGCTCCGGTTTCCTCCCACAGTCTGAAAGATGTGCTGGT
The DNA here is from genome assembly GCF_964213995.1 of Mustelus asterias. NCBI lineage: Eukaryota > Metazoa > Chordata > Chondrichthyes > Carcharhiniformes > Triakidae > Mustelus > Mustelus asterias. The sequence continues at coordinate 94,913,466 of NC_135815.1, read as the reverse complement.
TAGGTGGATTGGCCATGCGAAATTGCCCCTTAGTGTCCAAAGATGTGCAGCTTAGATGGTGTGGCCATGCTAAATTGCCCCTTGGTGTTCTGAGATGTGTAGGTTAGGTGGATTGGCCATGGTAAGTGTGTGAGGTTATGGGGATACGGTGGGAGGAGAGGGCCTGGGTAAGATACTTTGTCAGAGAGTCGGTGCAGACTCGATGGGCTGAATGGCTTCTTTCTGCACCGTATGGATTCTGAGGTGAGTGAGCTGAGATTGGGGCAATGTGTATTGTTGAGAAAAGGAGAGCTTGAAATTACATCTGGCAGAGACATCCCTGACCTGAAACTGATACCAGGGAGTAGGAAATAGAAGAGCATTTTGTTCTCCAGCATCTTGACTTCCCTGACCTTGAGAAGGGCAACAGGAAAGGCAAACATTTCACACAACCTCAGCGGACAGAAGCAGAATAAAAAGGCTTCCTACTTACCCTCTTTATTGACTGCACCACTTCATGTATGTAAGACCGGATAATTTCTGTCTTCTCCCTGCAATCAGACAGTGAATTCGTCAAGCTTTTAGATATGAAATCGATGGTGCCAGATTTTATCAAACCTTTCTGTTCAGTCCTAGTACATGAGAAATAGGAGCTGGAGGAGGCCATTCGGCCCCTCGAGCCTGCTCCGCCATTCATTATGATCATGGCTGATAACATAGAAACATAGAAGATAGGAGCTGGAGGAGGCCATTCGGCCCCTCGAGCCTGCTCCACCATTCATTATGATCATGGCTGATCTTGTCATGGCCTCAGCTCCATTTTCCTGCCTGCTCTCCATTGCCCTTCAGATCCATCACTAATTAAAAATCTATCTATCTCCTCCTTAAATTTACCCAATATTTTGGCATCCACCGCACTCTGAGGTAGTGAATTCCACAGATTCACCACCCTTTGAGAGAAGTCACCACTCCTCATCTCTGTTTGAAATCTGCCAACCCTTATCCTAAAACAATGACCTCTCGCCCCGCAACAGGAAGCACCGAGCGGGATCCTCAGGCCTCCCAGCCGCATGTTCCTTGGAAGGTGGTGTGCTGTCCCCGGGCAGCGGGATTCTCCAGTCCCACTGCCGGGAAACCCACGGGGAGGGGTGAGCACCGGCGGGAGTGGAGCATCAGTGATATTTATAAAGGGGCAGATCTTCCATTCACCGGGGAGGCCGATGCAGAGGCTGCGATTTAACTGTGGCCTTGGGGATGTGGAGGGGTCGAGGGTGTGTGCTGGGGTGGGGTAGGGATGGGGTTTGATCTTCTGGTTTTCTGTTAAGTACATTTTGTGGCACGAGTTAAGGCCTTCTCGAAAGAGCCCCCACTGTAACTTGCTCCCCCCCCCACCCCCAGGAGTAGGTATCCTGGAGTACGTTTCTGGGCACCTTCAGGGCATCGAACCCTGGTCTGTAAGGGCAGGGTCAATTCCATGAGGTGTCGGAGGCATCCATGGAATCGTTGGAGCACCGTATCTCTGCAAATGGAAAGTTTAAAGTTTGCGTTGAAGTGCCGTGTGTGTGTCTGCGTCCCGTCAGGATCTGCGGCATGGTGGCACAGTGATTAGCACTGCTGCCTCACAGCGCCAGAGACCTGGGTTCGATTCTGGCCTCGGGCGACTGTGTGGAGTCTGCAGTTCTCCCCCTTGTCTGCGTGATGCTCCGCTTTCCTCCCACAGTCCAAAGATGTGCAGGTTAGGTGGATTGGCCATGCTAAATTGCCCCTTAGTGTCCAAAGATGTGCGGGTTAGGTGGATTGGCCATGCTAAATTGCCCCTTAGTGTCCAAAGATGTGCGGGTTAGGTGGATTGGCCATGGAAAATGCATGGGATTACAGGGATTGGGCTGAGGGAGGGCCTGGGTGGGATGTTCTTACAGAGAGTGGCTGCAGACCTGATGGGCCGAATGGCCTCTTTCTGCACTGTCGGGATTCTACAGTTGAATGGATCTTGCCGCTCAACTGCAGCGAACGTCTCAGTATTCGCACGCACTCCAACCGGAAGATCAGGAAGATGTATGGAGGCGGCTCCCAAAGTGAATGAGTACAACCTGTGCGGTATTCCCAGAATAATGGGCAGTGCTGTCTTCGCAAGTTAACAGGCAACACAGCTCAGATTCTTCCCATGCACTGCACTCACGTTGATCACTGAACAGTAACCCAAGGTTAAAGCTCAGTGCACTTGGTCCAGAGATGGAGCAACCAAACTTACATCCCAGTTACCAGGTTGGGGTTTCAGCTCTTGGTGTGAAGGGGATCAAAGGACATGGCGGGCAGGGGGTGGGGAATGGAAAGACAGGATGAGGCCATTGAGTTGGATGATCAGCCATCATCATAATGAAAGATGGAGCAGGTTAGATGGGGCGAATGGCCTATCAATGTTCCTGTTTCTATGTTTCTGTGTTACTACGGAAACAAAGTAAGGCAAGAGGAGGAGCGGGGGCGGAGAGGGGAGGGGAATGGCCCACGGCACAAAATGAAAACAAAATTAAAACAGGCAGCAGTGTGGTCAGATCTTCATGGGCAGCTAGGTGGCACAGTGGTTAGCACTGCTGCCTCACAGTGCCAGGGACCTGGGTTCGATTCCCGGCCTCGGGTCACTGTCTGTGCAGAGTCTGCACATTCTCCCCGTGTCTGCGTGGGTTTCCTCCGGGTGCTCCAGCTTCCTCCCACAGTCCAAAGATGTGCGGGTTAGGTTGATTGGCCATGCTAAATTGCCCCTTAGTGTCAGGGGGATTAGCAGGGTAAATGTGTGGGGTTATGAAGATGGAGCCTGGGTGGGATTGTTGTCGCTGCAGGCTCAATGGGCCGAATGGCCTCCTTCTGCACTGTCGGGATTCTATGATTCTATGAACACTGACAGAATATCCAACCCAGGTCCTATCTCCGTTACCCCCTGCAATTACCCCACTAATCCCTCTAACCTACACATCTTGGGACACTAAGGGGCAATAAAGGACATTAGTGAACCAGATGGATTTTTCTGACAATTGACGATGGTTTCATGGTCATCAGTAGATTCTTAATTCCAGATTTTTTTTATTGAATTCAAATTCCACCATCTGCCGTGGTGGGATTTGAAGCCAGGTCCCCAAAACATCAGCTGAGTTTCTGGATTAATAGTCCAGCGATAATACCACGAGGCCTTTGCCACTTGGCTCGCCACTGCATGGAGATGCCTCAACCTTTCCACGATTCAGCCCAACTTGACATAGCTTGCTGAAGACTGGGAACTGGCGGGAACTTGTTTCTGTTCTGAGCCTGGGGTATCACTAACATAGCCATAGCGGGATCTCCCACACTGCTAATAGTCAGCAAGTCACAGGACCATGCCCGCTTGCTACCTATGTTGCTCTTAACTCAGAGCTGTGCATTGACAAGGTTTCATGCAGCGTGGTTTATTGCCACAATGGCACAATCATAGAATCTTAAAAGTAAACACGAAGGCCATTCAGCCCACCCTGTGCCAGCTCTTTGAAAGCTATCATAGAATCATAGAAATCCGACTGTGCAGAAGGAGGCCATTCGAGACTGCACCGACAACAACCCCACCCAGGCCCCATCCCCATCACCCCACATATTTACCCTGCTAATTCCTCTAACCTACGCATCCCTGGACACTAAGCATCAATTTAGCACGGCCAATCCACCTAATCAGCACACCTTTGGACTGTGGGAGGAAACCGGAGCACCCGGAGGAAACCCACGCAGACAGGGGGAGAACGTGCAGACTCCACACCGACAGTGACACGACCCGGGAATCAAACCCGGGTCCCTGGAGCTCTGAGGCAGCAGTGCTAACAATTGTGCCACCGTGCCGCCCGTCACGCTAATAAATAAACTTTAAAGAAAAGGAAAATACAGAGATTTGCCCTGATACTGATAAATAAACTTTAAAAGATCAGCTTCTTGAGTTAGGCTTAAATAATAATTACAATGACATCCCTCGACCATGGGATGCAGCGTACAGGGGGAAGGAAATAAACCTTTGCAATCTCACGACCACAGCTGGATCCCAGGAAACCAATAATGGCCCCTGGAGATGGTGACTTGCCGATGGTTTAAGCATCATGCCTCACTTAAAGATGACAATGAGATGTTTACGGTCTCTGTAATCTCCAACAGAAAGATTGAGCTCAGCAGCCCGCTGCTATTGCTCTAGCCCTACTGAGTTAATGAATGCAGTCTTGATCTATTATTTCACTCGCAATTAGTGAGTTTTCCTTCAAACCGCATCACAAACTTAATTTGGCTCGAGTTCCTCGGGGATTACAGTTCTGCCGGGAAAGTGTGAGATTCTCCGGCTCACCTGCGGTGACCTCAAAGAGCCGCAGCAACTCACAGGGGTGGCACAGTGGTTAGCACTGCTGCCTCACAGCGCCAGGGACCCAGGTTCGATTCCCGGCTTGGGTCACTGTCTGGGTGGGGTTTGCACGTTCTCCCCCGTGTCTGCGTGGGTTTCCTCCGGGTGCTCCAGTTTCCTCCCACAGTCCAAAGATGTGCGCGTTAGGTGGATTGGCCAGGCTAAATTGCCCCTTCGTGTCCCGGGATGCATAGGTTAGAGGGATTAGCAGGGTAAATATGTGGGGGATGGGGATTGGGATGGGGATAGGGCCTGGGTAGGATTGTTGTCAGAGCAGACTCGATGGGCCAAATGGCCTCCTTCTGCACTATAGGATTCTATGAACTTGAGAATTAGCAAAAATAGTCTTCGTTGCATTTTCCAAAAATTTCCGCAGCACTCCCGCAGAAGTCAGCGCTGACGGGATTCAGCCCGTATGTAAGCATTTTGGAAGTTGGGAAGACCTGGAATGCAACGCCTGAAAAAATGGTGGAGACGAGTTCGGAAAGTATTTTCCAAGAAAGTCAAGTCGCTGAGGGAACAAAAGCTACCGCAAGGCTATGGAAAAGCTGGGGATTATGAGGATAGGTGGCACAGTGGTTAGCACTGCTGCCTCACAGCGCCAAGGACCCGGGATCGATTCCCACTTTGGGTCACTGTCTGTGTGGAGTCTGCACGTTCTCCCCGTGTCTGCGTGGGTTTCCTCCAGGTGCACCGGTTTCCTCCCAAACTCCAAAGATGTGCGGGTTAGGTGGATTGGCCATGCTAAATTGCCACTTAGTGTCCCAGGATATATAGGTTAGAGGGATTAGCGAGGTAAATATGTGGGGTGATAGGGATAGGGCCTGGGTAGGATTGTTGTCGGTGCAGGCTTGATGGGCCAAATGGCCTCCTTCTGCACAGTCGGATTTCTATGATTCTATGATAGCTTTCAAAGAGCTGGCACAGGGTGGGCTGAATGCCCATCGTGTTTACTTTTAAGATTCTATGATTGTGCCATCGTGCCAATAAACCACGCTGCATGAAACCTTGTCAATGCACAGATTTGAGTTAAGAGCAACATAGGTAGCATGCGGGCATGGTCCTGTGACTTGCTGACTATTAGCAGCGTGGGAGATCCCGCTAAGCCTATGTTAGTGATACCCCAGGCTCAGAACAGAAACAAGTTCCCGCCGGTTCCCAGTCTTCAGCAAGCTATGTCAAGTTGGGCTGAATCGTGGAAAGGTTGAGGCACCTCCATGCAGTGGCGAGCCAAGTGGCAAAGGCCTCGTGGTATTATCGCTAGACTATTAATCCAGAAACTCAGCTAATGCTCTGGGGACCCGGGTTCGAATCCCGCCACGGCAGATGCATAGAAAGCATTCTTTCTGGTTGTATCACAGCTTGGTATGGCTCCTACTCTGCCCAAGACTGCAAGGAACTACAAAAGGTCGTGAATGTAGCCCAATCCATCACGCAAACCAGCCTCCCATCCATTGACTCTGTCTACACTTCCCGCTGCCTCAGAAAAGCAGCCAGCATAATTAAGGACCCCACACTCTGCTGGACATTCTCTCTTCCACCTTCTTCCGTTGCGAAAAAGATACAAAAGTCTGAGGTCACGTACCAACCGACTCAAGAACAGCTTTTGCCCTGCTGCTGCCAGACTTTTGAATGGACCTACCTTGCATTAAGTTGATCTTTCTCTACACCCTAGCTATGACTGTAACACTACATTCTGCACCCTCTCCTTTTCTTCTCTATGAACGGTATGCTTTGTCTTTATAGCGCGCAAGAAACAATTCTTTTCACTGCATGTTAATACACGTGACAATAACGTATCAAATCAAATCAAATCAAAAGATGGTGGAATTTGAATTCAATAAAAAAAGATCTGGAATTAAGAATCTAACGATGACCATGAAACCATTGTCAATTGTCGGAAAAACCCATCTGGTTCACTAATGTCCTATAGGGAAGGTATAGGGAGGAGAGGTTGGAGAAACTTGGTTTGTTCTCACTGGAGCAACGGAGGTTGAGGGGAGTCCTGATAGAAGTCTAAAAGATTATGAGAGGCATGGACAGTGTGGATAGTCAGAAGCTTTTTCCCAGGGTGGAAGAGTCAATGGTGAGGGGGCATAGGTTTGAGGTGTGAGGGGCAAGGTTTAAAGGAGATGTAGGAAGCAGATTCTTTACACAGAAAGTTACTCATTGCTGGGGGAGGTAGTGGAAGCGGATACGATAGTGACTTTTAAGGGGCGTCTTGACAAGTACATGAATAGGATGGGAATAGAGGGATATGGTCCCCGGAAGGGTAGGGGGTTTTAGTTAAGTCGGGCAGCATGGTCGGTGCAGGCTTGGAGGGCCAAACGGCCTGTTCCTGTGCTGTAATTTTCTTTGTTCTTTGTAATCTGCCGTCCATACTTGGTCTGGCCTACATATGACTCCAGAGCCATAGCAATGTGGTTGACTCTCAACTGCCCTCGGGCACTGGGGATGGGCAATAAATGCTGGCCAGCCAGTGACGCCCATGTCCGACGAATGAATCAAAAAAAAAGTGGATGGAGTAAAGGCAAACACTTGGGGCATCTCTTGACGTCTACATCAAGGGATGATTGGCTGTAACAGAACAGCAAGCAAGCCTTGTCCTTGCTTCTTGGGTGTAAAGGATTCAGGGCAAGCTGATGATGATCGACAAAAATTAAAGGCCCGCTTTAAAAAGTGCATGTTGAACAAGTAACATGCAACACACCAACACTGTTAGATATAGCCTGACATGGACAAGGAGCCTTGGGATAAAACAAGATTACAGTTAAGAATCGACACCCCAAAAATGTATGCAAAGAACATTTATCTGCAATAACTAAAAATACATTTTCCCACTCCACAGTCTGAAGATAAAATCATAGAATCCCTACAGTGTAGGAGGCTATTTGGCCCATCAACTCTGCACTGACTCTCTGCCAGAGCATCTTACCCAGACTCACCCCCTGCTCTATCCCCGTAATCCCACACATTTACCCTGCTAATCCCCTTAACCTGCACCTCTTAGGACACTAAGGGGCAATTTAGCATGGCCAATTCCCCTAATCTGCACATATTTGGACACTAAGGGGCAATTTAGCATGGCCAATCCACCTAACCTACACATGTTTGGACACGAAGTGGAATTTAGCATGGCCAATTCCCCTAATCCGCACATCTTTGGGCACTAAAGGGCAATTTAGCATGGCCAATCCACCTAACCTGTACATCTTTAGAATATGGGAGGAAACCAGAGCATGCAGAGGAAACCCATGCAGACACGGGGAGAAAGTGCAGACTCCACACAAATTCACCCAAGGATGGAATTGAAGCCGGATCCCTGGTGCTGTGAGGCAGCAGTGCTAACCACTGTGCCGCCCAGGTTGGCCATGCTAAATTGCCCATTAGTGTTCCAAGATGTGTAGGTTAGAGGGATCAGTGGGGTAAATGCAGGGGGTAACGGGGATGGGACCTGGCCGGATGCTCTGATAGTGTTCATAAAATCATAGAATCCCTACAGTGCAGAAGGAGGCCATTCGGCCCATTGAGCCTGCAGCAACAACAATCCCACCCAGGCTCCATCCCCATAACCCCACATATTTCCCCTGTTAGTCCCCTTGACGCTAAGGAGCCATTTAGCACAGCCAAACAAACTAACCTGCACATCTTTGGACTGGGGGAGGAAATCGGAGCAGCCGGAGGAAACCCACGCAGACACGGGGAGAACGTGCAGACTCCACACAGACAGTGACCTGAGGCCGGAATCAAACCAGGGTCCGTGGCGCTGTGAGGCAGCACTGCTAACCACTGTGCCACCCAAAAAGCAGGTCACTTTTCACTCTTCTGTTGCAGACTCGATGGGCTAAATGGCCTCCTTCTGCGCTGTCGGGAATCTATGATTCTCTGATACTGTTTATGCACTTTCTAGATTGTGCAATCTGCTTTAGACACTTAAAACAGCTGGGGGGGAGGGGGCTGCGGGAGGTTGGGCAGAGGGAGGGGGGGGGTGAAAAATTGGATCACAGGCTCGTGAAGTGAGAGGAAAGATAGAGTCAGAACTAAACAGCGTACGCTGCCTTCAGACCTCCATTGCTCTCTGTTGAAATAGTGCTCCATCACAGAATACGGTTTGAAATAAACAGGTCTCTCAATAATCGGAACCATTCTCCACAAAGTTTGCAGCAAACCCACTGGCTCCTTTGATGGACAGCGCCAGAAAGTGAGGTAACCTTTGGGGCTAACAGCAATTGGAGATGTGAAACCATTGCCTGTCGTGAATAAAGAACGAAAACTGATCACGACTGCCTTAAATGCCGAGGTCACCGGCTGGAGATTTTAATCGAAGTGTAGGAGTCGCTTGCTGCTCAGGACAATTAGAGCAATGCTTAGCCCTTTGTGGCTAAGTACTGATTCGTGGGCACAATGCTAATGTGAGTGCTTTATTCAAAGAGAACATTTTAACTCTCGGGACACGGGTCAGAGCTCCGTCCATTGCCGAATGGGGAAACATTTCTCCAGCTTTATACTGCCTCAGAAAGATCGAGGGGTCGGGATTCTCCGACCTCGCCTGTGACTGGGATTCTCCGACCTCGCCCACGGCTGGGATTCTCCGACCTCGCCCGCAACTGGGATTCTCCGACCTCGCCCGCGGCTGGGATTCTCCGACCTCGCCCGCGGCTGGGATTCTCCGACCTCGCCCACGGCTGGGATTCTCCGACCTCGCCCGCGGCTGGGATTCTCCGACCTCGCCCACGGCTGGGATTCTCCGACCTCGCCCACGGCTGGGATTCTCCGACCTCGCCCACGGGCTGGGATTCTCCAGTCCTGTCACCGTGAATGGAGATTCGGCTGAGGGCCAAATTCCCCATTCTCGCTGACAGTGGTAGCGATGCCGTTGAATTCCAACCCAAATGTGACTTGAAAATTTCCTCTGATTAAAGACTCCCTGGTGGCACGGTGGCACAGTGGTTAGCACTACTGCCTCACAGCGCTAAGGTCCCGGGTTCGATTCCCGATCCCGAGTCACTGTCTGTGCAGAGTCTGCACATTTTCCCCGTTGGTCTGCGTGGGTTTCTTCCGGGTGCTCCAGTTTCCACCCCCACTCCAAAAAACATGCTGGTTAGGATGCATTGGCCATGCTAAATTCTCCCTCAGTGTACCCGAACAGGCACCAGAGTGCGGTGAGTGGGGGATTTTCACAGTAACTTCATTACAGTGTTAATGTAAGCCTGCTTGTGACACTAATAAATAAACTTCTTGTGTTTATAATAATGATATTGGTCTTTCTTGACTGCCACAGGCCATGCTATCATTTGAAAAAAATATAAAGGAAAAAGAACAAAGAAAATTACAGCACAGGAACAGGCCCTTCGGCCCTCCAAGCCTGCACCGACCATGCTGAACTAAAACCACCAAGAGCGGGCTATCTACCTCACTTGAAGATCCCTCGGATGGGGAGGAGGGGGGTGGGCTTGTATGGTGGGCCGGGCTCGATCGGAAACCTGTGGAGTGCCTTCCTGCTCTGCTGGGCTCCACACCAACAGTTGTTAAAATCAATAAAGTAAATTACTGTTGGCAACCCTGGTCACGTTGACCAGTGAGGAAACTCCTTTGGGTGGCACAGTGGCTAGCACTGCTGCCTCACAGCGCCAGGGCCCCAGGTTCGATTCCCGGCATGGGTCACTGTCGTTGTGGAGTTTGCACATTTTCTGCGTGGGTTTCCTCCGGGTGCTCCGGTTTCCTCCCACACTCCAAAGATGTGCGGGTTAGGTTGATTGGCCATGCCAGATTGACCCTTGGTGTCAGGGGGGATTAGCAGGGTAAATGTGTGGGGTTACGGGGATAGGGCCTGGGTGGGATTGTGGTCGGTGTAGACTCGATGGATCAAATGGCCTCCTTCTGCACTGTAGGGATTCTATGATTAAGATCACAACAAGCGTGTTCATGCAAAGACTGACAAGACTCACTCTTCCATCTGATTCTTGTCTTTGGATTTGGCCTCGGTGATCTTCTCCTGCCGTTTTTTGTCCATTCTCTTCTTCAGTTCTTTCTTTTCCCTGAAGGTAGTGACCAAAACAAAAAAAAAATCAAATCTGGTTTGCCTTCACAAATTCTGGGCAGAGGGTTAACGATGGAAGTTGTGAAGGTTGTGACTCACTTTTCACAGAGTTCTCTCAGTTTCTTCAACTGATTAGCTTGGCACTCCTCAGCCACCTCAGTGAGTTTCTGTACAAGCTGCAAGAATAAGAAGATGTAATTAACAATGGGAGAATCCCGCGACCAGGACGCTGAGGTTTCATTTTCCCGTCATTGAGGGAAATTGCATAACTGTTGTTACTGCCCGCCAACTATCCAGGCTAACTGCAAGTTAGTTGCAACTGAAACGTAACCACAATGGGCTAGGATCTGCTGTCCAAATAATGGTACGGTCCGTGACACTTGCTGTTATTGATGTATAAATGATGCAGTGTCCTGTCCTGGTCCCCCCATGCCGACACTATAGTTCAGAAAGCCCACCAATGCCTCTCCCTTCTCAGAAGACTAAGGAAATTCGGCATGTCCACTACAACTCTCACCAATTTTTACAGATGAACCATAGATAGCATTCTTTTTGGTTGTATCACAGCTTGGTGTGGCGCCTGCTCTGCCCAAGACCGCAAGAAACTACAAAGAGTCGTGAATGTAGCCCAATCCATCACGCAAACCAACCTCCCATCCATTGACTCTGTCTACACTTCCCACTGCCTCGGAAAAGCAGCCAGCATAATTAAGGACCCCTCACACCCCGGGCATTCTCTCCTCCACCTTCTTCCACTTTCTTTTCGGGAAGAAGACACAAAAGTCTGAAGTCACGTCCCAACTGACTAAAGAACAGCTTCTTCCCTGCTGTCATCAGACTTTTGAATGGACTTATTTTGCATTAAATTGATCTTTCTCCAGCTATGACTGTAACACTACATTCTGCACCCTCTCCTTTCCTTCTCTCTGAACGGTATGCTTTGTCTATATAGCACGCATGAAACAATACCTTTCACTGTATCCCAATACATGTGACAATAATAAATCAAATTAAATCAGTGACTTCAGGTGAGGAGCCCTTGTGTGGTTAAACGTGGACATCCTAAATGTTCCCTGATTTGCGCCATTGTGCCATTAGCCATGTGAAAGTGACACCTCACTTTGTTTTTTTCAGAACCTAGTGCATTTACCCACTAACTGCCCATCAGACTTGACACAGATCGCTCGGTCTTGTCATTACCTGTGTAAGCACCCGAGTAATGACATGACGTGTGCTAATTACTGTCAATCAACCTCTCTGGCACTGAAAATTACAAGTGTGTAATCTCATTTCTATGCATCACCCAGAACATAACAATCAAAGGTGAATAATGAGGCTCTGTCACAACCCAAATGTTCAGGAGGTCAAAAGAGCGCAGCTGAAACATTTTTTAAAATATCACACAAACGCAACAGGCTTGAACCCCCTCCTAAATTTCTTCATAAATTGTATTTTAGACAGCGCACCGATTTTGACCTTCTCTATTCAGGTTTTCCGATTGTGTTAGAATTCTTTTTAATTCATTCGTGGGACATGGGTGTCGCTGGTTGGCCAGCATTTATTGTCCATCCCTAGTTGCCCTTGGGGGGGTAGTTGAGAGTCAACCACATTGCTGTGGCTCTGGAGTCACATGTAGGCATGATGTGGAGATGCCGGCGTTGGACTGGGGTAAACACAGTAAGAAGTCCCACAACACCAGGTTAAAGTCCAACAGGTTTATTTGGTAGCACAAGCCACGAGCTTTCGGAGTGCTGCTCCTTCATCAGGTGAGTGGGAATTTGTGAACAGAACTCCCACTCACCTGATGAAGGGGCAGCGCTCCAAAAGCTTGCGGCTTGTGCTACCAAATAAACCTGTTGGACTTTAACCTGGTGCTGTGGGACGTCTTACTGTGTCACATGTAGGCCCAGACCGGGTAAGGATGGCAGATTTCCTTTCCTGAAGGATGTTAGCGAACCAAGTTTAAAGTTTATTTAATAGTCACAAGTAAGGCTGACATTAACACTGCAATGTAGTTACAGTGAAATTCCCCTAGTCGCTACACTCCGGCGCCTGTTCAGGTCAATGTACCTAACCAGCATGTCTTTCAGACTGTGGGAGGAAACCAGAACACCCGGAGCTAACCACTGCACCACCGTGCCGCCCAGACCATGGAATCCCTACAGTGCAGAAAACCAGATGGGTTTTTCCAACAATCGACAGTAATCTCGTGGTCACCATTACTGAATTTTTTAATTCCAGGGTATAAATTAAATGTAAACTCCACCAATCCTGAGACTTGAAGCCATGATTCCAGAACATTTGCCTGGGTCACCAGGCCAGTGAGATTACCACGAAACCGCCACCCTCCATCGACTTCCTACTGGCTCCACATCAAACCGCCTCGTGCTCATCAAAGCAGGATGGATTAATGGAGGGCTGAGTGGATACTCCACCCTTCACTGGGGAGGAAATCCCGCCCTTTGGAGCTGCCGACAACTCCATCAGTCCCGACAATGCCGGGAAGGCATCAGTGGCCGTGGCTGGGACTACAGAAGGAGAAAAACAAGATGAATCCCCGGGGTAGGTAAGTCTGGGAGGGTTGTTGGCCAGGAGTGTTTGGGCAGCTTAGGGAGAGGTAGTTGTTGGGGGGGTGCGGGTTCAGATTACGGGAGGGAGTGGGTGGAAGGAAGCTGGAACCAATCCCCCCGATTGGCAAAGGGCAGCCCCTAAACAGCAACTCTTTCTCCCACCCTTTCGGCATTTGAGTTAATTAGGACAAGAGCAGTGTATTAATGACCACATGCCTAACTGATCCTTAATTGTTCATTTAAATATGGTGGCTGGGCTGCCAATCTCAGTGCCCCCACCCCTCTCCCAGCGCACTTTAAGAATTTTAATAGTTTTAAAAATCTGGGAATAAAGAGCTGGGATCAGTAAACCCGACCCTAAAGCCATTGGATTTTCATAAAAACTCAAATGTTTCGCAAATGTCAATATGGGGAAAGGAAACTTTCCATCCTTACCCAGTCTGGGTCTGCGTGTGACTCCAGTACCCCACCAACGCAGTTTATTCTTGACTGCCCTCTGACATTCCCCACCTAGCTACTCAGTTGCAGAAGGGCAACAGACCCTGGTTCTACCAGTAAGAGTTTTAACAACACCAGGTTAAAGTCCAACAGGTTTATTTGGTAGCAAATACCATTAGCTTCGGAGCGCTGCTCCTTCGTCAGATGGAGTGGAAATGTGCTCTCAAACAGGGCACACAGAGACACAAAATCAAGTTACAGAATACTGATTAGAATGTGAATCCCTACAGCCAAACAGATCTTAAAGATACAGACAATGTGGGTGGAGGGAGCATTAAGCACAGGTTAAAGAGATGTTTCCACCCACATTGTCTGTATCTTTAAGACCTGGTTGGCTGTAGAGATTCGCATTCTAATCAGTATTCTGTAACTTGATTTTGTGTCTCTGTGTGCCCTGTTTGAGAGCACATTTCCACTCCATCTGACGAAGGAGCAGCGCTCCGAAAGCTAATGGTATTTGCTACCAAATAAACCTGTTGGACTTTAACCTGGTGTCGTTAAAACTCTTACTGTGTTCACCCCAGTCCAACGCCGGCATCTCCACATCATGTCTACCAGTAATGCCCACAATCCTAACATGAGTGCCCAGTGGTATTATCACTAAACTATTAAGCCAGAAGCTCAGCTAATATTCTGGGGACCCGCGTTCAAATCCTGCCACGGCAGATGGTGGAGTTTGAATTCAATAAAAAATATCTAGAATTAAGAATCTGCTGGTGACCATGAAACTATTGTCGCTTGTTGGAAAAACCCATCTGGGTCACTAATGTCCTTTAGGGAAGGAAATTTTAGAATCATAGAATCCCTAGAGTGCAGAAAGAGGCCATTCGGCCCATCGAGTCAGCACCGACCACAATCCCACCCAGGTCCTATCCCCATAACCCCATGCATTTACCCTAGCGAGTCCCCCTGACACTTAGGGGTAATTTAGCATGGCCAATCCACCGAACCCACACATCTTTAGACTAACTGTCCTTCCCCGGTCTGGCCTACATGTGACTCCAGAGCCACAGCAATGTGGTTGACTCTTAACTGCTCTCCAAGGGCAACTAGGGATGGGCAATAAATGCTGGCCCAGCCAGTGACGCCCATGTCCCACGAATAAATTAAAACAACTAGTTCAAGAAGACAGCTCAGGATAAATGGGAGATGGGCAATAAATAGCGATAAAGGTATGTGTGTTGAGATATGTCTGACCAGTAGAAATAACTGAATTGAGTACTAGTCATCCGTTAAGTGTGTTCACATGCGTTACGAAACTGCGCTTGGGGTGACACTTGTCCACACCTGTTTCACATGTTCCCGTTTCTGATATTTCTCGCTGTAATACTGCTCCTGTCTCAGGTTTAGTAACTGTTGCTGCTGTTGTTCTTTAAGTTCTGCCAACTTCTGCGTCATTTCTGTATCAAGGGCAGAAAGTTCTTGCTCGATACTTGAGATGGGATGTTCTGGACTTGCTGATTCAGGTCTGTCAGGTCAACAGAAAAAAAATTATCACTGGAAGCCAAAAGAAAATCCATGGTAAGTATTTTTCTTTCCATCCATTTAGAGACATCTAAAGAACAAAGAATAATGCAGCCCATCGCGCCTGCACCAGTACGCAGTTTCTATCCCTCTGTTCACCCTCCATTCATGTGTCTATCAAGATATGTCTTGAATGTGGCTAATGTGTCTGCTTCCACCACCTCCACTGGCAGCGTGTTCCAGGCACCCACTGCCCTCTGTGCGAAAAACGTCCCCCCTAAACTTACCCCCTCTCACCTTAAACCTGTGCTCTCTTGTAGTTGACACTTCCACCCTAGGAAAAAAGACACTGCCTATCCACCCTATCCATGCCTCTCATAATTTTGTAGACCTCTATCTGGTCGCCCCTCAGCCTCCATCTTTCCAGTGAAAACAATCGGAGTTTATCCAACCTCTCCTCATACCTCAAACCCTCCAGACCAGGCAGCATCCTGGTAAACCTTCCTTGCAGTCTCCCAAAAGCATCCATGTCCTTCTGGTAGTGCGGCAACCAGAACGGCACGCAATACTCCAAATGCGGCTTAACTAAAGTTTTATACAGCTGTAACATACTTTGCCAACTCTTATACTTGATGCCCCAGCTGATGAAGGCAGGCATGCTGTATGCCTTCTTGACCACCTGTGCTGCCACTTTCAGGGATCTGTGGACCTGTACGCCCAGATCCCTCTGTATGTCAATGCTCCAAAGGGTTCTGCCATTTACTGTATAATTCACACCTGGATAACACGAGTTAAAATGAAGGAATTAAGGCTGGAAACCTGAAGGAGGAAGAGCTGCAAACGTACAACAGATCAGACAGTAAAGGCAAGAGAAAGTGATGGGTTAACAAGTTCCCTATCACAGAATAGAATCTTTACAGTGCAGAAGGAGGCCGTTCAGCCCATCGAGCCTGCACTGACAACAATCCCACCCAGGCCCCGTAATTCCACATATTTACCCCACTAATCTCACTGACACTGAGGGGCAATTAAGCCAATCAACCTAACCTGCACATCTTTTGGACTGTGGGAGGATACCGGAGCACCCGGAGGAAACCCACGCAGACAAGGGGAGGACGTGCAAATTCCACACAGACAGTGACCCAAGCCGGAAATCGAACCTGGGTCCCAGGCACTGTGAGGCAGCAGCGCTAACCACTGTGCCACCCCATGTTAGCTTAATGAAATAGAGCAGAAGCAAAATCACTTACTCTAATCACAATCACTGAAGAATTAGTGAGGATAATGTTAATTTGCTGAAGAATGATTTGGGGGGCACAGTGGTTAGCACTGCTGCCTCACAGCTCCAGGGACCCGGGTTCGATTCCCAGCTTGGGTCACTGTCTGTCTTGCGTGTTCTCCTCGTGTCTGCGTGGGTTTCCTCCGGGGGCTCCGGTTTCCTCCCACATCCAAAGATGTGCAAAAGGTTGATTGGCCATGCGATATTGCCCATAATGTCCTGGGATGTGTAGGTTAGAGGGATTAGCAGGGTAAGTGTGTGGGGTTACGGGGATAGCGTCTGGCGTGGGATTGTTGTTGGTGCAGACTTGATGGGCTAAATGGCCTCCTTCTGCGCTGTAGGGATTCTATGATTCGAATGAGTAATACAACCATTTGACAATCCACACTTCGCTTTATCATCCATTCCTCATAGCATTAAAAATTAATGTTTTTTTTGGAGGTAGTTTTTATTGCAGAAAAGCTTTGGGCCACCTCACATCAAAGACTGCCGCATCTTCAACATCTCAGCATCTGACCTGTTGTCGGTGGGGCTTTTGCCAGGGGTTCCTGTTACGAGGGTCAGTGTCATGTTTGAGCCCACTGTGGGAGCCGCTGCTTTGCCGCGTGTGCCCATTACAATGCCTGTAGCTCCCACCGACACACAAAAGCCATGCGTTCTCCAAAACCACTGGACAGCTCAAGCCTCGGAATGGAAATCTGGCCACATGGTGGGGCTGCATCACAGCAAAGCCCCAGAAATCTAGGAATATTGATGCCAGCCTCGTCATTCATGAAACACATCAAACGTTAATTTAGGTTCGTGACTACATTCAAATGGAATTGGCCTCGTACTAAGCTCTCAGTTTTAGATCAGGAGTTGATTGTGGGAAGGAAATTGGCCATTTAAAATGTGGTAAAGGGGCGCACAGTTGGAATTCCATGCCTGCGTGAGACATAGAACATAGAAAAAATACAGCACATCAGGCCCTTCGGCCCACAAGTTGCGCCAGTCATGTCCCTACCTACCTAGGCCTATATATAGGCTTACCTATAACCTTCAATCCTATTAAGTTCCATGTACTCATCCAGAAGTCTCTTAAAAGACCCTATCGAGTTTGCCTCCACCACCACTGACGGCAGCCGATTCCACTCACCCACCACCCTCTGAGTGAAAAACCTACCCCTGACATCTCCTCTGTACCTACCCCCCAGCACCATAAACCTGTGTCCTCTCGTAGCAGCCATTTCAGCCCTGGGAAAAAGCCTCCGAGAATCCACCCGATCTGTACCTCTCAACATCTTGTACACCTCTATCGGGTCACCTCTCATCCTTCGTCTCTCCAAGGAGAAAAGACTGAGCTCCCTCAACATATCCTCATAAGGCATGCCAACCAATCCAGGCAAAATCCTTGTAAATCTCCTCTGCACCCTTTCAATAATTTCCACATCCCTCCTGTAATGAGGCGACCAGAACTGAGCACAGTACTCTAAGTGGGGTCTGATGAGGGTCTTATAAAGCTGCATCATTATCTCCCGACTCCTAAACTCGAGGATAGAGTTTAGGAGTCTAAACATAGAGTGAGATTTTACAGCCTTGCTTGTCCCGAAACCGTAAAATCCCGCCCCAGGTCAACGGACCTTTTCATGGTCCGCCCTCATCCGCTCCAATTCCCATGGCAGGGGGGGACAGTAAAATTCTGGCGATAGGGAGAGGTTTTCCAGCCTCGCCTGTCGCAAGGTTGGAAAATCCCACCCAAGGTCAAAGGACCTTTGCACGGTTCCCACCTCGCCACCCAGCTCCCCGCCCGCCCGCCCCCCCCCCCCCCCCTCTCTCTCCGCCCCCCAGCCCACTACAATTCCCGTGGCAGACGGGATGTGAAAATTCCGCCCATAGATCGACTTTGCATTTTCTGGTGTTCACATGGGCAGCACGGTGTCGCAGTGGTTAGCACTGCTGCTTTCACAGCGTCAGGGACCCGGGTTCGATTCCCGGCACACTGAGTCTGCTCAACCTGTGTTCATGTCTGTGTGGAGTCTGCACATTCTCCTCGTGTCTGCGTGGGTTTCCTCTGGGTGCTCCGGTTTCCTCCTGCAGTCCAAAGGACATGCAGGTTAGGGTGCATTGGTCGCGTTAAACTGCCCCTTAGTGTCCCAAGATGTGTAGGTTAGGTGGATTAGCGGAGTACGTAGTGTTACAGGGATGGCGGGGCAGGGGGTTGGGCCTGGATAAGATGCTCTCTTGGAGAGTCGGTGCAGGCTTGATGGGCCGAATGGCCTCCTTCTGCACTGTAGGAATTCTGTGAAAAGAGACACCTAAATTTGTTCTGGGGAAATAAATACAAGTCAAAATATTTGAAATGTAGAAAACAATATCCAATAAAAGTCACAATGTAGTTTAAGTTTATCTATTGGTCACAAGTAGGCTTACATTAACACTGCAATGAAGGTTACTGTGAAAATCCCTCAATCGGCACACTCCGGGACACTGAGGGAGAATTTAGCATGGCCAATGCACCCTAACCAGCACGATTTTCAGACTGTGGGAGGAAACCAGAGCAAATCCATGCAGACACGGGGAGAATGTGCAAACTCCACACAGATGCCAGGAATCGAACCCGGGTCCCTGGCACTGTGAAGCAGCAGTGCTAACCACTGTGCCACCGTGCTTGCCCTTCTGAGAGAAGAATTAATCGAACTCTTCAAAATCATAGGGTGCCCTGACACAACTGAATTAGAGAACCTGTTCTCACTGTCAAAGGCTCAAGAGCCAGGGCACATCGATTGAAAGTGACTGGCAAAGGAACCAAAGGCGACGTGAGGAATTTTTAACGCGGTGAGTTTTGAGGATTTGGGATGCTGTTTTCGATTGTGTTCTGGAAGCAGATTCAATCGTGCCTCAAAAAATAGTTACCAAAGGGAAAGGAACGGCAGGGCTGTGGGGAAAAGGCAGGGGAGTGGGGCTGGCTGAGTAGCTCTTAGAGAGGGCTAGCACAAACCTGATGGGCTGAACAGAGCTCACTTCTCGAATCACATATGATTCTCGGAGGATTCCAAACTTGAACTGTGTTGGTTTCTGCCAGATCTTGCTGAGTATTTCCAGCTTTGCTTTTGTTTCCAGCGCCCATAGAATTTGGCTTTAATGTCATAGAATCATAGAATCCCCACAGTGCAGAAGGAGGCCATTCGGCCCATCGAGTCTGCACCGAACACAATCCCATCTAGGCCGTATTCCTGTAACCCCTCAGATTTATTCTGTTAAACCCCCGACACTAGGTTCAATTTATGGCCAATCCACCTAACCCACACATCTTTGGACTGTGGGAGGAAACCGGAGCACCCGGAGGAAACCCACGCAGACACGGGGAGAACGTTCAGACTCTGCACAGACAGTGACCCGAGGCTGGAATCGAACCCGGGTCCCTGGCGCTGTGAGGCAGCAGTGCTAACCACTGTGCTGCCGTGCCGCCCCTAAAAATAAACTCAAAAATGTTAAAAATAAACATTTGCTTAAATTTCCACGGTGACGTAATAGCCGGCCTCTCTGAGAGCAGTCGCTGACACTGAGAGAGAGAGCACTGAGAAAGAGAGAGAGAGCACTGAGATAGAGCGAGAGAGAGAGCACTGAGGTAGAGCGAGAGAGAGAGCACTGAGATAGAGCGAGAGAGAGAGCACTGAGATAGAGCGAGAGAGAGAGCACTGAGATAGAGCGAGAGAGAGAGCACTGAGATAGAGCGAGAGAGAGAGCACTGAGATAGAGCGAGAGAGAGAGCACTGAGATAGAGCGAGAGAGAGAGCACTGAGATAGAGCGAGAGAGAGAGCACTGAGGTAGAGCGAGAGAGAGAGCACTGAGATAGAGCGAGAGAGAGAGCACTGAGATAGAGCGAGAGAGAGAGCACTGAGATAGAGCGAGAGAGAGAGCACTGAGATAGAGCGAGAGAGAGAGCACTGAGATAGAGCGAGAGAGAGAGCACTGAGATAGAGCGAGAGAGAGAGCACTGAGATAGAGCGAGAGAGAGAGCAGAGTCAATGTCGTGAGAGGCACAATCTTTCACAGCGAGCGATCCAACTGTGAAAGTCATTGCAACTCCCTCGGACCGTGAAATCCATACCCAACCTAGACCAGCTCACCCAACAGCGCCCTGCTTAAATAAACACATTCGCGTTAATCGCCCTCACTTTCCGCAGCTTTGGGAAGAACCGCTGCCCGTTCCGCCCTGAGTCAGAAGCACAGGTTGATTTTAAAACCAAGTCTTTTTGCTACGGATTTTTCTCGAATGGTCACTGAGGTGAGCAAAGTGATGG
This sequence comes from Mustelus asterias, assembly GCF_964213995.1. Lineage (NCBI taxonomy): Eukaryota > Metazoa > Chordata > Chondrichthyes > Carcharhiniformes > Triakidae > Mustelus > Mustelus asterias. The sequence goes on along the minus strand of NC_135815.1, from coordinate 94,892,950 downwards.
ATTGGAAATTATAGCCAGGCAGAGACAAGTGCTGGAATTTTACCAGCACCCCCGTCCCGGAATGGGGGCAGGCGAGGCTCGCAGAACGGCCTCGAAGGAGGGGGGGGGAGGGATCTTACGAGCCTTGGGCGGGCGAGGCGGTAAAATTCCGACAGAGGTGTTTTAAAAAAAATTTTTTTATTTATTTATCCGTCACAAGTAAGGCTTACATTAACACTGCAATGAAGTTACTGTGAGATTCCCCTCCATGCTCGGTTTCGAATTCAAGACTTTGATTATCCCGTGCAGACCACGGGCAGGATTTTACGGCCTTGCTCGGGCGAGACTGAAAATTCCCGCACAAACTCAACAGGGATTTCCATTGTCGGACACTCGCCCGTGCCGATTCCGTGGCGGGCAAGGTGGCAGAATTCCGGCCTACGAGTTTCACTTTACACGATGAGTAGGCAGTTTTCTTTGTGTTCAATGCTTCCGATATATTGTTCTGTCACTTTCGTGTGCTCAGATTGTCCGCGAGGCAACTTTGAAATAAACACCTGAGAAACGGCGGTTCCCAAGGAGATCCTTCGACCAATCAGTCAAAGTTCCACGGAAACACAAATCATTCCCAAAGAAATGTGTCACCTTCCAGCCGCTTGTCATATGAAGCATTTAACACTGTCATACACTCACCCTCAATCCGTGCTGCTTATGGGAGTAGGGTCAGTCTTAACAGTGCAAAAACAGAACCCCCCCCCCGAGTCAGTGGATGTACCAGGAATTTAAAATAAAAGCTTTTATCACTCTCTGTAATGTAAAAATAACCCATGATAAAGACATTTATAAAACCACACTTTGAATTATTTTGATGCAGGCTTGGATTCATAGAATCTCTACAGTGCAGAGAAGGCCATTCAGCCCATCGAGTCTGCACCGAATACCTTAACCAGGCCCTCTTCCCCGCCCTGTCCCCGTAACCCAACACATTTAGCACGGCCAATCCACTTAATCTGCACATCTTTGGACACTAAGGGACATTCAGCATGGCCAATCCACCTAACCTGCACATCTTTGGACACTGAGGAACAATTTAGCATGGCCAATTTACCTAACCTGCACATCTTTGGACACTGAGGGACATTCAGCATGGCCAATCCACCTAACCTGCACGTCTTTGGACACTAAGGAACAATTTAGCATGGCCAATCCACCTAAACTGCACATCTTGGGACACTAAGGGGCAATTTAACATGGCCAATCCACCGAACCTACACATCTTTGGACACGAAGAGGGAATTTAACATGGCCAATCCACCTAACCTACACACGTTTGGACTGTGTGAGGAAGCCAGGGCATCCAGAGGAAACCCACGCAGACACAGGGAGAATGTGCAAACTCCACACCGACTGACCCAAGGCCGGAATTGAACCCGGGTCCCTGGGGCTGTGAGGCAGCAGTGCTAATCACTGTGCCGCCATGCCGCTTGTTAATTTACCACTTGGGTTGTCGCCAACAAATACTTTGTGAGAAAGAGACAAGCGGTTAGAAAAGACACAAGATCCCACTGTAAGTACATGAAAGTATTTGAGGATGCTTCACCTACCTCTTCTTACCATCTTTCTTTGCTGACTTTTCCAGAAGTACTCTGCGTCTTAAATACTCATTCTGAAACTCACTGGATTTCGCCGTGTGTTCTTTGATCAGGTCGGTGGTCTTCTTGTGGTGTTTCTTCACCAACTCCTTCATTTCCTTGTAGTGCTTTTTCTGAAGCTTCACAAATGCCTTTTGCTGTCTTAACTCTTCTACGGTCTGGGCTTCCACCTCTGCAGTGGTGTACAGAAACCAATTTATCGCATCAAACTGCTTTCCTTTTCACCCTTCCTTTGGTAAATACCTGACAGCAATGCCATATAATTTACCCACAATGCACACTCAGCTTAATTTATTTATTAGTGTCACAAGTCGGCTTACATTAAGACTGCAGTGAAGTTACTGTGAAAATCCCCTCGTCGCCAAACTCCGGCACCTGTTCGGGTACACTCAGGGAGAATTTAGCACGCCCAATGCGCCTAACCAGCGGACTGTGGGAGGAAACCGGAGCAACCATAGGAAACCCACGCAGACACAGGGAGAACGTGCAAACTCTGCACAGACACTGACCCAAGCCGGGCATTGAATCCAGGTACCCCTGGTGCTGTGAGGCAGCAGTGCTAACCACTGTGCCACCATGCCGCCCGTATCATTGCAACAACACGAACTATCAAGAATACACGAATCCTTGAACGGGAAATTTATTGCAGGGCTCTGGGGAAAGTGTACAGGGGAGTGGGACTAACCACCATAGAATCCTTGAACGGGATCCTTGAAGTATTGAATACAGGAGTTGGGACGTCTTGTTGAAGCTGTACAAGACATTGGCAAGGCCACACTTGGAATACTGTGTGCAATTCTGGTCACCCTATTATAGAAAGGATATTATTAAACTAGAAAGAGTGCAGAAAAGATTTACTAGGATGCTACCAGGACTTGATGGATTGAGTTATAAGGAGAGGCTGAATAGACTGGGACTTTTCTCTCTGGAGCGTAGGAGGCTGAGGGGTGATCTTATAGAGGTCTATAAAATAATGAGGGGCATAGACAAGGTAGATAGTCAATATCTTTTCCCAAAGGTAGGGGAGTCTAAAACTAGGGCATAGGTTTAAGGTGAGAGGGGAGAGATACAGAAGTGTCCAGAGGGGCATTTTTTTCACACAGAGGGTGGTGAGTGTCTGGAACAAGCTGCCAGAGGTAGGAGTAGACGCAGGAACAATTTTACCTTTTAAAAAGCATTTAGACAGTTACATGGGTACGATGGGTATAGAGCGATATGGGCCAAATGCGGGCAATTGGGATTAGCTTAGGGGTTTTAAAAAAAAGGGCGGCATGGACAAGTTGGGCCGAAGGACCTGTTTCCATGCTGGAAACCTCCATGACTCTATGGCTCTAACCATAGAATCCCTACAGTGCAGCAGGAGGCCATTTGGCCCATCGACTAGGAGACTTCGGGGTGATCTTATAGAGGTCTATGAAATAATGAGGGACATAGATCAGCTAGATAGGCAACATCTTTTCCCAAAGGTAGGGGAGTCTAAAACTAGAGGGCATAAGTTTAAGGTGAGAGGGGAGAGATGCAAAAGGGTTCAGAGGGGCAAATGTTTCACACAGAGGGTGGTGAGTGTCTGGAACGAGCTGCCAGAGGTAGTAGTAGAGGAAGGTACAATTTTGTCTTTTAAAAAGCGTTTAGACAGTTACATGGGTAAGATGGCTATAGAATGATATGGGCCAAATGTGGGCAATTGGGACTAGCTTAGTGGTTAAAAAAAAAGGTGGCATGGACAGGTTGGGCTGAAGGGCCTGTTTCCATATTGTAAACCTCCATGACTCTCTGACTTTTAGAACGAGCATCTTACCAAGGCCCACAGGGTGGAGTGGTCTCCTTCTGTGAAGTATTCTTCTATGAATCTATGGTACTTAACAATGACTAAATCACTTCAATCTGAAGAGAAATGAGATGATTCAAAGTGTTCTTAAATAAGATGGCTAATCTTAGAGCACGGACAAAGGCGATCCAGCCCAGTGCTCATGTGTCGGCTCTTTAAAAGATGTTGATATATGGGTTAATCATGGATGGTATTGAGTGAGACACAGAAAGATACTTGTCCTTTTCTCCTCTGAAGCAAAATTATAGCTTTTCTAAACCGCTGTTCTAACAGGAAAACATTATTTTAAATGTGGCCTTTTCTCACTGTGGTTTTCTGACACTGATTATTAGTACTGTATGTTTCTATAGCATATATACATACATATATATATATAGCAATCTCATCATATGTTTTAATTTGATTTGATTTGATTTGATTTATTATTCTCACATGTATTAAGGTGAAAAGTATTGTTCCTTGCGTGCTAAACAGACAAAGCATACTGTATAAAAATCCGGTTTTCTCCCACAGTCCAAAGATGTGCAAGTTAGGTTGATTGGCCGTGCTAATTTGACCCTAGTGTCAGGGAGATTAGCAGGGTAAACATGTGGGGTTACGGAAATAGAGCCTGGGTGGGATTGTGGTCGGTGCAGATCTGATGGGCCGAATGGCCTCCTTCTGCACTGTTGGGATTCTATGATTCTTTGATACAAAGAACAAAGAACAGCACAGCACAGGAATTGGCCCTTCGCCCTAACAAGCCTGTTCCAATCACGTTGTCCTACCTAGACCAACCGCCTGTATCCCTCTCTATAATTCATTTGTCTATCCAGATAAGACATAAATGTCGCTAACGTGTCTGCCTCAACCACCTCACTTGGCACTGCATTCCAGGCCCCCACCACCCTCTGTGTAAAAAAACTCCCCCCGCACATCTCCACTGAACCTTCCCCCCCTTACCTTGAACTTGTGCCCCCTTGTAATTGTCATTTCTGCCCTGGGGAAAAAGCTTCTAACTGTTCACCCTATCCATACCCCTCATAATTTTATAAACTTCTATCAGGTTGTCCCTCAGCCTCTGTCTTTCCAGGGAGAACAATCCCAGTTCATTCAATCTCTCCTCGTAGAGGAGTGCATGTAGAAGGAAAGGGGAGAGTGCAGAATGTAGTGAATAGAGCATTGTTAGAGAGTTTATAGAGTTAGAATAAAGTTTTAGAAGCATCGAATGAGAGTAAAAGATAGAATTAGAGGGTATGCTGGGCACAGCTTGCAAGAAGTTGCCACACTCTGGCACCATCTTGGAATGTGGAATATGTCTGATTGTTAAATGACAATTAAAAGTCTGGTAACAATGATAGGTTTCTGGATGGCAAGATTTCGTTCTCACGTATGAACCTTTTCAGTTGAACCTGCACTATCTTACCCACTTATCTGTAAATCTTTACAAAAATATCCAGGAGTCACGTTGGACTCGAAATGTTGGCCAGAATTTTCCGGCCATTCACGCCTGCGGGATTCTCCAGTCCCGCTGCAGTGAGCGGAGATTTGGCTGAATGCCAAGTTGTCCCTCCTCGCTTGCAGCGGGGTGTGAACGGCCAGGAGAATTCCGGCCGATATATTTTGTAATGTCCTCAAACAGCTGCCAAGAAATATTGCATGATGGGTGGCACGGCGGTTAGCGCTGCTGCCTCACGGGACCAGGGTTCGATTCCAGCCGTTGACTCTGTTTCTCTCTCCACAGATGCTGCCAGCCCTGCTGGGGTTTTCCAGCATTTTCTGTCTATGTTTCAGTTTCTCTGCGGCATTTTGCTTTCAGATTACCACGTCGATTACCACAGGAAGTTAGCGTGTGGTTTAATTTTGTTTGAGGACATTATGGGCAGGTCATTGAGTGTCTTTAAGACAGAGATAGATAGGTTCTTGATTGATAAGGGGATCAGGGGTTATGGGGAAAAGGCAGGAGAATGGGGATGAGTAAAATATCAGCCATGATTGAAAGGCGGAGTAGACTCGATGGGCCGAGTGGCCTAATTCTGCTCCTATGTCTTATGGTCTTATTTTCCAGCCCGGCTGGCCCCAAAATCCTGCCCGAGGTCAATGGACATTAGCATGATCCGTGTCCCACCCACTACGATTCCCACGGCAGGCGGGACGGGATAATTCTGAACTGCCGAGAGTAATTTGGAATCCTGGCAATGGAATTGCCATCTCATTGTTACCCTGAAACACTGCTCTGCAGAATACTTCAGCTGAACAAAAATCTTTGTATAACTCACATGGGCAGAAAATTAATTCACATTTTCTCCCCTCTCCCCAGCTCAACGTTCAGGGCGATTTTAAACAAGAGTTTGAGGCCATGAAATGAAACTGAGAGACAAATAATCTCGGATTTTATTTCCTGCTGGTCCTGCGCAAGTTAACACACTGCTGTAATAACAAAATGTTTGAATAGAGTCATAGAGGTTTACAGCATGGAAACAAGCCCTTCGGCCCGACTTGTCCATGCTGCCCTTTTTTTTTAACCATTAAGCTAGTCCCAATTGCCCGCGTTTGGCCCAATCCCTCTATACCCATCTTACCCATGTAAATGTTTTTTAAAAGATAAAATTGTACCCAGCTCTACTACTGCCTCTGGCAGCTTGTTCCAGACACTCACCACCCTCTGTGCGAAAGAATTTCCCCTCTGGACCCTTTTGTATCTCCCCTCTCACCTTAAACCTATGCCCTCTAGTTTTAGACTTTCCTATCTTTGGGAAAATATATTGACTTTCTAGCTGATCTATGGCCCTCATTATTTTATAGACCTCTATAAGATCACTCCTAAGCCTCCTACGCTCCAGGGAAAAAAGTCCCAGTCTATCCAGCCTCTCCGTAGAACTCAAACCATCAAGTTCCGGTAGCATCCTAGTAAATCTTTTCTGCACTCTTTCTAGTTTAATAATATCCTTTCTATAATAGGGTGACCAGATGTAGGGATGTCAAAGGGATGTGTGGGAATGTCAAAGATACTTGTCATTTGGTTTACAGAGGTAGGAACAAGTTAAAAAGAAGGCTGCTCTTTAATCATTCGGTAATGAAACATTTATTTTGCTTGTCGTATGGAAGTTGTGATGGGAAGGTATTTGGTAAAAGGTTTTCTGATTTATTTATGGGCAAATGTTGCAGGTTGGGTAGCATCAATGTTCCATTTATGCGGAAGCCCATCGGAATAAAAATGATGCATAACATGTCCTGTTCTCCTCCGCAACAAATCCTGTCAAAGGCGACTCCCGCACCCACCCCCCCCGCCACCCCCCCACCACCGCCCAAGGCGGGTTCTCCAGTGGTGGAGTGGGAGAGCTACACAAACGACCATTGACTTTGGCGGGACTGGAAGATCCCGTTGGCGGGAAAGCACGGCGAGGGGAGGTCCCGGAAAATCCCGACTATAGATTTTCGAGGCCATTATATTAGCAGCATAACATTCTCTTATAACACCAGGTTAAAGTCCAATAGGTTTATTTGGAATCATGAGCTTTCGGAGCGCTGCTCCTTCATCAGGTGAGTGATGGAGCAGCGCTTCGAAAGCTCGTGATTCCAAATAAACCTGTTGCACTTTAACCTGGTGTTGTGAGACTTCTTACTGTGCCCACCCCAGTCCAACGCCGGCATCTCCACATCATTCTTTTAAATGGGAACTGTGGTTCTCTGATAGTGATTATTAATATTGTAGATATATATATAAATAGCACATATACATACATAGCATTTCCTTATATAATTGTTCAATGACGATTATCATAGAATCAAAGAATCCCTACGGTGCAGAAGGAGGCCATTCGGCCCATCGAGTCAACACCGACAACAATCCCACTCAGGCCCTTTCCCTGTAACCCTACTTATTTACCCTGCTAATCCCTCTGACATGAAGGGGCAATTTAGCATGGCCAATTCACCTAAACTACACGTGTTTGGACTGCGGGAGCAAACCAGAGGAAACCCACGCAGACACGGGCAGAACCTGCAAACTCCACACTGACAATCACCTGAGGCCAGAATTGAACCCGGGTCCCTGGCACTGTGAGGCAGCAGTGCTAACCACTGTGCCCCCCCCCCCCCCCCCCGCGCCAGCCATTCCCCCCAATTAAAAGTCATGCAACAACTGCAGGATTTAAAATGGCAAGATTTAATTCTCAAATGTGAACCTTTTCTGTTGAACCTGCTCTGGCTTATCTGTCAAATTTAAAGCAATCCATCCTGGCTCCAGTGGTGTACTGTACAGATGTTTCATTCTGATTTCACCTCTGTACTTCCTTTGGTTTTAACATTGGTGGATGGCAACGATTATTAAGTCCTTATGGCACACAAAGTTTGTCAACATCTTACCTGACAAGACGCTTTGTATGAGATCCTCTGCCTTCCCAGCTGGTTTGACCGCAGCTAAGGCACAACAGATCTTGGGTTAATAATACGGCTCGCAAGTGGTTATTTCTTCACTTTTATTTCCTACGAAAAAACATCCGTTCAGCGTAAACTCACTTACCCGGTGCTGGTTGAACATGGGTGACCTGGGTGGAGGGTTTGGATGTTTGACCAGCTGTGTGACTCACGCCATTCTCAGCTGGAGCTGTCTTGGGATCGTTAGTCGGCTCCGTGGGAACGTCGCCAGGTTCAGCCTGGGGAAAGGACGAGGAACAGATTATTCACACTTCTTAAAAAGAAAATAAAAATCACCAATTCCATCCCTGCCGCACTTGATCGAGGCCAATCTCCCTCTGCTTCAAACAAAATCTGCAGCTTGCTGATCAATCGCCCAATTAATTGACTGAAGTTCAAGAGCAAATTTCTCCAACTGGGAGAGACCAGTTCTCCACAGTCTCCAGAGAGGAGGGTTACAAGTTTTCCACCTCGGGTAAAGCATTTTGACAGACGCTGGTACCTCTGCTTCGCCGCACGTTGAGTAAACATAATTGTGATGTCCGATTTTTCGAAGCATGGCTTCAACATCCTATCCGGTCTGCTCCCTCTCCTCCACCGCTTCTGTCCTGTAGTCTTATACGGTGGACATGGGATTATTCTGGGGAGCGTCAGGTCTACAGTCGCTCTCTCTCTCTCTCACACACACACGGACTCACTTCAATTCTCTCCTCAGCAAACTCCTACACTCTGCAGGCAATTCAGGCTCTGCGATGGTCAAACTCTTGATGACCAGTTGCCATGGCAGCTGATTGATTGGTCCTGTGCGCTTTCAGCTCCGAGTCCTTCTTCAGGCAGTTTTCCTTTCACCCCTTGATGGTAATTACAGCCAATCATCGGGGAAAATAAAGCCCTTTCACAGCATTACCCTGTCCCGCCAGCGCGAGAACTCTTGCTTAAATTATACGGGCAGCAACATCTCAGATAAATCTGTCATTTTATGATTCATAGAAAATAGAGGCCATTCAGCCCTTCAAACCTGCTCCACCATTCATTTTGATCATCGAATTCAATATCTTGATTCGCCCCATATCCCTCTTACATCGGATGGGTGTGATAGAATCCATAGAATCTTTGCAGTACAAAAGGAGGCCATTCAGCCCATTGAGTCTGTACCGACCACCATCCCACCCAGGCCCTATTCCCGTAACACGCATTTACCCCTGAGACTAAGGGGCAATTTAGCATGGCCAATCAACCTAACCCGCACATCTTTGGACTGTGGGAGGAAACCAGAGCACCCAGAGGAAACCCACGCAGACATGGGGAGAATGTGCAAACTCCACACAGACAGTGACCCGTGGCCGGAATTGAACCTGGGACCCTGGCGCTGTGAGGCAGCAGCACTAAGCACTGTGCCACCGTGCCACCCCATATGGAGGGATATGGGCCAAACGCGGACTAGCTTAGTGGTTTAAAAAAAAAAGGGCGGCATGGACCAATTGGGCCGAAGGGCCTATTTCCATGTTGTAAACATCTATGACTCTATGATCCCTTTAACCCCAAGAGTTATATCTAATTTCTTCTTGAAATCAGACAATGTTTTGGCCTCAACTACATTCTGTGGTAGTGAATTCCACACATTCACCACTCTCTGGGTGAGAAAATTTCTCCTCACCTCAGACCTAAAAGGTTTACCTTTTATATATTATCCTTATCTTCAAATTAATCATTAATGACAGAATGATTAATTATATGTTTCCCAGCAAATAATGGCAGCAAAATGTTTATATTCGTCATAAAGAGAGAAAAAGCTTCCATTTCTCAGTCTGTTCTTTTCCCTTTCTTCCTGAAGCTCACCTTTTCTTATTTGATTTATGAATTTAGCATCCGGAACAAAGAAATATCAGCCGACACCAGCCGAGACGTAACCTGGAAATAATCACTACATTTTTAAAGCGTTTCTTTTCCAGGGAAGCACAACTGTCTTAACAGGTGATCTATTTTTCCCAACTGTGTCAGTCTTTCATAGAAACTAGAAGCAGGAGGAGGCCATTCGGCCCTTCGATCCTGCTCCACCATTCATTTTGATCATGGCTGATCATCAAATTCAATATCCTGATTCCCCCTTCCCCCCATGTCCCTTGATCCCTTTAGCCCCAAGAGCTTGAAATCAGACAACATTTTGGCCCCAACTACATTCTGTGGTCATGAATTCCATACATTCACCACCCTCTGGATGAAGAAATTTCTCCTCACAGTGGTCCTAAAAGGTTTGCCCCTTATCTTCAAACTATGGGCGGCACAGTGATTAGCTCTGCTGCCTCACAGCACCAGGGACCCGCGTTCAATTTCGGCCTTGGGTCACTGTCTGTGTGGAGTTTGCACATTCTCCCCGTGTCTGTGTGGGTTTCCTCCGGGTGCTCCGGTTTCCTCCCACACTCACCTGAAGAAGGGGCTTGCAGCTCCGAAAGCTTGTGTGGCTTTTGCTACCAAATAAACCTGTTGGACTTTAACCTGGTGTTGTTAAACTTCTTACTGTGTTCCTCCCACACTCCAGAGATGTGTGGGTTAGGTGGATTGGCCATGCTAAATTGTCCCTTAGTGTCAGGGTAAATACAGGGACAGGTTCTGGGTGGATTGTTGTCAGTACAGGCTCGATGGGTCGAATGGTACTGTAGGGATCCTATGACCCCGAGTTCTGGACACCCCCTCCCTGGACATTCTTTCTGAATCCTCCCTCTCTAACCCTGTCAGAATTTTAGAAGCTTCTATGAGATCCCCTCTCACTCTTTCAAACTCCAGTGAATATAGAATAGAATCCCGACAGTGCAGAAGGAGGCCATTTGATCCATCGAGCCTGTACCAACAATGATCCCACTCAGGCCCTATCCTTGTAACCCCACATATTTACCTTCCTAGTCCCCCTGACACCAAGGAGCAATTTAGCACGGCCAATCAACCTACCCCGCACATCTTTGGACTGTGGGAGGAAACCGGAGCAGCCGGAGGAAACCCACGCAGACACGGGGAGAACATGCAGACCCCGCACAGACAGTAACCCAAGCCAGGAATCGAACCCGGGTCCCTGGTTCGGTGAGGCAGCAATGCTAACCACTGTGCCACCGTGCCGCCTGGTGAACCTAACCGACTTAATCTCTCCTCATATGACAGACCTGCCATCCCCGGAATCAGCCTGGTAAACCTTCGCTGTGCTCCCTCCACAGCAAGGACATCCTTCCTCAGATAAGGACACCAAAACTGCGCACAATACTCCAGGTGTGACCTCACCAACACCGTACACAATTGCAGTTTCTCAACAATTAGGAAACACTGCCACCCTCTCCCCCCCGCTTCCCTGTGTGGTAAAGGGTGGCGGGGGTGGGGGGGGAGACTTAATTTTTGAAAAACATTTGGTGCTGGGAAAGAACTCAAAGTAGGCCTCTGTTGAAATGAAGGCCAAAATATTCTGGTGACCACCCATGGCACCTTCCCTAGTGGCGGAGGGTGCGAGAAGTCCAAAACCCCAGAGACATCGGCAGGACCATCATAGAATCATAGTATCCCTAAAGTGCAGAAAGAGGCCATTCGGCCCATCGAGCCTGCACTGACCACAATCCCACTCACACCGTAACACCACACATTTACCCCGCTAATCCCTCTAACCTATGCATCCCGGGATACTAAGGGGCAATTTAGCATGGCCAATCCACCTAACCTGCACATCTTTGGACAGTGGGAGGAAACCGGAGCACCCGGAGGAAACCCACGGGGAGAACGCTCAAACTCCACACAGACAGTGACCCAAGCCGGGAATCGAACCTGGGTCCCTGGCGCTGTGAGGCAGCAGTGCTAACCCACTGTGCCACCGTGCTGCCCATAAGTCCCAGATGGCAGGTCTGCCCAGGGCTCGAAGATCCCGGCCAATGGTGGGCCACGTCCGCTGCCGGAATATACGCTTCAGAGAGAGCTGGAAAATCCTGTCCCAAGTTTTCTTTTGCTTGTTGACTCTGTTGATGACAAAGGCCGATCCTCCTCAAAAATTTGTCACCCACCTCTGCCTGCGGCACGAGCCATGGTCCTCAGTGGGGGAATGCAGGAAACACCGCAGCCAATTTGCGCACAGCAAGCTCCCACAAACAGCAATGAGATAATGACTGTTTCTCATGTTGTCCACAACTGAGGGAGAAATGTTGGCCAGGAGATCTGGGATAATCCCCCCTGCTCCTCTTCACAACAGTACCAGGGGATCTCCTACATTCACCTGAGGGAGCAGGTCGGGCCTCAAAGCACTGCAGGGTCAGGACGGCAGCTCCTCCGATGGTACTCCCTCAATACGACACTCAAGTCACTCCTATGGCCATGGGCTGGAGTCAAGATTTCAACCCACAACCTTCTGACTCAGAGGTAAGAGTGACACCCAATGAGTCAGACTGACACATGAGTGCTCAGAACAATCGGTGGCAATGTACTGTAATTTTTTGCAGATGCACCACAGAAAGCATCATTCCTGGATGTATCCCAGGTGCTCTGACCAAGACTGCTAGAAGCTACAAAAGACTGTGAACGTAGCCCAGTCCACCATGCAAACCAGCCTCCCATCCATTGACTCTGTCTACACTTCCTGCTGCCTCGGAAAAGCAGCCAGCATAATCAAGCATTCCGCGCACCCCGGGATCCATCGGGAAAAAGATACAAAAGTCACGTACCAACCAACTCACTAACACCTTCTTCCGTGCTGTCATCAGACTTTTGAATGGACCAACCTTATATTAAGTTGATCTTTCTCTGCACCCTAGCTATGACTGTAACAGTACATTCTGAACCCTCTCCTTTCCTTCTCTATGAACGGTACGCTTTGTCTATTTAGCGCGCAAGAAACAATACTTTTCACTGCATCCCAATACATGTGACAATAATAAATCAAATCAAATAATTCACACTGTCCAAAGAAAATCTATGGGGCAGAATTTGTCCGCATCTGCCCGCCATGGGAATAGTAGCGGGCAGGACATGGACCATGCAAAGATCCATTGACCTCGAGTGGGATTTTCCCGACTTGGGGCAAGCACGGTCGGAAAATTCGTCCATGGGTTGGAACTCTACCTTGCCCGCCACGGAATTGACGCGGGCGAGAGTCCGACAACGGAAATTTCCGTTGACCTCGGGCGGGAATTTCCGGTCTCGCCCGGGCGAGGCTGGAAAATCCCGCCCCTTGTCTCACCACCACACCAAAGGTAGAGCCCAGGGATACTCACTAACATTTGGTGGATTCTCACCATCTCCAGCCTTGACCAGCCCACTGACTGCTCGCTGCCAGCCGGGTTTTGACCGAGCTTGATGCTGGGCATCTTTGCGTGGTGCCAGAGCTGGCAATGCCGGCAACGTCCCTCATCAAAATGGGGAGATTTTTGAAGTGTTTGTGTGCAGTCGCTTTTCAAAAGCTCTGAGTCACCAAAATTCTTCCCTTCTCATTAGAGCCAGTGAGTCACGTCTCCTGGCAACCACAGGAATTATTCGCTCCCAACCAATCACCTATCACAAATCAGCCTGAAGAGGTTTTCACTGGTCACTTTGAGATGACTATAAAGGCTGGCACAGTCAAACCAGTCCAAAATAAAAGGGTGAGCTTAACTTGCAACACGTGTGTGAGCACATGCACAGAATAATGCCTTTCGCAGTTTGAAATTCAAGGGAAGGAGTGATATGGTTTCCCCATATTCTTTTTATGATGTGGAGATGCCGGCATTGGACTGGGGTGGGCACAGTAAGAAGTCACGCAACACCAGGCTAAAGTCCAACAGGTTTGGTTGGAATCACGAGCTTTCGGAGCGCTGCCTTGATGAAGGAGCAGCGCTCCAAAAGCTCGTGATTCCAAATAAACCTGTTGGACTTTAACCTGGTGTTGTGAGACTTCTTACTTTTTTTTAGAATCTCGACAATAGAGAAGGAGGCCATTTGGCCCATCGAGCTTGCACCAACAACAATCCCACCCAGGCCCTATCCCGCTAACCCCACCTATTTACCCTACTAATCCCCCCTGACACTGAGGGTCAATTTAGCATGGCCAATCAACCCAACCTGCACATCTTTGGAGTGTGGGAGGAAACCGGAGCACCCGGAGGAAACTGTCACAGACACGGGGAGAATGTGCAGACTCTACACAGGCAGTGACCCAAGCCGGGAATTGAACTCGGGTCCCTGCCGCTGTGAGGCAGCAGTGCTAACCACTGTGCCACCGTACCGTCCTGCAATTACAGCCAACGATCCGAGCAACAAAATAAAAGCAAAATACTGTGGATGCTGGGAATCGGAAATAAAAACAAGGCAGAATGCTGTAACAAAGCTCAGCAGGTCTGGTAGCGTCTGTGGAATGACAAACAAGAGTTCAGATTTTGAGTCCTGCTCTTGGGCGGCACGGTGACACGGTGGTTAGCGCTGCTGACTCACAGCGCCAGGGATCCGGGTTCGATTCCTCGTTTGGGTCACTGTCTGTGTGGAGTCTGTACGTTCTCCCTGTGTCTGCGCAGGTTTCCTCCGGGTGCTCCGGTTTCCTCCCACAATCAGAAAGATGAGCGGGTTAGGTGGATTGGACATGCCAAATTGCCCCTTCATGTCAGGAGGGCTAGCTGGGGTAAATGCACGAGGTTATGGGGATAGGGCCTGGGTGGGATTGTGGTCGGTGCAGACTTGATGGGCTGAATGGCCTCCTTCTGCACGGTAGGGATTCTTATGATTCTTGAGCCACATTGGACTCACAACAATAACTCTGTTTCTTTTGCCTCTTTTACTTTCCCTGCTCATTCTCTTCCCTTTGTATCTTTCGCAGCCACTCACCTCCCTCTGAGTGTGAGCACGGTTACGAAAGTTTGGCAGATCTTAGCCAAAATCCACAGGAACCGTGAAAGGTCCCTTTCAGTTCTACAGAGTCTATAATATTCATATAAGTCTTTCTTGATGCCCCGAAGGACTGTCCACCATCTACAAGGCACAAGTCAGCAAGTTGATGGAATACCCCTCATTATCTGGATGGGTGCAGCTCCAACAAACTCAACAAGCTGACACCATCCAAGACAAAGCAGCCCACTTGATTGGCATCTCATCCATCATCTTAAACATTCATGCCCTCCACCACTGACCCACAGTATGTACCATCCACAAAAAGCACTTCCACTTTTACAGATGCACCATAGAAAGCATTCTTTCTGGTTGTATCACAGCTTGGTATGGCTCCTGCTCTGCCCAAGACCGCAAGGAACTACAAAGGGTCGTGAACGTAGCCCAATCCATCACGCAAACCAGCCTCCCATCCATTGACTCTGTCTACACTTCCCGCTGCCTTGGCAAAGCAGCCAGCATAATCAAGAACCCCACGCACCCCGGACATTCTCGCTTCCACTTTCTTCCATCGGGAAAAAGATACGAAAATCTGGGGTCACCTACCAACCTAGACAAGAACAGCTTCTTCCCTGCTGCCATCAGACTCTTGAATGGACCTACCGCGCACTAAGTTGATCTTTCTCTACACCCTAGCTATGACTGTAACAGTACATTCTGCACTCTCTCCTTCCCTTCTCTATGTACGGTATGTTTTGTCTGTATAGCGCGCAAGAAACAATCATTTTCACTGCGTACTAATACATGTGACAACAATAAATCAAATCAAAAATATATTATGGAACGGACAAGGGAACAAACTGCACGGGATTTGGTGAACAGTAACTGTCAGTAAGGGAACACCTTGCAAATAATCACTATGGTTTGGCTGAATTTGATATTCCCTTTAGGGGAGAGTTATAAATGAAGAATTTAAAGTCAAGTAAGGCTGGGCTTCCTCCGGGTGCTCTGGTTTCCTCCCTCAGTCCAAAGATTATGGGCGGCACGGTGGCACAGTGGTTAGCATTGCTGCCTCATAATGCCAGGGACTCGGTTCGATTCCAGCCTCGGGTCACTGTCTGTGTAGAGTTTGCATCTTCTCCCTGTCTTTGCGTGGGTTTCCTCCGGGTGCTCTGGTTTCCTCCCACAGTCCAAAGATGTGCAGGTTTGGTGGCTTGACCATGCTAAATTCTCCCTCAGTGTACCAAGCTATATGTTAGGGGGATTACGGGGTAAATATGTGGGATTACGGGGTAAGCATGGGTAAGAATTGGTGCAGACTCGCTGGGCCGAATTGCCTCCTTCTGCATTGTAGGGCTTCTCCGATCCAAACATGGAAGGGATTGTGTGTGAATTGACCACAGTAAATTGGGAGGATCTGTTCATGGGTAACTTCCGTTTATAGTGGGAAGCATTCAAAGTAGAATAGGGTACAATACCAAACCAATGTATTAACCTCAAAGGCCAAGGCTTCACTCGTGTCGCGAAGCAACAGCTGTGAGCAAATGAAGTGGGAGACAATGAAAAGACTTGGACAAAAAAGAAGGAAAGGCAGAAATCTGGGGAAAAAAAACTAGAAAAAGTTACAAGGGGCATCAAATCATAGAATCCCGACAGTGCAGAAGGAGGCCATTCGGCCCATCAAGCCTGCACTCAGAACAATTCCACCCAAGCCTTATCCCTATAATCCCACGTATTTACCCTGCTAACTACCCTGACACCAAGGGGCAATTTACCATGGTCAATCCACCTAACCGGCGCATCTTTGGACTGTGGGAGGGAACCGGGGCACAAGGGGTAAACCCACGCAGACATGGGGAAAATGTGCAGACTCCACACAGACAGTGACCCAAGCCGGGAATCGAACCCTGGTCCCTGCCGCTGTGAGGCAGCAGTGCTAACCACTGCGCCACCGGGCCGCATGCAAAAAAAGTAATAAAATGCGCAAGAAGGAATATTGAAAATATCTCGTGGGATACCGAAGCTAACAGCAGATGGTCTCATAACTATATTAACATAAGAAACAGAAGTGGGAGTAGGCCATTCCGCCCCTCGACCCCTGCTCTGTCATTGTCAACTCCTGGCTGATCCACCTATGGTGAACCATCGTTGGTTCCCACTGGATAGTGCTGAGCCAGGGGCTGGCCAGTATTACAAGGATGTACATATGTTACTGTTGGGTTGTGCTATTGTTGCTGTTGGGTTAGGGTGGGGTTGTTACACCTTTGTACTGTAGTGTTGTGGCACATCCCAGTCGGGCTCCGCCTCCTGGGAGAGGTATAAGAGTCCCTGCTCTGGCCGGGACCCCTTCAGTCTGGGATAGTGTATATAAGTTCTGGTAGCTTCGTTAACAGTAAATAAAAGCCTTTCATTTACTGAGCTTCAAGCCTCGTGTCTGAATAGCGCATCACCACCTCAACTGCCTTTTACCGCTGATCCCCATATCCCTTGATTCTCGCACTGTCGCAGAAGCTCTAGATCTCGGTCTCGAACAGACTCCAGCTGCTGGAGTGGGAGTTCCAAAGCTTCTCTAATGAAACTGATTTCAAAAATAAATCCATTTCTCCTCCTTCTTTTGAGACTTCAGCCAGGAGAAACAGCCTCTCAGAATCCATCCTTCACATCACCGCAAAATTTATATTTTTATTTATCCATGGGATGTGGACGTCGCTGGCTGGGCCGGCATTTATTGCCCATCCCTGAGAGCATTTGAGAGTCAACCACATTGCTGTGGCTCTGGAGTCACGTGTGGGCCAGACCAGCCAAAAATGGCAGATTTCCTTCCCTAAAGGGCATTAGCGAACCAGATGGGTTTTTGCGACAATCAACAGTGGATTCATGATCATCATTAGACATTTTTTTTAAAAATCAAGGTTTTTAGCTAATTCAAATTTCACCATCTGCTGTGGCGGGATTCGATTCCACGTCCCCAGAGCATTAACATTTGGCATGTCCGCTACAACTCTCAGCAATTTTTAGAAATGCACCATAGAAAGCATTCTTTCCGGATGCATCACAGCTTGGTATGGCTCCTGCTCTGCCCAAGACCACAAGAAACTACAAAGGGTTGTGAATATAACCCAATCCATCACGCAAACCAGCCTCCCATCCATTGACTCTGTCTACACTTCCCACTGCCTCAGAAAAGCAGCCAGCATAATCAAGGACCCCACGCACCCTGGACATTCTCTCTTCAGTAAGAAGTTTAACAACACCAGGTTAAAGTACTACCTGGTGTTGTTAAACTTCTTACTGTGTTTACCCCAGTCCAACGCCGGCATCTCCACATCATTCTCTCTTCCACCTTCTTCCGTCGGGAAAAAGATACAAAAGTTTGAGATCACGTACCAACCGACTCAAGAACAGCTTCTTCCCTGCTGCCATCATGCTGTCCTATTATATATGAGCTGATCTTTCTCTTCACCCTATCTGAAACTGTAACACTGCATTCTGCACCCTCACCTTTCCTCTATGTACTCTATGAACAGTATGCTTTGTCTGTATAGTGCGCAAGAAACAATACTTTTCACTGTATCCCAATACATGTGACAGTAATAAATCAAATCAAATCAAGTCCTGGGGACACTGAGGGGCAATTTAGTATGGCCAATCCACCTAGCCTGCTCGGGTGGGATTTTCCCATCGCACTTGCCCCCAATGCCGGAAAAGCCTGCCTGAGGTCAATGGACCTTTGCACACTCCGTGTCCCACCCGCTGCAATTCCTGTGGCGGTTGGGACGGGAAAACTCCACCCCACATCTTTCGACTGTGGGAGAAAAGCCACGCAGACACTTGCTGCCTAATTACTCATAAAAAAGCATAATTCATGACATGCTCCAATACGCCAAGGTGTGTGAAACATGGCCACAGACAGATTGTACATTGCAATTGAAGAGTGACAATGGGAGTAATTTAAGCACTTATCTTCAGAAAGCTTACAAAGCAGAGACAATGGGTGGCACAGTGGTTAGCACTGCTGCCTCACAGTACCAAGGACCTGGGTTCAGTTCCAGCCTTGGGTCACTGTCTGTGTGGAGTTTGCATGCTCTCCCCGTGTCTGTGTGGGTTTCCTCCGGTGGTCCGGTTTCCTCCCGCAGTCCAAAGATGTGCGGGATAAAAGCAAATTACTGCGGATGCTGGAATCTGAAACCAAAAAAGAAAATGCTGGAAAATCTCAGCAGGTCTGGCAGCATCTGTTAGGAGAGAAAAGAGCTGATGTTTCGAGTCCAGACGACCCTTTGTCAAAAGCTCTTTGGACCTTTTGACAAAGGGTCATCTGGACTCGAAACATCAGCTCTTTTCTCTCCTTACAGATGCTGCCAGACCTGCTGAGATTTTCCAGCATTTTCTCTTTTGGCCAAAGATGTGCTGGTTAGGTGGATCGGCCATGCTAAATTGCCCCTTAGTGTCAGGTGGACTAGCTCGGGTAAATGCATGGGGTTACGGGGATAGAGTCTGGGTGGGATTGTGGTCGGTGTAGATTCGATGGGGCAAATGGCACTGTAGGGATTCTATGGTTCTGTCGAAAGAATTAAGAAGCATTAAAAGCTGGAAAGAGGACAACACATTAACAAGTTCACTTCAATGCGGGACATCATGAGGGAGCTAGTTGGCCCAGGTTTCCACATCACAGTGCTGTGCAAAAGCCCAGATTGATAGACCAGCGCTGATGTTCCACCTGCAGAATGAAATTAGTGATGAATGGAGCTTTCACAGCGACTCCGCAATCACTGCCAACAGGCTCATGAAAGTGATTTGTCGTCCGGCCTTTCTGCAAGATTGCCTATCGCCCGGTGATTCAATTTACGATCCTGCTCCAATGGAAGTGAGGGGAAGAGATTCGAAAGGCCATGAATCGAAGCAGCGTCACCCGGATTGTGTGGTAGAACGGTCAGCTGCTGTATGAGAACATGACTCTTCACAAGGTGGTGATGGCTGGGGCGTCTGATTGGGCTAGTACACTGCACCAGAGGGAAGTTTGTAAAGGAGGGTCGTATGAAGATTTGTGATTTAATTTCGTGCCTGACAGATCTAATTTTTTTGACCCTGACCTTCGAGTCCAGGGCTCTCCAATTAGCGGAAATAGTTTCTTTCTCTCGATCCCCTCTGTTCACCTTAACATCTTGACATCTTTAATCAAATCGCCCTTTAACTTTCTAAATTGCAGAGAATACAACACTAGTTGGGCAGCACGGTGGCACAGTGGTTAGAATCAGAGAATCTCTACAGTGCAGAAGGAGGCCATTTTGGCCTATCGAGTCTGCACCGACCACAATCCCACCCAGGTCCTATTCCCGCGACCCCTCATATTTACCCTGCTAATCCCCCTGACATTAGGGTTAATTTATCATGGCCAATCAACATAACCCGCACATTTTTGGACTGTGGGAGGAAACTGGAGCACCCGGAGGAAACCCACGCAGACACGGGGAGAAAATGTGCAAACTCCACACAAGCAGTCACCTGAAGCCGGAATTGAACCCGGGTCCCTGGCGCTGTGAGGCAGCAGTGTTAACCACTGTGTCATGCATTGCTGCCTTACAGCGCCAGGATCCTGGGTTCAATTCCGGCCTCGGGTGACTGTCTGTGTGGAGTTTGCACGTTCTCCCCGTGTCTGCATGGGTTTCTTCCGGGTGCTCCGGTTTCCTCCCACAGTCCAACAATATGCACGTCAAGTGGGTTGGCCATGGTAAATTGCTCCTTAGTGTCCCAAGATATGTTGGATTAGCGGGATAAATACTTGGAGTTGTGGGGATAGGGCCTGGGTGGGATGCTCTTTCGGAGAGTTGGTGGAGACTCAATGGGCTGAATGGCCTGCTTCTGTATTGTAAGGATTCGATGATAGTAGTTTGTTTGTTTAACCCGTGATTCCAGGTCTGATAAATCAATGCTGCAGTCCTTCCAGTGTCAATATGTCAACAGAACAACTGTGAGCACTCAACAAACAGAGAGACAAAAAAAACAGATCGCAAGCAGAAAACCAGAGGAAAAAAATTTGCTTCATATCTTCACACAGTGAGAAAATGTTGGAAGGATTAGCAGGCCGATTATCAGGCTGTTGAGTCATGTCATAATGAGTCACAGTTAGAATTAAATGAGCTGTTGATGCACTGGCATGCGTACTAAATGCCCAATGGCACCATTCGGCGTTGAGCAATTGTGTCAGTTGGTCACTGCTTTGAGGCAACCTTGGCGTTGGAGAACATTGAAACCAAATTTCTTCTTTCATGGCAAGGCATTTGTTGCTCATCCCAGATTGCTCTTGAACAGAGTGGTGTTTGAGATCATTTCAGAGGGTGGATTACGGCCAAATATATTACAATGGATCTGGGCCAGGCCAAGTGAGGATGGCAGATTTCCTTCCTTGAAGAATGTTTGTGCACCTGATAGGTTTTTACCACAATTGATGACAATTTCATAAAATCATAGAATCTCGACAGGGGGAGGCCATTCTGCCCATTGGGTCTGCACCGACTCTCCGAAAGAGCGTCTTACCCAGGCCCACCCCACCACTGGGACACTCCCACAGACCAAAGATGTGTGGGTTAGATTGATTGGCCATGCTAAATTGACCCTAATGTCAGGGGATTAACAGGTGAATGGGGGTTAAGGGAATAGGGCCGAGGTGAGATTGTGGTTGGTACAGACTCGATGGGCCAAATGGCCTCCTTCTGTACTGCAGGGATTCTATGATGCTGTAATTCAATTCCTGTATCCCCATGCATTTACCCCATTAATCCCCTAACCGACATATCTTGTGACACGAAGGTGCAATTTAGCGTGGCCAATCAACCTAACCCGCACATCTTTGAACTGTGAGAGGAAACCGGAGCACCCGGGGGAAACCCACGCAGGTACAACGAGAATGTGCAAACTCCGCACAATGACCCAAGCCGGGAATCGAACCCGGGTCCCTGGCACTGTGAGGCAGCAGTGCTAACCACTGTGCCACCATGCCGTCCTTGACCTCGAGTGGAAACAACCTTAAATACTGCAAGCAAGAGAACCTTCCAGAAAGTAACTGTGATTAGAGAAAAGAAGTATTGGTTCTTCCGAATGTAATATTTCCTTGGCACACTGGGGACAATTTTCACTTAACTCCTCACTTGCGAAGGGATAAGATTCCATTCCTCTCCCTATCTCCCTCCACAGCACGTTATAGTTAAGAAAGCCCACCAATGCCTCTACTTTTTCAGGAGACTAAGGAAATTTGGACGTCCACTACGACTCTCACCAACTTTTACAGCTGCACCATAGAAAGCATTCTTTCTGGTTGTATCACAGCTTGGTATGGGCTCCTGCTCTGCCCAAGACTGCAAGAAACTACAAAGGATCGTGAACAAAGCCCTGTCCATCACTCAAACTAGCCTCCCACCCATTGACTCTGTCTATACTTCCCGCGGCCTGGGAGAAGCAGCCAGCATAAGCAAGGGCCCCACGCAGCCCGGACATTCTCTCTTCTACCTTCTTCCATTGGGAAAATGATATAAAAGTCTGAGGTCACGTTCCAACTGACTCAAGAACAGCTTCTTCCCTGCTACTATCAGCCTTTTGAATGGACCTACCCTGCATTAAGTTGATCTTTCTCTACATCCTAGCTATGACTGTAACACTACATTCTCCAGTCTCTCCTTTCCTTCTCTATGAATGGTATGCTTTTGGCTGTATAGCGTGCAAGAAACAATACTTTTCACTGTATACGAATACATGTGACAATAATAAATCAAATCAAATCAAATCATCCCCGACGCCCCACACCACCATTATTTGACACTCCATTGAATAATATTGGGCGGGTGTAAAGTCAATGATCCACCTCATGGTGTGTGTTTTCCCCACAGGGAAGAGGCCCCGAATGGTAACAGCTTTAATCAGGATTATCGTCACACTCATTGCACGCGACACCAAGATGAAAGCACTCCTTACATCTTTCTTCTCTTCCTCTTCATCCTCGAGAGTTAGGGCCGCGAGCTGCTGTGCTCGTTGCTCCATTAAATTCACATATCTGATCGGATTAGACAGTGCCTCAATCACATCTGCGAGGGTGAAAGAAAGGAAGTGCGATGAGGATGTGCCAGAAGTACATTATTAAACTAGAAAGAGTGCACAAAAGATATACCAGGATGCTACCGGGACTTGATGGTTTGAGTTCTACGGAGAGGCTGGATAGACTGGAACTTTTTTCTCTGGAGCGTAGGAGGTTTAGGGGTGATCTTACAGAGGTCTATAAAATAATGAGGGGCATGGATCAGCTAGATAGTCAACGTCTTTTCCCAAAGGTAGGGGAGTCTAAAACTAGAGGGCATAGGTTTAAGGTGAGAGGGGAGAGATACAAAAGGGTCCAGAGGGGCAATTTTTTCACACAGAGCGTGGTGAGTGTCTGGAACGAGCTGCCAGAGGCAGTAGTAGAGGCGGGTACGATTTTGTCTTTTAAAAAGCATTTAGAAGGTTACATGGGTAAGATGGGTATAGAGGGATATGGGCCAAATGCGGGCAATTGGGACTGTCTTAGTGGTAAAAACAGTGCAGCATGGACAAGTTGGGCTGAAGGGCCTGTTTCCATGCTGTAAAGCTCACTGTGACTCTGTGGGCGGGATTTTATGACCTCGCTCAGGCTAGGCTTGTAAAATCCTGCCCGTGGCCATGGAGAGTTCCATTCCGCGAGCCTTGCCCGCCCCGATTCCGGGAAAATTCCAGCCAATGACTCTAAGTACGTTAGTCTGTAGATCATATTTTCAGTGGAGTGTGGTTAATTAATTGATTAATTAACTTTGTGTATACAGACTTTCAAATCATTCTGCAACCTTTCCTTGAGATGCTGGTATATTAATTGTAATTAATAAGTAGATATAATTAGATTGGCCAACAGAAGTATTCCTTCATTGTTGATCACCAGTCTCAGTTTTGCTTGCTCGCTGAAACAAAACAGAACAAAGCAACTCATTATTACCTGCAAACGTATCAGGGACATAATCTTTAACTTCTATGTATACAAAGAGAGCAGGAAGCATCAGGGGCTGATTCCGTTCATTCCTTAGACAGATGTAGTGATAACCTAAAATATAGCAAAGACCAAAGTTACAGGTATAATCCCGAGTATATCAATAGTACACTAACAACCAATCTAAGGGGGTTTTCACTGTAACTTCATTGCAATGTTAATGTAAGTCTACTTCTGACACTAATAACTAAACTTTAAAAAGATAATCAGTCGAGCTTGTAATGTGGCTAATTTACACTTGCCAGAAGGGATACACATTCATACGCAGGGGTACGTTCCCTGTAAACAAAGGGAATATATTCAAGTGTTGCACCAATCAGCACCCTATTATCCTGTAGTCTAAATAGCTGCAATCCTCTGAAATTTGGCATTCTTGGGTTTGTCCTAATGAGTGCAAGACAGAAAACTTCAGCGACATGTCTCTTTTTCAGCAATATTAAGGGTAGAAGGTGGCCAACAGCAAGAAAATAATACCTTGCACACATTTGTGAACAAGTACAGGCAACAGAGCTGTGCTTACCTGGTCGAATAGCTTGTACAGGCAATATTCGGTGGCCTATAAATTTACCTCCTTCCTCATAGACGGATATCCTTAATGAAGACAGAGATGGTAGCACAACCTGCAGATGAGATGGGTTTCCATGAAAAGAAAACAAATAATGTGAAAGAATTTGATGATTTTTTAAAAATAAAAGCTTTTTAAAGCTTTTGGTAAATTTTGCGTTGCATTTTCACAATATGTCCCCATTTTCTTTTCTGTTCTGCTTTGCTCTTTCCATGAGTAATCAAAAAAATATTGAATTTACAAAACAGCTTTTGTCACCTTTTTTTTCATATTCATTTATGGGACATGGGCGTCGCTGGCTGGGCCAGCATTTATTGCCCATTCCGAGTTGCCCTTGGAGAGCAGTTGAGAGTCAACCACATTGCTGTGGCTCTGGAGTCACATGTAGGCCAGACCGGGTAAGGACGGCAGATTTCCTTCCCCGAAGAGCATCAGTGAACCAGATGGGTTTTTCCGACAATGGTTTCATGGTCATCAATAGATTCTTAATTCCAGATATTTTTTATTGAATTCAAATTCCACCATCTGCCGTGGCGGGATTTGAACCCGGGTCCCCAAGACATTAGCTGAGTTTCGGGATCAGCAGTCTAGCAATAATACCACTAGGCCATTACCTCCCATATCTGCATCTAACTCTCCTGATACATCTACTTATTTCTGGTGACTGAACAAAACAGGACTTTAAAGAATGAACCACTATGCCATCTTAAATTGGAACGACAGAGATAGCTAGCTGTTAAGAATTAGGCCTTGTCATTTTTAAGTATTTCAATCGGTAAAAGTTATGCTAGTTCTTTCTGTTGTGTTTTAACAGCGTCATTAAATAAAGTTTGTTTTGATAAAAGCTTCCGAATGGGTCAAAATGATGAGAGTACAGGAATGAGATAGAGAATCTGGTGAATTGGTGCGGCAACAATAATCTCTCCTTCAATGTCAACAAAACGAAGGAGATTGTCATCGACTTCAGGAAGCGTAAAGGAGAACATGCCCCTGTCTACATCAATGGGGATGAAGTAGAAAGGTTCGAGAGCTTCAAGTTTTTAGGTGTCCAGATCATCACCAACCTGTCCTGGTCCCCCCATGCCGACACTATAGTTAAGAAAGCCCACCAACTTTCGTAGACTAAGGAAATTTGCCATGTCAGCTATGACTCTCACCAACCTTTACAGATGCACGATAGAAAGCATTCTTTCTGGTTGTATCACAGCTTGGTATGGCTCCTGCTCTGTCCAAGACCGCAAGAAATTACAAAGGATCGTGAATGTAGCCCAGTCCGTCACGCAGACCAGCTCCCTTGGGGTGGCATGGTGGCACAGTGGTTAGCACTGCTGCCTCACAGCACCAGGGACCTGGCTTGGGTCACTGTCTGTGTGGAGTTTGCACATTCTCCCCGTGTCTGCATGGGTTTCTGCTGGGTGCTCCGGTTTCCTCCCACAGTCCAAAAATGTGTGGGTTAGGTGGATTGGCCATGCTCAATTATCTCTTTGTGTCCCAAGTTGTGCAGGTTAGGCGAATTAGTGGGGTAAATATGTGGTATTAGGGGGATAGGGCCTGGATAAGAGGCTCTGTCAGAGAGTCAGTGCAGACCCGATGACCAAATGGCCCCCTTCTGCACCGACTCTCCGAAACAGCATCCTACCCAGGCCCTATCCCCGTAACCCCACATACTTACCCCACTAATTCCCCTAACCTACACATCTTGGGACACCGAAGGGCAATTTAGTATGGCCAATCCACTAACCTACACATCTTTGGACTGTGGGAGGAAACTGGAGCACCCGGATGAAACCCACGCAGACACGGGGAGAACGTGCAAACTCCACACAGACAGTTACCCGAGGTTGGAATTGAACTTGGCTCCCTAACACTGTGAGGCAGCAGTGCTAACCACTGTGCTACCATGCCGCCCTTGACCTAGAGTGGAAACAACCTTAAATACTGCAAGCAAGAGAACCTTCCAGAAAGTAACAGTAGGGATTCTATGATTCTATTCTAGATCACTAGTCTATCGCCAGAGGCTTATAGCTTGAGGGCGCCAATCCGTATCAATTGTGACTAACCAGGATTCTCTCCCACTCTTACAGCCTGTCATTGTCACGTTGGGAAGGATTTGACATCAATCTGTTTGACCGCGTTACGAATACATCTTCCTTGGTCATTAAGTCCTGGGGTGGGGCTCGAACCCACAGCTTCTGGCTCAGAGGCAGGGACGCAGGCGCCCACAAGACCTCCTGACCTGAAACCTTGGGTGGGATTTTCCAGCCCATCCCCTCCCCGCTGTGTGGTATCCAGCAGCGTAGGCGGCTTGCCATTGGCCAGTGGGGGTAGCTTCCAGTCCTGTCGATGTCAACACCACGGGAGGAGGGGGGTTTGCCATCAGCGGGACTGGAAGATCCCGCTGGCGGGGAGGACTCTCTCTGGCATTTACTCTTGGGATTACGAGGAAGAAAAAAATATGTTTAACTGGTGTTCAGTGAAATATTGATATGCTGCATTGCTTCAGAAGTTAAAGGACAAACCTTTTTAAACACGATGGGGTCATCTTCCCACACTGGGTTCACCGCATTGTTTTGTGAAGTCTTCGTTTTGAAAGCCTTTCGTCTCGTATCCACTGGGAGGCCAAACATGTCAATCTCCACGTAAGTCCCAACTTTCTTATCGGAAAGAAACTGACCAGAGAGTACCTGGAGGAAACAACTAAACGATATCTTGATGGAGATACCTCAAGTAAAGCTAGAAATGGCCATTGTTCACGGAATCTCATTATTTTATCTACCTCAGTTCACATAAAAACTGCAACCACAAGAATCGGAGAGACGTGCTCAGAACGATGCATCGCCACTTGGTGTCAGAGTTTTAAAAAATTTGTTCGTGGGACATG
Source organism: Mustelus asterias (assembly GCF_964213995.1). Classification (NCBI taxonomy): domain Eukaryota; kingdom Metazoa; phylum Chordata; class Chondrichthyes; order Carcharhiniformes; family Triakidae; genus Mustelus; species Mustelus asterias. The sequence goes on along the minus strand of NC_135815.1, from coordinate 94,865,791 downwards.
GGCGTCGCTGGCTGGCCAATTGACAATGATTTCATGGTCATCAGTGGATTCTTAATTCCATATTTTTTTAAATTGAATTCAAATTTCACCATCTACCGTGGTGGGATTCGAACACAGGTCCCCAGAGCATTGACTGAACTCCTGGATTAATAGTCTAGTGATAATACCACTAGGCCATCTACAGCAATTGACCCTAGTGTCAGGGGAATTCGCAGGGTAAATGTGTGGGGTTACGGGAATAGGGCCTGGGTGGGATGTTGTTGGTACAGCATTGATGGGCCCAATGGCCTTCTTCTGTACTGTAGGGATTCTATGATATTACAAATAAAGGTTATAGGCCTGTCTAAGTGGACCATTCAGTGACCATTCCTCCTCCTGATTAACAGCTCACCCTGCTAAACGCTTTAATCAGTCTAGCGATAATACCACTAGGCCATCGCCTCCCCACCTTTCAGGCTGAGAAGCCATCATCATTTGTTTTATCGCTTTCTTAAATCGGGGTGGCACGGTGGCACAATGGTTGGCACTGCTGCCTCACGGGACCTGGGTTCAATTCCCGGCTTGAGTCACTGGCTGTGTGGAGTCTGCACATTCTCCCCGTGTCTGCGTGGGTTTCCTCCGGGTGCTCCGGTTTCCTCCCACAGTCCGAGAGACGTGCTGGTTAGGTGCATCGGCCATGCTAAATTCTCCCTCAGTGTACCCGAACAGGCGCCGGTGTGTGGCGACTGGGGGATTTTCACAGTAACTTCACTGCAGTGTTAATGTAAGCCGACTTGTGATACTAATAAGTCAACTTTTTAACTTTAAATCAGTGATGGGCAAAAGAAAATGATTTGCACTAATTAGGCACCGGGTATTGGGCACCTTAAAATGCCTTACTGCCAATGCGGCATGAATAAAATGTTGTCAATGTTTCACTGAGGAAAATGCAGTCACCAATTTGAGCACAGCAGGATTCCATAAAAAATCAAGGTGATAAATGACCACATCATCTATTCCAATTCCGTTGAAAAGAAAGTTAAAGTGCTTCATCCCACACTCATCAGGACAAACACAAGAATGCCAAATTTCAAACAAACTCACAATAAGCTATACTGCAGGAGTAAAGACTGCTGATTACCGACACTAACAGCCAATTTAAGATCATCAGTCGAGCTTGTAATGTATAGAAAAATGCTGGAAAGTCTCAGCAGGCTTGACAGCGTCTATGGAGAGAGAATAGAGCCAATGTTTCGAGTCTAGATGACCATTCATGAGTGCTCTGACCGAGGGTCATCTAGACTCGAAACGTTGGCTCTATTCTCTCTCATGATGTGGAGATGCCGGCGTTGGACTGGGGTAAACACAGTAAGAGTTTTAACAACACCAGGTTAAAGTCCAACAGGTTTATTTGGTAGCAAATGCCATTCGCTTTCAGAGCGCTGCTCCTTCGTCAGATGGAGTGGAAATCTGCTCTCAAACAGGGCACAGAGACACAAAATCAGGTTACAGAATACTGATTAGAATGCGAATCAATTGCATTCTAATCAGTATTCTGTAACTTGATTTTGTGTCTCTGTGCCCTGTTTGAGAGCACATTTCCACTCCATCTGACGAAGGAGCAGCACTCCGAAAGCTAATGGCATTTGCTACCAAATAAACCTGTTGGACTTTAACCTGGTGTTGTTAAAACTCTTACTCTATTCTCTCTCCACAGATGTTGTCAGATCTGCTGAGACTTTCCAGCATTTTTCTGTTTTTGTTTCAGATCCCAGCATCCGCAGTAATTTGCATTTCTTGAGCTTGTAATGTGGCTCATTTAGAATCATAAGCCAGAATTTTACCGGCACGCCCGCCCACACTCCGGGGGCAGGTGAGGCTCGGAGAATGGCATTCTCCTTTGGCCTCGGGCGGGATCGTATGAACCTCGGGCAGGAAGTGCCGGTAAAATACCACCCGTAGAATCCCTACAGTGCAGAAAGAGGCCGTTTGGCCCATCCAGCCTGCGCTGACAACAATCTCACCCAGGCCTTATCCTGTTAATCCCCCTGACTCTAAGGAGCAATTTAAAATGGCCAATCAACCTAACCCGCACATCTTTGGACTGTGGGAGGAAACCGGAGCACCCGGAGGAAACCCACGCAGACACGGGGAGAATGTGCAAACTCCACACAGACAGTCACCCAAGACCAGAATTGAGGCAGACACGCTGGGATCGTTTAAGACTTATCTAGATAGCCACATGAACAGACTAGGAATAGGGGGATACAAAAGAATGGTCTCGTGGGCACATGAGTGGCACAGGCTTGGAGGGCCGAAGGGCCTGTTCCTGTGCTGTATTGTTCTTTGTTCTTTAAACCTGGGTCTCTGACTCTGTGAGGCAGTAGTGCTAACCACTATCACCGTGTACTATTTGTGATGGCACTATGGAATTTTATTACAAGCACAGGTTCAAACAGGCCTTTCTCAGCGGACCATTCATTCATTCCCTGCATACAAAAGGAATATGTTCAAGCTTTGAGCCTTCTTTGAATTATCTTGGAGCTCGGGGAGTCAATAGTGTCCCGTTGTTTTCTCCATGGCAACATCTCAGCCAATCAGAGACAACTTGCCAACAAATCAGCACTCTTTTCTCATACAGAATGAATTGTTGTTATTGTTTGAAATTTTACATTCTTGTGTTTGTCCTAACTGGAGCAAGACAAAAAGCTTCAGCAACATGTCTCTCTTTTCAGTTTTAGACTATTTAAGTGCTTTGCGTTGAGGAATAAATATTGTATCCTGATGGGCATTCATAATAACCCCAGCAAAGCCCAACGGTTCAAAATGCTAATTCTCTATCAGGCTAAGGACTGTGGGAGCGGCAAAGAACAGGATGTGCAGCCATGGAACAAGCACGGGAATTGATTGGACAGTGGCTGTTGCTATGCCTTGAACAGACAGTGAATGAACACAGACCCATGTGTGTCGTATTGCTGAGCGAATTACGACCCCCTGACAGAGGCACGACTCTCAGTATTTCTGACCAAATAGACAGTGGATGATTAGTGCCTGTTTGGCGCTCAGCTGAATCTCCGTTCACCAGAAACAGCCGGAAGATTCTGGCCCATGCTTTAAGTTGGTAATTAAGCACTGGGGAAGGGTCAGGGAATCAATGCAAGAATATGTAAACTATTTCATTCTGGGATTCTGTGAGGAACTGGAAGAGTCTGCGGCCGGTACTTTATAGTCTCGTTCGGGCGAGGCTCGTAAAATCCTGCCCGAGACCAACGGAGAATTCCGTTCTGTGAGCCGCGTCCGCCTCCATTCCGGGGTGGGCGAGGCGGTAAAATTCCGGCCTGTGACTTTATTTTACCATCTTGGAAAATAACTTGTTTTTCAGGTACAGACTAGTTTTGGAAACCTTCACCGGGAATCGGAGCGGGGCAGACAATGGGAAGGTCCGTTGACCTCGGGCGGGAGTTTCCGGTCTGGGGTCGAGCGAGGCCATAAAATCTCGCCCCTTGTTGTTCCTTAGCAATTATTGGAATTAACACTGTAACCATTCTATTGCCCACTTTTCAGTTCGTCAAAAGTCAATTGTCTCCCCACAGTGTCCTAAAGACATCTTTTAAACTCAGCATCAGGGGTTAACATTTCGTACCTTCACTGAAAGGGTGTTGGCCACTATTCCATCGACGGTGGTCTCGGTGAAGGGGTCAAAGTGTTTGTCGGTCCGTCTCATAAACTCTGGTTTCAGACGAAAGCCACTTTTCCCATTATGCTCGAACATCCCCATGTTCAGCTGCATGGCCAGGTCTGAGTCACCATTCAAAAGCAAAAACAAAGGACATTTATCACTTATCACATTTCCGACTTCATCCTATTGGTGTAAACAGCATATCAAGTGTTAACGTTGCCATCTCGCAGCACCAGGGTTCGATTCCCGGCTTGGGTCACTGTCTGTGCGGAGTCTGCACGTTCTCCCCGTGTCTGCGTGGGTTTCCTCCGGGTGTTCCAGTTTCCTCCCACAGTCCGAAAGACGTGCTGGTTAGGTGCATTGGCCACGCTAAATTCTCCCTCAGTGTATCCAAACAGGCATCGGAGTGTGTCGACTAGGGGATTTTCACAGTAACTTCATTGCAGTGTTAATGTAAGCCTACTTGTGACATTAATAAATAAACTTTAAAATTCAGCTCCGGACTTTCACCATAACTGTGGGAGTTGGGATCTGTCAGCATTTTGTTATGATAATAAAAGCTAGTGATGACTGGCACCATGGTTTTGCTTTTAGATTCTCCCTCCTCTCTGAGGTTCATAGGTGAATTTCTCTAAGTGGAGCAGAGAACAACAATGCCTTCGAAGTGTGTGCGAATGTATGTTCGTATTTGGGGGCAGGCGTGATGCAGATTTAAGATTACAATCAGCCACAATAATGGCAGCACTGTGGCACAGTGGGTTAGTACTGCAGCCTCACAGCATCAGGGATCCGCGTTTGATTCTGGCCCTGGATAACTGTCTGTGTGGAGTTTGCACCTTCTCCCCATGTCTGCGTGGGTTTTCTTTGGGTGCTCCGGTTTCCTCCCACACTCCAAAGATGTGCGTGTTAGGTGGATTGGCCATGCTAAATTGCCCCTTAGTGTCAGGGCATTAGTAGGGTAAATATGTGAGGTTTGGGCCTGGGCGGGATTGTAGTCGGTGCGGACTCGATGGGCCGAATGGGCTCCTTCTGCACTGTAGGTTTTCTATGATTTGTATTGAATGGTAGACCAGGCGTGAGGGGCTGAATGGCCCACTCCTGCTCCTTGTTTGTGTGACATCTGGCACCATCATCACTCCACACACACACACAGTGCTTTTTATATCCGTGCCACTGAGTATAATCAGGAGTGGACACACACTCGTCTATCTTTTTAATCTCTTCTTGGTCTGGCATCCCTTAAGGTTAACATTATTGAGATTAATTAACTCAGCGTAAGGCAGCTTTGGTACTCTGGAATGTGCTGCCTGAAAGGTGGGGAGGGACACGGAAGCAGATTCCATAACAACACTCAAAACACAATGTGGGCAAATACTTGACGGGGGACAATGTGGGGGGGGGGGGCAGTGAGGAGGGAGCAGGGGGTGTGGGGATAATCAGAGATCTCTTTCAAGGAGCCATGGAATGGCCTACTCTTGCTTCTCATAGAATCTCTACAATACAGCAGGAGGCCATTTGGCCCCTCGAGTCTGCACCGACCACATCCCACCAAGTCTGTATTCCCATAACCCTCATTTACTCTGTTAATCCCTCTGACACTAGGGTCAATTTAACATGGCCAATCAACCTAACCCGCACATCTTTGGACTGTGGGAGGAAATCAGAGCATCCAGAGGAAACCCATGCAGACATTGGAGAACATGCAGACTCCGCACAGACAATGACCCAAGGCTGGAATTGAACCCGTGTCCCTGGCACTGTGAGGCAGCAGTGCTAACCACTGTGCCACCGTACCACCCTCTAATTTCTAATTTCTATGTTTCTATGATTACTTGCAGGATGCTTCGAGTGGCCTTCCTCTGTGCTGTATGATACTGTGAGTTTCTCGGCTGACTATTTTGATAGGCTGTGTTGGATATTTGACGTAAACAAAACGTCTTGGTTTCACCTTTTATTTTACTTGACTGCGAAGGAGCTTGTATTTGGAATGTGTTTCATAGATAAAATATGACCACCCTCTCATTTTCCATAAGGGTCTACTGGTTTGTCCCAGCCAGGGTGCACAGTGGCACAGTGGTTAGCACTGCTGCCTCACAGCGCCAGGGACCCGGGTTCGATTCCCGGCTTGATCACTGTCTGTGCCGAGTCTGCACATTCTCCCCGTATCTGCGTGGGTTTCCTCCGGGTGCTCCGGTTTCCTCCCACAGCCCAAAGATGTGCGGGTTAGGTGGATTGGCCATGCTAAATTGCCCCCTCGTGTCAGGGGGATTAGTGGGATAAATATGTGGGATTACAGGGATAAGGCCTGGATGGGACGTGCTGGTTAGGTGCATTGTCCATGCTAAATTCTCCCTCAGTGCACCCGAACAGGCACCGGAGTGTGGCCACTAGGGGATTTTCACAGTAACTTCACTGCAATTTTAATTTAAACTGATTTGTGACACTAATAAATAAACTTTAAACAGGTTTTTCAATTAAAGTCATGGTTGATCAGCTTCTGATAACTTTGGAGCTATTTAAATGTGTGGGTTTGATTTGATAGCTTGATGTTTCAACATTAATGCTAGTGGCTCTACCCCTAACAATGCCAAATTAATGCACTCGGCTCCAGCGACTTAAATTTAATTCCCCTTTACTAGTGGGTGGCACAGTGGTTAGCACTGTTGCCTCACAGTGCCAAGGACCTGGGTTTGATTCCCGGCTTGGGTCAGTCTCTGTGCGGAGTCTGCACGCTCTCCCCGTGTCTGCGTGGGTTTCCTCCGGGTGCCCCAGTTTCCTCCCACAGCCCAAAAATGTGCGGGTTAGGTGGATTGGCCAGGCTAAATTACCCCCTCGTGTCAGGGGGATTAGCGGGATAAATACGTGGGATTACGGGGATAAGGCCTGGGTGGGATTGTGGTCGGTGCAGACTCGATGGGCCAAATGGCCTCCTTCTGCACTGTAGGGATTGGATGATTCTAGTCTGAAAGGTTTAGAGGGTCATTGAATGAGTATTCAGGCGTGGAGCAGTACCACGTCCCACTTTTCCGACATGCCTGTGTTGCGGACAATAATCATCATAGAAACCATAGAAACCCTACAGTGCAGAAGGAGGCCATTCGGCCCATCGAGTCTGCACCGACCACAAATCCACCCAGATCCTACCCCCACATATTTACCCGCTAATCCCTCTAACCTACGCATCTTAGGATTCTAAGGGGCAATTTTTAACCTGGCCAATCAACCTAACCCGCACATCTTTGGGAAGTGTCCCCATTCCCGTCAGCTGATCTTGGAAAGGCCTGGGGGCGAGAATATCCAGTTGCACCTATCCCGAGAAGAAAAGTTCCCACCCAAGGTCAATCGACCTTTAAATGGTCTGCCAAATTTTCCATCTCTCCCACTACACTTCCTACGGTGATTGGGACCGGACAGTTTACCCCCTGATTGGGTTCATTTTGGCAAAACTGAACCTCCTGAACAGGACTACAGAAGAACTGGAGAAATAGGAGCAAGAGCGGACCATGTGGGTCCTTGAGTCAAAACCATCATCCAATAGAATTGTGATCAACCTTCTACCTCACCTCCACTTTTCTCTAAATTAATTCATGGGACATGGGTGTCGCTGGCTGGGCCAGCATTTATTGCCCATCCCTAGTTACCCTTGGAGGACAGTTGAGAGACAACCACATTGCTATGTCTCTGGAGTCACATATAGGCCTGACCAGGTAAGGACGGCAGTTTTACTTCCCCAGCAGACATTAATGAATCAGATGGGTTCTTCTGACAATCGACAATGGTTTCATGGTCATCAGTAAACTCTTAATTCCAGATTTCTTTTGTAATTGAATTCAAATTCCACCATCTGTCGTGGTGGGATTCGAACCCGGGTCCCCAGAACATTAACTGAGTTTCTGGATTAATAGTCTAGTGATAATACCACTTGGCCATCGCCTCCCCAGTGTGGATGTCGCTGGCAGGGCCAGCATTTATTGCCCGACCCTAATTGCCCTTGAACCAAGTGGCTTGCCAGGCCATTTCAAAAGGCAGTTAAGAATCACCCATGTTGTTGTGGATCTGGAGTCACGTGTGGACCAAACCGTGTAAGGATGGCAGATTTCCTTCCCTAAAAGACCGCCTTGTCCCCTTATCTATTACCTCCCGTAGTGCTCATTAGGGGAGGCGATGGCCTCATGGTATTATCACTAGATTATTAATCCAGCAACTCAGCTAATGTTCTGGGTTCAAATCCCACCACGGCAGGTGGTGGAATTTGAATTCAATAAAAAAAATCTGGAATTAAGAATCTACTTATGGCCGTGAATTGATTGTCGGGAAAAACCCATCTGATTCACTAACGTCCTTTAGGGAAGGAAATCTGCTGTCCTTACCTGGTCTGGCCTACATGTGACTCCAGAGCCACAGCAATGTGGTTGACTCTCAACTGCCTTGGGGCAACTAGAGATGGGCAATAAATGCTGGCCAGCCAGTGGCGCCCAGGTGCCAGGAATGAATTTTAAAAATCTTGGTCTTGAATATGCTCAATGACCGAGCATCCAAAGCTCTCTGGGGTAGGGAATTCCAAATGTACACAAACCCTTTTGAATGAAGAAACTTCTCTTCATCCCCATCCAAAATGGCTGACCCCTTAACCTGAGATTATGACCCCTGGGTCTTGACTTTCCAACCAAGGGTAACAGCCTCACAATGTCAACCCGGCCAATCACTTCAAAATTGCAACACTCACCTAATGTCTGGAAGTTAAGAGCTACCAAGTGACATCCAGCGTTCCAGAACAGCTGAGGCATGTAGTTTGAGGAATCCACTCGCGTTCCCTTTGGGTAAATACGACTCAGCTGCCTCTTATTGTATCTGTCGGAGAGTTTGCTAAGGAAAGGTGCACAGAAAATGAAGGGCTCACACGTTTTCCAAACTGATCCGTCATAAATCCGACAAAAGACAATCACAGTGGAAAGAACCAGAGGGGATATGAGACCCTTTCGTCACAGAGGAACAGGAGGAGGCCAATCTGTACCTTAACCCCATCCACCTGTCTAGGCTTCGTATCTCACATTACCCCTGTCCAGCGAAAGAGCTATCAAGCTGAGAGTTGTTCATTGAGCTAGCACCGACTGCTTTTTGTCGGGCCGATTTCCATAATTCTCCCAACCGTTGTGTGAGGAAATATTTTCCAACTTCTCTCCAGAACTGCCTGGCAATTATCACCAGCGGTATGCTCCGTACACAAGGCTGATCCTCTTATTTACCCCCTTAATTCCCAAAAGTTAAAATTTCCCAAAAGAACTCACAAACTGAAAGGTCTTTTTGATTAGCGCTGCAAGCTACGTGTAAATATATCACAGAAACCCTACAGTGCAGAAGGAGGCCATTCGGCCCATCGAGTCTGCACCGACCACAATCCCACCCAGGCCCTACCCCCACATATTATACCCGCTAATCCCTCTAACCTACGCATCTCAGGACTCTAAGGGGCAATTTTTAACCTGGCCAATCAACCTAACCCGCACATCTTTGGACTGTGGGAGGAAACCGGAGCACCCGGAGGAAACCCACGCAGACACGAGGAGAATGTGCAAACTCCACACAGACAGTGACCCAAGCCGGGAATCGAACCCAGGCCCCTGGAGCTGTGAAGCAGCAGTGCTAACCACTGTGCTACCATGCCGCCCTATTTGAATAAACTGCCCAATAATATGTATCGGACCCTCACCTTACTGAATTACTCTAATTCAAAATATTGTTTAAACATTTGAGTAAATTAAAAAATAACAATTCGAATCACTCTGGCTTCTTCCGACTGTTGGTGTCTGTTAAGGTACAGCCCCATCTTGTGGTCACCGTCTGAATGAAGAGCGTTTCGATATGCTGGGGAAAAAAATTCTCATTCGAACAGGATAAAGTCTGAGTTACTGGTCACAGAAGCATCGTCTGAACACCAGACTGATTCCAGGGATGAAGGATTTGTCTTATGAAAAGAGATTGAGCAGTTCAGGTCCGTATTTGCTGGAGTTTAGGAGAATGAGAGGGGACTGAATTGAGGTAGATAAGATGTTCAAGGGGATTGATCGGGTAGATGTGGAGTGGGATGTTTCCCCTCGTTGGACATTCTAGAACGAGAATCATAGAATCACTACAGTGCAGAAGGAGGCCATTCGGCCCATCGAGTCTGCACCGATCACAATCCCACACAGGCCCTATCCCCATAACCCCATACATTTACCCCAGCTAGTCCCCTGACACTAAGGGGCAATTTATCATGGAATGCACCTAACCCACACATCTTTGGACTGTGGGAGGAAACCGGAGCATCCGGAGGAAACCCACGCAGACCCGGGAAGAATGTGCAAACTCCACACAGACAGTGACCCGAGGCCGGGAATCGAATCCAAGTCCCTGGCGCTGTTAGGCAGCAGTGCTAACCACTATGCCAACGTGCCACCCAAGACATAGTTTTAGGCTAAGGGATGGCAGAATTAAAACAGAAATCAGCAGGAATTAATTATTCAAAAGGAGATATATCTGTGGAATTCTCTACCCCACAGTGCTGTGGACACTGGAACATTGAGCAAATTTAAGGAGGAGATAGAGAGGTTTTTAATTAGTAGTGGGATGGAGGGTTATGAGGAGCGGGCAGGAAAGTGGAGATGAGGCTGAGATGAGATCAACCATGATCATACTGAATGGTGGAGCAAGGGGTGGAATTGCCCACTCCTGCTCCTAGTTCTAACGATTCACTGAAGTGATTGCTAAAATTCAAAATACCTTTTTGAAATCAAGCTGCCAGAGGTAGTAGTAGAGGCGGGTACAATTTTGTCTTTTAAAAAGCATTTAGACAGTTGCATGAGTGAGATGGCTATCGAGAGATAGGGGCCAAACGTGGGCAACTGGGACTAGCTTTGTGGTTGAAAGAAAGGGTGGCATAGACAAGTTGGGTCGAATTTCCATTCTGTAAACCGCTATGACTCTATAACTATGACCCTATGACAAACTGGTGTTCGCCAATCCTTCCAAGTATTACACCACTCTTTGTTAATTGAGGCTGATGGGAGTAATGTGGAAAGGTGGGATTGAGGTGGCATGGTGGCACAGTGGTTAGAACTGTTGCCTCACAGCGCCAGGGGCTTGGGCTTGATTCTCGGCTTGGGTCAATGTCTATGTGGAATTTGCACATTCTCCCCGTGTCTGCGTGGGTTTCCTCCGGGTGCTCCAGTTTCCTCCCACAGTCCAAAGATGTGCAGGTTAGGTAGATTGGCCATGCTAAATTGCCCCTTTAGTGTCAGGGGGACTAGCTAGGGTAAATGCATGGGGTTATGGGGATAGGGCCTGGGTGGGATTGTGGTCGGTGTAGACTCGATGGGCCGAATGGCCTCCTTCTGCACTGTATGATTCTATGTCCATGAGGTGGAAGTTCAGCCGTGACCTTGTTGAATGGTTCATACTTGCCATTTTCTTCAACGACAGAATAAAATACATCATTCGTGTCAAGCTGACTGCCAATATTGAAATGAAAAGCCTTGATAAAGATGTGTTGAGTGAACATGAAGTTGGCACGCCAGCCTGAAGATTCGTCACCTGCCTATTTTAGAAAGTCGCCATTTTAAATATTTTGTTTTGCATCATGGTATCACCCAGCACGGACTCTCTCTCTATGAAAGTAAAGCGTACTGAATTCTTTTCAGCCAACAGCGATGGGAGGTTTGGTAATCACTCATTGAAAGGATACTCCACGAACTCCACTGGGGATTTAGTCAGCTGCTCCAGAGCCTTTGTCTCCACGAACGATGACATTTCGAAACTCTTGTTATTCTCTGCAAGGAAAGCCAAATAGCCAATAACCCACAGAATTCTCAGCATCACCAATGGTCATCTTTAGATTTTCAGACACTTGACTCATACAGCTTGGTGCCAACACTGAAACGATATTAAGATTTATTTTGCAGTTCTTGGCATGAGGGTGTCCTTTGGAGCGAGTTACAAAGATCTAATCTAATATGGTGGCACTATGGTTAGCCCTGCTGCCTCACAGCGCCAGGGACCCGGGTTCAATTCCAGCTTTGGGTGACTGTCTGTGTGGAATCTGCACCTTCTCCCCATGTGTTTCCTCCGGGTGCTCCGGTTTCCTCCCACACTCCAAAGATGTGTCGGTTAGGTAGGTTGGCCATGCTAAATTGCCCCTTAGTGTCCCAAGATGTGTAGATTAGATGGATTAGCCATGCTAAATTGCCCCTTAGTGTCCCAAGATGTGTAGATTAGATCGATTAGCCATGCTAAATTGCTCCTTAGTGTCTAAAGATATGCAGGTTAGGTGGATTGACCACACTAAATTGCCTGCTAGTGTCCAAAGATGTGCAGGTTAGGTAGACTGGCCATGCTAAATTACCCCTTAGTGTCCAAGGATGTGTAAGTTAGATGAATTGGCCATGCTAAATTGTCCCTTAGTGTCCCAAGGTGCGTAGGTTAGATGGATTTGCCATGCTAAATGTGTGGGGTTGCGGGGATGGGCTGTGGGAAAGGGACTGGGTAAAGTACTCTGTTAGAGAATCGGTGCAGACTCAATGGGCTGAATGGCCTCCTACTGCACTGTAGGGATTCAAAGATTTTATATGTACTAAAGACATTTGGTTTATTTTCAAGGTGAGTGTGGACGTATACTTCTCCCACTCTCCACGGAAAACATTCCTCTTTGCTGCATCATTTGCAGCATTTTCCATTTTGGAATTGATCATCAATTGGGCTTTGGTGATGAATGTTTTTCCCTCATATTTCAAACCTTTTTCCTCCTGGTCGTTGGTGATAATTTACTATTCAGAGTACATGGTGCAGTTAATTTTCATGATCAAACTGAAATGTCAAATACCAAATAGGAACTTCAACCAGATCACATGAAACCATGGAAACATTCCAGTCAGGGCTGTAGGCAACACATTTAGAATTGTAAATCTTCTTTCCAATGTTATTTTACCCAGCCGGTCCCCGTATTTATAAAGGCACTGCTGCCTCACACCACCAGGGGCCCGGCTTGGGTCACTGTCTGTGCGGAGTTTGCACGTTCTCCCCGTGTCTGCGTGGGTTTCCTCCAGGTGCTTCAGTTTCCTCCCACAATCCAAAAGACAGGGGCGGCATGGGTGGCACAGTGGTTAGCACTGCTGCTTCACAGTGCCAGGGACCCGGGCTCGATTGCTGGCTTTGGTCACTGCCTGTGTGGAGTTTGCACATTCTCCCCTTGTCTGCGTGGGTTTCCTCCGGTTTCCTCACACATTCTGAAAGACGTGCTGGTTAGGGTGCATTCACCTGAACAGGCGCCCGATTGTGCTGACTAGGGGAATTTCACAGTAACTTCATTGCAGTGTTAATGTAAGCCTTACTTGTGACTAAAAAATAAACTTAAACTTGAACATGCTGGTCAGGTAAATTCTCCCTCAGTGTACCCGAACAGGTGCCGGAGTGTGGCGACTAGGGGATTTTCATAATCACTTCATTGCCCACTTGTGACACTAATAAATAAAGTTTAAAAACTTTAGATATCAACAGCAGAGCAGTGGGTGCTGAGCTCTGCCCACAGGCCACAGTGAAACTGTGACTAGATCGCAGGGTAAAAAGGGCTTACCTTGGCGGTTTCAGCCTCATTGTTCCACAGGAGCAGGCTGATGGCAAGAGAGTTTGTTTCTGCATTTGATTTATTTATTTATTTGTCAGTGATTTTTGTGTTAAAAATTGGAGGTTTTTTCCAAAACCAGAAGTAGGCCCAGGAGAAGCCTGGGGAGGTTTTTGGAGGGTTTAAAAGCAGGCCGCACTTTTGAGCGGGCAGCGTCGGGAGCGGGCAGTGGAGTGAGCAGGGAGCAGAGTGTGAGCTGTAAGGGCTTTGGCTCACAGGGCTTCGGCGGAGGCGAGGAAGGTTGTTGTTTTTCTTCTGTTCCCCCCCTTTTTGTTTGACCTTCCAAAAATTAAAAAGGACATGGCAGGTATGAGTGGGAGGCCAGTATACTGCATTCGGTGTGAGATGTGGGAGTTCCTGGAGACGACTTGCCTCCCGGAAGTCCATTTCTGTGCCAGGTGCATGGAACTGCAACTCCTGAGGGATCGTGTAAGGGAGCTGGAGCTGCGGCTCGATGACCTCAGTTTAGTTAGGGAACATGAGAGATTAACAGAAGTTATAGTCAGATAGTGACACCAGGGTCTCGGAAGGAAGACACGTGGGTCACAGTTAGGAGGGGTAATAGTCAGAAGGGTGATGTGCCAGAAAGTACCCCAGTGGCAGTCTCCCATAAGAGAAAGGGATGGGCAGCAGATGGGATAAGGGAAGGGAGTGAGCAGTCTATGGAGGGATCCCCTGTGGTTGTCCCCCTCCAAAATAGGTATATTGTTTTGGATTCTGTGGATGGGGATGACCCTCCAGGGGTAAGCCACGAGGACCAGATCAATTGCATGGAGACAGGCTCAGGGGTCCGGAAGGGAAAGAAGGGGTTTAGAAGAGCGGTAGTGGTGGGGGACGCAATGGTTAGAGGCACGGACAGGCGGTTCTGTGGGAGCGAATGAGAATCCGGGATGGTAGTCTGCCTCCCTGATGCCGGGGTACTGGATGTCTCCGAGAGGGTAGGAAGCATATTAAAAAAGGAAGGTAGTCAAACTGACGTAATTATACACATTGGTGAAAATGATGTAGGTGGGAAGAGCAGGGGGTCATACGAGAGCAATTCAGGGAGATGGGTGCTAGGCTAAAAAGTAAGGCCTCCAGGGTAGCAATCTCTGGACTGCTCCCGGTGTCTAGTGCAAGTGAGGCTGGGAACAGGGAGATTCTACAGTTGAACGCATGGCTTAAGGACTGGTGCAAGAGGGTCATAGATAACTGGGAAGTCTTCAAGTCAGGATGGTAACTGTACAGAAAGGATGGGTTACACCTTAACTGAAAGGGAGCAAATATCCTGGCTGGGAGTTTTGCTAGAGTGTTTTGGCAGGGTTTAAACTAGTGTGGCAGGGGGGTGGCGGACAAAACAGTAGGTCAGTAAGTACTGAGGCTGGGGTTGAGCTGGGGGCCAGGGCAAGGCTAGCTAAGAAGAGGAGCGCTCTGGAGGAGGATGACCTGAGTGGGCCTGGAGGTCTGGAATGCATCTGCTTCAATGCGAGGAGCGTAATGGGTAAGACAGACGAACTTAGGGCCTTAATGCTTACGCGGAATTTGGATGTGGTTGCGGTGATGGAGACTTGGTTAAAAGAAGGGCAGGACTGGCAGCTGAATATTCCGGGGTATAAGTGTTTCAGGCGAGACAGAGGAGGGGCTAAAAAAGGTGGGGGAGTAGCGATATGAGTTAGGGAGCATATTACCGCGGTGCAGAGGGTAGACAACCTAGAGGGGTCATGTACTGAGTCACAGTGGATGGAACTCAGAAACAGGAAGGGTGCAGTCACTATGCTGGGGGTGTACTACAGACCACCCAACAGCCCACGGGAAGTGGAGGAAAGGATATGTCAGGAGATTCTGGATCGGTGCGGAAAAAATGGGGTTGTTGTAGTGGGGGACTTTAATTTCCCTGGTATAGACTGGAAAGTGCTTAGAGCTGGGGTTCCGGACGGGGAGGAATTTGTAAAATGCATACTGGAAGGTTCTTTGGAACAGTATGTAGATAGCCCGACTAGAGAGGGGGCTATACTGGACCTTGTTCTGGGAAATGAGCCTGGTCAGGTTGTCAAAGTTTCGGTAGGGGAACATGTGGCAAATAGTGACCACAACTCTGTTAACTTTAGGATAGTAATGGACAAGGATGAGTGCTGTCCTACGGGCAGGGTGCTAAATTGGGGGAAGGCTAACTATAGCCGGATTAGGCAGGAATTGGTGGACGTTGATTGGGAGAGGATGTTCGAGGGTAAGTCCACGTCTGGCATGTGGGAGTCTTTTAAGGAACAGTTGATAAGGCTGCAGGATAGGCATGTGCCTGTAAAAAGGAAAGATAGGAAAGGTAGGATTCGAGAGCCGTGGATAACCAGGGAAATTGAGGATCTGATTAAAATGAAAAGGGAGGAGTACGTTAAGTCCAGGCAACTGAAAACAGATGGAGCTCTGTAGGAATACAGAGAGAGTAGGAAAGAACTTAAATGGGGAGTTAGAAGGGCAAAAAGAGGTCTCGAGATGTTCTTGGCAGGCAGGATTAAGGAGAATCCTAAGGCATTCTATTCATACGTTAGGAACAAAAGAGTTGTCAGGGAGAAAATCGGACCTCTCAGGGACAAAGGTGGGGAATTATGCTTAGAACCCAAGGGAATAGGGGAGATCCTAAATTAATACTTTGCATCGGTATTCACAAAGGAGAGGGACGTGTTAACCGGGAGTGTCTCGGAGGGAGGTGTTGACCCGTTAGAGAAAATCTCCATTACAAGGGAGGAAGTGTTAGGTTTTTTATGGAACATTAAAACTGACAAAGCTCCAGGGCCTGATGGCATCTATCCTAGACTGCTCAGGGAGATGAGAGATGAAATTGCTGGGCCTCTGACGGAAATCTTTGTCGCTTCTTTGGACACAGGTGAGGTCCCCGAGGATTGGAGGATAGCGAATGTGGTCCCGTTGTTTAAGAAGGGTAGCAGGGATAACCCGGGAAATTATAGGCCGGTGAGCTTGACGTCCGTGGTAGGGAAGTTGTTGGAGAGGATTCTTAGAGACAGGATGTATGTGCATTTAGAACGGAACAATCTCATTAGTGACAGACAGCATGGTTTTGTAAGAGGGAGGTCGTGCCTTACAAATTTGGTGGAGTCTTTTGAGGAAGTGACAAAAACGGTTGACGAAGGAAGTGCCGTGGATGTCGTCTGTATGGATTTCAGTAAGGCATTTGACAAAGTCCCACATGGCAGGTTGGTTAAGAAGGTTAAGGCTCATGGGATACAAGGAGTAGTGGCTAGATGGGTGGAGAACTGGCTTGGCCATAGGAGACAGAGGGTAGCGGTCGAAGGGTCTTTTTCCGGCTGGAGGCCTGTGACCAGTGGTGTTCCGCAGGGCTCTGTACTGGGACCTCTGCTATTTGTGATATATATAAATGATTTGGAAGAAGGTGTAACTGGTGTTATCAGCAAGTTTGCGGATGACACGAAAATGGCTGGACTTGCGGATAGCGATGAGCTTGGTCGGGCAATACAGCAGGATATAGATAGGCTGGAAAATTGGGCGGAGAGGTGGCAGATGGAATTTAATCCAGATAAATGCGAAGTGATGCATTTTGGAAGAAATAATGTAGGGAGGAGTTATACAATAAATGGCAGAGCCATCAAAAGTATAGAAACACAGAGGGACCTAGGTGTGCAAGTCCACAAATCCTTGAAGGTGGCAACACAGGTGGAGAAGGTGGTGAAGAAGGCATATGGTATGCTTGCCTTTATAGGACAGGGTATAGAGTATAAAAGCTGGAGTCTGATGTTGCAGCTGTATATAACGCTGGTTAGGCCACATTTGGAGTACTGCGTCCAGTTCTGGTCGCCACACTACCAGAAGGACATGGAGGCGCTAGAGAGAGTGCAGAGAAGGTTTACCAGGATGTTGCCTGGTATGGAGGGTCTTAGCTATGAGGAGAGATTGGGTAAACTGGGGTTGTTCTCCCTGGAAAGACGGAGAATGAGGGGAGATCTAATAGAGGTGTACAAGATTATGAAGGGGATAGACAGGGTGAATGGTGGGAAGCTTTTTCCCAGATCAGAAGTGACGATCACGAGGGGTCACGGGCTCAAGGTGAGAGAGGCGAAGTATAACTCAGATATTAGAGGGATGTTTTTTACACAGAGGGTGGTGGGGGCCTGGAATACGCTGCCAAGTAGGGTGGTGGAGGCAGACACGCTGACATCGTTTAAGACTTACCTGGATAGTCCACATGAGCAGCCTGGGAATGGAGGGATACAAACAATTGGTCTAGTTGGACCAAGGAGCGGCACAGGCTTGGAGGGCCGAAGGGCCTGTTTCCTGTGCTGTACTGTTCTTTGTTCTTTGATACACACTTCTTGCCTTGTGATGGCATTTTGCTATCCCTTAAAGGCATATTACAATGTACAAGAGACCAGATTTGGAACAGCACAGAGGCCTCGAGGGGATTTTCACAGTAGCTTCATTACAATGTTAATGTAAGCCTATTTGTGACACTAATAAATAAGCTTTAAAACTTAAAAAACTTGAAGAGTCAGTCTCCAGAGGGAATGTACCCCTCTAACCGCAGTTACTGATGTGATGGTGACCAGCTGCTTGACAGGAGTAGCAAAGATTTCCAGAAGCTGCCCGAAAGGATCCTGGCACAAAGAAGGTCAAGGCAGTGGTGATTTGACTGATAAGGCCATTGACGATCCACCTCAGAGAAGTGGGCCGATGACCTTCAGTCAGCGGTTGCAGGATTTTCCCCATTAACCTCTAGTAGGGGGCACAAGTGAAGATCTGAAGGCCAGAGAAGTCTAAGTAAGAGCTTCTCGCTCTGTTGACCCTGGTGCGCAGGTATCAGTCATGGAAGGGATGTGTTCGGTGACTTCTACCTTGGAAATCTCAAAGCCGACCTCGTCCATATGTGCATCCTCTGCAGAGTGTAAAAAGCTCCCCATTCAAAAATCCAGGTCCCAGATGCAAACAGTCCTCAGAGCAAAAGCGAGTCAAACTGACTGCATACGCCCTGCTTAAACCTCGGATAATCGCAATTGAGGGAAAGTAACACCAGTCTACAGTAGCAGCGCGTCAAGTGTCTCCTTATGTGGTTCAGCAGGGCTACTAATGATGGAGCCATTAAACCTGGGGGTCCTCAAGAGGTGGAGATGCCGGCATTGGACTGGGGTGAACACAGTAAGAGTTTTAACAACACCAGGTTAACACCAGGCTACCAAATAAACCGGTTGGGCTTTAACCTGGCGTTGTTAAAACTCTTACTGGGTCCTCAAGAGGCCAGAATGAGGTGAGCGCAGATATCTTGGAAGGCCTGCCGGAAATCACAGTCATGATGTGGAGATGCCGGCATGGGACTGGAGTAAGCACAGTAAGACAGTAATCACAGTGACAGGGAGGACATGATTCTAGAAGAAGGATGCTCCTTGTGACAGCACATTCCCCATTCTGGCTACTCTCTGGGTAAATACATTCCTTCTCCATTTCCCCATCGGATTATTTTCTGCTGTGTGACAACAGCTGGACTCAGCAACCTCACAGAAATGGAAGCAAAACGAGATGCCCCGCGTAATAAACTGACAAACAGAAAACCACTCACTCTTCGCCACCTCGAAGGACTCGAACTTCACAGGTTGAATGTAGGTCACCAGGTTGGACATTTCCTCTGTGGCACTGGCTTCACATCCAGCGGTTCCCTGCAATACAAGGCAACAAAATATTTTAAAGACGGAAGGCCCGCAGGACACACTGGGTGCGATTTTCCAGCCCTTCCTGCGGTGTTCTGTCCAGCAGAGGAGATGGTTCGCCGTTGACCATTGCAAGGGTCTTCTGGTCCCGCCATTTCTATGGCATTTTAATTGGCTCATCCAATCCGTTGCCGGGGAACCAGCCTCGGGATGAGCTGGACCAGAAGATCTCACCAGCGGGAAGAGCTGGAAAATCCGCCCCCCCATTCCCCCATTGTGTTGCAATGTCAGTCCACCAAATGAGTAACCACTGTTGTGAAACATGGCAACTAATCTGTGCACGGCAAGATCCCACAATGCAATAATGCCCAGATCATTTTTTTTGGTGTGATGTTGATTGAGGGATTAGTATTGTCCAGGGAGAATGGCCTTGCTCTTTTTTTCATTCATTCATGAGACATGGGCATCGCTGGCTGGCCAGCATTTATTGCCCATCCCTAGTTGCCCTTGTTCAAGGGCCGTTGAGAGTCAACCACATTGCTGTGGCTCTGGAGTCACATGTAGGCCAGGCCAGGTAAGGACGGCAGATTTCCTTCCCGAAAGGACATTAGTGAACCAGATGGGTTTTTCCGCCAATCGGCAATGGCTTCATGGTCACGGCCCACCGATGAAAAAATATTCTTCTCATCTCCGTCTTAAATGGGAGACCCCTCATTTTTTAAACGGTGCTCCCTGGTTCTAGTCTCTCCCACAAGGGGAACACCTGTCCAGCATCCACTTTTCCAAGTCCCCTCAGGATTGTAGATGTTTCAGTAAAGTCCCTCTCAATCTATGAAACTCCAACAGATACAATGTCCAACCTTTCCTCATCAGATAACAGCAGCCGCCACCGTCCACCCCCCTCCCCCCCGCCCCCCCCCCCCCCCATGCCGCCCCTCTACCCTCCCCCACTCCCCATTCCAGGTATCACTCATGAAAAAGAAGAACTGGGTAGGTTACCAGTGAATCGCAACTGGGTCTGAAACTAAAGTCAGTGGACAAAAACAATTCCCACTTTCACTTGCGGCACAGTGGCACAGTGGTTAGCACTGCTGCCTCACAGCACCAGGGACCCGGGATCGATTCCCAGCTTGGGTCAGTGTCTGCGTGGAGTTTGCACATTCTCCCCGTGTCTGCATGGGTTTCCTCCGGGTGCTCCGGTTTCCTCCCACAGTCCAAAAGACGTGCTGATTAGGTGCATTGGCCATGCTAAATTCTCCCTCAGTGTACCTGAACTGATGCCAGAGTGTGGCGACTCGGGGATTTTCACAGAAACCTCACTGCGGTGTTAATGTAAGCCGACTTACATTAGGGTTAGGTTGATTGGCCAGGTTAAAAATTTCCCCTTAGAGTCCTGAGATGCGTAGGTTAGAGGGATTAGCGGGTAAATATGTGGGGGTAGGGCCTGGGTGGGATTGTGGTCGGTGCAGACTCGATGGGCCAAATGGCCTCCTTCTGCACTGTAGGGTTTCTATGATTTCTATGATTTTCTATGACTTGTGACACTAATAAATAAACTTTAAACTTTGTTGTTGCTGACTTGCTGCTAAGCTCACAATGTCTCAAATTTAAAATTCTCATCCTCATGTTTAAATGCCATCATGATCTTACGCTTCTCCATGCAGACTAACCAGGCTCCACAACCAACAACAACTAAAACTTACATTTATATGACACCTTTAATTAAACAAAACATCCCAAAAAAAACTTCAGAGGAGAATTATAGATTTGACAGCAAGCCACTTAAGGTACATTGGAGCAAAAGACCAGGGATGGAATTCTCCTTCAAATATTCTAAGTGTCGAATTTGCGTGAAAACTGGAGTAATTCACGCTGGTTTTTTCAGTGGGAGTTCAGAGAAGAATCTCCCCCACACTGTGCAGTGCAGAGGCCACCAGCGTGAATATCATTACATTTTAGGGAGTGGAGTCTATTCCCACTGGACAGGCTGAAATCAGCGTGCTGAGCGGGCCACTGCACATGCGCCAATCTGTCAGCCCTGCCCCCAAAAAGCCCCATCCCCTTGGCACTGCCTCATGCCCGGGGAGGGGGATGGAGCAGGTAGCTAGGGAACCAAGTGTGGAGCAGGAACTGAAAACAGTGGCTTCAGTCTTCCCAATATTTAATTAGGGGAAATTTCTGCTCACCCAGCACGGAATATCGGATAAACACAGTAACAGTGGAGGAGCCAAGAGAAGTTGCTGTTAGAACTGGGAGTCGTACACATACATGTGAAAACTGTGAGACAATTGTGTGCCTTTGTATTGTGTATTTGTATCGTGTTTCTTGTGTGGGATGTGTTTTAGCAATCAGTTCTATTATTGGTGCCGGTTTGTCTGTACACGGCAGCCCATATTATTACTGTAGCAGCATAATTGATCTTAATTGTTAAAATGTCTGTTTTAATCTGGACTAATGCAGGGTTGTTATTTTAGTGTTTTCCCCCGGGGCTTTCCAGAGAAGGGCTCGATTGGAGTTTTGACAGGAAAACTCATATGACTGGGCAGGGCTAGGCTCACAGAGAGAAACCCAGTTCAGTTGCTGTTTGGGATCTTTGGAGAGAAGAAATAGCTCTCTGTCTGTCTCTTTCTCTCCCTGGAGGTTGGAGACTGGCATCTGCCAAAAAATAGGTCTCTTTCTCTCAAGTTCTGCTGCTTGAAGGTAGATCTTTCTCTGGAAACTGCTGTATGGGAGTCAGGAGGCAGGTGTCTTTCTGTATCTGTCCAGAGAGGTTGAAAGGTTGGAAATCTTGCATCCATGTGAGCATATCTGTTTTTGGTGCTAATTGGTTCTGAAGAAGGGTGGATGTCTATGGGGATATTGCTTAAATTTGAACTATAGAGATAGCTGGCTGTTAAGAATTATAACTTGTCACATTTAAGTGTTTAAACCGGTAAAAGTTATGCTAATTATTTTTGTTATATTCTAAAATAAAGTTTGTTTTGATAAAAGCTTCCTAGTGGGTCACTTGAATCATACCTGGAGTGAAACACCTTATGCTCACCCCGATGCCAAAATCAAAAAAATGTTGAGGCCTCGGCTAATTTCATAATATACCTTGGAGTTTCTGATCTGGTTCCTAACAACTGACACTGTGCTTTTGGAGGATATCAGTGAGGCAGTATGAAGATGAGAAATAGGAGGGGACCAATCACAACCCTCCCCCCCCCACCACACTCACGGACTGGCTGTTCGCCCACCATCCACCCCCCGCACGGACCAAATGATTCCAGTTGCAGAGTGTTCAGCCTTAGATCCCGGCCCCCTCAGGCAACCCCCACTTGGCACTGCCAGGTGCCTGGTGGGTATTGCCAGTGTGCCAGGCTGGCAGTGCCAGGGTGCCCAGTGGGCAGTGCCAGGGTGCCAGTCAGGCAGTGACCAAGGGGCACCCCCCTGGACCCTGACCTCCCGGGGGGCCTCCATGGTCTCTTGTGCTACTGGTGAGGCTATCACGACTAGTCCCTGTTGATGGGGTCCACATGTGGTCCTTGCCAGTGAAGACCTTCACCGGCGAGGCTGCAAGGGCAAGTGAGCTTCCCAGGCTCACTTGTAATATTTAACTTATTTTTAAAAATAGGATTTAAATATTACAACCAGGCTGATCTCGCTGGATATCCGGTGCCAGTAAGATCGCGAGAGGCGAGAAATCGGGCGTGAACCCGATTTTTCGGCTCTCTCACAACCTTTTCGGCTCGTCCCATCCATCGACTGGTGGGGTGGAATGGCAAAATCACCACCAATGTCTTTGCTCTTGTATTCTATCCCTATCATCACTCTTAACTATACAAGGCATTGGTGAGGCTGCCACTGGAGTATTGCGCACAGTTTTGGTCCCCTTATTTGAAGAAAGATGTAGTGGCATTGGAGGCAGTTCAGAGGAGGTTCATTAGATTGATTCCAGAGATGAGGGGTTTGTCGTATGAAGAGAGATTGAACAGGTTCGGCCGATACTCTCTGGAAGTGAGAAGAATGAGGGGAGATCAAATTGAGGTACTCAAGATGATAAAAGGTCTGGATAAAGTAGATGTGGAGTGGATGCTTCCTCTCGTGGGGCATTTGAGGACGAGAGGTCATAGTCTTAGGATAAGGGGTAGCAAATTTAAAACAGAGTTGAGGAGAAACTACTTCTCCCAAAGGGTTGTGAATCTGTGGAATTCGCTGTCCCAAAGTGCGGTGGATGCTGGGACAGTGAGTAAATTTAAGGAGCAGTTAGACAGATTTTTAATTGGTAATGGGTTGAAGGGTTATGGGGAAAAGGCAGGAAAATGGGGACGAGGAGCATATCAGCCAAGATCAAATGGCGGAGCGGACTCAATGGGCCGAATGGCCTAATTCTGCTCCAATATCTTATGAACTTAAAGTTACAACATTACAATACAGGTTGTTATTCACATCAATAACTGAGAAGACAGCAACTTTGGACTTTGCTAAACTCTGTTGAGTGTTCTTTTGCTTATCTTGTGGGCAGTAGGGTGGCACAGTGGTTAGCTCTGCAGCCACACAGTGCCAGGGACCTGGGTTCAATTCCCGGCTCGGGTCACTGTCTGTGCGGAATCTGCACATTCTCCCTGTGTCTGCGTGGGTTTCCCCCGGGTGCTCCGGTTTCCTCCCAAAGTCCGAAGATGTGCGGGTTGGATATCTGGTGCCAGTAAGATTGTGAAAGGCGAGAAATCGGGCGCGAACCCGATCTTTTGGCTCTCTCGTGATCCTACCAGTCCGTTGCACCCATCGACCAGTGGGCGCGATGGTAAAATCACCCCCAACGTCTTTGATCTTGCCCTCTATCCCTATCATCACTCTTAACTATACAAGGCATTGGTGAGAACGCACCTGGAGTATTGTGCACAGTTTTTGTCCCCTTATTTGGGGAAAGGTGGAGGCAGTTCAGGGGTTGATTGGCCATGCTAAATTGCCCCTTAGTGTCAGGGGACTAGCAGGGTACATGCGGTTACGGGGGATAGGACCTGGGTGGGACTGTGGTTGGTGCAGACTCGATGGGCCAAACGGCCTCCTTCTGCACTGTAGGGATCCTATGGTTTCTATGGTTACAGCCAATTGGGCACAAGGATGTAAATTGTGTCCAGGTCTGAAACCTGTATCGGATCTCATAGTGTCAAAAATATAACAAGGTCACTTTTTTGCGAATGGTTTCAGTTTATCCGAGCAGCAGATGGCAAATGATTTTTCTCATTAAATATTAGAGATTTGATCACCTGGCTCATTTATACTCTGCAACAATAGCATTGTAATATATGGTGAGCATTCATGTAAATATCCCGCATCTTGCGGAATGCTCTCGAATGTGGAATGGCACGCATGCCACAGATGCATCTGAAATTACCAAGATGCAGTTATGATTGCAGTGCAGATTGGGTCACATCAAGTCATAATTTTCTCGGATTTGTTTTGTGAAAGCAGCCCATTATAATACATACCACAGGAATAATAATTAGCTTCGGGAAATAAAACATTTATTTTAATGACTGCAAATTGCTGACAACAGTTGGTTGCGAAAATGGTAGACCATAAAACCGGGACTAAAAGTGAAACTGCTCCAATCCTTATGTAACCTTTTAAACGCTCTTCCCAGATCCCTTTATAGCTAAGAAATCTTTTAAGTTGTTGGCCGGGAGAACAGGATAAGTACCTGGGTTTTTGTTTTCTGCTGAGCTAATGCATTTGTGTTTACTTAGGTTTCCCCTGGAGTTTAGGGAATTCCAGCTTTGGAAAATATGCACTTGGATTAACGAGGAATATTCACCGTTCTTGAGCTGAACATCAGTCACAGAATTGTTACGGTGCAGAAGGAGGCCATTTGGCCCATCATGTCTGCACCGGCTCTCCAAAAAAGCATCATGATGTAGTGCCATTCCCCTGCCTTCTCCTCATCCCCCTGCACAATGTTTCTACTCAAATAATCACCCAATTGAATGCCTCGATTGAACCTATCTCCACCGCGCTTCCAGGGAACGCATTCCAGACCCCCAACCCCTCGCTGGGTGAAAAAGTTTTTTCTCACATCAACTTTGCTTCTTTTGCAAATCACTTTCAATCCATGCCCTCCCATTTGCGATCCTTTTACGAGCAGGAACAGTTTCTCTCTGTCTACTCTCAGCCCCCTCCTGATTTTGAACATCTCTATCAAATCTCCTCTCATCCTTCCTCTCTCCAAGGAGAACATTCCCAACCTCTCCAGTCTATCCTCATAACTGAAGTTTCCCATCTCTGGGATCATTCCTGTAAACCTCTTCTGCACTCTCTCCAATGTGTTCATGTCCTTTCTGTAGTTGGGTGCCCAGAACTGTACGCAATACTCCAGCTGAGGTCTAACTAGTGTCTTGGATAAGTTCAGCATAACCTCCTTGCTCTTGTACTCTGTGCCCCTATTAATAAAGCTCATATTATATGCTTTATTAACTGCTCTCTCCACCCGTCTTGCCATCTCAATGATTGATGTATACACAGAGCCAGGTTCCTCTGCTTCTGCATCTGGGCAGCAAGGTGGCACAGTGGTTAGCACTGCTGCCTCACAGCACCAGGGATCTGGGTTCAATTCTTGGCTCGGGTCACTGTCTGTGCAGAGTCTGCACGTTCTCCCCATGTCTGCGTGGGTTTCTTCCGGGTGCTCCGGTTTCCTCCTACAGTCCGAAAGATGTGCTGGTTAGGGTGCATTGGCCATGCTAAATTCTCCCTCAGTGTACCCGAACAGGCACTGGAGTTTGGCGACTAGGGGGATTTTCACATTAACTTCATTGCAGTGTTAATGTAAACCTACTTGTGACACTAATAAATAAACATTAAAAACTTTAAGAATCTTGCCCCGAATTTGATATTACCTGTCCATTTCTTCCTATCAAAATGTATCACCTCACTCAATGGAATGAATTGAGTTCCAGTCATAGCTTACTGGGTTCAAGTCCCATGCATTCCAGGACTTGGGCACAGAAACCAAAGGGGATGCTCCAATGCTGTACTGCGGGAGTGCTGCACTGTCAGAGGTGCTGCATTTTGGATGAGACATTAAACTGATGCTCAATCTGCCCTCTCAGGTGGATGCTAACGAACTAACGGCACTTGAAGAGGAAAGGAGTTAACCCTGGTGCCTTGACCAATATTTATCCTCAATCAACGTTGGGAGATGATCTGGGCATCATTATATCGCTATTTGCAGGAGTTTGCTGACTGCAAATTGGTTCCTGTATTTCCTATACCATCACATGGGGTCAGTTTAGCTCAGTTGGCTGGATGGCTGGTTCATGAGGCTGAACGATGCCAACAGCGTGGGTTCAATTCCCGTGCCAGCTGAGGCTTTTCTCAACCTTGTCCCTCACCTGAGGTGTGGTGATCCTCAGTTTAAATCACCGCCAGTCAACTCTCCCACCCCCTCAAAGGGGAAAGCAGCCTATGGTCATCTGAGACTATGAAAACTTACCTTTACCATATAAAGAACAGTACAGCACAGGAAACAGGCCCTTCGGCCCTCCAAGCCTGTGCCGCTCCTTGGTCCAACTAGACCAATCGTTTGTATCCCTCCATTCCCAGGCTGCTCATGTGACTATCCAGGTAAGTCTTAAACGACGTCAGCGTGTCTGCCTCCACCACCCTACTTGGCAGCGCATCCAGGCCCCCACCACCCTCTGTGTAAAAAACATCCCTCTAATATCTGAGTTATACTTCGCCCCTCTCACCTTGAGCCCGTGACCCCTCGTGATCGTCACTTCTGATATGGGAAAAAGCTTCCCACCGTTCACCCTATCTATCCCCTATATCATGACACTTCAGAGATATTACATAGTGCAATGACTTCAATCAGCCAACTGAGGTTGGCCTATTGGAGTATGAGCTCCCTGATTAAGGATCCAATTGATGGGCCAATCAGGGAGTCTTTGCCTTATATTTAACCGGGAGCGTCAGTTCCTCTGACACCCCCAGAGATAGACTGCTGACTGCGAGCACTCTGTGTACTGCTGTTAGAGTTTGTAAATAAAGGGATTTTGGTGAAGGCACTTCTGCCTCCGCAGAGTTATTACACATAGACTGCAAAATGCTTTGCGATGTGAAAGGCATTATATGCTGGTCTTTCTTTAACTGTACAAAACAGAATATTCAAAAACTGTTGAAATAGTAACTTGTTGGAAGGACAATGCTCTGGTGAAGAATAGTGGTGGAAGTGTTTCTGAGGAAGCACATCGATAATGGCCCCATGGATTCCTGGAATCTGAGCGGCACGGTGGCACAGTGATTAACACTGCTGCCTCTCAGCGCCAGGGACCCGGGTTCAATTTCAGCCTCGGGTCACTGTCTGTGCGGAGTCTGCACGTTCTCCCCGTGTCTGGGCGGCACGGTAGCACAGTGTTTAGCACTGCTGCTTCACAGCTCCAGGGACCTGGGTTCGATTCCCGGCTTGGGTCACTGTCTGTGTGGAGTTTGCACATTCTCCTCGTGTCTGCGTGGGTTTCCTCCGGGTGCTCCGGTTTCCTCCCACTGTCCAAAGATGTGCGGGTTAGGTTGATTGGCCATGCTAAAATTGCCCCTTAGTGTCCTGGGATGCGTAGATTAGAGGGATTAGTGGGTAAAATATGTAGGGATATGGGGGTAGGGCCTGGGTGGGATTGTGGTCGGTGCAGACACGATGGGCCGAATGGCCTCTTTCTGTACTGTAAGGTTTCTATGATTTCTATGATTTCTGTCTGGGTTTCCTCCGGGTGCTCCGGTTTCCTCCCACAGTCCAAAAATGTGCGGGTCAGGTTGATTAGCCATGCTAAATTGACTCCAGTGTCAGGGGGACTAGCTAGGGTAAATGAGGGTTACGGGAATAAGGCCTGGGTGGTATTGTGCTCGGTACAGATTTGATGGGCCGAATGGCCTCCTTCTGCACTGTAGGGATTCTATGATTCTATGATTCTATGAATGGTTTTGTGGCAGGTAGGTCGTGCCTTACTAACCTTATTGAGTTTTTTGAGAAAGTGACCAAGGAGGTGGATGGGGGCAAGGCAGTGGACGTGGTATATATGGATTTTAGTAAGGCGTTTGATAAGGTTCACCATGGTAGGCTTCTGCAGAAAATGCAGATGTATGGGATTGGGGGTGATCTAGGAAATTGGATCAGGAATTGGCTAGCGGATAGGAAACAGAGGGTGGTGGTTGATAGTAAATATTCATCATGGAGTGCGGTTACAAGTGGTGTACCTCAGGGATCTGTTTTGGGGCCACTGCTGTTTGTAATATTTATTAATGATCTGGATGAGGGTATAGTTGGGTGGATTAGCAAATTTGCTGATGACACCAAAGTCGGTGGTGTGGTAGACAGTGAGGAAGGGTGTCGTAGTTTGCAGGAAGACTTAGACAGGTTGCAAAGTTGGGCCGAGAGGTGGCGGATGGAGTTTAATGCGGAGAAGTGTGAGGTAATTCACTTTGGTAGGAATAACAGATGTGTTGAGTATAGGGCTAACGGGAGGACTTTGAATAGTGTGGAGGAGCAGAGGGATCTAGGTGTATGTGTGCATAGATCCCTGAAAGTTGGGAATCAAGTAGATAAGGTTGTTAAGAAGGCATATGGTGTCTTGGCGTTTATTGGTAGGGGGATTGAATTTAGGAGTCGTAGCGTTATGTTGCAACTGTACACAACTCTGGTGCGGCCGCACTTGGAGTACTGTGTGCAGTTCTGGTCCCCACATTACAGGAAGGATGTGGAGGCTTTGGAGAGGGTGCAGAGGAGGTTTACCAGGATGTTGCCTGGTATGGAGGGGAGATCCTATGAGGAGAGGCTGAGGGATTTGGGATTGTTTTCGCTGGAAAGACGGCGGCTAAGAGGGGATCTTATTGAAACATATAAGATGATTAGAGGTTTAGATAGGGTGGATAGTGATAGCCTTTTTCCTCTGATGGAGAAATCCAGCACGAGGGGGCATGGCTTTAAATTGAGGGGGGGTAGTTATAGAACCGATGTCAGGGGTAGGTTCTTTACCCAGAGGGTGGTGAGGGATTGGAATGCCCTGCCAGCATCAGTAGTAAATGCGCCTAGTTTGGGGGCGTTTAAGAGA
This sequence comes from Mustelus asterias, assembly GCF_964213995.1. Taxonomy (NCBI): domain Eukaryota; kingdom Metazoa; phylum Chordata; class Chondrichthyes; order Carcharhiniformes; family Triakidae; genus Mustelus; species Mustelus asterias. The sequence goes on along the minus strand of NC_135815.1, from coordinate 94,836,748 downwards.
TCCGTAGATAGGTTCATGGACGAAAAGAAATTGGTTTAGGTTGGAGGGTCACAGTTTTTTTTTTTAACTGGTCGGTGCAACATCGTGGGCCGAAGGGCCTGTTCTGCGCTGTAATGTTCTATGTTCTATGTTCTATGAACAGTGAATGAAGAACTTTAAAGTTTAGCCACTGTTGTAACAAAGGGAGTAAGAAGTTTCACAACAAGGCTTTTGCTACCAAATAAACCTGTTGGACTTTAACCTGGTGTTGTGAGACTTCTTACTGTGTTTACCCCAGTCCAACGCCAGCATCTCCACATGGCAAGGTCACAGTAATGAGAAAATTAGCCAGATAAACAGTTTTGTTTTGAGTGGTTTAGGTTGAGAGGTAAATATTGGCTTTGGCATTGGAAGAATTCTCTTCTGAGTCTTGTGACGAGATCTTTGGCATCCACTTCATAGAATCATAGACTTATAGAACTCCTCCAGTGCAGAAGGAGGCCATTCAGCCTATTGAGTCTGCACCGACTCCCTGTCCCCGTAACCCCACACATTTACCCCGCTAATCCATACATCTTTGAACACCAAGGGGCAATTTAACATGGCCAATCCAATCCACCTAACCTGCACATCTTTGAATTATGGGAGGAAACCGGAGCATCTGGAAGAAACCCACGCAGACACGGGGAGAACGTGCAGAGTCTGTGAATCTGTGGAATTCCCTGCCCAGTGAAGCAGTTGAGGTTACCTCATTGAATGGTGAGGAGAGATACATTTTTGAACAATAAAGGAATTAAGGGTTATGGTGAGGGGGGTGGGTAAGTGGAGCTGAGTCCACGAAAAGATCAGCCATGATGTTATTGAATGGCGGAGCAGGCTCGAGGGGCCAGGTGGGTTCAGATGGACCCGGGTCCCTGGCGCTGTGAGGCAGCAGTGCAAACCACTGTGCTTCTGTGCCACCCCTCTTGAGGGGTCAGATGAGTTCACTGTTTAATGTGTTATCTAAAAGACAGCACCTCTGACAATGTTGGGTTCCCTCAGTAATGCACTGCAGTGTCAGCCGAGATCTTGAACTCTTGGCTGTGGCCTTAGCGGTGAGAATGCTGCCACTGGGCAAAGGCTGACAGTGCTAATTACCCTGGTAGTCATACCAGTTATGTGTACTTGGCCAACCTGTGGCTTTGAGTAATAGATACTTGGAATACTGTGTGCAGTTCTGGTCACCCTGTTATAGAAAGGATATTATTAAACGACAAAGAGTGCAGAAAAGATTTACTAGGATGCTACCGGGACTTAATGATTTAAGTTATAAGGAGAGGCTGGATAGACTGGGATGTTTTTCCCTGGAGCGTAGGCTGTTTAGGGGTGATCTTATAGAGGTCTATAAAATAATGAGGGGCATAGATCAGCTAGATAGTGAATATCGTTTCCCAAAGGTAGGGGAGTCTAAAACGAGAGGGCATAGGTTTAAGGTGAGTGCTAAGTTTGCAGGTGATACAAAGATATGTAGAGGGACAGGTAGTATTGAGGAAGCAGGGGGGCTGCAGAAGGACTTGGACAGGTTCGGAGAGTGGGCAAAGAAGTTGCAAATGGAATACAATGTGGAAAAGTGTGAGGTTATACACTTTGGAAGGAGCAATGGAGGCATTGACTATTTTCTAAATGGGGAAATGCTTAGGAAATCAGAAGCACAAAGGGACTTGGGAGTCATTGTTCAACATTCTCTCAAGGTTAATGTGCAGGTTCAGTCGGCAGTTAGGAAGGCAAATGCAATGTTAGCATTCATGTCGAGAGGGCTAGAATACAAGAGCAGGGATGTACTTCTGAGGCTGTATAAGGCTTTGGTCAGACAATATTTGGAGTATTGTAAGCAGTTTTGGGCCCTGTATCTAAAGAAGGATATAATGGCCTTGGAAAGGGTCCAGAGGAGGTTCACAAGAATGATCCCTGAAATGAAGAGCTTGTCGTATGAGGAACGGTTGAGGACTCTGGGTCTGTACTCATTGGAGTTTAGAAGGATGAGGAGGGATCTTATTGAAATTTACAGGATACTGCGAGGCCTGGATAGCGTGGATGTGGAGAGGATGTTTCCACTAATAGGAAAAACTAGAACCAGAGGGCACAACCTCAGGCTAAAGGGACGATCCTTTAAAACAGAGATGAGGAGGAATTCCTTCAGCCAGAGAGTGGTGAATCTGTGGAACTCTTTGCCGCAGAAGGCTGCAGAGGCCAGGTCATTGAGTGTCTTTAAGACAGAGATAGATAGATTCTTGATTAATAAGGGAATCAGGGGTTATGGAGAAAAGGCAGGAGAATGGGGATGAGAAAAATATCAGCCATGATTGAATGGCGAAGCAGACTCGATGGGCTGAGTGGCCTAATTCTGCTTCTATGTCTTATGGTCTTATAGGGGAAAGATACAAATGTGCAGAGAGGGACAATTTTTTCACACAGAGGGTGGTGAGTGTCTGGAATGAGCTGCCAGAGGCAGTAGTAGAGGCGGGTACAATTTTGTCTTTTAAAAAGCATTTAGACAGTTACATGGATAGGATGGGTATGGAGGGATATGGACCAAACGCGGGAATTAGGAATAGCTTAGTGGTTAAAAAAAAAGGTGGCATGGACAAGTTGGGCCGAGGGGCCTGTTTCCATGCTGTAAACCTCTATGACTCTATAGCAGGTGGGGTGATGTTCTCACCACCATCCTTGGAAACAATTCCAAAGTGAATCTTTGAGACAGTAAAGGTAAATTCCACTCGCCCCCAAGTTGAATTTGTATTACTCACGAAGGAAGCACTATACCGATATTACTGAATAACATAAATTACTGGGCAGGTTGGCTTACCTCATCCATTGAGGATTTCTTGGAGTCTTCATCATCATCATCTTCCTCTTCACTTTCTGCTTCTCCGTCTCCTACAAGTGTTTGATAATAATTAGCTTGGGTTTTGCTTGGAACAGAGGCCAAACAACAGAGTGAAGCATTTGAACAAATATTATTCAGATGAATAAGGGTTAATATTTTCAAGTTGTGCACAGGTCTTACACTGGATTCAGTGACGTTGGGCTAGCAATAGGAAAGTCAATCGGAGCTTCTGCTCCGCATTAAGATCCAGCAACCCGTATTTAACGATCCCCACCACGAGAGAGTTACAACAATGACTGTAATTGTGGGAGGAAACTGGAGCACCCGGAGGAAACCCACGCAGACACGGGGAGAATGTGCAAATTCTGCACAGTGACCCGAGGCTGGAATTGAACCCAGTAATTGTTAAGGTCTCTTCTTTTTCCCAAGGAATAGTGTCCCAGAAACAGATGGAACACATGTTGCCTCAGCCTCCGCCTCTACCACTCAAGCTTCTGACTTCTGAACAGAGCAAAGCCAAGGGGTGGGATGGTGGCACAGTGGTTAGCACTGCTGCTTCACAGCGCCAGGGACATGGGTTCAATACCAGCCTTGGGTGACTGTCTGTGTGGTGTTTGCACGTTCTCCCCGTGTCTGCATGGGTTTCCTCCGGGTGCTCCGGTTTCCTCTCACAGTCCAAAGATGTGCAGATTAGGTGGATCGGCCATGCTAAATTCTCCCTCAGTGTCCTAAGACGTGTAAGTTAGGGGGATTGGCCATCCAAATTGTCCTTAGTGTCCAAAGATGTGCAGGTTAGGTGGATTGGCCATGCTAAATTGCCCCTCAATGTCCAAAGATGTGCGGGTTAGGTGGATTGGCCATGCCAAGTTGCCCTTTAATGTCCAAAGATGTGCAGGTTAGGTGGATTGGCCATGCCAAATTGTCCCTTAATGTCCAAAGATGTGCAGGTTAGGTGGATTGGCCATGCTAAATTGCCCTTCAGTGTCCAAGATGTGTCGGCTAGGGGGATTAGTGGGATAAATGTTTGGGTTTACGGGGATCGGGCAGGGTGTGGGCCAGGGTGAGATGCTCTGTCAGAGAGTTAGTGCAGACTCGATGGGCCGAATTGCCTCCTTCTTCACTGTAGGGATTCTAAGTGGACCTTCTTAAACATTTTATATCGGAGAACTGAACCCCACTCTCATGATCTCCCAATATGTCTTTGTTGTAAAGGTGTATTGCTGTTTAAAAGCACAGCGTTCACACTGAGGGTTCAGTGTGACATTCACAACTCACCGTGACTGCACTTGCTCTTGCTAGCAATTGGTCACAGGTACTGCTGCAGAACTGCAGCCTAAAAGACCAGGTTTGGCAGGGCAGGAGGCTGCTGCTGTGTAAAAATAGCCTGCTTCCTGACAATTTACCCGCTCAACCAGAAACAATAAAGCTTCTAAATGGCTATTCCCAATGCCTGAGCTCGATCATGCAGTATTCCTCTGCCTGCTATTACAGTCAGGGTATTAACCTCTTTATCTTCAATTGTCTTATCTAAAGGGAGCTAAGAGTGGAAGAGAGAGAACAGAGCAACCCATCAAGCTATCATTTACCAGAATCGTGTCTCAGGTCTGACGGGGTATCATTCTTACAACGCCACTGCCAGGTCACAGTTTCCAGAATAATAATAGCCTACTCCAGTCCTCAGACTACACCTCAATGTCCGGGAAAGGCAAAGTTAGGTCAGACTAAGAGGTCAAATAGCTGCCAACAAGGAAGAGTGATCGCAGGTGTCGTTCACTAAGAGCAACACCGTTTCTTAACGGGGCAAATCCCATCCATCAAATAACAGCATCCAACAACCTATCCTACCCTTGGATGCTCAGCTTTTCAAATGCAATCGTTATTTTTCTTTATTAATTCGTGGGACATGGGCGTCACTGGCTGGGCCAGCATTTATTGCCCATCCCTAGTTGCCCTCGAACTGAGGAGCTTGCTCAGCCATTTTAGAGGGCAGTTGTCAACCACGTTGCTGCGACTCTGGAGTCGCATGTAGGCCAGACCAGGTAAGGACGGCAGATTTCCTTCCCTCGATTAGTGAACCAGATGGGTTTTTCTGACAATGGTTTCACGGTCATCATTAGATTCGTGATTCCAGATATTATTTATTGATTTCAAATTCCACCGTCTGCCATGGCGGGATTCGAACCCGGGTCCCCAGAACATGAGCTGAGTTTCTGGATTAATAGTCTAGCGATAATACCACTAGACCATCACCTCCTGATGTTGTCATGCAACCAAACACATATCCTTTACCATTTATTGGAGGAAGGGGTATGAGAAGAGGTTGCTGGCTTTCATTGGCATTGTGCTGGAACTCTGATGGTAAACGTCGTGCCTTCTATCCTTTGCTGGAGTTCGTGGCTTCTGGCCTGTCAGATTGTTTCTTCTCACTTAGTCATGCTCAACCTTACTGCCTTCTCACTGCTGCCTTGTGTGCTGAACTGAATCCTAGTTCATAACTGGTTTGGTAAATTCGCCTTAGTCCCAGGTGACCATGGGCTGTTCTCCCCTTTGAGGGGGGGAGCTGACTGGTGGTGGTTTAACCTGAGGGTTACCACACCTCAGGGGAGGCGCAAGGTTGAGGAGGCAGTTCATGAATACAGAACAGAGATAAAGTTTCGAGTCTGGATGACCCGTTGTCAGAGCTGGTCAAAGCTGGAATCAAAGGTTTTCGGGGATAGATGGGAATGTGGCATTTGAAACACCAACAGTTCCATTTTACTGAATGGTGGAGCAGGCCGAGGGGCTGAATGGCCTACTTCCACTCATATTTTGTCTGTTCGTACATTCAAGTATTGCTATTGTCCTCTACTGAAGTACTGTCATTAAGCATCCAAGGAACACACACATATATTAGTATGCAATCTTTTGCACTGAACACCATTTCACTGGGTGGATTTTCCAAAGCCGCACACCCCACCATCGCTGCCAGCGAGAATGGAGAATTTGGCGCTCAGCCAAAATTCCGTTCACTGCAGCGGGACCGGAGAATCCAAACTATGGATCAAGAGATTATGGGGAAAAAGCAGGAGAATGGGGTTGAGAAACTTATCAGCCATGATTGAATGGCTAAAGTTAATAAACTTTTAAAGTTTATTTATTAGTGTCACAAGTAGGCTAACATTAACACTGCAATGAAGTTACTGTGAAAATCCCCTAGTCGCCACACTCAGTGTTCGGGTACACTGAGGGAGAACTTAGCATGGTCAATGCAACTAACCAGCACGTTTTTCAGACTGTGGGAGGAGCCCGGAGGAAACCCATGCAGACACGGGGAGAACGTGCAGACCCTGTCAACCTATGGAATTCCCTGCCCAGTGAAGCAGTTGAGGCTACCACATTGAAGGCAAGGATAGGTAAATTTTTGAACAGTAAAGGGATTAAGAGTTATGGTGAGCGGGCGGGTAAGTGGAGTTGAGTCCACGAAAAGATCAGCCATGATCTTATTGAACGGTGGAGCAGGCTTGAGGGGCCAGATGGCCTACTCCTGCTCCAATATCTGATGGTCTGGTGGCCTTATAGGTTGGAGAATCCCAGTCATTAAGAGTGTTTAACTCTTCACTTTCAGACAGTTTTACCGATTGGTCACAAGATGAATCACTCTCTGAGCCACACAATCTATGGGTAACAATCGCAAACACTCTGACCTATTGATTTTCTGCCACTTGCTTTCTGTTCTGTCACCTCCTTCGCTATTTTTTCCACAGGTTTCTCTGACCCATCGATGTTGGATTGCTGGGTTGCGTCTGGCTCCTCTGGGTTAGACGAGGCTGTTGTGCACACAATAATACATTGTTAAGGTTTTGCGAGCGTACATTTAAGAGAAAAAAAAAATCATAACTTTTCATTTGAGTTTTTCTCAGAAGGATGGAACAAACTGTCGGGTACAAATTGTGACGCAACCTCACACAGTCTTTTACTTCAAATTGGTGGAGATTGGAGTCGAAGCTAATCAATATTAAACCAGCGATAACCTCGTTCACCCGGGCAAACTTCAGACATTCCGACAAAAGGTTATGAATGTAGCCCAATCCATCATGCAAACCAGCCTCCCATCCATTGACTCTGTCTACACATCCCGCTGCCTCGGCAGAACAGCCAGCATAATTAAGGACCCCACGCACTCTGGACATTCTCTCTTCCACCTTCTTCCATCGGGAAAAAGATACAAAAGTCTGAGGTCACGTACCAACCGACTCAAGAACAGCTTCTTCCCTGCTGCTGTCAGACTTTTGAATGGACCTACCTTGCATTAAGTTGATCTTTCTATCCACCCTAGCTGTGACTGTAACACTACATTCTGCACCCTCTCCATTTCCTTCTCTATGAACGGTATGCTTTGTCTGTATAGCGCGCAACAAACAATACTTTTCACTGTATACTAATACATGTGACAACAACAAATCAAATTAAATCAAATCATTTATATTTCTTTGAAATGCTGGAGAAGGCATGTCACAGGACCTTCCGGGTGGGATTTTCCGGCCGCACTTGCCCCAAGGCCAGAAAATCCCGCCCGAGGTCAGTGGATTTTTGCATGGTCCAGTCCCACCCTCTACCATTATTGTGGCGAACGGGATGGGAAAATACTGCCCTCTGCCTCCAGAAATGGCTCTTGAAATGATAATGCAAGAATGCTCAAAATCATAGATCATAGAAAACCTACAGTGCAGAAAGAGGCCATTCGGCCCATCGAGTCTGCACCGACCACAATCCCACCCAGGCCCTACCCCCATATCCCTACATATTTGCCCACTAATCCCTCTAACCTACACATCTCAGGACACTAAGGGCAATTTTTAGCATAGCCAATCAACCTAATCTACACATCTTTGGACTGTGGGAGGAAACCGGAGCACCCGGAGGAAACCCACGCAGACACGAGGAGAATGTGCAAACTCCACACAGACAGTGACCCAAGCCGGGAATCGAACCCAGGTCCCTGGAGCTGTGAAGCAGCAGTGCTAACCACTGTGCTAAATTTTTGTCCACCCTTTTTTATAAAGGCATAAATCCACTTAAAAGAAGAATTAAAAAATTTTGACGAAATGGCAACACAATTAGAATCCCTACAGAGGAGGCCATTTGGCCCATCGAGTCTGCACTGACTCGCTGATTGTACTTTGAGTCTGCATGGACCACAATCCCACCCAGGCCCTATCTCCATAACCCTATGCATTTACTCTAGCTAGTCCCCCTGACACTAAGGGGCAATTTAACATGGCCAATCCACCTAACCCGCACATCTTTGGGGTGTGGGAGGAAACCGGAGCACCCGGAGGAAACCCACGCAGACACGGGGAGAGCGTACAGACTCCATATGCACAGTGACCCAAGCCAGGAATTGAACCCAGAACCCTGGTGCTGTGAGGCAGCAGTGCTAACCACTGTGCCACCTTGCTGTAAGCGCAAACTTTCAACTCGTGACGTGACTGTGAAAGCTTCTGAGGGATTGTAAACCATTGGTTCTGGGGAACGGGGAACAAAACTGGCAGAGGTTAGAATGGCTGAAAGGTTCCCATCAATCAGGTTGCAGGTTGCAGGGTGACTCACATCTTCCTGAGAGTTCATTATGAACAACAGTGCAAAAATGTTGCAGTATACACTGTATATTCTCTTGAGTCACTCAGCCCTATTCTGTTCATCAGTTGGTGCGATCCATCATGCCCATAGAAATCAATTTTTAGCTGTGGCCACAAACTCTGAATATAGTCCCAATGAGATTCCAAACTTCTCTTCCATCAACTGTGACTAAAGCACTGCCAAGTTGCCTACCTATCCACATAGATTAACCAGACCATGCGTCACCCTCCTGGAAAATATGTTCTGTGCTTTGGGTAAGCTACAATGATGAATCATGCCTGTTTAGCTCATGGTTCACATGGTACACTCGCCTTTCTCAATCGAGGGATAGATTACAAAAGCCCTCGTGATGGAGTTGTATAGAACTTTGGTGAGGCCACAGCTGGAGTACTGTGTGCAGTTCTGGTCGCCACATTATGGGAAGGATGTGATCGCACTGGAAAAGGTGCAGAGAAGATTCACCAGGATGCTGCCTGGGATGGAACATTTAAGTCATAAGGAGAGGTTGGATAGGCTTGGGTTATTTTCTCTGGAGCAGAGAAGTCTGAGGGTGCGACCTGATTGAGGTGTCCAGGATTATGAGGGGCATGGACAGGGTGGATAGGGAGCAGCTGTTCCCTTTAGTTGAAGGGTCAGTTACGAGGGGACACAAGTTAAAAGTGAGGGGTAGGAGGTTTAGGGAGGATTTGAGGATAAACTTCCTTATTCAGAGGGTGGTGATGGTCTGGAATGCGCTGCCTGGGAGGGTGGTGGAGGCGGGATGCCTCACATCCTTTAAAAAGTACCTGGATGAGTACTTGGAGCGTCATAACATTCAAGGCTATGAGCCAAGTGCTGGCAAGTGGGGTGAGGTGGGCAGGTCAGGGCATTTCATGCGTCAGTGTGGACTCGATGGGTTGAAGGGTTTCTTCTGCACTGTAGTATTCTGTGATTCTCTGCAGTGGAGTCATAGAGTCACAGGGCAGGATTTTCCAGCCGCGCTTGCCCCAAAATCGCCCAAGGTTGCTGAACCTTTGCATGTCCACCAACCCCCCTCTCCACCTGCCATGATTCCCATGGTGGGCAGGATGGGAAAACTCCCCCCACAGAGTTTTACAGCACAAAAAGAGGCCCTTCGGCCCATCGTGTCTGCACCAGCCATCAAGCACCATCTATTCTAATCCCATTTTCCAGCGCTTGATCCGTAGCCTTGTATGCTATGGCGTTTTGAGTGCTCAACTAAACGCTTCTTCAATGTTGTGAAGATTCCCGCCTCTACCACCCCTACAAGCAAATTCCTACCATCCCCTCAGTGAAAAAACCTTTCCTCAAATTCTCTCTAAATCTCCTGTCCCTTGCATAGAAACATAGAAGATATGAGCAGGAGGAGGCCATTCGGCCCTTCGAGCCTGCTCCGCCATTCATCACGATCATGGCTGATCATCCAACTCAATAACCTAATCCTGCTTTCTCCCCAAAACCTTTGATCTCATTCGCCCCAAATGCAATATCCAGCTGCGTCTTGAAAATATTCAATATTTTCTCATCAGCTGCTTCCTGTGGTAATGAATTCCACAGGCTCACCACTCTTTGGGTGAAGAAATGTCTCCTCACCTCCGTCCTAAATGGTCGACCCCGAAGCCTCAGACTGTGACCCCTGGTTCTGGATTCCCCCACCATCGGGAATATCCTCCCTGCATCTACCGTCTATTCCTGTCAGAATTTTATAAGTCTCGATGAGATCACCCCTCATTCATCTGAACTCCAGTGAAAACAATCCTAACCGAGTCAATCTCTCCTCATACCTCAATCCCGCCATTCCCGGAATCAGCCTGGTAAACCTTCGCTGCACTCTCTCGAGAGCAAGAACATCCTTCCTCAGAAAAGGAGACCAAAACTGCACATAACATTCTCGGTGTGGCCTCACCAAGGCCCTGTATAATTGCAACAACACATCCCTGCTCCTGGACTCGAAACCTCTCGCAATGAAGGCCAACCATAAATCTCTGCCCCCTGGTTGTTCACCCCTCCACTGAATGGAACAGTTTCTTGTTATCTACCCTATCTATGTCCCTCATAATTTTTTACACCTCAGTCAGGTCCCCCCCCTTGGCCTTCTCTGCTCTGAGGAAAACAACTCCAGCCTAACCAGCCTCTCTCCATAGCTGAAACGCTCCATCCCACGCAAACATCCTGGTGAATCACCTCTGCACTCTCTCGAGTGCGATCACATCCGAGAGTGCGGTGACCAGAATTGCACACAGCACTCTTTTAAAGTTTATTTATTATTGTCACAAGTAGGCTCGCATTAACGCTGCAATGAAGTTTCTGTGAAAATCCCCTAGTCGCCACACTGTTCAGGTACACTGGGGTAGGATTTAGCACAGCCAATGCATCTAACCAGCACTTCTTTTGGACTGTGGGAGGAAACCGGAGCATCCGGAGGAAACCCACGCAGACACGGGGAGAATGTGCAGACTCCACACAGACAGTGACCCAAGCCGGGAATCGAACCCAGGTCTCTGTCGCTGTGAGGCAGCAGTGCTCACCACTGTGCCAGCTGTGGCCTAACAAGTGCTTTATGCAGCTCCATCATAACCTCCTTGCTCTTATACATAGAGAAGGAACAACAAAGTGAATGTCTGACAGTGCTACAGGTAAAAGCTGGCAAGAGAGAGCGATGGGCGGCATGGCGGCTCACTTGTTAGCACTGCCGCCTCACAGCGCTAGGGACCTGGGTTGGATTCCTGGCTTGGGTCACTGTCTGTGCGAAGTCTGCACGTTCTCCCCGTGTCTGCATGGGTTTCCTCCGGGTGCTCCGCTTTCCTCCCACAATCCAAAAGACATGCTGGTTGGGTGCATTGGCCATGCAAAATTCTCCCTCAGTGTACCCGAACAGGCACTGGAGTGCAGCGACTGGGGGATTTTCACAGTAACTTCATTGTGGTGTTAATGTAGGCCTAATTGTGACACTAATAAATAAACTTTAATTTGGTTAATTCAGACAAAGCCTTGAATATCGAGTTTGTAGTTAAGATCATGTTTTCCCAATGATTATGGAGAAGCATATAGTTAAGGCAGGTTGCTAGCGGAGTGCCGCAGGGATCAGTGCTTGGTCCTCTGCTCTTTGTGATTTTTATTAATGACTTAGAGGAGGGGGCTGAAGGGTGGATCAGTAAATTTGCTGATGACACCAAGATTGGTGGAGTAGTGGATGAGGTGGAGGGCTGTTGTAGGCTGCAAAGAGACATAGATAGGATGCAAAGCTGGGCTGAAAAATGGCAAATGGAGTTTAACCCTGATAAATGTGAGGTGATTCATTTTGGTAGGACTAATTTAAATGTAGATTACAGGGTCAAAGGTAGGGTTCTGAAGACTGTGGAGGAACAGAGAGATCTTGGGGTTCATATCCACAGATCTCTAAAGTGGATAGAGCTGTGAAGAAGGCCTATAGTGTGTTAGCTTTTAGTAACAGGGGGTTGGAGTTTAAGGGCCGTGGGGTTATGCTGCAACTGTACAGGACCTTGGTGAGACCACATTTGGAATATTGTGTGCAGTTCTGGTCACCTCACTATAAGAAGGATGTGGAAGCGCTGGAAAGAGTGCAGAGGAGATTTACCAGGATGCTGCCTGGTTTGGAGGGTAGGTCTTATGAGGAAAGGTTGAGGGAGCTAGGGCTGTTCTCTCTGGAGCAGAGGAGGCTGAGGGGAGACTTAATAGAGGTTTATAAAATGATGAAGGGGATAGACAGAGTGAACGTTCAAAGACTATTTCCTCGGGTGGATGGAGCTATTACAAGGGGGCATAACTATAGGGTTCGTGGTGGGAGATATAGGAAGGATATCAGAGGTAGGTTCTTTACGCAGAGAGTGGTTGGGGTGTGGAATGGACTGCCTGCAGTGATAGTGGAGTCAGACACTTTAGGAACATTTAAGCGGTTATTGGACAGGCACATGGAGCACACCAGGATGATAGGGAGTGGGATAGCTTGATCTTGGTTTCAGATAAAGCTCGGCACAACATCGTGGGCCGAAGGGCCTGTTCTGTGCTGTAGTGTTCTATGTTCTATGTTAACTGGTTATTTTGCATACTGTAAATGGCAAATATGTGTGCAGCAGCTAACTATAGCAAACACCAAGAGTGATGCTTTAACGAAGAATATATTTGTACAAAGGAATACATTCAGTTTGATTATTGCCATGACAACAGACCATTCTGCGTCTCACCATTGCGGCAGTGCTGGGGATCTATCCCATTTCAAGTTATGACGTTTCCTTAACTTCAGTTGCAATGCAGCCAGAACGCTGGGATTTATTCAATTCAAAACTCCCGCTGATGTTTCCTTTAATTTTGTTAGTTTGCAGCCCACGGGCAAGGCAAAAAAACACGTCTGGAAATATAACCAAGCAGTAACACGTTCGATCTTTCTTTCGGCATCTTTCTTCCCTTCCTCTCCATTTCCCATCCCACTCACCAACCCAAGGAATGTTATGAATGTTATCCTTAGCACTGACTATAAACGAGGACTGTTTTCACTGGAAAGACGGAGGTTGAGAGGAGACCTGATAGAGATCTAGATAATTATGAGAGGCATAGACAGGGTGGATAGTCAGAGGCTTTTTTCCCCAGGGTGGAAGTGTCAATTACAAAGGGGGGGGGCACAGGTTCAAGGTGAGAGGGGGAAAGTTTAAGGGAGATGTGCGGGGGAAGTTTTTCACGCAGAGAGTGGTGGGTGCCTGGAACGCGCTGCCAGAGGAGGTGGTGGAAACAAGCACTTTAGCAACATTTAAGAAGCTGTGGGCGGCACGGTGGCACAGTGGTTAGCACTGCTGTCTCTCAGCGCCAAGGACTTGGGTTCGATTCCCGGCTTGGGCCACTGTCTGCGTGGAGTTTGCACGTTCTTCCCCCGTGTCTGCGTGGGTTTCCTCCGGGTGCTCTGGTTTCCTCCCACAGTCCAAAAGACATGCTGGTTAGGGTGCATTGGCCGTGCTAAATTCTTCCTCAATGTACCCGAACAGGCACAGGAGTGTGGCGACTAGGGGATTTTCACAGTAACTTGATTGCAGTGTTAATGTAAGCCTACTTGTGACACTAACAAATAAATGCAATTGATGGGGAGGAATAGAAGGATATGGACCAAGTAAGGACGGAAGGTTTTTTTAGTTTAGTTGGTGCACCATAGAATCCTTACAGTACAGAAGGTGGCCATTCGACCCATCGAGTCCGTACCGACCACAATCCCACTCAGGCTCGATTCCCATAACCCCACACATTTACTCTACTAATCTCCCTGAAACTAAGGGGCAATTTAGCACGGCCAATCAACCTAACCCACACATCTTTGGACTGTGGGAGGAAACCGGAGCACCCAGAGGAAACCCACGCAGACACGGGGAGAATGTGCAAACTCCACACAGACAGTGACCCAAGGCTGGGAATCAAACCCGGGTCCCTGGTGCTGTGAGGCAGCAGTGCTAACCACTGTGCCACTGTGCTGCCCAGGTCCCATGACAACTCCAGACGGATGCTGGATCCTGACTAAGTCAGGGTAGGAAGGAGTTCCCAAAGCAGCGACTCCTGACCCAGTGCTATACCAGCCAACGTCCGACTTCCCGCTTCCCAGTTTTCCCCCTACTCCAAAAGGCAGGTCGAGGTTCCATTCCTCACAGGCGTATGGAGTGACCCTGGTAAACGGTGCAGATCTGGTACATGGGATTCAATTACAAATTGAAGGTTGCTCAGAGTCGATCACTAATAAAACTACCTTGGGTTCTGGAGACCAAAGTTTGGAGATGCCTGTGATTTCAAACAAGCCAATTACACAGGGCTCACCTTGGTCAATTTCACTTGTATCCACTTCACTGTAAAGCCACCAATCAGGGGAGGTGGTGGCGTAGTGGTATTGTCACTGGACGAGTAATCCAGAGACCCAGGTAATGTTCGGGGACCAGGGTTCGAAACCCGCCAATGATGTGCAGGTTAGGTGGATTGGCCATGCTAAATTGCCCCATCGAGTCTTAGTAGCGTCCTAGTAAATCTTTCCTGCACTCTTTCTAGTTTAATAATATCCGTTCTATAATAGGGTGACCAGGAGCCGGGGGAGATTGCAGAGATAGGACGGTGAGATGGCTCTATGGATAAGAACAAAGACCAAAGAAAAGTACAGGAACAGGCCCTTCGGCCCTCCAAGCCCGTGCCAATCATGGACACAATCTGAATTCAACAGAAATCTGGAATTAAAAGTCTAATGATCACCATGAATCGGTTGTCGTTAAAACCCATCTGGTTCACTCATGTCCTTACTCAGTCTGGCCGACATCTGACTCGAGACTCACAGCAGTGTGGTTGACTCTTAAATGCCCTCAGGGATGGGCAAAAAACGTTGGCCCGGCCGGTGACACCCACATCCCATGAACGAATAAATTAAAAAAAACTACTGCCGCTGGTTTTGAAAAAATATCACCCACCCCTCACCTCTTGCCTTTACAGCAACGTAACTGCCCCCGGACATTCTCTCTTCCACCTTCTCCCATTGGGAAAAGGATACAAAAGCCTGAGGTCACCTATCAACCGACTCAAGAACAGCTTCTTCCCTGCTGCAAAAAATCCGATTTTTGAATGGACCTACCTCGCATTAAGCTGATCTTTCTCTACACCCTAGCTATGACTGTAACACTACATTCTGCACCCTCTCCTTTCCTTCTCTATGGAATGGTGTGTTTTATCTGTATAACACATATACGGTATGTTTTGTCTGTATAGTCTGGGGCAGCATGGTAGCACAGTGGTTAGCATTGCTGCCTCACAGCGCCAGGGTCCCGAGTTCGATTCCCAGCTTAGGTCACTGTCTGTGCGGAGTCTACACTTTCTCCCCGTGTCTGTGTGGGTTTCCTCCGGGTGCTCCGGTTTCCTCTCACAATCTGAAAGACACACTGGTTAGGTACATTGGCCGTGCTAAATTCTCCCTCAGTGTACCCGAACAGGCGCCGGAGTGTGGCTACTAGGGCATTTTCATAGTAACTTCATTGCAGCGTTAATGTAAGTCTAATTGTGACACTAATAAATAAACTTTAAAACTTATCTCAGGAATGTATTTTGGGATCTGAAGTCTGGCTATCATCAGTTATTTTATATTTCACAGGCTGGATATCTCGCCCACTGAAATCAGTCAAGTCTGCGTTGGTAAAGTAGTCTTTTCCAAGAAAGCAAGGTATTATTTTTCTTGCCACTGCCTTTCTTTGAAGGGCTAAATTGGTTTAAATTATGGGGACAGCGTGTATTCTCTTGAAAAAAAGATGGTGTGAACGAATTGAGTGTTTAAGATTGAGTGAAGGATTTAATCGTGGTGATGGGTAGAAACACATTCCTCTGGTAAAGGAGCCCAGAATGAGAGAGAAAAACCTTCACATTCGATCAAAGTCATGCAGGGTGATGTCAGGATGCACTTCATTATAGAAAGGATAGTGGACATCTGAATCTCGCTCCCCCTCCCCCCCCCCCCCCTCTCTCTCTCTTGCTGTCTCTCACTCCTGTTGCTTCTCGCTGTCTCCTGTTCTCGCTCGCATTCACTCACTCTCGCGTTCTCTCTCTCTCTCGCTGCCTCTCACTCTCCCTTGATGTCTCTTGCTCTCATTGTCTCGTTCTCTTGCTCTCTCTCTCGCTCACACATGCAAACTTGCTGTCTCTCACTCTCTCTTGCTGTCTCTGTCTCTCTGGCTCTCTGTCTTTCTCTGCCTCTTTCTCTCTGTGTCTCTGTCTCTCTGTCTCTGTGTTTCTCTCTCCATCTGTCCATTGACCTCTCCCTCTCTATCTCTCCATCTCTCTCGCTGTCTCTCTATCTCTCTCTCTTTCGCTGTCTCTCTCTCGCTGGCTCTCTCTCGCTATCTCTCTTTCTCTCTCTATCTCTCTCTCGCTGTCTCTCTCTCTACCTATCTCTCGCTGTCTCTCACTCTATCTCTCTCTTGCTGTCTCTCTCTACCTACCTCTTGCTGTCTCTCTTTCTCTATCTATCTCTCTTTCGCTGTCTCCCTCACTCTCTCACTGTCTCTCTCTCTACCTATCACTGCCTCTCCTTCTCTATCTATCTATCTATCTATCTATCTCTATCTCATTGTCTCTCTCGCTGTCTCTCTCTCGCTGTCTCTCTCGCTGTCTCTCTCTCTCGCTGTCCCTCTCTCTCGCTGTCTCTCTCTCTCGCTGTCCCTCTCTCTCTCGCTGTCTCTCTCTCTCGCTGTCCCTCTCTCTCTCACTGTCTCTCTCTTTCGCTGTCTCTCTCTCACTGCCTCTCTCTCACTGCCTCTCTCTCTCTCTGACTGTCTCTCTCTCGCTGTCTCTCTCTCACTGTCTCTCTCTTTCGCTGTCTCTCTCTCGCTGTCTCTCTCTCGCTGTCTCTCTCTCGCTGTCTCTCTCTCTCGCTGTCTCTCTCTCTCACTATCTCTCTCTCTCACTGTCTCTCTCTCTCGCTGTCTCTCTCTCTCACTATCTCTCTCTCTCACTGTCTCTCTCTCTCACTGTCTCTCTCTCTCGCTGTCTCTCTCTCTCACTATCTCTCTCTCTCACTGTCTCTCTCTCTCGCTGTCTCTCTCTCTCACTGTCTCTCTCTTTCGCTGTCTCTCTCTTGCTGTCTCTCTCTCTCACTGTCTCTTGCTGTCTCTCTCTCTCTGTCTCTCTCTCGCTGTCTCTCTCTCTCACTGTCTCTCTCTCTCGCTGTCTATCTCTCTCTCTCTCTCTCGCTGTCTCTTTCGCTGTCTCTCTCTCGCTGTCTCTCTCTCTCGCTGTCTCTCTCTCGCTGTCTCTCTCTCTCGCTGTCTCTCTCTCTCGCTGTCTCTCTCTCGCTGTCTCTCTCTCTCACTGTCTCTTGCTGTCTCTCTCTCTCTGTCTCTCTCTCACTGTCTCTCTCTCTCACTGTCTCTCTCTCTCGCTGTCTATCTCTCTCTCTCTCGCTGTCTCTTTCGCTGTCTCTCTCTCGCTGTCTCTCTCTCTCGCTGTCTCTCTCTCACTGTCTCGCTCTCTCACTGTCTCTTGCTGTCTCTCTCTCTCTGTCTCTCTCTCACTGTCTTTCTCTCTCGCTGACTCTTGCTGTCTCTCTCTCACTATCTCTCTCTCTCCCTCTCTCACTGTTTCACTATTGCTGTTTATCTATCTCTCTCTCTTTCTCTCTTGCTGCCTCTCTCTCGCTGCCTCTCTCTCACTCGCTCTCTCTCACTCTCTATCTCTCGCTGTCTCTCTCTCACTGTCTCTCTATCTCTCTCTCTCACTGTCTCTCGCTGTCTTTCTCTATCTCTCTCACTCTCGCTGTCTCTCTCTCTCGCTGTCTCTTTCTCTCGCTGTCTCTCTCTCGCTGTCTCTCCCTCTCGCTGTCTCTCTCTCTCGCTGTCTCTCTCTCTCTCGCTGTCTCTCTCTCTCGCTGTCTCTCTCTCTCTCGCTGTCTCTCTCTCTCGCTGTCTCTCTCTCTCTCGCTGTCTCTCTCTCTCACTGTCTCTCTCTTTCGCTGTCTCTCTCTCTCACTGTCTCTTGCTGTCTCTCTCTCTGTCTCTCTCTCACTGTCTCTCTCTCGCTGACTCTTGCTGTCTCTCTCTCACTATCTCTCTCTCTCTCTCACTGTTTCACTATTGCTGTTTATCTATCTCTCTCTCTCTCTTTCTCTCACGCTGTCTCTCTCTCGCTGTCTCTCTCTCTCTCTATCTATCTATCTCTCTCACTGTCTCTCTCTCTATCTCTCTCTCTCTCGCTGTCTCTCTCTCGCTGTCTCTCTCTCTCGCTGTCTCTCTCTCTCACTGTCTCTCTCTCTCACTGTCTCTTGCTGTCTCTCTCACTGTCTCTCTCTTTCGCTGTCTCTCTCTCTCTGTCTCTCTCTCACTGTCTCTCTCTCTCGCTGACTCTTGCTGTCTCTCTCACTATCTCTCTCTCTCTCTCACTGTTTCACTATTGCTGTTTATCTATCTCTCTCTCTCTCTTTCTCTCTCGCTGTCTCTCTCTCGCTGTCTCTCTCTCTCTATCTATCTATCTCTCTCACTGTCTCTCTCTCTATCTCTCTCGCTGTCTCTCTCTCACTGTCTCTCTCTCGCTGTCTCTCTCTCGCTGTCTCTCTCTCGCACTGTCTCTCACTGTCTCTCTCTCTCACTGTCGCTCTCTCTCTATCTATCTATCTCGCTCTCTCCCTCTCTCACTGTCTATCTCTCTCTCTCGCTGTCTCTCTCTCGCTGCCTCTCTCTCGCTGCCTCTCTCTCGCTGTGTCCCTCACTGTCTCTCTCACTGTCTCTCTCTCGCTGCCTCTCGCTGTCTTTCTCTCGCTGTGTCTCTCGCTGCCTCTCTCTCGCTGTCTCTCTCACTGTCTCTCGCTGCCTCTCGCTGTCTCTCTCTCGCTGTGTCTCTCGCTGTCTCTCTCTATCTCCTCCTCTCTCACTGTCTCTCTCTCTCTCTCTCGCACTGTCTCTCACTGTCTCCCTCTATCTCTCTCTCTCGCTGTCTCTCTCTCGCTGTGTCTCTCACTGTCTCTCTCTCACTGCCTGTCTCTCTCTCTGTGTCTCTCTTGCTGTTTATCTATCTATCTCTCTCTCACTGTCTCTCTCTCTCACTGTGTCTGTGTCTCTCTTGCTGCCTCTCTCTCGCTGTTTGTTTCTCTCTCTCTATCTCTCTCTCTCTCACTGTCTCTCTCTCTCTCTCACTGGCTCTCTCTCACTGCCTCTCTCTCACTGCCTCTCTCTCACTGCCTCTCTCTCTCTCTCTCTCTCTGACTGTCTCTCTCTCGCTGTCTCTCTCTCTCACTGCCTCTCTCTCACTGTCTCTCTCTCACTGTCTCTCTCTCACTGTCTCTCTCTCTCTGTCTGTCTGTCTCCCTGTCTCTCTCTCGCTGTCTCTCTCTCGCTGTCTCTCTCTCGCTGTCTCTCTCTATCTATCTCTCTCTTTCTGACTGTCTCTCTCTCTCGATCTCTCTCTCACTGTGTCTCTCGCTGTCTCTTTCTCACTGTCTATCTCTATCTCTCCCTCTCTCTCGCTGTCTCTCTCTCAATGCCTCTCTCTTACTGTCTCTCTCTCGCTGCCTCTCTCTATCTATCTGCGTGTCTCGCTGTCTCTCTCTCTATCTCTATCTATCTCTCTCTCTGTGTCTCTCTCTCTCGTTGTCTCTCTCTCACGCTTTCTTTCTCTCTATCTATCTCGCTCTCTGTCTTTCTCTCGTTGTCTCTCTCTCTCGCTGTCTCTAACTTGCTGTCTCTCTCTCTCTATCTATCTCTCTCTCGCTGTCTCTGACTCGCTGTCTCTCTCTCTATCTGTTTCTCTCTTGCTGTCTCTCTCTCTCTATCTATCAATGTCTCTCTCTCACTGTCTCTGTCTCGCTGTCTCTCTCCCTCTGACTCTCTCTCTCTCTCTCGCTGCCTCTCTCTCTCTATTTATCTATCTCTCTCTCTGACTGTCTCTCTCTCGCTGTCTCTCTCTCGCTATCTCTCTCTCTATATAGCTGTCTCTCTCGCTGTCTCTCTCGCTGTCTCTCTCGCTGTCTCTCTCTCGCTGTCTCTCTCGCTGTCTCTCTCTCGCTGTCTTTCTCTTGCTGTCTCTCTCTCTCTATCTATCAATGTCTCTCTCTCACTGTGTCTGTCTCGCTGTCTCTCTCTCTCTGACTCTCTCTCTCTCTCTCGCTGCCTCTCTCTCTCTCTCTATTTATCTATCTCTCTCTCTGACTGTCTCTCTCTCGCTGTCTCTCTCTCGCTATCTCTCTCTCTATATAGCTGTCTCTCTCGCTGTCTCTCTCGCTGTCTCTCTCGCTGTCTCTCTCTCGCTGTCTCTCTCGCTGTCTCTCTCTCGCTGTCTCTCTCTCGCTGTCTTTCTCTCGCTGTCTCTCTCTCGCTGTCTCTCTGTCGCTGTCTCTCTGTCGCTGTCTCTCTCGCTGGCTCTCTCACTGTCTCCCTCTCTCTATCTCTCTCTCTCTCGCTGTCTCTCTCTCGCTGTCTCTCTCTTGCTCTCTCTCTCACTGTCTCCCTCTCTCTATCTCTCTCTCTCTCGCTGTCTCTCTCTCACTGTCTCTCTCACTGTCTCTCTCTCGTTGTCTCTCTCTCTCTCTATCTCTCTCTCTCTCTCGCTGTCTCTCTGTCGCTGTCTCTCTCGTTGTCTCTCTCTCTCTATCTATCTCTCTCTCTATCTCTCTCTCTCTCGCTGTCTCTTTCGCTGTCTCTCTCTCACTGTCCCTCTCTCAAAAGTTTGAATTGAGTTGAGGCTGGGGATTAATCAAAAAGTTCAGAACGGAGACTGATGGTTTTCCACTGGACAGGGACATTCAGGATTATGCAGAAAGTTGGGCCCAGATGGAGTTTAGATACAGATCAGTCTGGGTCAAAATGAACGGCAAAACGGGTTCGATGGGCCGAATGGCGTTTTCCTGTTCCCAACATTCAATATTACCAATGACTCGGAAATCTGGCATTTCAACAATCAGAAAGCGATGGTAAATGGGATTCAGTATTGACGTGGAACAAATTTCAAACAAACCTCAGTTCAATGCACTGTACGACACTGAAACAAAACTGAGGGTTAATAGTATCTGCATTACTCTTCATTCAGCACCAGATGGCAGTAGTTGACTAAATAAAGAGAATCCATGAGATCATCAGCTGACTCTCTGGTAACTTATTAATCATTGCAATGAAACAATAGCAATGTCCTCACCTACCCCTTGCTTATCTGTGTCAGCAAGAGAGTGGAAAATGGTTAGCATTGAGCTTTATTCAATTTGAGGGGCACTAACTTGGCAAATGCACCGGTGAGAATAGATCACTTCATCAGATTCAGAACCAATTGCAATATTGAGGAGTTATGATTCAGTGGCTTAGGTACAGGGGTGGCACAGTGATTGGCACTGCTGCCTCACAGTGCCAGGGATCTGGGTTTGATTCTGGCCTCGGGTCACTGTCTGTACGGAGTCTGCATGTTCTCCCCATGTCTGCGTGGGTTTCCTCCGGGTGCTCCGGTTTCCTCCCACAATTCAAAGGGTTAGGTGGATTGGCCACGCTAAATTGCCCCTTAGTGTCAGCGGGGCTAGCCAGCGTAAATGCATGGGGTTATGGAGATAGGGGCTGGGTGGGATTGTGGTCAGTGCGGACTTGATGGGCCGAATGGCCTCCTTCTGCACCGTAGGGATGCTATTCTATGCAGATGCTAGGATGACACTTGTGCTGATGGATTCTCAGCAACTTCTACAGATGCACTGTAGAAAGCATCCTTTCCGGATGTATCACAGCTTGGTATGGCTCCTGCTCTGTCCAAGACCGCAAGAAACTACAAAGGGTCATGAATGTAGCCCAATCCATCACGCAAACCAGCCTCCCATCCATTGACTCTGTCTACACTTCCCGCTGCCTCGGTAAAGCAGCCAGCATAATTAAGGTTCTCACGCACCCCGGACATTCTCCCGCCTTCTTCCATCGGGAAAAAAGATACAAAAGTCTGAGGTCACGTACCAACCGACTCAAGAATCGCTTCTTCCCTGCTGCTGTCAGACTTTTGAATGGACCTACCTTGCATTAAGTTGATCTTTCCCTACACCCTAGCTATGACCGTAACACTACATTCTGCACTCTCTCATTTCCTTCTCCTCCATGTCCTCTATGAATGGTATGCTCAGTCTGTATAGCGCAAGAAACAATAATTTACACTGTATACTAATACAGTGACAAGAATAAATCAAATCCAATGAAGGGTGGGATTCTCTGGCTGCGCTCACCCCAAAACCTGAAAATCCCTGTCCGAGGTCAATTGCAAGGTCCGCTCCCTGTCCGCTCCGATTCCCGTGGCGGGCGAGATGGGAAAATTCCCCCCAAAATGTTTGAGCCTTATGGATTGATAATGCTTGAAGGTGATTCATTGTGGGTTCAGTGGGAAGGATAACGGAAGAAATAGGAGCAGAAACAGACTACACATCTCCTTGAAGTTACTCCAACATTCAGTCAGATCATTTATTTATTAGTCACATATAAGGCTTACATTAACACTGCAATGAAGTTACTGTGAAATTCCCCTAGTCGTCATACTCCTGCGCCTGTTCAGGTCAATGCACCTAACCAGCACGTCTTTCAGGCTGTGGGAGGAAACCGGAGCACCCGGAGGAAACCCACGCAGACACAGGGAGAATGTGCAAAATCCACACAGACAGTAACCCAAGCTGGAAATCGAACCCGGGTCCCTCTCACTGTGAGGCAGCAGTGCTAACCACTGTGCCACCGTGCCGCCCGTGACTAATCCTCAGCCTCAGTTCCCCTTTCCCATCCTCCCTACATATTCCCGGATTGGATTTCTCGAGAGGTCAAAAGAAAATCTGTCTGTCCCATCTTTGAATATGCTCAACAATGGGGCATCGACAAATCTCTGGGGTAGAGGATATTAAAGACACACAGCCTTTTGGGTGAAATAAATTCTCCCCATCTCAATCTTAAAATGTTCAACCCCCTTATTTTGAGACTGTGCCCTCAGGCAGCTTGACTCTGATTGTCCAAGGCATTGCCTTGAGGAATGAACCAGCAAAATGACTGTCACTTATTTTGTTTAGCTGAAACAGGCGCAATGTGTGTACCTGTTCTTCCTGTCTGCAAAGAACAGGGCCCTGTGTGGCTTCTAGTATATGTAGCTTCTAGTACATGCAAATGTGATACAGCTTGACTGATGATTATGAATTGTTTTGCAGCTTAATTTTTAGCCCACTCGGGATTATTTAGCAAATGTCCAATCTCAGAATTACATCTAATATTCGATACTGTAGTTTGAGGTTTGTACTCACGGGCTGGTTGGGTACGGTCTGTACCTAGCCTGTTGCAAACAATGGAAGTGACATGCTGTTTGATACCATCCAAGGGTCTTTGGGAGTATAATCTACATAGCTAGCATCACATTGGCACTGAAATTCATATGCCACGTTAGTCATTCCTCAAGGACAATGTCTTGACCAATTGGAGTCAGGCTGCCTGGTTTAAGTTTTCAAACCATGCTTGGCAGTTAACTGTCAGTCCACTATTAGCTAGTGCATTCTCCATGGCAACATCTCTCCCAATCAGAGCCCACTTGCCAACAAATCAGTGCACTCTCTTCTCGTGCAGTAGAGGCTGTTGTTTCCTTTGTTGCCGGTTTATCTTGCGAGTGTCCTGATGAGTGCAAGGTAAACAGCTTCAACAATCCCATTTAATTCTGCAAGGAACCAGGGGCCACGATGTCTAATTCGGTTCGGGTTTGGTCATTTCCAAAGGTTTTGATAGACTCAGTTGCATTTGCTCGGGGAGTCAATGATTAGGGCTCAACATTGAAAACCGATCACAAAGACAGTGGAGGAAGAGGGAAAACATATTTGTACAGTGGCTCATCGCAACGCGTTGCCGCGGAGAATAGCTAAGGCAACGAACATTGCCTTCTCCAAATGGAAGAAGATAGAGGGCTATGCGGAGAGTGAGACCAGTTTGATGTTAGCAGAGAGCCAGTACGGTTGATATAGGCTAAATAACCCCCAACTGTGCTCGAAACTTCAATGGCTTTATTTACAGCACATCAGGTGATTCACACACACGTTAAAAAGATCCCCCCAAACCAGGTGGCACGGTGGCACAGTGTTTAGCATTGCTGCCTCACAGTGCCAGGGACCCGGGTTCAATTCCTGGCTTGGGCCACTGTCTGTGCGGAGTCTGCACATTCTCCCCGTGTCTGCATGGGTTTCCTCCGGGTGCTCAGGTTTCCTCCCACAGTCTAAAGATGTGCGGGTTAGGTTGATTGGCCATGATAAATTGACCCCAGTTTTGGGGGGGATTAGCAAGGTAAATATGTGGGGTTATGGGATGAGGGTGGGATTGTTGTCGATGCGGGCTCGATGGGCCGAATGGCCTCCTTTCGTACGGTAGGGATTCTATGATTCAGTGATATAAGCAGCAAAATGAGCTATTGTGCTGATGGGAGTAGGAATATCACTCCCTTCCCTGCGTAGTGTATCCATCTCCAGTCAAGTTTCGGAATGGTTCATTATCGTCGCATTTTAAACTGAAAAATCTATTGATTATGCAAATTATTGCACTGTTGAGGCACATTAATGGGTTTATTTCACTGAGGAGAAAGGCCCTCAATGTGAAGTCCCAGTCATTCTCTGCTGCTGCATCTCATTTACATTCATGCCTTATTAATGTAAACAGTATTATCAAGGGTTACATAACACGCCCCAGGCATATCGTACACAGACAAACTTCTGCCAACTAAATAACCTCAAACATTGTTTCGAATTAACTGTTTCCCAGCCCCCAGTTGGAACTTTTCCTCTGCTATGGCCACATTTTCCTCGTAACGTCGCACCTTACACTGTTAATGAGTCGAGATAAGTGAGTCCACCACCAGTGCAGCAAGTCACTGGGTCATTTCAATCCCTCGACCAGTGGCTTCCAACCGGTGAGCTGTGGCACATTGCTGTGCCACGAACAGAGATTCACAATTCATGTAATTAAACTAAACTAAATTAAACTAAAACTAACCTTGGTCTTCAGCTCGTGTGGTTGGCATCTCCAAGACCCGATGTATCTTGGGCCTCCTGCATGTGCCCTGGGCTGGGATAGAGCCACACGTGCGCGGTTTAGAGTTTTGACTTTGGCCAGGACCATGCGGATTGATCACCGGGACTTGGAGCTGAAGACAAAGGTCCCACACGCGCTCGCACAATAGCGCAAACTCAAAATGGGCATAAGCCCTGGGAGAAGCGAGAGACACAGTAAGAGTTTTAACAACACCAGGTTAAAGTCCGACAGGTTTATTTGGTAGCAAATACCATTAGCTTTCGGAGCGCTGCTCCTTCGTCAGATGGAGTGGAAATCTGCTCTCAAACAGGGCACACAGAGACACAAAATCACTCCATTTCCACTCCATCTGACGAATGAGTAGCGCTCCGAAAGCTAATGGTATTTGCTACCAAATAAACCTGTTGGACTTTAACCTGGTGTTGTTAGAACTCTTACTGTGTTTACCCCAGTCCAACGCTGGCATCTCCACATCAGAAGCGAGAGAGACAGGGAGAAGTCAAAAACAAAGTTCCCAGTTAGGGACGGAGATAGGGGTAGGATGTAGGCCTCAAAATGTTTTTATAGTACACAGGCGTGCCATGATATATAAAAGGTTGGGAACCTCTGCCCTAGACTGAAGGTTGACCTCACTGAGACACTCAACGCACCCTCATGCACCCTCAGGACCCCTCGCACCCCGGACATTCTCCCTTCCACCTTCTTCCATCGGGGAAAAAGATACAAAGGTCTGAGGTCACGTACCAACTGACTCAAGAACAGCTTCTTCCCTGCTGCCATCAGACTTTTGAATGGACCTACCTTGCATTAAGTTCTCGACATCCTAGCTATGACTGTAACACTACATTCTGCACTCTCTCCTTTCCTTCTCTATGAATGGTATGCTTTGTCTGTGTAGCGCGCAAGAAACAATACATTACACTTTATACTAATACATGTGACAATAATAAATCAAATCAATTCAAATCAACTCTATCTCCATGAAGGAACACAAGTAAACCTGAGCCCAAGTGTGGAGAACATTAGCCTCTGACACTCTTTCCTCTGAGAACACATTTTGCCATTATATTCCACAATAAAGTTACAACTCCATGTGGATAAGACGGCACGGTGGCACAGTGATTAGCACCGCTGCCCCACAGCATCAGGGACCCGGGTTCGATTCCCAGCTTGGGTCACTGTCTGTGCGGAGTCTGCACGTTCTCCCCGTGTCTGTGTGGGTTTCCTCCGGGTGCTCCAGTTTCCCCCCACACTCCAAAGACATGCAGGTTGGCTGGATTGGTCATGCTAAATTGCCCCTTAGTGCCAGGGGGACTAGCTGGGGTAAATGCATGAGGTTATGGAGATAGGGCCTGGGTGGGATTGTAGTCGGTGCAGGCTCGATGGGCCGAATGTCCTCCTTCTGCACTGTAGGATTCTATTCTATGTGCGGGTTAGGTGGATTGGTTATACTAAATTGCCCCTTAGTGTCGGGGGACTAAATACATGGGGTTACGGGGATAGGGCGTGGTTGGGATTGTTATTGATGACAGCTGGATGGGCCAAATGACCTTTCTGCACTGAAGAAATTCGATGATTCTAAAAGAGAAACATAGAAAATGGGAGGAGGCCATTTTGCCCTTCTAGACTGCCCCACCAGATGTTGGGAAGGAGATGGGACAAACTAGTCTCTTTTTTTCAGGTGAGCAAAGATGGATCGAATGATCCTACCCATTCCCAATTCCCTTGTGACCTGGCAATCCGATTACAAAATTCAATCCTTATCCTGACTGAGAGACTCCTTGAGCGGGATTTTCCGACTGCACTCGTCCCAAGACAGGAATATCCCGCTCGAGGTCAACGGGCCTTTGCATGATCCGTGTCCTGCACGCTCCGATTCCCATGGCGAGTGGGACAGGGAAATTCCACCCCGATATCCAACAGAGCTTAACAAGATAGAGCCGGAATGTGTGATCTCTTGCAAGCTGTCCCCAGCATACTCGCTAATTCCATCTTTTACTCTTGTTCTATGCTCTTAAAACTCTACTCTAACTCTTTCGAACTGGACATCCTCTCTTTCACATTCTTTTTGAAAAGTTTATTAGTGTCACAAGTAGGCTTGCATTAACACTGCAATGAAGTTACTGTGAAAATCTTCCAGTCGCCACACTCTGGCGCCTGTTCGGGTACACTGAGGGAGAATTTAGCATGGACAATGCACCTAACCTGCACATCTTTCAGACAGTGGGAGGAAACCAGAGCACCCGGAGGAAACCCACACAGATGCGGGGGAGAATGTGCAGACTCCACACAGACAGTGACCCAAGCCGGGAATCGAACCCGGGTCCCTGGCGCTGTGAGGCAGCAGTGCTAACCACTGGGCCACCGTGCCATTTCTTCGGGAAAAAGATGCAAAATTCTGAGAACACGTTTTGATTTTGATTTGCTTT
This sequence comes from Mustelus asterias, assembly GCF_964213995.1. Classification (NCBI taxonomy): domain Eukaryota; kingdom Metazoa; phylum Chordata; class Chondrichthyes; order Carcharhiniformes; family Triakidae; genus Mustelus; species Mustelus asterias. Next base: position 94,809,350 of record NC_135815.1, on the reverse strand, counting down.
ATTATTGTCACATGTATTAGTATACAGTGAATTGTTTCTTGCGCGCCATACAGACAAAGCATACCGTTCATAGAGAAGGAAAAGAGAGAGTGCAGAATGTAGTGTTGCAGTCAGAGTTAGGGTGTAGAGAAAGATCAACTTAGTGTGAGGTAGGTTCATTCAAAAGTCTCATGGCAGCAGGGAAGAAGCTGTTCCTGAGTCAGTTGGAAAGTGACCTCAGACTTTTGTATCTTTTTCCTGACGGAAGAAGGTGGAAGAGAGAATGTCCGTGTGTGCTGATGCAACCAGGCCCGATCCCCCACATATTTACCCTGCTCGTCCCCCGACACTAAGGAACAATTTAGCATGGCCAATCCACCTAACCCGCACATAGAATAGAATCCTACAGTGCAGAAGGAGGCCATTTGGCCCATCGAGTCTGCACCGACCACACTCCCATCCAGGCCCTATCCCCATAATGCCATGCATTTACTCTAGCTAGTCCCCTTGACACTAAGGGACAGTTTTTCCCTGCTGCCATCAGGCTTTTGAATGGACTTGCCTTGCATTAAGTCAATCTTTCTCTACCCCCTAGCTATGACTGTAACACGACATTCTGCACCTTCCTTTCCTTCCCCCCTATGTACTCTATGAACTGTATGTCTTTTCTGTACCCATTCTGCACCTTCCTTTCCTTCCCCCCTATGTACTCTATGAACTGTATGTCTTTTCTGTATAGCGCGCAAGAAACAACACTTTTCACTGCATCCCAACACGTGACAATAATCGACCAATTCAATGAATTCAACCCAGCTCCTGGTCCAGTGGTTTGTGGCTCAGCGTACCTGCTCCTGGAGATGAGGGTTCGAAGACACTCGATGAGTCGCTGTACGTGTTCGATGCTTGCTCACTGAGCTTCTTCTTGGCACTCCCATCGGAAGATTTGTGCGCTTTCTTCTTGTTCTTGATGAGAATTTTACCGATCATATCGTGCGGGCTTGGAAGAGGAACTCCGGACTCGAGCTGAGATAGAGAGGACAAAAAAATTACATCCAAATTCCAGGCAGGGAGACTTTTCACTATCAAAATGGTCATATTTTTACTGAGCGGTGTATGACCCTCTGTCTGCCCGACCTTTTTTATCAGATGTAAAGTAAAGTAAAGTTTATTTATCAGTCACAAGTAAGGCTTATGTTAACACTGGAATGAAGTTACTGTGAAACTCTCCTCTTCACCACACTCCGGCTCCTGTTCGGGTCAATGCACCTAACCAGCACGTCTTTCAGAATGCGGGAGGAAACCAGAGCACCCAAAGGAAACCCACACAGACACAGGGAGAAAGTGCAAACTCCCCACAGACAGTGACTCGAGGCCGGAATTGAACCTGGGACCCTGGCGCTGTGAGGCAGCTGTGCTGACATAGCGCGCAAGGAACAATACATTTCATTGTATACCAATACATGTGACAACAATAAACCAAATCAAATCAAAAATCAAATTTAAGACTTGGGAAAGGATTTTAACTTTGTTTTTAAAGGCCATGTTATTCTATGCTAATTACAAATTATTTTTGTTAATGACTTTGAGCTGCCAGACAGCAAAAGAGTGACTCCATTCAAAGCAAAGCGTCTATAAGTAATAAGGTGCAGAGTAGCTGTTGCTGTAAACTCTGCGAGGCCTCGATGGGTGCTCCACACACATACTGGCACATAATTATATCAAATGAATTTCATTCCGTTTTTAATCCATTTCTGGATTCAGTCATTAATTATGGGGTACGTTTGTGTCTGAAAGAATGTAGTAAAAGAGATAGATTTAATTACAAATTAAAAGAAGCCCATCACTCTCCTTGCTACTCCTGACTTGGAGAGAGATCATGATGGAGTTGTATAGAACGTTAGTGAGGCCACAGCTGGAGCACTGGGTGCAGTTCTGGTCACCACATTATAGGAAGGATGTGATCGCACTGGAAGGGGGTGTGGAGGAGATTCACCAGGATGCTGCCTGGCATGGAACACTTAAGTTATAAAGAGAGGTTGGATAAGTTTGGGTTGTTTTCGTTGGAGCAGAGAAGACTGAGGGGTGACCTGATCAAGATGTTCAAGATTATGAGGGGCATGGACAGGGTGGATAGGGAGCAGCTGTTCCCTTAGTTGAAGGGTCAGTTACGAGGGGACACAAGTTAAAAGTGAGGGGTGGGAGGTTTAGGGGGGATTTGAATAAAATCTTTTTTACCCAGAGGGTGGTGACGGTCTGGAATGCGCTGCCTGGGAGGGTGGTGGAGGCGGGATGCCTCACATCCTTTAAAAAGTACCTGGATGAGTACTTGGCACATCATGACATTCAAGGCTATGGGCCAAGTGCTGGCAAGTGGGATGAGGTGGGCAGGTCGGGGCATTTCATGCGTCGGTGCAGACTCGATGGGCTGAAGGGCCTCTTCCGCACTGTGGTATTTTGTGATTGTGTGACTTCCAGTCAAAGATGACTGAGTGGCATTTTTGCATGAGGGAAGTTTGTTTAGGCTGGCACAGCGTGGCACGCAGGAGGTGACAGCCGCCTTCAGCGGTTGTCATGCCGGCTGCCGTCATTTCTAGCTGAAGATTCCCACCCCTGTCCTTAGCTGAAGAAAGGAGGCCAGATTTCAGTGGAGTCTCACTTTGATTCCAATGCCTTGGTCTTGCTGATGTCAGCTCCTTTTATCTCTGAGCTCAGCAGGGGCAGAAAGGGAAAAAAATGGAACTGCTGGCACTGCACCTGCTCCCACCCAAGCCACAGCCTCTCTCCATAGCAGTTTTGCCCTTTGGCTACAATACAAACGACTATACAATCTGGATAACTCTAAGAACAGAGGTAGGGGGAAGGAGACCATCTGGTCCCGGAGATCTGCCAGTCTTTCGTGCCATCGTATATATTCTTTTTCAATCTTTCATCGCATGTGAGTGTTGACAAGTTGCCCATCCCTAACTGCCTCTCGAACTGTGTGGCTTGCTCAAGAGATCACAGTTACTTGGTAAGATACTTGGTAGTGTGGATGAACAGAGGGATCTGGGTGTCCATGTGCATAGATCCCTGAAAGTTGGCACCCAGGTTGATAGGGTTGTTAAGAAGGCGTACGGTGTGTTAGCTTTTATTGGTAGAGGGATTGAGTTTCGGAGCCAGGAGGTCATGCTGCAACTGTACAAAACTCTGGTGTGGTCGCATTTGGAGTATTGCGTACAGTTCTGGTCGCCGTATTATAGGAAAGATGTGGAAGTGTTGGAAAGGGTGCAGAGGAGATTTACCAGAATGTTGCCTGGTATGGTGGGAAAATCGTATGAGGAAAGGCTGAGGGGCTTGAGGTTGTTTTCGTTAGAGAGAAGAAGGTTAAGAGGTGACTTAATAGAGGCATACAAGATGATCAGAGGATTAGATAGGGTGGATAGTGAGAGCCTTTTTCCTCGGATGGTGTTGGCTAGCACGAGGGGACTTAGCTTTAAATTGAGGGGTGAGAGATATAGGACAGATGTTAGAGGTAGGTTCTTTACTCAGAGAGTAGTAAGGGCGTGGAATGCCCTGCCTGCAGCAGTAGTGGACTCGTCAACATTAAGAGCATTCAAATGGTTATTGGATAAACATATGGATGATATTGGAATATTGTAGATTATAGGGGCTTTAGATTGGTTCCACTGGTCGGCGCAACATCGAGGGCCTGTACTGCGCTGTAATGTTCTATGTTCTATGTTCTATAAGGGGGCAAATCTTTTAGAACTGAGGTGAGGAGAAGTTTCTTCACCCAGAGGGTGGTGAATGAGTGGAATTCACTCCCACAGAAAGTATCGTAGAATCATAGAATCCTATTGTGTAGTAGAAGGCCATTCGGCCCCTTGAATCTGCACTGACCACAATCCGACCCAGGTCCTATTCCCGTAATCCCACGTATTTACCCTGCTAATCCCCTGACACTGAGGGGCAATTTAATATGGCCAATCCACCTAATCTGCACATCTCTGGACTGTGGGAGGAAACCGGAGCACCCGGAGGAAACCCACGCAGACACGAGGAGAATGTGCAGTCTGCACACAGACGGTGACCCGAGGCCGGAATCGAACCCGGGTCCCTGGAGCTGTGAGGCAGCAGTGCTAACCACTGTGCCACCAGGCCAACCTGTTGAGGCCAAAATGATGTCTGATTTCCAGAAGGAATTAGATATAGCTCTTGGGGTTAAAATGATCAAGGGATATGGGGGGAAGTGGGGATCAGGATATTGAATTTAATGGTCAGCCATGATCAAAATGAATGGCGGAGCAGGCTCGAAAGGCCGAATGGCCTCCTCCTGCGTCTATTTTAGAATCATAGAATCCCTACAGTGCAGAAGGAGGCCATTCGGCCCATTGAGTCTGCACCGACCTCAATCCCACCCAGGCCTATCCCTGTAACCCCAGACATTTACTCTGCTAATCCCCCTGACACTAGGGTCAATTTAGCATGGCCAATCAACCTAACCCGCGCATCTTTGGACTGTGGGAGGGAACCAGAGCACCCGGAGGAAACCTATGCTTCTATGTATCAGAGGGCATTTTTTTAAGAGTCAACCCCATTGATGTGACTAGGGCGGTTGATGGAGGAGAACCGGTGGATGCGGTGTTTTTGGATTTCCAAAAGGCGTTTGATAAGGTGCCCCATAAAAGGCTGCTGAAGAAGATTAGGGCACACGGAGTTGGGGGTAGTGTGTTAAAGTGGATTGGGGACTGGCTATCTGACAGGAAGCAAAGAGTCGGAATAAATGGGTGTTTTTCCGGTTGGAGGAAGGTAACTAGTGGCGTGCCGCAGGGATCGGTACTCGGGCCGCAACTGTTTACCATATATATAGATGATCTGGAGGAGGGGACGGAGTGTAGGGTAACGAAGTTTGCAGACGACACAAAGATAAGTGGAAAAGTGAATCGTGTGGAGGACGGAGAAGATCTGCAGAGAGATTTGGACAGGCTGAGTGAGTGGGCGAGGATATGGCAAATGGAGTATAACGTTGAGAAATGCGAGGTTATACACTTTGGAGGAAATAATAACAAATGGGATTACTATCTCAATGGAAACAAATTAAAACATGCTACCGTGCAAAGGGACCTGGGGGTCCTTGTGCATGAGATGCAAAAGCCCAGTCTGCAGGTACAACAGGTGATCAAGAAGGCAAATGGGATGTTGGCCTATATTGCGAAGGGCATAGAATATAAAAGCAGGGATGTCTTGATGCACCTGTACAGGGCATTGGTGAGGCCGCAGCTGGAATACTGTGTGCAGTATTGGTCCCCTTATATGAGGAAGGATATATTGGCATTGGAGGGAGTGCAGAGAAGGTTCACCAGGTTGATACCGGAGATGAGGGGTTTGGATTATGAGGAGAGGCTGAGGAGATTGGGTTTGTACTCGTTGGAGTTTAGAAGGATGAGGGGGGATCTTATGGAGACTTATAAGATAATGCGGGGGCTGGATAGGGTGGAGGCGGAGAGATTCTTTCCACTTAGTAAGGAAGTTAAAACTAGAGGACACAGCCTCAAAATAAAGGGGGGTCGGTTTAGGACAGAGTTGAGGAGGAACTTCTTCTCCCAGAGGGTGGTGAATCTCTGGAATTCTCTGCCCACTGAGGTGGTGGAGGCTACCTCGCTGAATATGTTTAAAGCGCGGATGGATGGATTCCTGATCGGTAAGGGAATTAAGGGTTATGGGGATCAGGCGGGTAAGTGGTACTGATCCACGTCAGATCAGCCATGATCTTATTGAATGGCGGGGCAGGCTCGAGGGGCTAGATGGCCTACTCCTGCTCCTATTTCTTATGTTCTTATGTTCTTATTGCTGTGGGTCTGGAGTCACATGTCGGCCAGACCGGGTAAGGACGGCAGATTTCCTTCCCTCAAGTCAACCAGATGGATTTTTACAATAGTCACTGATAGTTGCCATGGTCACCGTCACTAAGACTAGCTTTACGTCCCAGATTACTAACTGAATGTGAACTCCACCAGCTGCAGCCCGCAGTGCATTAACCGGGGCTGCAGGATAACTATCGCAGTGCCATTACCGCCATCGGCACCTTATCTTTCTCACTAGTTATTTGCGAACGTCATTTTATTTTTGAGTCGCTGTCTCTGATTCAATAGCAGCTGCTTTGAGATTGCGAACAAGCTGGTCTCTTCCACTGATGCAAAAGTAATTATGAAACACGTCCAATAGACAAATGGCATCTGGGACATATTCTGGTGTGTTGGAAGCCAATTCACTGCAAGCCCTTCAAGTGAGGACTGAACCTGTTTCTGAGGCAAACATTCCCTTGTTGAAAAGGTAGGTGCTGCGTCCCATTATCGGGACCCACGTTATTTCCTGGACAAGTTTCAACTGGAAAGGGGTCTCTCAAATCTTTTCTTGATTTGATTTGGAAATCTGAGAATCGGAATGCTCACCCGTGGCTGGGATTCTCCGACCTCGCCCGGAATTCTTCGGCCTCTCCCGTGGCGGGGATTCTCCGATTCCACTCCATCTGACGAAGGAGCAGCGCTCCGAAAGCTAATGGCATTTGCCACCAAATAAACCTGTTGGACTTTAACCTGGTGTTGTTAAAACTCTTACTACATGTGGCTCACAGCAATGTGGTTGGCTCTTAAATGTCCTCTGGAATGGCCGGGCAACTACTCAGTTCGAGGGCAATTAGGAATGGGCAACAAATGCTGGCCTTGCCAGTGACGCCCAGATCCCTTGAAAGAATAAACAAAACCTTCTCTCGGGTCCTCACATCCTTCCTAAAGAGGTGACCAGAGCGGAACATGGTGCTCAGTTGTGTCCTCACCAGAGCTTTGTAAATCTACCATTTTGTGAAGTTTGGGTCATTGCACAGCGAATCATACAACTCACCGGATATTTCTCCAAGTCTTCCATCAGTAGTGCATCTCCGAATATCGCCCTGCAGTACTCCGCCATTTTAGCTTGCTGTTTCGGACTGAAGGAACACAAAGATCAGAGAATCATCGAATCCCTACAGAAGGAGGCCATTCGGCCCATCGAGTCTGCACCGACTCTGACAATAAAGTAGGTTACGCTTTCCCTGTAACCCCACACATTTACCTACACATCTTGAGACACTAAGGGGCAATTTAGCATGGCCAATTCACCTAGCCTGCACATCTTTGGAGTGTGGGTGAAAACCGGAGCACCCAGAGGAAACCCAGGAAGACATGGGGAGAACGTACAGACAGTGACCCAGAATCCCAGCCACGGTGAGTGTTTGAAATATGGGCCAGGAATCCCCGACCTCGCCCAGGGCTGGGATTCTTCGACCTTGCCCGGAATTCTCCGACCTCGCCCAGGGCTGGGATTCTCCGACCTCACCCGTGGCTGGGATTCTCTGACCTCACCCGTGGCTGGGATTCTCCGACCTCACCCGTGGCTGGGATTCTCCGACCTCGCCCATGGCTGGGGTTCTTCGACCTTGCCCGGAATTCTCCGACCTCTCCCATGGCTGGGATTCTCCGACCTCGCCCGTGGCTGGGATTCTCCGACCTCACCCATGGCTGGGATTCTCCGACCTCGCCCATGGCTGGGATTCTTCGACCTTGCCTGGAATTCTCCGACCTCTCCCATGGCTGGGATTCTCCGATCTCACCCGTGGCTGGGATTCTCTGACCTCACCCTGTGGCTTGGATTCTCCGACCTCACCCGTGGCTGGGATTCTCCGACCTCGCCCATGGCTGGGGTTCTTCGACCTTGCCTGGAATTCTCCGACCTCTCCCGCGGCGGGGATTCTCCGACCTTGCCGGTGGCTGGGACGCTCTAACCTCCCACCGCGGCTGGGATTCTCCGGACCCGCTGCAGTGAACGAAGATTTGGCTGAGCGCCAAATTCTCCGTTCTCGCTGGAGGCAGCGGTGGCGGGGGTGTGAATAGCCAGAGGATTCCGGCCAAGCTCTGATATCTTCAGATGTAACTTCCAGCCTTGTGTGTGTGTGTGTGTGTGTGTGTGTGTGTGTGTGTGTGTGTGTGTGTGTGTTTGCGTGTGTGTGTGTCTCATTCACTTTCATTACTTTCCCCCTTCTTGCAAGAGCAGTAATTACAACAACATGGTCATTGCTGAAAATTGGTGCAGATACTTACGAATCAACATGGTTTTCAAATGAGAGGATAACTGGATATGGAGACGTTTTAAAAGCACACTCAGCAATTGCTTCAATTACCTCCTGCAAAGCAACAGAGGGGGAAGAAAAGAAAGTATTTAGTTTGCTGTAATTTGTGGAGATCATTTAAATTCATACGCCGCCCACGACTTTTTTCCATTCATTAATCAGTGTAGACTGACATGAATATCTCATGAAGCTTCTGCAAATCAAAGCAGCTACATCGTGACATGAAAATGCACCTTTTCAAACGGTTAAAAATCAGAGGCTGCAACCAAACAAAACTTCCCTGACTTTGAAAATCTAAGCAACCATGCAGAGGCTTTATGTTTCATAGAATCCCTACAATACAGAAGGAGGCCATTCGGCCCGTCAAGTCTGCACCGATCACAATCCCACCCAGGCCCTATCCCCATAACCTCCCCCTGCATTTACCCTCCTAATTCCCTCTGACACTAAGGGGCAATTTAGCATGGCCAACCCACCTAACCCGCACATCTTTGGAGTGTGGGAGGAAACCGGAGCACCCGGAGGAAACCCACGCAGACACCGTGCAAACTCCATACAGACAGTGACCCAAGGCCAGAATTGAACCTGAGACCCTGGTGCTGTGAGGCAGCAGCACTAACCACTGTGCCACTGTGCCGTAAATGATGTTAATATTTACTTTCAGCCATTACCTTTGAATCTAGCTGACTGAAGGTTGTTGGGGAGAGACACTTCAAACTGAATAAATGGACAAAAATGCAGCAAGCGTGCATCAAACCCAAAGATGTGCAGGTTAGGTGGATTGGCCATGCTAAATTGCCCCTTAGTGTCAGGGAGATTAGCAGGATAAATATGTGGGGTTACGGGAATAGATTAGGGATAGATTGTTATCAATGTAGGCTAGATGGGCCGAATGGCCTCCTTCTGCACTGTAGGAATTCTACAATTCTATGATTCTATGAAACTTGTTCGGTTAAGCTCTGCACCATGCAGGTTGGTTAATAGGGCAGCACGGTGCCACAGTGGTTAGCACTGCTGCCTCACAGCGCCAGGGACCGGGGTTCGATTCCCGGCTTGGGTCACTGCTCCGGTTTCCTCCCACAGTCTGAAAGAAGCGCTGGTTAGGTGCGAAGTTCTCCCTCAGGCGCCGGGGTGTGGCGACTCGGGGATTTTCACAGCAACTGCATTGCAGTGTTAATGTAAGCCGACTTGTGACACTAATAAATAAAAACTTAACGACATTAAAAAAATTCCACCTTGAAACATATTTCGGTTGTCATTGTAAATCCATGAGTGATGACTGGCTCTTCCTCTGTTGAGCGTCCCTTCCAGCAGTCCAGCTCCACACACCGACATCCCGCCAAGAGTACCTGGCGGTAGATTTCAACGGAGGAGTTTCCAGCCAGTTGTCCAGCTGTAGTAACACAACACAAAACAGAGAGCAGCTACTCCAGTGATACATGAGAAGAAATGCTCTTTGTAATATGGCACCACTTCCGGCCGCATACGACGCATGGGAGGGTAGCAAGGCTAACATATAATGAAATATAATTTCAGTTTGTGGTGGGGTGGTTCGGAGAGTGTGGGTGAAAAAAACTACAATAATAATCACTGTGAGTACACACAAGTATTAGGAGACTGGAACATAAGACATGGGAGAGCAGGGCTTTTTGCCGGCATAGACACAATGGGCCAAATGGCCTCCTTCTGCGCTGTAACATTTCTGAGTTGGCCGCGCAGTCCTTTGAGCCTGCTCCACCATTCCGTAAGATCGTGGCCAAACTATCACCTCGCATCCGCTTTCTCTCACTTTTCCACATCCCTTGGTTCCTTCAAATGCCCAATAGAACCATAGAATCCCTGCGGTGCAGAAGGAGGCCATTCGGCCCATCCTGGCTGCACTGACTCTCCAACAGAGGATCTTACCCCATCCCACCACCCCTGTTCTACCCTGGTAACCCTGCAAATTTACCATGGCTAACCACATCCCCCGCCCCCGCCCTCCCCCCCCACCTAACCTACACATCTTTGGACACTAAGGGGCAATTTAGCATGGCCAATCCACCTAACCTACACATCTTTGGACACTAAGGGGCAATTTAGCATGGCCAATCCACCTAACCTACACATCTTTGGACACTAAGGGGCAATTTAGCATGGCCAATCCACCTAACCTACACATCTTTGGACACTAAGGGGCAATTTAGCACAGCCAATCCAACTAACCTACACATCTTTGGAATGATCTACGACTTCAGTCTTGAATACACTCAAAGATTGAACAACCATCACTTCCTGGGGTAGAGATTTCCAAAGATTCACCAACTTCTGAGTGAAGAAATGTCTCCTCAGTGTCATGACTTCAGTGAGGCCCATGAGGTTGGCCTCTTGGAGTATGAGCTCCCTGATTGAGATCATAATTGCCTGCCCAATCAGGGAGCCTCACCTGTATATAAATATGGGAGTGTCAAGTCCACTGGCACACCAGGTTCTGACTTTGTACCTGAAGCACTCTGGGAGTGGAATATAGTTTGTAAATAAAGGGAATCTCGTCAAGGGACACCGGCCTCCGAGGAGTTATTTCAGTCAACTCAGTCCAAAATGGCTGACCTCACCCTGAGATTATGACCCCCCTGTTCTAGACTCCCCAGCCAGGGGGAAATGGCCCCTCAGCATCGACCCCATCAAGCAGAACAAGGCATCTGACATTTTGAAAATGCTGACTAACGTTAAGATTGTCCTGACAATCATTGTTAATGCAAGACGGGAGGCAAAGGCCCAGTGGTATTATCGCTAGACTGTTAATCCAGAAACTCAGCTAATGTTCTGGGGACCCGGGTTCGAATCCCGTCACGGCAGATGGTGGAATTTGAATTCAATAAAAAAAATCTAGAATTAAGAATCTACTGGTGACCATGAAACCATTGTCGGAAAAACCCATCTGGTTCACTAATGTCCTTTAGGGAAGGAAATCTGCCGTCCTTACCCGGTCTGGCCTACATGTGACTCCAGAGCCACAGCAATGTGGTTGAATCTCAACTGCCCTCCAAGGGCAACTAGGGATGGGCAATAAATGCTGGCCCAGCCAGCGACGCCCATGCCCCACGAATCAATTAAAAAAAAGAAACCGTTACACTTAAATTTAGCAGTTGTGATCCCGGTAGGGGACACATACCAGAATGTTGGCAGCTAATCCTCCCACTGAGCTCAGTCCTAGAAGTTCACCATTTTAAAATTTAAAAAAAAGGGATTATTGATCTACATTTTAAAAAATCTAATTATAAATGTGGCTGCGTCCACAGCGAATCGATTCTGAAGAAATGAAATATGAAGAAGTGCGGATTCGACTGAATTATTGAATAAAGTATTTAATGCCTTTCCGCATGACACTTTTGGTGGCAGGGAGGCAGTTGATTGGGGTTTGGGGGGGAGGCAGGAGGGCCTGTGATACCTGAAGGAGAAGTGTAGGATTAGAATGGGAGGAAGCACGTGCAAAATATGGATCTGTTGAGTCAAGTAGTGTGTTTCCATCCAATAAATATAATGCAAAATCTATATGCATAAATTATATGATATAAAAAAATGAAGCAAAACAACATTCTTTCTGGAAGTCCCTTCAGTGTCGTGTGATGGTATTTGGATATAGACCCAAAGAAAAAGGACTATTCTAAAGGATCCTTAAGAAGAGTAGTTCTCCCCTGTGTCCTGGCCAACATTCATCCTTCAATCAACGTCACGAAAAAAGTGTTGTCTGGTCATTATCTTATTGTGGGAGCTTGCTATGCAAACATTCGCTGCTGCATTTCCTACATTACGTTCAGTGACTATACTTCAGAAACATTTCATTGGAAGTAAAGAACTTTGAGATGTGCAGGTTGGAAAAGGCACAAGGTCTCTGTTTTCTCAACTGGGCTCCAAGGTTGTTCAGAGCCTTCATGTTGCACAGTGGTTAGCACTGCTGCCTCACAGTGCCAGGGACCCGGGTTCAATTCCGGCCTCGGGTGACTGTCTGTGCGGAGTCTGCATGTTCTCTCATGGTGGGGGGCGTGGGGGATGTCAGAACTCCTCAGTCCACCTCACCTCGATGTCCAAGGCCCACCTGACGACAGGTGGGGAGGTTGCTGCCGTATTTCTGATTCTGATAGTGGAGAAAATGATTTAATCTGTCTCGATGAGACCAAGAAAGGCAAGGATTCTGCTCCTAGGCCAGCTGTGATGGACTCCTCCCACCCTCCCACGCTCCTGACCCAACGGGGGAGTCAGGTAATTAAGCTGCCTTCCACAACTGCTGAGTTGCAGTGGGAGGGCCTGGTAAATGCCTACAACTTGCTGGTGGCATTCAAACATGGCCTGAACTCAAAGCGATTTGTCCTTCCCCATAAAAACAAAGCAAAGGAGAGACTTGCATTTACGTAATGTCTCTCATGACCTCCGAAACACTTTGTTCATTGAGAGATCCTGTGTATGCTTAGCCCTCTTTGCTTCAGTCTACGCAAATACTTTCTTTTTTAATCATTTGTGGGACATGGATGTCGCTGGCTGGCCAACAGTTATTGCTGGTGCTTGGAACAGTACATTTAGTTGTTAAGGTTTAAAGGTTTATACAATATCATGGATTTTTTTCTTGTTTGTAATTGGTAAAAGTTATTGCTAACCTTCTTATTATGTGTTCAGTAAGAAGTCTCACAACACCAGGTTAAAGTCCAACAGGTTTATTTGGTATCATGAGCTTTTGGAGCGCTGCTCCTTGATCAGGTGAGTGGGGCATGAAGATGAAGGAGCAGCGCTTCGAAAGCTCATGATACCAGATAAACCTGTTGGACTTTAACCTAGTGTTGTAAGACTTCTTACTCTGCCCACCCCAGTCCAACGCCGGCATCTCCACATCATTATTATGTGCTAACTGTGTTCTTAATTATGCATTCTTAAGGACGGTACGGTGGCACAGTGGGTAGCACTGCTGCCCCACAGTGCCAGGGACTCGGGTTCCATTCCTGGCTTGGGTCACAGTCTGTGCGGAGACTGCGAGTTCTCCCCGTGTCTGCATGGGTTTCCTCCGGATGCTCCGGTTTCCTCCCACAGTCCGAAAGATGTGCTGGTTAGGTGAATTGGCCATGCTAAACTCTCCCTCGGTGTACCTGAACAGGCACTGGAGTGTGGCAACTAGGTAATTTTTACAGTGACTTTATTGCAGTGTTAACGTAAGCCTACTTGTGACGCTAATAAATAAAAAAAATAAACTTTGTTTGGTAAAAGCTCCCTAGTGGATCACTTGAATCATACCTGGAGTGAAACATCTTATGCTTACCTGTGTCAAATTTCAAAGTGCAAAACCTATGGTCTAGGCTGACTTCGTAAAACACCTTGGAGTTTCTTATCTGGATTATAACACTGCCTGAGTATTGCAAACCCTTGTAGATCAATCCGTGTTGGTGAGTGAAGGGACACCAGCCTCTCAGAAGGTATTCCGATGTGTTGAAGGGAGTGGGAAGCCAAGGTTGGGAGTAATACAGGTTTTTGGAGTTGGAGGAGGTTAGATCCAGCCGTGGGTCGGGGTTGGGGGGCGGGAGCGGGGGGAGATGGGGTGGGGGGGGGGGGGTTGGTTCATGCATGAAGCAGTGACTTTTAAGGGGCATCTGGACAATATATGAAAAGGATGGGAATAGAAGGATACGGTCCCCAGAAGGGTAAGGGGTTTTAGTTCACACAGGTAGCATAGTCGATGCAGGTTTGGAGGGCCGAAGGGCCTGTTCCTATGCTGGAATTTTCTTTGTTCTTTGCTCTTTGACTCTGAGTGTGAGGAGGAGAACTTTATGTTTGTAGGTTAGGCGTTCTCTAATAATCAACATGTCAAAATGGATTTGGGGCAGGTTAGGATAGGGGCAGCACATAGAAATCATAGAAACCCTACAGTGCAGAAGGAGACCATTCGGCCCATCGAGTCTGCACCAACCACAATCCCACCCAGGCCCTACCCCCACATATTTTACCCGCTAATCCCTCTAACCTACGCATCCCAGGACTCTAAGGGGCAATTTTTTTAACCTGGCCAATCAACCTAACCCGCACATCTTTGGACTGTGGGAGGAAACCAGAGCACCCGGAGGAAACCCACGCAGACACGAGGAGAATGTGCAAACTCCACACAGACAGTGACCCGAGCCAGGAATCGAACCCGGGACCCTGGAGCTGTGAAGCAGCAATGCTAACCACTGTGCTACCGTGCCGCCCATTTTGGATGAGCTCAGGTTTATGGAAGGTAAAGAATGGAAAGATGGCCTTGTGAGCATTGGAATGATGGAGTTGGAGGCCACAAAGGCACAAACAAATGAGGGTCCCACCAATAGCTGGAGTGAGCCAGGGGCAGAGGCAAGTATGTCCACAAAGGTTGCCATTCTTTTCAAGGTGCTTCAGCAATATTGGGCTCCAGGATATGTTAAAAGTCAAACTGTGGGCCGAATTTGATCTTGGACAGCCAATACCAGATGCAACACAGCATGTTAAAAAAAGTATCTCCTCATGAAGACTTTAGCCTAGGCAAAAAGGCTTCACCTGATCCTTGTCCATGATGACCGGACAACGGTACATATTGGTAGATCTCGTGCCCTCATGCGATCTGACTCAACTGTAGTTTTGTCTACGATGATACACTTTGGAAGGAGTAATTTGACAGAGAAGTATACTATGAAAGGTCTGACACTGGGAAGTTCCAAAGAACAAAGGGACCTTGGCGTGTTTGTCCATAGATCTCTGAAGACGGAAAGGCAGGTTAACAGGGTGGTGATAAAGGCTTATGGGCATAGTTCATGGTGCATATGGCACACTCACCTTTAGCAATCGGGGTATAGATTACACAAGCAGAGAGGTCATGATGGAGTTGTATAGAACTTTGGTGAAGTCACAGCTGGAGTACTGTGTGCAGTTCTGGTCGCCACATTATAGGAAGGACATGAACGCACTGGAGGGGGTGTGGAGGAGATTCACCAGGATGCTGCCTGGGATGGAACATTTAAGTTATAAAGAGAGGTTGGATAGGCTTGGCTTGTTTTCTTTGGGATAGAGAAGACTGAGGGTGCGACCTGATTGAGGTGTTCAAGATTATGAGGGGCATGGACAGGGTGGATAGGGAGCAGCTGTTCCCTTAGTTGAAGGGTCAGTTACGAGGGGACACAAGTTAAAAGTGAGGGGTGGGAGGTTTAGGGGGGATTTGAGTAAAATCTTTTTTACCCAGAGGGTGGTGACGGTCTGGAATGCGCTGCCTGGGAGGGTGGTGGAGGCGGGATGCCTCACATCCTTTAAAAAGTACCTGGATGAGTACTTGGCACATCATGACATTCAAGGCTATGGGCCAAGTGCTGGCAAGTGAGATTAGGTGGGCAGGTCAGGGCCTTTCATGCATCGATGCAGACCCGATGGGCTGAAGGGCCTCTTCTGCACTGTAGTATTTTGTGATTCTGTGATGAGATCAGCAGCCTCCTGAGCAACAAAGATTGCCTCGTGGATGAGGCATTTGGAGGACATTGGACTCCCAGCTTGTCGGAGTCTGAGCCTTCAGGAGGTGGTTAATTGGGGAACAGCCCTCTCTGCTTTCTCTTGCTGAATCAGTCAAGGACACAAAGATCATTCTGGTGAAGCCTATCTCTGAGGCAGAAAGTCTTCGGTCCCCATGGGCAGAGTTGGTTCCTTACCTGTGAGGTAGGTGTTATGTGAAGAGTTGATGAAATAGTGTGACATGGGTTGAGTCATATCCTCACTTAGGTCTAATTTCTCAGGTGGAATGACCCCATTCTCATCGCCACTCAGATATTTCTTGAAACCATCGACTGATATATGCCCTGGAAACACACAAGAAAAGAATTCTTAATTTTCACGTCTTCATCCAAACTACAGCTCACAGAATCATAAAATCAGAGAATCTTACAGTACAGAAGGAGGTCATTCAGCCCATCGTGTCGTCACTGACCACAATCCCACCTAGCCCTAACCTCATAACGCCATGCATTGACTCTAGCTAGTGCCCCTGGCCAATCCACCTAACTTTAGTATGGCCAATCCACCTAACCTGCACATCTTAGGACACTAAGGATGGTGAGTGTCTGGAAAAACCAGAGGTAGTAGTAGAGGCGGGTACAATTTTGTCTTTTAAAAAGCATTTAGACAGTTACATCAGTCAGGTGGTTATAGAGGGATTTAGGCCAAACGCTGGTAATTGGGAACTGGCTTAGTGGTTATAAAAAAGGACGGCATGGACGAGTTGGGCCGAAGGGCCTGTTTCCACGCTGCAAACCTCTATGACTCTATGAGGCAATTTAGCACGGCCAATCCACCTAACTCGCACATCCTTGGAGTGTGGGAGGAAATCGGAGCACCCGGAGGAAACCCACGCAGACACGGGGAGAATATATAAACTCCACACAGACAGTGACCCGGGAATTGAACACGGAGAACCTGGAGGAAACCCACACAGACACGGGGAGAACATGTAAACTCCACACAGGCAAGCCGGGAATTGACCCCTGCTAACTCCTGCTAACCCCTGCCTCACTGCTGTGAGGCAGCAGTGCCAACCACTGTGCTGCCCCTTATACACAGGGTGCCACAATATATCTCATTGTACCATGTTAAATTACATTTCCAGGTGTGTACACCATCATACCTCTTATACAACAATATAGATCTCCAAACCAGAATTGAACAACATTTTCTAAATGGAGGTCGGTCACCAGTGGTGTGTCCCAGGGATCTGTTCTGGGACCCTTGCTGTTTGTCATTTTCATAAATGACCTGGATGAGGAAGCAGAGGGATGGGTTGATAAGTTTGCTGACGACACGAAGGTTGGTGGGGTTGTGGATAGTCTGGAGGGATGTCAGAAGTTACAGAGGGACATAGATAGGATGCAAGACTGGGCGGACAAGTGGCAGATGGACTTCAACCCAGATAAATGCGTCGTGGTCCATTTTGGCAGGTCGAATGGGATGAAAGAGTACAATATAAAGGGAAAGACTCTTAGTACGGTAGAGGATCAGAAGGACCATGAAGTCCGGGTCCATAGGACTCTAAAATCGGCCCCGCAGGTGGAGGAGGTGGTTAAGAAGGCGATTGGTGTGCTGGCCTTTATCAATCGAGGGATTGAGTTTAGGAGTCCGGGGATAATGATGGCTATATAAGACCCTCGTTAGACCCCACTTGGAGTACTGTGCTCAGTTCTGGTAGCCTCACTATAGGAAGGATGTGGAAAAGATTGAAAGGGTGCAGAGGAGATTTACAAGGATGTTGCCTGGATTGAGTGGCATGCCTTATGAGGATAGGCTGAGGGAGCTCAGTCTTTTCTCCTTGGAGAGACGAAGGATGAGAGGAGATCTAATAGAGGTGTATAAGATGTTGAGAGGCATAGATCGGGTGGACTCTCAGAGGCTATTTCCCAGGGTGGAAATGTCTGCTACGAGAGGACAGAGGTTTAAGGTGCAGGGGGGTAGGTACAGGGGAGATGTTAGGGGTAAGTTTTTCACACAGAGGGTGGTGGGCGAGTGGAATCGACTGCCGTCAGTGGTGGTGGAGGCGAACTCAATAGGGTCTTTTAAGAGACTCCTGGATGAGTACATGGAGCTTAATAGGATGGAGGGTTATAGGTAGGTCTAGAAGGTAGGGATGTGTTCGGCACAACTTGTGGGCCGAAGGGCCTGTTTGTGGTGTAGTTTTTCTATGTTTCTATGTTTCTAACTGGGGTGAATTCATACAAACGACATGTGCTATAAAATAAACCAAATCTCTGAGAATCTGCGCTTAGTCCATCAATGTTGGTCTCTTGTACATCACCGATTTTAATTGTTTCTCAATTAGTGGCCATGCTTTTAGTTGTCTAAGCCTTCTGCTCTGGAATTCCCTCCCTAAACCTCTCTGGTTGGATCTTAAGGCTTCCCACATGGAATGTTTATGGCGGGGTGGAAGGTGAGGGGATACATCTTAATGACAGGTGAGTAGCTCAACACTTTCTGCACACCCCCAACCCCTTTCCCATCTACAGGTACTGTTATATTAAAGGGGTTGGGGGGGGGGGTTAGAACAAAGAACAAAAAAAAGTACATCACAGGAACAGGCCCTTCGGCCCTCTAAGCCCATGTCTAACTAAACCAAAAAAAAACTTCTGCCCTTACTCGGTCCGTATCCCTCTATTCCCTCCCTATTCATTTACCCATCCAAATCCCTATTAAATGTTGCTAATGTGCCTGCTTCCACCACCTCCTCTGGCAGCGTGTTTGGGGAAGGCAGTGGGTTAGCCACCTGTCATATTTATATGGGTAAGGCACCTTCTAGGCCATCTATCCTTCGACCCACTGAGGCCCTTAACAGGCCTAAGAAAGGAGAAGTTAAAGGTCGAATTCCATCCCCGCTGCCAGAATACAGTTGGCAGAGGATGCTGGATAAGAATGGATAGGTCACTTTTTCAATATCTGAGTTGGAAAGGCAGGAAGGGAAGAGAGTATCTCCTTTTGGGATCTCCTATATGCATGGGGAAACGCGTTTAAGGTACTCCTCCCCCGCCTCCAAAACTCAACCCTCTCACAGCCCCCGCACTCAATCCTCTCCCACCCCTCCTTCGGGTGGGGTAGAAGTTCAGGCACACATGAGGTGCGGGGGTGGGGGGAAGGGGTGGGGGGAGGGGGTGCGGTTAGAGGTGAGGCGTGCAGGATTCTCTCTCTGTGCCTGAATTATGCGACCCAATATCATTCCCACAGAGCCAGCGTGGCAGGAAAATCCAGGGTCAGTGAGGAAACCGAGATCAGGCCACTGTTACCATCGCAGTGACCCTCGGGTGAGTGGGGGTGGTCAGGAAGTCAAAGGTTGGGAGATCAGAGGCTGGGTTGTGGCACCTATCAGGTAAATATCAGACTTGGTCTTTCGGCAGCAGGCGGTCACACGGCCTGGTTTAATGGAGAACACTCAGGGTTGGTGTTGGTGCAGGCTGTCTTAGAATCATAGAATCAGAGAATCCTACAGTGCAGAGGAGGCTATTCGGCCCATCGAGGCTGCACTGACCACAATCCCACCCAGGCCCTATCACCATAACCCCATGTATTTACCCTAGCTAAATCCCCTCACAATAAGGGGCAATTTAGCATGGTCAATCCACCTAACCCGCATATCTTTGAACTGTGGGAGGAAACCAGAGCACCCGGAGGAAACCCACTCAGACATAGGGAGAATGTGCAAACTCCACACAGACAGTGACCCAAGCCGGGAACCAACCTTCCAGTGGGAGCCTCAAGCAGGCCTCAGGCTCCTCATCTGGATTTGCAAAGGGCCTGACGTCTGTTTCAGGGGCAGGGTCTCATCACCTGTATTTTCCCTTTGCCATTATGGTGGGTGGCACACTTCATAGAATCATAGAATCCCTACCATGCAGATGGAGGCCATTCAGCCCATAAAGTCTGCACCAACTCTCTGACAGAGCATCTTAGCCAGGCCCTATCCCTGTAACCTCATGTATTTACCATGGCCAATCCATCTAACCTAAAAGCCCATACATATTTACACTGCTTGTCCCCCGGCACTAAGGGGCAATTTAGCATGGCACATCATTAGACTGTGGGAAGAAACTGGAGCACCTGGAGGAAATCTACGCAGACACAGGGAGGACGTGCAAACTCTGCGCAGACTATGACCCAAAGCCAGAACTGAACCTGGGTCCCTGGTGCTGTGAGGCAGAAGTGCTAACCACTGTATCACAATGCCACCCTGTAGGGTCCATTCATTCCTTAGAATAGACGAAGGCTGCACAGGTATGATGTTAAAATGAATGTCTTTTATTGAACAGAGCTTAAATTTAAATCATTATAAAAGCGAACAGAAAGAGAAAAGCTAGAGAGAGAGACAGGCTTTTTTTGTCAGTCCTGTACAACCACACAGAACTCAAAAACAAAGCTGAACAGAACTGAATTGCAAACACAGAGCTGAAACTACAATATATGTCATTTGCTATCTTGGTTATAGAAATTGTTTGGCACATGCTGTCTCCAACTTGGAGAAACCGGCCTTGCAGATGTTGTTCATTAAAAGCCTGTTTTGCTTGCATTGCACTCTTCAAAAAATGCATGCCTTCTGAGTTTTAAAATGTAGTCGTGTTCGTTAAATTTTTAAGCTTAGCATTTAAACATAATTGCACAGGCAGAAGTATCTTAAAATGTAGTCTTTGCATGAATGAATCATAGAATCCCTACAGTGCAGAAGGAGGCCATTCGGCCCATCGAATCTGCACCAACAACAATCCCACCCAGGCCCTATCCCACAACCTCTCATATTTACCTTGCTAATCCTTCTAACCTACACATGCTGGGGCACTAAGGGGCAATTTAGCATGGTCAATCAGCCTAACCTGCACATCTTTGGACTGTGGGAGGAAACTGGAGCACCCGGAGGAAACCCACGCAGACACGGGGAGAATGTGCAAACTCCACACAGACAGTGAACCAAGCCGGGAATTGAACCCGGGTCCCTGGCGCTGTGAGGCAGCAGTGCTAATCACTGTGCCACCTTGTCACCCACAAAGAAGCAAACATATACAGGATCCGTCAACACGACCTCTTCTATCTGCCTGGAACGTGTGGCCACCTTTATTGGGGGCCCGGTGGCAGGGTCTGAGTTTATAGGGAATAAAGGAATGTAATATTGAGAAGTAAAATCCTAAACGGTGGCTTAGGAGAGGAAGAGCAGTTGATTAATCAATTGCTTAAAGTGCTGGTGAGTGCTTTACAGCAGTAGAGTATATATTGATTGAACAGTCACTTATAGTGATTATTTGCCTAATTAATCACTGCAATTGAATTCCACTGTGGTACTCTACGCAGCCACGATTTAAAGTTATCCATTAACTCTACATTGTCAGTTTCGATATCAGAATCTATTTGCCTATCTATCTGCGTTGGCAAGTCCTCAACCAAGATTCACGAATACATGGAGATTGGCTGTGAGATATAGGTAAGAGAGAGATGTTACATTTTTTATTATTCATTCGTGGGACATGGGCATCGCTGGCTGGCCAGCATTTATTGTCCATCCCTAGTTGCCCGAGGACAGAATCACAGAATACTACAGTGCAGAAGAGGCCCTTCGGCCCATCGAGTCTGCACCAACGCATGAAAGGCCCTGACCTGCCCACCTAATCCCACTTGCCAGCACTTGGCCCATACCCGACAGAATCGAGAGTCAACCACATTGCTCTGGCTCTGGAGTCACATGTAGGGGGTGGTTTGTAGGCCAGATCAGGTAAGGACAGCAGATTTCCTCCCCTAAAGGGCATTAGTGAACCAAATGGATTTTTCCGACAATGGTTCCATGGTCATCAGTAGTTGCCTAATTCCAGATGTCTTTGTTCATTGAATTCAAATTCCATCATTTGCCATGGTGGGATTCGAACCCGGATCCCCAGAACATTAGTTGAGTTTCTGGATCAATAGTCTAGTGATAATACCACTAGGCCATCGCCTCCCCATTACAATTATCACTGCTACACAACGCCTTCTTACAAATGGATTCCATTATCTTCATACAGGTAGCAAAGTGAGGGAGACTATCATCTTGATGGTCCCCAGGCCAAGTGCAGAGGAGGGGGAGGTGGGGCCAGTAACGTGTTCTCAATCGGTGTCATGGGTGGGAGGACTTAGTGTCTTCAACCCAGGAGGGACCGAGCTTTAATTCCAATGCTGTCATTTATCTCCCACTCATTCAGTTTGTAGAACAGCCTCCCCCCTCCTCCAGCAGGAAGCACTAACCTAAAATAAATGGGGCAGCAAGTCTCAGACCAGCTTTCAGGCTCAGTCTGCCAGAATGGAGAAAGGTTAGACCCAAGGGAAGGATACTGGCTGCCCTACTGACCAAGTTAAGATTGTGATAACTCCCAGGACTTACATGGGGAATCACTAATTGGCCTCCCTGGAGGACTGCGGATTGGTAATTAACTTACCAAGTGGAGCATGTATACTGAGCCCTGTATAAAGCAGACCCCTGAGTGGGTCCATTGATGTATTGTCCCGGTTGGGACCTGTTGGTGTTCACCACAGGTGTGGTTTTTGCTTTGCTTCATTTTGTGCAATAAAGCACTGTTCCTTCACAGCTGGAGTTATTATAAAGATAATCAGTCCAGTTTGTAATAAGGCTCATTTATACTTGCTCAAAGCAACATACATTCAGATTGAAGGACCCATTCTGTGCAAACAAAAGGAATATATTCAAAACTTGCAACTTTGTTGAATTGCCCGGGACCTTGGAGAGCCCTGTTGCGATCTCCATGGCAATGCCCCAGCTAATTAGATTCAACTTTCCAATCAATCTGCACCCACTTCCCTCTGGTATAAATCGTTGCCATGGTGTGAAATTTGGCCTGATGAGTGCATGATGAAAAACTTTGAGATGTCTCTCTTTGCAGCAATAAATTTCAGTCGTTGGGCAAAGGAGCGAATGAACGTGGAGTGTCTTAATTTAAATAACGATACGCATAGTCATTACAGAATCACAGAATTGTTACGGTGCACTAGAGGGAGGTGATGGCCCAGTGGTATTACTGCTGGACTATTAATCCGAAAACTTAGCTAATGTTCTGGGGACACAGGTTCGAATCCCCACACGGCAGATGGTGGAATTTGAATTCAATAAAAAATATCCGGAATTAAGAATCTACTGATGACCATGAACCCATTGTCGGAAAAACCCATCTGGTTCACTAATGTACTTTAGGGAAGAAAATCTGCCGTCTTTACCTGGTCTGGCCGACATGTGACTCCAGACCCACAGCAATGTGGTTGACTCTCAACTGTCCTCCAAGGGCAACTAGGGATGGGCAATAAATGCTGGCCAGCCGGCGACGCCCATCTCCCATGAATGAATAAAAAAAAGGAGGCCATTTGGCCCATCGCCTCTGAACAGCCTCTCTAAACGAGCTTCGTGACTTTGTGCCATTTCCCTGCCTTTTCCCCGTACCCCTGCACATTGTTTCAATTCAAATAATCATCCAATTCCCTCTTGAATGCCTCGGTTGAACCTGCCTCCACCACGCTTCCAGGTGGTACATCCTAGACCCCAACCACTCGCTGTGTGAAGGAGATTTTTCTCACATCACATTTGCTTCCTTTGAAAATCACTTCAAATCTGTTACATCCCACTCATACTACCGACATAAAGAGATGGCGGAAAAGAAGCCACAAATAACAACACTGGGGTAACTGGATAACATGCACAAATCAAGCTTTACCACTATTTCTATGGTTCCAAGTAGAAGGTGGTTCATACTGCTGCAAGGATGAATATCATTGTCACGACTACTGAGGGAGGATCAAGCACTCAGATCCTCGTGAGAGGAGGAAGTTGAACTGTTGGCTCCAGGTGTGGAAGCTCACCCCACACCCATCCCACACCCAGGGCGATGGCAACGAGAGGGATTGAAAGAGAGTCAGACATAGATCCAGAATTGGAGGACATCAGACAGGGAGTTCCCAAACTGCAAACTGGGAGAATTGCCCATTCAAGGTACACAAGATGAACTACGCGCACAGTTGTGTTCTCAAGGGTAGCAGATGTTGAGTGCCGCCAAAGATTAGGCCTAGACTGGCGTCGCTAGCTCATGAGGCCCACCTGGGAGTGATTGGTACTGAGCAAAATTTATGAACCAGAGGATGGTGGCCAGAAATAGAGAAATATGTGGAGCAGCTTGTCAAAACCAGTCGAGGATGTCAGCAGACCCAACCCACCAGAACCAAAACACAGCAGACAGTTACCCATTGGACCATGGGAGGACGTAGTAGTTGACCTATAGACCCACATCCATCTTTGGGAAGGTTTGCCCTGGACAGGGCGGTACAGTGGCACAGTGGTTAGCGCTGCTGCCTCACAGTGCCAGGGATCCTGGTTCGATTCCGGCCTTGGGCCACTGTCTGTGCGGAGGTTGCACATTCTCCCCGTGTCTGCGTGGGTTTCCTCCAGGTGTTCCGGTTTCCTTCCACAGTCCAAAGATGTGTGGGTTAGGTGGATTGGCCATGCTAAATTGCCCTTAGTGTCAGGGAGATTGGCAGGGCAAATATGTGGGGTTACGGGGAGAGGGCCTGGATGGGGCTGTTGTCGGTGCAGGCTCGATGGGCTGAATGGTCTCCTTCTGCACTGTAGGGATTCTATGATCTATGAAAACAGCAGGAGGTAGTTTTGTTGGGGTCCATCCATAGTAAGTGAAAACCGTAGACCCATTACCTTCCTCCATTCACAGTTACAATTGAAACCCTAACCCCCTCCTCTCAGTGATGGCCGTACCCTAGAAATCATAGAATCCCTGTAGTGCAGAAGGAGGCATTCGGCCCATCGAGACTGCACCGACAACAATCCTGAGGTCACGTGCCAACCGACTCAAGAACAGCTTCTTCCCTGCTGCCATCAGACTATTGTATGGACCTACCTCGCATTAAGTTGATCTTTCTCTACACCCCAGTTATGACTGTAACGCTACTGGGGCGGCACGGTAGCACAGTGGTTAGCACTGCTGCTTCACAGCTCCAGAGACCTGGGTTCGATTCCCGGCTTGGGTCACTGTCTGTGTGGAGTTTGCACATTCTCCTCGTGTCTGCGTGGGTTTCCTCTGGGTGCTCCGGTTTCCTCCCACAGTCCAAAGATGTGCGGGTTAGGTTGATTGGCCATGCTAAAAATTGCCCTTAGTGTCCTGAGATGCATAGGTTAGAGGGATTAGTGGGTAAATATGTAGGGATATGGGGGTAGGGCCTGGGTGGGATTGTGGTCGGTGCAGACTCAAAGAGCCGAATGGCCTCTTTCTGTACTGTAGGGTTTCTATGATTTCTATGACTACATTCTGCATTCTCTCCTTTCCTTCTCTATGTACAGTATGCTTTGTGTAGCGCGCAAGAAACAATACTTTTCACTGTATCCCAATACATGTGTCAACAATAAATCAGATCAAAAATCAAGTAAAAATGAATCAAATCCCACCCAGGCCCTATCCCCGCAACCCCACACATTTACCCTGCTAATCCCTCTGACGCTCAAGGACAATTTAACATGGCCCATCAACCTAACCTGCACAAACAGCTCATTTGCTTATTCCAAGTGATATATTTTTTATCTGCCCGTATCTTGCAGGTCTCAGCTCGCTGGGGGAATTGCTTTCAGTAGAACCAACAACGCATTGCTTCCTGCAACAGTGGCCAATGTTTCATTTAATCTTTTTAGCAGCAATATTTCTCCGTCGCCATCAAGCCAATTTGCCCCCCCTGGAGAATATTCGGACTGCCAGGGGTTATAGGCTGCTGCTGTCCGACTGTTGATCAACAAATTAATATCGCCCTCAAAAATCTTCAGGGAAACACAACTTGTCTGTTCCAATTCAGTGTAATTTCCCCTGGACGCGCTGACAGGTCGCTTTTTACTTCTTGACTGTCTGCACATTTGCAGCAAATCCCGGGGATTTGTCAGCAAGCGAGGCTCAGCTGGAGAACGAAAGTGCAAATATACTCATTTGTTTCGAATTTTGATTAATGTGGTCAGGTCTCGAGAACAGCCCCCGAGTTGTTTGCCGAGGCGTTTGATACATCACTCAATCATGCCGTCTGCAATCACTTGCGGTGAGCTGTGGCGGGTGCGCTGAACGGAAGTGATTTATGTCTCCCAGGTATTTTCAAATTTAAGGCTTACATTCCTCTTGTTTTCGTCCTTCAGGCTGTTCTGTGAAGTATTGCAACACGGCTCGCTCAAGTATTCGGTATTTCTGATTAGACTTCAGCAAGGAACAAGGATAATAACATTTACAGCCTCAGTTTGTTTGGCGGTCCAATCAGACATGGAAGAAAATTGCCCCACCGCACTCCACCCCCACCCCCCCCCCCCCCCCCACCCCCCCACCACCTCCTCCCTCCACCCTCCCACCGCTCCCCACTGTGGTAAACCACTGGTAGCTTATTGCCTGTGTGTGTGCGACATGCCTGGACATGTCCCTGCCGGCCCTGCCCGGGACTCCTCCCCCCCCTGGTCCAGGTATAAAGGTGACTGCTCCCCACCCCCTGCCTCAGTCTCTGGACCAGTTCATCGGCATGGGTGTGCTCCAAGTCTTTTGCTAATAAAAGCCTATTTGTTCTTGCATTCAAACTAGTCTTTGCTCGATTGATGGTGCATCACCCACCCCACAATCTACCTGCCCTGTTTTAATGTGTTGCTATTGTTCCTTGACTACCGTAATGTGAATTAGTGATTAACAAACAAATTTGTCACAGGTGGCACTTTGATAGTCCAGACGGAGCAGCCTCAATGGGCCGAATGGCCTAATTCTGCTCCTATATCATGTGGACTCCCCGCTTCATCTACTTTAATGGTATCTATTCTTGATATCTGGTGGCGCAGTGGTTAGTGCTGCTGCCACACAGTGCCAGGGACACGGGTTTGATTCCCGGCTTGGGACACTGTCTGTGCGGAGTCGGTACATTCTCCCCGTGTCTGCGTGGGTTTCCTCTGGGTGCTCTGGTTTCCTCCCACAGCCCGAAATACATGCTGGTTAGATACATTATCCATACTAAATTCTCCCTCAGTGTACCCGAACAAGCGCCAAAGTGTGGCGACTCAGGGATTTTCACAGTAACTTCATTGGAGTGTTAATCCAAGCCTACTTGTGACACTAATAAATAAACTTAAACTTCTGTGATAATCACTGCAATAACCTGGTTTTGGACTCTGGGACTTCTCGCTTGTTGTGATATGATATAAATAACCTTCAAGTGGGCATATCATAAACTGCTGTCAATCACTACCACTGAGGCAGGATGTGATATTGTAGTCCCATGTCCTGTACTCAGTATATGGCAGCAAACACCCAAGGCATGAGCCCGATTAACATTGTACATATTTTCTCAGGAGACTAAGGAAATTTGGCATGTCAGCCACAACTCTCACCAACTTTTACAGATGCACCATAGAAAGCATTCTTTCTGGTTGTATCACAGCTTGGTATGACTCCTGCTCTGCCCAACACCGCAAGGAACTACAAAAGGTTGTGAATGTAGCCCAATCCATCACGCAAACTAGCCTCCCATCCATTGACTCTAACTACACTTCCTGCTACCTCGGCAAAGCAGCCAGCATAATTAAGGACCCCACACACCCCAGACATTCTCTCTTCCACCTTCTTCCGTCAGGAAAAAGATACAAAAGTCTGAGGTCACGCACCAACCGACTCAAGAACAGCTTCTTCCCTGCTGCCATCAGACTTTTGAATGGACCTACCTTGCATTAAGTTGATCTTCCTCTACCCCCTCGCTATGGCTGTAACACTACATTCTGCACTCTCTCGTTTCCTTCTCTATGAATGGTATGCTTTGTCTGTATCGCGCGCAAGAACAATACTTTTCACTGTATAATGATACATGTGACAATAATAAATCAAATCAAATCAAATATATGTAATCTTATCTGCGATAAGAAGCCCACATTGTTTTGCCATTCCTTGTCGTATGATTGTTCTGCTTACAGCGAAAAGAAGAATGCAACATGGTGGCAACATGGGGGACTGGCAGGGTAAATATGTAGGGTTAAGGGGATAAAGATTGGCTTGGTTTGTTGTAGGTGCAGGCTCAATGGGCCGAATGGTCCCCTTCGACACTGTTGGTGTCCAAGTGATGAGGGAGCCATGGCCTTGTACCCCAGAAAGTGCCGGCCTTTACTGATAAATACAAAGCACAAGAGGGCATTGGAAGCACCAATTCAGAAAGCAAAGGCCGGATCGAATGGCTCCTATAGTCCTCAAGTCAAAAGAAAGCAGCAGGAGAAAAACACCTAAAATCAGGTGCAATGGATTTGTCTTTAGCTCTCTGTGGCCTCTTGCTCTGTTTGTTCGAGATTGTTAGCCCAGTTGCCAATGAGAAAGGACAAGGACGGGCGAGATTTTCCGGCCGCACTCGCCCTGAAGCCGGAAAATCCTGCCCGAGGTCAACGGACCTTTCTGTCGTCTGCCCCTCGCCCACTACGATTCCTGCGGCGGGCAGAAGTGAAAAATTCACCCCGGGGAGTCAGAAATTTCCTCACAGCCGGTGATGATCTATAAAGGATCTCCTAGGAGGGTTTAAAAGGTCAGTTTTGTGCTCAGTTCATGTCCTGGCTATGAACCGGGGCAAACAGAGTTCTGCGCGGTGCCATCTGAACGCCTGATACATTGTAAAATTGGCCGAGAGCCGGGTTTGGGAGATCAAGTAGGGTATTGTCTGGTTATATGATTCAGTGAAAGCAGTGTTACATTTCTAGATGTTTAAGAAATGTTCTCTTGTGCTCAGTGACAAAGGCCACACTCATAACTCGGCCTTCCCTCTCTAGCAACCGCAGTGTGACTTCAGATGCACAATGTCAGAAGATGGATCAGCATCCCTAAGAGTTGAAGACTCCTTGCGACTGTAATCACAGCCCGAAATTACGCACAAGAACTCGGTTGCCCTCTGAGGCTTTGGAGAATGGAACAGTTAAAGCTTTGTCAGAATATGTGCTGAGGCTTTAAACTCAGAAGCAAGTTCATTCAAAGTAGAAATAGAACCGAAAATCAATGCGTCTATTTTCAATTCATTTCAGATTAATCAGCATTGTCCGTCCCTCTATGATGTCTACTCAGGGTCGCGGGTTTCTGCCATGGGTCTTCATGTGACGAAATCAGTCGGTTCTTGGTCACCAGATCTTTGGGAACACGGGGATCCAGAGAGCTGGCTTTGTTTCCTTTCCTTCTCTGCCTCTACTCTGTTTCACTATTCAAAGTTAATCCTTGTCTGACTCCTAATGCTTTAGATCCTGGGCCTGTCTCAACAGGGGAGGCGGTGGCCTAGTGGTATTATTGCTGGACTGTTAATCTAGAAACGTGGCTAATGTTCTGGGGACCCGGGTTCCAATCCTGCCATGGTAGCTGGTGGAATTTGAATTCGATAAAAGATAAGTATTTGGAATTAAAAAGCTACTGATGACCATGAAATCATTGTCAGGAAAACCCACCTGGTTCATTAATATCATAGAATCCCGACAGTGCAGAAGAGGGTCATTCAATCCATTGAGTCTGCACCAACCACAATTCCACCCAGGTCCTTTCCCCATAACCACATGCATGGTTAGGCCTAGCTAGGCCTAGCTCGGCCCCCTGACACGATGGATCAATTTAGCATGACCAATCCCCCTAACCCGCACATCTATGGACTGCAGGAGCACCCGGAGGAAACCCACGCAGACACGGGGAGAACGTGTAAGCTCCGCACAGACAGTGACCCAAGCGAGGAATCGAACCCAGATCCCTGGCACTGTGAGGCAGCAGTCCCAATCACTGTGCCACCGTGTGTTCCTTTAGGGAAGGAAATCTGCTGTCCTTACCCGGTCTGGCCTACATGTGACTCCAGAGCCACAGCAACTAGGGATGGGCAGTAAATGCTGGCCACCCATGAATGAATTTTTAAAATGCCAATGCTGCTGACAAAGCCTCATTGTAGGCCGTGGCTCACTTGGCAGCACTCGTACCTGTGAATCAGAAGGTCGTGGGTTCAAGTCCCACTCACAGGTGCTTCAGCACGAAAGGTCTAGGGTGGGCTGGCCCTCTAGCGTGGGACTGAGGGAGTGCTGCACTGTCAGAGGTGCTGGTGTTCAAATCCATGTAACAGGGGAAGTTAACCTGTTTGTTTTGGGCCAACAATTGTATAGGGTGTTGATGAGACCACATCTGGAGTATTGTGTCCAGTCTTGGCTTCTTTACTTGAGGAAGGATGTGGTGGCATTGGAGACAGTTCAGAGGAGGTTCACCAGATTGATTCCGGGGATGAAGGGATTGACGTATGAGGAGAGATTAAACAGTTTGGGCTTGTACTCGATGTGATTAAGGTATATAAAATACAGAAAAGATTGATAAAGTTAATGTAGACCAAATATGTTCTAGATTGACCCTGTGGGGCAATCTAGAACAAGAGGTCACAGGTATAGGTTGAGAGGCGGTAGATTTAAAACTGAGATGAGGAGGAACTACTTCTCGCAGAGGGTGGTGAATTTGTGGAACTCGCTGCCCCATCGCGCGGTGGAGTCTGAATCATTGAATGGTTTCAAGAAGGAGATAGATATATTTCTGATAAAAAAGGATAAGGGGGTATGGGGAACAGGTGGGGAGGTGGATTTGAGACCAGGGAGAGATCAGCCATGATCTGATTGAATGACGGAGCAGGCTCGAAGGGCTGAATTTGCCTACTTCTGCTCTGAATTCTAATGTTCCTGTAATAACTCCACAGAGGCGAAAGTCCCGTCACCAAGTTACTTTATTTACACCATACATGTGTACAGCTCTCCAGTTGCTCCCTGCTGAATGCAGGCTGGGAGTCTGACACACCTGCTTTAAATAGGGAGCATGAGGTTCCCTGATTTAACCATCAATTAGGACTCATCTGGTATCTCTTTCAACACCAACCAAATAAACTAACTCAAATTAACTTTAGGACAAATTAAGGAGGGGGAACAGCCCGAACCAAAATCAAAGTACAAAGGAAACTTAAAACATTAAATCAAAAGGTGATTAGCAGGTTCGATAATACACCCCAGCATATAATGCCCAGTGGGCATGGAAGGTGTCAACTGTGCCCGTGGATACCGCATGCTCCCTCTCCAGGGACACCTGGCCGCGAACATAGCCGCGGTAGAGGGGCAGGCAGTCAGGATGGACGACCCCGTCGATCGCCCGCTGCCTGGGCCTATTGATTGCTTGCCTCGCCAGGCCCAGGAGCAGGATCATGAGGAGATCGCCCTCCCGACCCGCCCCTCTCCGCACCAGGTGCCCGTAGATCAGGAGCGTGGGACTGAAATGCAAACAAAACATCAGTAAAAGATTTTTGAGGTAGGCAAAAAGGGAGTGCAAACTTAGACCCAAAACGTGGACATCGTCCACAGACTCTACAAGACCACACAAGGGGCAAGCTTGGGAGCCCTTGAACTGGAAAAACCTACGGTTGTGCGGTACTGCTGCGTGCAGCAGACTCATCGGGTAGTTCATACTCTAGCAAGCCAACCTCATTAGCCTGGCTGAAGTCATCACAGTTCCTAACACTCATCCTGCATCACTAAAATCAGATTATTTGGTAATTACCACCTTGATTTTTGTGGGATTGAGCTTACTGTGTGTAAATTGGCTGCTGTACTTCCTACGCTATACTTAATTGGCCGTAAAATGCTTTGGGGCTACCTGAGGTCATAAGGTGCGCTATGTGAGTGCAAAATCCCTCTTCAAGTGCCTAAGACTATCTTCGTATTCATCTCCAGATCAATGAACGCAAACGTTCTGAATAAAACCATGGCAGTTGCCAAAGTTAATACCCCTGGCATTCTATTAACCCATCTTAGAGATCAAGCAAAAATACATCCCATCTGATCATCAGCTCTGTGCTCCTGTGATCTTTTTGTTTGTCGATAGACTTCAGAATTCAATAAACAGGAACAAGGTTGTAATAATCAAACAGAGAGTTTCCTGGTTTCTCTGCAGATATGTACATTGGCTCAATGAGTGGCGGAGTCTCCAGGCTCCTTGTTGCTTCAAGAAAATCTATCTCAATGCCAGAGAATAGAAAGCTGTATACACCAGAGACAATATGCTTCATTTTCATCACCATTCTCCTGGAATATCAACATTCATACCTTGCTTACTTTGCCTTTGATCCTGAGCTTTCCATCAGGAACAATGAAGTAACATGAACAAAGAGAATTAATACCTCGGGTGCCAATACATCGTATGCATACATTGGGCAGCACGGTGGCACAGTGGTAGCACTGCTGCCTCACAGCGCCAGGGACCTGGGTTCAATTCCAGCCTCGTGTGACTGTGCGGAGTCTGCACGTTCTCCCCGTGTTTATGTGGGATTCCTTCCAGTGCTCCAGTTTCCTCCCACACTCCAAAGATGTGCTGGTTAGGTGCATTCCCTGCTGCAATCAGACTTTTGAATGGGCCTACCTCGCATTAAATTGATCTTTCTCTACACCCTAGCTATGACTGTAAGACTACATTCTGCACTTTCTCCTTTCCTTCTCTATGAACGGTATGCTTTGTCTGTATAGTGCACACGAAACAATACTTTTCACTGCATCCCAATACATGTGACAATAATAAATCAAATCAAATCAAATTGAATCATTGGCCATGCTAAATTGCCCCTTAGTGTCCAAAGATCTGCAGGTTCGGTTGATTGGCAATGCTAAATTGCTCCTTAGTGTCAGGGGGGTTAGCAGGGTAAATAAGTGGGGATACAGGGATAGGGCCTGGGTGGGATTGTGGTCGGTGCAGACTCGATGGGCTGAATGGCCTCTTTCTGCACTGTGGGGATTCTATGATTCTATGTTCATAAGTTCTTCTTCACACAATGAATGTGGAATAAACCTCCTGATAGAATTACTTGATGACATTGACAAGGGAAGACAATTCTTCTTTGGTTCAATATCCCATTTTACGTTTCTGTGAAGAGCTACAAGAAAATTTTCTCCAGGAGTTCAGGGCTCGGAAGTGGGGGGTGGCCAAAGCCATCAGTGTGGACATGGTGGGGGAGCCCAAAAGAGAAAATACCGGAAAATCTCAGCAGGTCTGGAATCATCTGTAAGGTGAGAAAAGAGCTGATGTTTCGAGTCCAGTTACTGTGAAAATCCCCTAGTCGCCACACTCCGGCGTCTGTTCGGGTACACTGAGGGAGAATTTAGCACGGCCAATGCATCTAACCAGCACGCCTTTTGGACTGTGGGAGGAAACCAGAGCACCCGGAGGAAACCCACGCAGACACGGGGAGAACGTGCAGACTCCGCACAGACAGTGACCCAAGCCAGGAATCGAGCCCCGGTCCCTGGTGCTGTGTGGCAGCAGTGCTAACCACTGTGCCATCATGCCACCAGATATCAAGAGTAGATACCATTAAAATAGATGAAGCTGGGAGTCCATAAGATACAGGAGCAGAATTAGGCCATTCGGCCCATTGAGGCTGCTCCGCCTGGACTATCAAAGTGCCATCTGTGACAAATCTGTTTGTAATTCTGTCATTCACTAATTCACGTTAAGTTAGTCAAGGAACGACAGCAACACATTAAAACAGGGCAGGTAGATTGTGGCGTGGGGAGCGACGGGGGCAGGGTGGAGGGAGGAAACTGGAGCACCCGGAGGAAACCCATGCAGACACGGGGAGAATGTGCAGACTCTGCACAGACAGTGACCCAAGCCGGGAATCGAACCCCGGTCCCTGGCGCTGTGAGGCAGCGGCGCCAACCACTGTGCCACCGTGCCGCTTGAGGTTGGGTTGAGATGAATGTGCGCAAGTAAGGCAGGAACCCTATACCATGGCGTCAGTAGGTGGATGGCTGGCTGAGGGATTTATAGCTTTGAAGAAGCGTTGCAGCAAATGGTTCATTCAAAGATCGATGGACATGCACTTAAGCCATCTCTTGTTATATGTTCTTTGTGTATTCATCCTGGCGGAGAGATCAAAGGTAAACACTCCAACCACTTCAACAGTAACACCCTTTGCCATTAAAAATAATCATATTCATAATCAGAGATTGGGGAAAATGATGAATAAGCCACCTACACACTGGCCTGTGTAAACATTTGGCCGAATAATTACAACATTCAATCACCAATGCGTTCAAGAGGATCACCATTAGTGCGCTTCAACCTTTGAAAATCAGCCCTAAAAGCTGTAAGATGGGATTTCTCTTTAGATTCATGCTAATAATGATTTTATTTGTTCACTGAATGGCTTGAGGCTGTCAGTAATTACTTTGCTTGGATCTTCAATGAGTCATTTGGGGTCCCTGGTCTCAATGTTCTCTGAAATCCAGTCAACAAAGGAATTGTTGGCTAAACTATATTGTCAAGGGCCATGATCCCAAATACTCGTGGGCCAGGGCTTTGTGTTGCTCGGGTGGCCATGTTCTCGACCCAGAAGCCCGTGAAATGATGTGAGGAGGAGATGGGGTGCGTCTCTCGTGTAGGCGCGCACTCATGCAATACTCACGGAGACACTCGCAGCGGGCTGTGCACTCGTGCAACGGGGCGGCACAGTGGTTAGCACAGCTGCCTCACAGCGCCAGGGGCCTGGGTTCAATTCCGGCCTCGGGTCCGAATAGAGTTTGCACGTTCTCCCCGTGTCTCTGGGTGCTCTGGTTTCCTCCCACACTCCAAAGACGCGCGGTTTAGGTTGACTGGTCATTCTAAATTGACCCTTAGTGTCAGGGGGATTAGCAGGGTAAATGTGTGGGGTTACGGGAATAGGCCTGGGTGGGATTGTGGTCGGTGAAGACTCGATGGGCTGAATGGCCTCCTTCTGCATTGTAGGATTCTATGATTTCAGCAGGTGGGCAATTGCTAGTCAGAAGTGTGCCCACTGACAATCAGTAGGCAAGTTAGCCCATTCAGGGGCCAATTAAACGCCATTCGATGTAGCCTGTCTGTTCCTGCTGTTGGCAGACGGGTTCATTGGCCAGGTCATGCTTTATGTTTTAGCTGCAGCCTGGATCCAGAGCGGGATGAAGCGTCCGGGCCAAAATCCAATTAACCAATGTGTTTGGAGCTGAGATCCGAGTACGGTTGTGCTGCACAGACACTCGGGAATAGTTTTAACATTGATATTTACCTTTCACGGGTAAACATCTCCCTGAGACACTCCTCAGTGGCTGTTCCCTTGAGGGAGCACATTCATAGACTCATAGAATCCCTAAGTACAGAAGGAGGCCATTCAGCCCATTGAGTCTGCACTGACCACAATCCCACCCAGCCCTATCACCATAACCACATGTATTTAGCCTAGCTGGACCCCCTTGACACTAAGGGGCAATTTAGCATGGCCAATCCACCGAACCCACACATCTTTGGACTGCGGGAGGAAACCGGAGCACTCGAAGGAAACCCACGCAGACACAGGGAGAATGTACAAACTCCACACAGACAGTGACCCAAGCCGGGAATTGAACCCGGATCCCTGGCGCTGTGAGGCAGCAGTGTTAACCACTGTGCCACCGTGCCAAAACCCTACACATACTCTTCATGTTCTTGGCGTCCGCCATCTCCCCGTCCTCTCCCTACCCTCTCCCCGTCCCTTCCCCGCCCTCTCCCCGCCCTCTCCCCGCCCTCTCCCCGCCCTCTCCCCGCCCTCCCCCTGCCCACTCCCCGCCCTCTCCCCGCCCTCTCCCCGCCCACTCCCCGCCCTCTCCCCGCCCTCTCCCCGCCCTCTCCCCGCCCTCTCCCCGCCCTCCCCCGCCCTCACCCCGCCCTCTCCCCGCCCTCCCCCTGCCCACTCCCCGCCCTCTCCCCGCCCTCTCCCCGCCCACTCCCCACCCACTCCCCGCCCTCTCCCCGCCCTCTCCCCGCCCTCTCCCCACCCTCTCCCCGCCCTCTCCCCGCCCACTCCCCACCCACTCCCCGCCCTCTCCCCGCCCTCTCCCCGCCCACTCCCCGCCCTCTCCCCGCCCTCTCCCCGCCCTCTCCCCGTCCCTTCCCCGCCCTCTCCCCGCCCTCTCCCCGCCCTCTCCCCGCCCTCCCCCTGCCCACTCCCCGCCCTCTCCCCGCCCTCTCCCCGCCCACTCCCCACCCACTCCCCGCCCTCTCCCCGCCCTCTCCCCGCCCACTCCCCACCCACTCCCCGCCCTCTCCCCGCCCACTCCCCGCCCTCTCCCCGCCCTCTCCCCGCCCACTCCCCGCCCTCTCCCCACCCACTCCTCGCCCTCTCCCTGCCCACTCCCCGCCCTCTCCCCACCCTCTCCCCGCCCACTCCTCGCCCTCTCCCTGCCCTCTCCCCGCCCTCTCCCTGCCCTCTCTCCGCTCAGCCTTTCACTGAGTGTTTGATGTTAGATGGCTGTTTACTGGCCAGCTGGTGTGGAATTGCGATCCGGGGCTGACCACAGCCAGGAGTGCGTAACATTGGCCCCATCGAGTGCGCGCAGGCGAAAAATCCAAGCCTTGGGAATGTCCCAACATGCTGTGTGGCTATGATAGATTTAGATCCCCATTTGCCCACAGATCACCTTGTGCCGTGTACCAATTTATCAATTTCTGTCTTAAGACAGAATTTGGTTCACGTTTCCATGGCGATGGTTACGTTAATCACCAAGGCAAAATATCCTTTGACCTCAGGCGGGTATTTTGGGTGCTGAGAAGGGTAATGACTGGAAAATCCCGGCCTGAGACACAACAATGGTTCATGGTGTCACCTCCAACCTTTGGTGCATTACCACTTGGGAAAATAACATCCCGAGTGATTATCTATGGAGCCCTACAAACACCAGTCCGCCATGTACCGCCATGAACATGCAATAGATTTCATTCCTGCCACGAGTGTTTTGGAAAACTGCTTGTGAGATTGTGTTAATTTTCCTTGCGTATGTTATGCTGAATGGCAAGTGGAAATGTGCTTGAGGGCACAACATATCATTGAGTGCAGAGATGTTAATAACTGAACCAGGCATAGCACTCATGATTTGTGATATTATCAGAGTCATTTGGTGTGTTATTAGCTTGTTGCGTATTTTCTTTAAATTCAGTTGTGGGACATGGGCGTCACTGGCTGGCCAGTATTTATTGCCCATCCCTAATTGCCCTTGGAGGGCAGTTGAGAGTCAACTATGGCTCTGGAGTCATATGTAGGCCAGACCAGGTAAGGACGGCAGATTTCTTTCCCCAAAGGACATTAGTGATCCAGATGGGTTTTTCCGACAATTGGTAATGGTTTCATGGTCATTAGTAGATTCTTAATTCCAGATACTTTTTATTAAATTCAAATTCCACCATCTGTCGTAGCGGGATTCGAACCCGGCTCCCCAGAACATTAGCTGAGTTTCTGGGTTAATAGTCTAATGATAATACCACTAGGCCATCACATCCCTCCTAATTGCAATTGCGTATTGCAAGCGATACATTGTTATCTATAGATATGCAAGAATGTCATTCCCAAACTATTTCAACAATTGACAGTTTGATAACCCCATTCAAACATCATCTTACGTTTGTTCAACACTACAAGCATCCAATCAGCTGAATAAACTCCCAAATCTCCTCAATGTCAACAAAATGAAGGAGATAGTCATCGACTTCAGGAAGCGTAGTGGAGAACATGCCCCTGTCTACATCAGTGGGGATGAAGTAGAAATGGTCGAGAGCTTCATGTTTTTAGGTGTCGAGATCACCAACAACCTGTCCTGGTCCCCCCATACCGACACTAAATTTAAGAAAGCCCACCAATGCCTCTACTTTCTCAGAAGACGAGGGAAATTTGGTATGCCTACTAAGACTCTCAGCAACTTTTACAGATGCACCATAGAAAGCATCCTTTCTGGTTGTATCACAGCTTGGTATGGCTCCTGCTCTGTCCAAGACTGCAAGAAACTACAAAGTGTTGTGAACATAGCCCAGTTCATCACGCAAACCAGCCTCTCATCCATTGACTCTGTCTACACTTCCCTCTGCCTTGGAAAAGCAGCCAGCATAATTAAGGACCCCATGCACCTCGGATATTTTCTCTTCCACCTTCTTCCATTGGGAAAAAGATACAAAAGTCTGAGGTCACGTACCAACCAACTCAAGAACAGCTTCTTCCCTGCTGCTGTCAGACTTTTGAATGGACCGACCTCGCATCAAGTTGATCTTTCTCTACAGCCTAGCTATGACTGTAACACTACATTCTGCACCCTCTCCTTTCCTTCTCTCTGAACAGTATGCTTTGTCTGTATAGTGTGCAAGAAACAATACTTTTCACTGTATACCAATACATGTGACAATAATAAATCAAATCAACTCAAAAAATAAACCAACCTCTCTTGGCGAGGGTAATATTCGGTTCATATTTCTCGATGAGTTGTTGAACTTGTTCGGGTTTCACTGGAGGGTAGAGGATCTCGTTCAAGCGTGGATCTCTCTGCTTAGAATTGATGAATTCTGTCATCTGGTCCACAGTTAGATATGGCCTAGTCTTTGCACCACTGAAATAGATGAAGGAAAATAGATTTCAATTACAGTGGAAGAACTTCCTACACTTTGAAATAAGATGCAGAGCGATACACTGGTTAATACTATTGCCTCACAGCGCCAGGGACCCCGGGTTCAATTCCCGGCTTGGGTCACTATCTGTGTGGAATTTGCACACTCTCCCCATATCTGAGTGGGTTTCCTCCGGGTGCTCCAGTTTCCTCCCACAGTCCAAAGATGTGGGGTTAGGTTGATTGACCATGCTAAATTGCTCCTTAGTGTCAGGGGCACTAGCTAGGGTAAATACAAGGGATAGCGCTTGGGTGGGATTGCGGTCGGTGCAGACTCGATGGGCCGAATGGCCTCCTTCTGCACTGTAGGGATTTTATGATTCTATAAAATAAAGTCTTCAATATATAGGGAATGAGACCAGAAATTCCTAGGAGTCTCAATGCTAATCTTATATACACTTTATTTTTAAGCACTTTAAATAAATCATATCAAGTTCATGGGCTTTCAACAGCCTTTCATGTAATTGGTGATAAATTTCTCTGTGCGTTACGCTTATTCCACAGACAATGAAGATGGCTTTAATTGTGTGCTGAATAAATGGATTCTTGCCATCCAGTTCCCAGTCTTACAAATCATGCTTCATGCGTGTTTAATGCAAAGTGAATTCATTCCTCCCTCTCCCTCTCTTTCTCTCACACTTTTAGTCAGGGCTGCCACATGCAGAATGCTGCAGACTTCGGTGGGACTTCAAGATCCTGCCGGCAGCCAGCGGTCTCCGTCACGGGAAAACCCGTCGTGAGGGAGGTTGGACAATTCTGGCCAAGGTTCTGACCTCCCGACTGCTGCAACTTCCTCTGGTCCTACGATCCTTCAAGGTCTCTGCCCTCCACCAACACTGGCCTCTTGTGCATCCCCAATTTTCATCTCTCCACCAATTAGTGGCTGTGCCTTCAACTGCCTAAGTTTGTGAAGTAACTTCTCAGAGGCCGGTTTCCCTCCACCAGATTCCCTTCATTTACAAACTCGATCCCACTCCTCAGTGTGCTTCAGTTACACAGTCAGAATCCGGAATGCCAATGGACCTGACACTGCTCATTATACATACACAGGTGGGACTGATCGGGCAGGCATTCATTCCCTCAATCAGGGAGCTCATACTTCAAAAGGCCAACCTCATGGGCCTCGTTGAGGTCATCACATTCTGAATTCCATGTCGGAACCTCGCTGTCTCTTTCACTCTCTCTTTTATTGTTCCTGCTCTGACCAAGACCTCAAGAAACTACAAAGGGTTGTGAACGTAGCCCAGTCCATCACGCAAACCAGCCTCCCATCCATTGACTCTGTCTACACTTCCCGCTGCCTCAGAAAAGCAGCCAGCATAATTAAGGACCCCACACACCCTGGACATTCACTCTTCCTCCTTCCATCGGGAAAAAAATACAACAGTCTAAGGTCACGTACCAACCGACTCGAGAACAGCTTCTTCCCTGCTGCCATCAGACTTTTGAATGGACCTACCTCGCACTAAGTTGATCTTTCTCTACACCCTAACTATAACTGTAACACTACATTCTGCACTCTCTCCTTTCCTTCTCCCTGATGTTTTAAAATTTATTTATTAGTGTCACAAGTAGGCTTACATTAACACTGCAATGAAGTTACTGTGAAAATCCCCTAGTCGCCACACTCCGGAGCCTGTTCGGGTAAACTGAGGGAGAATTTAGCATGACCAATCCACCTAACCAGCACGTCTTTTGGACTGTGGGAGGAAACCGGAGCACCTGGATTAAACCCATGCAGACACGGGGAGAACGTGCAGACTGCACAGACAGTGACCAGAGGCTGGGAATCGAACCCAGGTCCCTGGCGCTGAGGCAGCAGTGCTGACCACCGTGCCACTGTGACGCCCATATGCACTCTATGAACAGTATGCTTTGTCTGTATAGCACGCAAGAAACAATGCTTTTCACTGTATACTAATACATGTGACAATAATAAATCAAATGAAATCAAATCAAATCCTCCAAGACGCTCTTTACCCTCCCTCTCTTGTTCAATCTTATGATCCTAATATCACTTTATGGGGCTTAGCATCAAACTCTGTTTGATAAGGCTCCCACGAAAGGCTTTGGGACTTTTTACTCCCTTCAGTGTGCTATATAAAGGCAAGTCGCTGTTCTTTAATTTAACCTCTGGTCAGAGAATAGAGGACATGGGTACAAAATTAACAGGCCTCAAGTGTGAGCAGAAATTCAAATGCTTAACTGGGGACATGTGGAATGCTTGCAGCTTGTGTTTCCATTAAAAAAAAGTAATTTAAATAAATATGTGTTTAAGGATGAGACAGAAGGTTATTAGATTAAATGCAAACAAAGATGGTCAAATATTCTGCAGAATGCAGTGGTTCTTTTCAATGTTTTAGCTGTGGAAATGCTCTCAGGTTTGGAAGATCACTGAAGTCCAGAATATTAGATTTGAATCCTGGGGTTTCATTAAATTAGATTCGGCATTCGGAGGGAAATATCAAAGGGTCCTTTTGAAAGCTTTATTTTTAATTATTCACCTCTCTCTAGAGATTCAGGGTGATAGTACAAACTGTGAAGGTTGAACCGGCTATGTTTTAGTTTCCTCTCTTTTCAAACTATGTTAGTGGTTCAAATATTATTTGAGAGTGTCACTCTCAAGTGTGTCAAGTTCCCACTTAACCCTTGCCTTATACACAGCCCCATCTTTGACTTTTTTTCAAAGATGCTAAGCCCCATAAAGCGATATTAGGATCATAAGATTGAACAAAAGAGAAGTTAAAGAGCGTCTTAGAGGATTTGATTTGATTTCATTCGTGGGACATGGGCGTCGCTGGCTGGCCATCATTTATTGCCCATCCCTAGTTGCCTGAGGGCAGTTAAGAATCAACCACATTGCTGTGACTCTGGAATCACATGTAGGCCAGACCAGGTAAGGGCGGCAGATTTCCTTCCCTAAAGGACATTAGTGAATCAGATGGGTTTTTCCGACAATCGACAATGGTTTCATGGTCATCAGTAGATTCTTAATTCCCGATATTGCTTTTTTGAATTCAAATTCCACCATCTGCCGTGGTGGGATTCGAACCCAGGTCCTCAGAACATTAGCTGAGTTTCTGGATTAACAGCCTGGCGATAATACCACGAGGCCATCACCTCCCCTGAAAGGGTAGAAAGTTGAATAGTGTCCAATAGGCCTATTGTTAGTGCCTATGGACGAAAGTGAGCAGGCCCAAGATCCATCTTACGTTGAGTAATTGTGGCATGCTAAGTGCACTGTAACTGAGCTCACAGCGCCAGTCACCTGCGTCCAATTCCGGCCTTGGGTGACTGTCTGTGTGGGTTCCCTCTGGATGCTCGTTTCCTCCCACAGACCAAAGATGTGCAAGTTAGGAGAATTGGCCATGCTAAATTGCTCCTTAGTGTCCAAAGGTGCGTAGGTTAGGTAGATTGGCCATGGTGTATTGCCCCTTAGTGCACAAAGATGTGCAGGTTAGGTGGATTGGCCATGGTCAAATGTGTGGGATAGGGAGGAGGAGAGGGTCCGAGTGGGATGCTCTTCCGGAGAGTTGGTGCAGACTCAATGAGCCGAATTGTCTCTTTCTGCACTGTTGGGATTGTATGGTTCTACGGCTCACCACTCCAGAGGAAGAGGTTATGGGCTGACTGAGTTCCGTGATTATTTTTCTTTGGACTGGGAGATCCACTCCGGCTCCACAAAAAGCAAGTTTTCATCAAGTTCTGGAACAATTTTTCAAGTCCTTTTAATGGTTGACCAGTCGGTGTCTCAAGACCTGGTTAAAAATCACCAGAGATTGCAGTCAACCAGCTCTGGTTCATCTGACTGAATTTAGCAATCCACATTGGAAGTGGCCTATGGGACACTAAGGAGCAATTTAGCATGGCCAATCCACCTGACCTGCACATCTTTGGACACTAAGGGGCAATTTAGCATGGCCAATCCCCCTAACCCACACATCTTTGGGTTATGGAATGAGGCCTGTGTTTATTTCAGGCAGCTGCTAGGGCTGCCTTAAAAAAAAGGACCCCAGCCAACATAGCGGTGGTTTTGGTCTCCGTGCTGCTAATTTGGTTATTGTTGCGGCCGCATTTGCTGCCAACACCATGCGTGCGCAGTTGTATGTGTGGCCACCATCTTTATCGGAGGCAATGTGCAACAGGGCACAATTATTACAGCACTGGTGGCATCAGGCTAACGCTTTTGATAATCCCCTCTGTCCACAGCCCACTGCAAACCTCACAGATAGGACCGGATGGAGCAAATGGTGAATGGGAACCACCCTGTCCCGCCTATCCTCACACATCCCAACCCCCAGTTAAAATGACACATCGCGGTAGTGTCCTTTTAGAAACATATTTAAAAATGAAAGACTGGATGAAATATAGCTAGGGAGAGAGAGGGAAAGCAGCAGAGATGTAAACAGTGAAAAGGCCTCGCTCCCGAGTCCCCTCTGCTGCTGGGTTTGGGAAGTGTGGAGAATTGCCTGAAATTCCAGATCGGCCATTTAATTGGTGCGGAGGGACGGTCCACTCAGTTATCAGAGATTTCCCTACAGTGCAGATTGAGGCCATTCAGCCCATCGAGTCTGCACCCACCACAATCCCACCCAGGCCCTATCCCCCATAACCCCATGTATTTACCCTGCTAATTCCTTGACACTAAGGGGCAATTTAGCATGGCCAATCCACCCAACCTGTACATCTTTGGATACGAAGGGGCAATTTAGCATGGCCAATCCAGCTAACCTGCACATCGTTGGACATTAAGAGGCAATTTACCATGGTCAATCCACCTAACCTGCACATCTTTGGACACTAAGGAGCAATTTAGCATGGTCAACCCACCTAACCTGCACATCTTTGGACACTAAGGGGCAAATTAGCATGGCCAATCTACCTAACCTGTGCAACTTTGAATACTAAGGGCAATTTAACATGGCCAACCCACCTAATCCACACATCTTTGGATACTAAGGGGCAATTTAGCATGGCTAATCCACCTAACCAGCACATCTTTGGACTGTGGGAGGAAACCGGAGCACCCGGAGGAAACCCATGCAGACACTGGGGAGAATGTGCAAACTCCACACAGGCGGTGACCCAAGCCAGGAATCGAATCCAGATCCCTGGCACTGTAAGGCAGCAGTGCTAACCACTCTGCCGCCCATTCTTGCCAGGACACAGTGGGGAAATACACACACATTCATGCTTCATCACACTGTACAGAAACGTCAGCAAACTCTCACTTTAACTCTCTGGATATTGATCTCATCTCTCTGTCACTTTACACTAATTTCAGGTGGGCATTGCCCCCTTCTCTCTCTCTCCCCCAGTGGGTCTGTGGCATGAACCATTCTGGGGGTACGTGGGCAATGAAATAGAAGTAGAGCAGTGTTGTTGCAATTGTATCGGGTGTTGGTGAGACCACATCTGGAGTATTGTGCCCAGTTTTAGTCTCCTTATTTGAGGAAGGATGTGGTGGCATTGGAGGCAGTTCAGAGGAGGCTCACCAGATTGATTCCGGGGATGAAAGGGTTGATGTATGAGGAGAGATTAAACAGTTTGGGTTTATACTCGCTGGAGTTTAGACGGATGAGAGGGGATCTGATCGAGGTATATAAAATATTCAAAAGGATTGATAAAGTAAACATGGACCAAATGTTTCCCCTTGTGGGGCAATCATAGAAACCCTACAGCACAGAAAGAGGCCATTCGGCCCATCGAGTCTGTACCGACCACAATCCCACCCAGGCCCTATCCCCATATCCCTACATATTTATCCACTAATCCCTCTAACCTACGCATCTCAGGACACTAAGGGCAATTTTTAGCGTGGCCAATCAACCTAACCCGCACATCTTTGGACTGTGGCAGGAAACCGGAGCACCCGGAGGAAACCCACGCAGACACGGGGAGAATGTGCAAACTCCACACAGACAGTGACCCAAGCCGGGAATCGAACCCAGGTCCCTGGAGCTGTGAAATAGCAGTGCTAACCACTGTGCTACCGTGCGGCCCCTAATCTAGAACAGGAGGTCACAGGTATAGGTTGAGAGGCAGTAGATTTAAAACTGAGATGAGGAGGAACTACTTCTCGCAGAGGGTGGTGAATTTGTGGAACTCGCTGCCCCATCGCGCGGTGGAGTCTGAATCATTGAATGTTTTCAAGATGGAGATAGATATATTTCTAATAAATAAAGGGTTGAAGG
Source organism: Mustelus asterias (assembly GCF_964213995.1). Taxonomy (NCBI): domain Eukaryota; kingdom Metazoa; phylum Chordata; class Chondrichthyes; order Carcharhiniformes; family Triakidae; genus Mustelus; species Mustelus asterias. The sequence goes on along the minus strand of NC_135815.1, from coordinate 94,765,024 downwards.
GATATTAGAAGGGATGGTATGTTGCCCCTTAGTGTCAAGGGATATTTGATTGGGTGGCACGGTGGCACAGTGGTTAGCACTGCTGCCTCACAGCGCCAGGGTCCTGGGTTCAATTCCTGACTTGGGTCACTGTCTGTGTGGAGTCGACATGTCCTCCCCGTGTCTGCATGGGTTTCCTCCGGGTGCTCCAGTTTCCTCCCACAGTCCAAGGATGTGTGGGTTAGGTAGATTGGCCATGCTAAGTTGCTGCTTAGTGTCAGGGGGACTAGCTAGGGTAAATGCATGGGGTTATGGGGATAGGACCTGGGTGGGATTGTGATGGGTGCAGACTTGATGGGCCGAATATTCTCCTTCGGCACTGTAGGGTTTCTATCAGATATGAAGAACAGGTGGGGAGGTGGATTTGAGACCAGGGAGAGAGCAGCCATGACCAGATTGAATTGCGGAGCAGGCCCGAAGGACTGAGCTGACCGCTTCTGCTCCCAATTCCGATGTTCCTATGAAATAAGATTCATTATTATAAGTTTGACGACTGCGGAAAAGAAGCAGCCACCGTTGATGAGGATTTACATCTCCTGCAAAGGCCCTCATTGGACTCTGCACTGACAAGTGCACACGCTCAGAAGCACAGTCAGTGGTCGGCCATCTTGCGTTGGCTGGAATCGCTGTTCTATCTCACACAGCAGAATGGTGCCGAATATGCCCCGAGGGATTGTACTTCTGGGATCTGCCTGTGATATTTTTAAGGACAGGAGCTCGCTTGCTGTGAGAGCGGGGTGCAAAAGTGCAGCTCATTGTAATGAGGATTGAGTGATGGAAATTGCACATCATTTGAGTCGATTCCTGTAATCATCACAACAGGAGACCACTCTGACTGTGACAGAATGTGGAGACGGGGCGAACCAGGGAGGAAGTAACATTTTGAACTTGGAAAACAGGACACAGCTTTCTGACTCATTGGTTCAGTGCTTTGCGCGCCCCTGAGGAAGAATCATAGAAATCATAGAAACCCAACAGTGCAGAAGGAGGCCATTCGGCCCATCGAGTCTGCACCGACCACAATCCCACCCAGGCCCTACCCCCATATATTTACCCACTAATCCCTCTAACCTACGCATCTTAGGATTCTAAGGGGCAATTTTTAACCTGGCCAATCAGCCTAACCCGCACATCTTTGGACTGTGGGAGGAAACCGGAGCACCCGGAGGAAACCCACGCAGACACGAGGAGAATGTGCAAACTCCACACAGACATTTTTTCACAAGAGATTTTTTTCCCGAAAATTTTCTCCATTGTGACAACAGGGACTGAATATTATTGGGGGTGGGGGTGGGGGGGGTGGATTGTGGATAATCCCCCCCCCCCCCACCGCCCCATCCACCTCCTAAGCAGCTCCCCTCTCCCCCCGCCTCGCTCCCCACATCCCCCCATCGAAGCAAAGTCCGATTGCTCTACGCTAGCCCTGCCTCCAGAGCCGTAACGCCATGTGGGTGGGTTGAATGAGGACGAAGGGGGGCTACCATCCCTCACAGGGGAGGCAGGCCCACCCTCAGCAGCTGCCAGCTAATCAGAGCTGGAGACACACCTCCTGTTTTCTCTGTCTTCGTCCCTTACTGGGACTTCCCCCTGTCCTCTCGCCTGTGTTTTTTGTTTAACCTCTCCCTGTCTCTAAAAGTTTCAAGTTTTATTTATTAGTGTCACAAGCAGGCATTCATTAACACTGCAATGAAGTTACTGTGAAAACCCCCCAGTCGCCACACTCCGGCGCCTGTTTGGTTACACTGAGGGAGAATTTAGCATGGTCAATGTGGGCAGCGCAGTGGCACAGTGGTTAGCACTGCTGCCTCACAGTGCCAGAGACCCAGGTTCGATTCCTGGTCTTGGTCACTGTCGGTGCGGAGTCTGTACGTTTTCCCCGAGTCTGCGTGGGTTTCCTGCGGGTGCTCTGGTTTTCTCCCACGGTCCAAAAGACGTGCTGGTTAGGTGCATTAGCTGTGCTAAATTCTCTAACATCTGGAGGAAACCCATGCAGACACCTCATTACAGGAAGGATGTGGAAAAGATTGAAAGGGTGCAGAGGAGATTTACAAGGATGTTGCCTGGATTGAGTGGCATGCCTTATGAGGATAGGCTGAGGGAGCTCGGTCTTTTCTCCTTGGAGAGACGTAGGATGAGAGGAGATCTAATAGAGGTGTATAAGATGTTGAGAGGCATAGATCGGGTGGACTCTCAGAGGCTTTTTCCCAGGGTGGAAATGTCTGCTACAAGAGGACACAGGTTTAAGGTGCTGGGCTGTAGGTACAGGGGAGATATTGGGGGGAAGTTTTTCACACAGAGGGTGGTGGTCGAGTGGAATCGGCTGCCGTCAGTGGTGGTGGAGGCAAACTCAATAGGGTCTTTTAAGAGACTCCTGGATGAGTACATGGGACTTAATAGGATGGAGGGTTATAGGTAGGCCTAAAAGGTAGGGATATGTTCGGCACAACTTGTGGGGCCGAGGGGCCTGTTTTGTGCTGTAGTTTTTCTATGTTTCTATGTTCTATGAAGATAACCAGGAGTTAAAGGAGCACTGAACAACAGAAAGGGACCATTTAGTGCAGCAACAATCCATCGCCCCAAAAGCCACACTGTCCATGATGGAGTCTGGCCTACCTACTAATCCTGCGAGCACAAGCACAGATATAAGAAGGAGGAATTATTTCGAAGTCATCAATACTGCAGCCACAGTGGAGCTCTGAAACCAAATGCAAGGTCACACATTGTCTGACATTGAATCAAACAAGAAAAGAGGTTTCTTACTAGTCTGCAAAGATGATGTCAATCTCAGGCCGAGGGCAGATGTTATTCAAGAAAGCTTGGAATGCTTCAGCTGTGAAACTTTCTTGTGGAATGGAGTCGTTCTATAAGCAAAAATGCAAAACACATGTTACAAGCACTGTACTAACTTAGTTACGTTATTGAAAGTGATGTTGCAGACTATGGATATACCGACACTAAATGGACTACAGCAAAAATAAATAATAAACAGTTAAGATAAGACTATAAGACATAGGAGCAGAATTAGGCCACTCGGCCCATCATGTCTGCTCCACCATTCGATCATGGCTGATATTTTCCTCATCCCCATTCTCCTGCCTTTCCCCTGTAACCTTTGAACACCTTACCAATCAAGAACCTATCCATCTCTGTCTTAAAGACACTCAATGACCTGGCCTCCAGAGCCTTCTGCGGCAAAGAGCTCTACAGATTCGCCACCCTCTGGCTGAAGAAATCCCTCCTCATCTCGGTTCCAAATGGTCGTCCCTCTACTCTGATCCTAATCTCTCCTACTAATGGAAACACCTTCTCCACATCCACTCTATCCAGGCTTCTCAGTATTCTGTTAATGGATGCAACAATGGTACATATCATCAGAAACACCTCATATCATGAGCAGATAGAGTACTCCCGTGGCTTTGATAAGATCTTGGGAGAGTTCTAGTGCTGCTAATGTGAATAACCAACTGAAGCTTAAACTGTCAATTAAACGTACAATTCAAATTGGCAACTTCTCGGTGTTTCAGACAATGTCAAGCAACACCCTATTTATGCATCTTAAACTATTCTTAAGTTGACAAGAAATAGAAGCGGGTGTAGGCCGTATCCACTGACTCTGTCTATACTTCCTGCTGCCTCGGGAAAAGCAGTGCAATGACTTCAATCAGGCCATTGAGGTTGGCCTATTGGAGTATGATCTAGCTGATTAAGGAGTCAATTGATGGGCCAATCAGGGAATCTTTTCCTTGTATTTGACCGGGACTGTCAGTTCCTCTGGCACTCCCGGAGGTAGTCTGCTGACTGATAGCACTCTGTGCACTGCTGTTGGAATTGTAAATAAAGTGATTTCGGTGAAGGGGCTTCTGCCTCTGAAGACTTATTATAAGCAGCCAGCATAATCAAGGACCCCACACACCACAGACATTCTTTCTTCCACCATTTTCCACTGGGAAAAAGATACAAAAGTCTGAGGTCACGTAGCAAACGACTCAAGAACAGCTTCTTCCCTGCTGCCATCAGACTTCTGAATGGACCTACCTCGCATTAAGTTGATCTTTCTCTACACCCTGGCTATAACTGTAACACTACATCCTGCAGCCCCACCTTTCCTTCTCCTCTATGTACTCTATGTACGGGTATGCTTTGCCTGTATAGCGCGCAAGAAACAATGCTTTTCACTGTATCCCAATACATGTGACAATAATAAATCAAAAATTGAGGCAAGCCCCTTCGAGCCTGCTCCACCATTCAGTAAGATCATGGATGGTCTGATGTAGGCCTCAACCCCATTTTCCTGTCAGTTCTCCATAATCCATGACTTCTTAGTCGTGCAAAAATCTGTCCAGTTCAGCTTTGAATATATTCAATGATCCAGCCTCTCCGGTGTACAGAGTTGCAAAAATTCACAACCTACTGACAGAAGAAACTCCCCCCTCTCCCCCACCCCATCTCCGTCTTCAATGGATAACCCCTTATTCTGAAACTGTGCCCCTGAGTTCTGGATTCCCCCACCAGGGAAAAGATTCTCTCAGCATCAAGCCTGCCAAGCTCCATCAGAACCTTACAGGCTTCAAGAAGATCAGCTCCCATTCTTTGAGAACTCCAACGAAAATCGGTGGCACAATGGTTAGCACTGCTGCCTCACAGCTCCAAGGACCCGGGTTCGATTCCCGGCTTGGGTCACTGTTTGTGTGGAGTCTATATGTTCTCCCTGTGTTTGCGTGGGTTTCCTCTGGGTGTTCCAGTTTCCTCCCACAGTCCAAAGGCGTGCTGGGTTAGGCGCATTGGCCATGCTAAATTCTCCCTCAGTGTTCCCGAACAGGCGCCACAGTGGATTTGCAGAGTAATCTTATTGCAGTATTAATGTAAGCCTACTTGTGACTGCTAAGTCGATGGGCCGAGTGGCCTAATTCAGCTCCTATGTCTTATGGTCTTATAAATAAAACTTTACTTTTACTTTCAGTATAGGGCCCAACTTGCTCAACCTTTCTCATACGAAATATGTCTTCATTCTGGGAATCGACCTAGTGAACATTCTCTGAACTGCTTCAACACAATTATATTGCTCCTTAAGTAAGGAGACGAAAACTGTACATAGTACTCCAGGTGTGGTCTCATCAATGCACTGTACAGTGGTAGCAAGGTACCCCCTACCTTTATCATCTATCCCCCTTGTGTGGTGTTAATGTCCCTTTAAGAGGTTATTTTTAAAATCATGGGCAAAGCCTTCGGTGATGTCATTGTGGGATGAGAAAAAAAACTGTGCAGGTCAGGTGACAAGGGTTGTTTTTAGTTTCAGCTCTGGCCTGAGGTCTTCGAAGCAAGCTGGAAAAGAAGTCTCGTTCTCTCTCTGTTACTATTTTTGAAAATTTTACCAGTTAGCTGAAAGAAAGGCTTGTTGCCATGATGCAGTAAAGAATCAATGTTTTGTGGAGCTATCTGACTACAAACTGCTCTGAGTTTTCAAGATCATTTGAAATCAGCATTCAACCCGGGGAACTGGATTCCAGCATCATGTGAGCTTCAACCTGTGCAGTGATCAATCTGTTTAAAGGATTTTATTTATTGGATTTTGGTTTTAATTGGAACATCTGATATATAGTGGTTAAGGGTTAACATTATAATGGCTGTTTCGTTTATGTTTGTAACTGATGTGAGTTTTGCTAATTTTCTTACTATACATGTTAACTATATTCTCAAAATATACTTTGTTTGATAAAAGCTCCCGAGTGCGTCACTTGAATCACACCTAAAGTGAAACATCTCATGCTTATCCTAGCCAAATTAAACGTAAAAAACTTATGATTCAGGCAAGCTTCATAAAACACTTTGAGTTTCTGACATGAACCAAACACTTGCGATAAAAGCCAATGTTCCATATAACTTCCTAATCGCTTGGGGTATTTGCATGTTAATTTTCTGTGATTTGTGTACAAGGACACATTATCTCGCCTGACGAGCCCCCACAGAAATGTTTCAATAAGATGGGGAGGCGATGGCCTAGCGGTATTATTGCTCGACTATTAATCCAGAAATTCAGCTAATGTTCTGGGGACCTGGGTTCGAATCCTGCCTCAGCAGATGGTGGAATTTGAATTCAATTAAAAAAAATACTTGGAACTATTGTTGATTGTCGGAAAAACCCATCTGGTGCAGTAATGTCCTTTAGGGAAGGAAATCTGCCACCCTTTACCTGGTCTGGCCTACGTATGACTCCAGAGCCACAGCAACGTGGATGACTCTTAAATGCCCTCTGAAATGGTCTAGTAAGACCAAGGGCAATTAGGGATGGGCAACAAATGCTGGTCCAGTCAGTGACGCCCACATCCCATGAACGCATAAAAGAATAAAAGATCACCTTTCATTCTTCTAAATTAGAATATAGAACAGAGAACAGGCCCTTCGACCCACGATGTTGTGCCGAACATGACACCAAATTAAACTAATCCCTTCTGCCCTTGCTCCATATCCCTCTATTCCTTGCATATTCATGTGCTTATCTAAAAGCCCCTTAAACGCCCCTATCGTATCTGCCTCCACCACCACCCCTGGCAGCGTGTTCCAGACACCTACCGCTCCCGGTGTAAAAAGCAATTGCCCCTCACATCTCCTTTGAACTTTCCCTCTCTCTCCTTAAGTGCATGCCCCCTAGTATTAGACATTTCAACTCTGGGGAAAAAGGTCCAGACTAAATGATATGCCTCTTATCATTTTATAGACTTCTATCAGGCCTTCCAAGACCCAAATTCCAATAAGTATCGGCCCAACTGGCACAACATTTTCTCACAAGACAAGCCCTTGGTCCCAGGGAATCGGCCTAATGAACCTTCTTTGAACTGCATCCAAGTATGTCCCTCCTTAAATAAAGAGACCAAACTGCACACAATATTCTCGGCGAGGGTCTCTTTGAAGAAGAAGTGGCAGAAATTTAACCCTCAAAAGCAGGTGGATTGAGACGGGGTGAAAATCCTCTTCCGTTTATTGACTTGTACAGACTGGCCATTTGTGAAACCATTGATCATGAATTATAGAGGAGGCGCTTTGGAATATTTTTGTGTGGAATGGTACAATGCTTTTTTCTCCATCTCAATAACTTTAGTTATTTTTTTCTCCGCAGAGATTATACAGTGTGTGTGATGTATGTCGCACATTACACAACCGCCTGAATGAGGAAGGAGAGAATAAGGAGCAAAATGGCTTGATTTCTGCTCAACAAGTCACAATTACTTTGTTACTCACAGCACCAAGGGAGGCGATGGCCTACTGGCATTATCGCAAGAAACTCAGCCAGGGCGGCACAGTGGCGCAGCGGGTAGCGCTGCTGCCTCACAGCACCAGGGACCCGGGTTCGATTCCCGGCTTCGCTGTCTGTTTGCACATTTTCCCTGTGCCTGCGTGGGTTTCCTCCGGGTGCACCAGGTTCCTCCCACACTCCAAAGATGTGGACTGGCCATGCTAAATTGTCCCTTGGTGTCAGGGAAATTAGCAGGGGTAAATATGTGGGGTGGCGGGGGGGGATAGGGCCTGGGTGGGATTGTCGTTGGTGCAGGCTCGATGGGCCAAATGGCCTGTAGAGATTCTATGATTCTATGCTAATGTTAGAATCATAGAATCCCGACTGTGCAAAAGGCCCTTCAAGCCTGCACCGGCAGCAATCTCAGCCAGGCCCGCTCCCCAACACCCTACCCTGCTAATCCCCCTGACACTGGAGTCAATTTAGCATGGCCGATCAACCTAACCCACACATCTTTGGACTGTGGGAGGAAACTGGAGCACCCGGAGGAAACCCACGCAGGCATGGGAATAAAGTGCAAACTTCACACAGACAGTGACTTGAGGCCGGAATCGAACCCGGGTCCCTGGCGCTGTGAGGCAGCAGTGCTAACTACTGTGCCACCATGCTGCCCAAAAGTGTTCTGGGGATCCAGGTTCGAATCCTGCCATGACAGCGGTGGAATTTGAATTCAATTTTTTTAAATCCGGAAATAAGAATCTACTTGTCGATTGTCGGAAAAATCCATCTGGTTCACAAATGTCATTTAGGGAAGGACATCTGGCGTCCTTACCTGGTCTGGGCCTACATGTGACTCCAGAGCCACAGCAATGTGGTTGACTCTCAACTGCCCTCCAAGGGCAACTAGGAATAGGCAGTAAATGCTGGCCCAGCCAGCGACACCCATGTCCCACGAATGAATAAAAATAAAACACCAAGTTTCAAGGGGCATTGTTTCAATAGATCATTTGAGTTGATGTGTGTTGCTCCTACAATGTACCAAATCTTCGCTGTGACCTTGCATTCATTGTTTTGCTGTGCAGGCAATGGGAATGAGTCAGATGCCATTGCGTTTGATGCCAGGATCTGTTCAGCTTCCGCTTTTTGCACATTTATTTATTTTGCTCCGGGGTTTCAGTTGCTTACAACGAAGCAATCCTGTATCTTGGCAAGTCAATGACATTCTGCATTAATGCGTCACTGCCAATCTTCCATCAGTCGTGTTAATGTGGCGTCTCCCGCACTTTAACAAGATTAATGCATGCACCTACGGCTCATGCAGATGAAGCAACCCATTGATGGTCTGGAACCCTAGCCAAGCAAAGTCCCGTGCATTTCTTCTGGTGCACAAGTGTCCTGTGGAATGTTAATTCTTTGGGACATTATAATAACTCCAGGAATCAGCTGTGAAAGAACAGTGCTTTTATTGCACAAATAAAGTAAAGCATAAACCACAAGCCGGTGGTGAACGCAACTGGTCCCAACTGGGACAGTGCAACAATGGACTCTCTCAGGGTTTTGCTTTAAAGTAAGAAGTTTAACAACACCAGGTTAAAGTCCAACAGGTTTATTTGGTAGCAAAAGCCACACAAGCTTTCGGAGCTCTTAGCCCCTTCTTCAGGTGAGTGGGAATTCTGTTCACAAACAGAGCTTATAAAGACACAGACTCAATTTACATGAATAATGGTTGGAATGCAAATACTTACAACTAATCAAGTCTTTAAGAGACGAAACAATGTGAGTGGAGAGAGGATCAAGACAGGCTAAAAAGATGTGTATTGTCTCCAGACAAGACAGCCAGTGAAACTCTGCAGGTCCACGCAACTGTGGGAGTTACAAATAGTGTGACATGAACCCAATATCCCGGTTGAGGCCGTCCTCGTGTGTGCGGAACTTGGCTATCAGTTTCTGCTCAGCGACTCTGCGTTGTCGTGTGTCGCGAAGGCCGCCTTGGAGAACGCTTACCCGAATATCAGAGGCCGAATGCCCGTGACCGCTGAAGTGCTCCCCAACAGGAAGAGAACAGTCTTGTTTCGTCTCTTAAAGACTTGATTAGTTGTAAGTATTTGCATTCCAACCATTATTCATGTAAATTGAGTCTGTGTCTTTATAAGCTCTGTTTGTGAACAGAATTCCCACTCACCTGAAGAAGGGGCTAAGAGCTCCGAAAGCTTGTGTGGCTTTTGCTACCAAATAAACCTGTTGGACTTTAACCTGGTGTTGTTAAACTTCTTACTGTGTTTACCCCAGTCCAACGCCGGCATCTCCACATCATGACTACCATCGACACCGCAAACTACCGGTTTTGCTTTATACAGGGCTCAGTATATGAGCTCTGCCTGGTTGGTTAATTACCAATCTTTGGGGAGCTTGTATTCAGTGAGTCCAACTGGGAAGTCAATTAGTGATTCCCCCATGCAAATCCTGGGGGTTACCACAGGCATCATGCAGACTGTAATGTAATCCTGGCAACAAAAAAAACATTGCTTTTATTCCCAAGACCCAAACTATTTCCGCACTGGGTGATAATTATGTGTCAACGCCTTTGGATAAAATGTTTCTGGGTTACATAACAATAAAGTATTGCGGCACAAAGAGGTCTCTGTGGAGGACATTGTTCACTCCGCAACAGGGCCAGAGAGAGAATCCTGGGCTCCGGCATGGTGGCACAGTGGTTAGCACTGCTGCCTCACAGCGCCACGGACCCGGGTTCGATTCCCGGCTTGGGTCACTGCCTGTGCGGAGTCTGCACGTTCTCCCTGTGTCTGCGTGGGTTTCCTCCGGGTTTTCCAGTCTCCTCCCACAGTCCAGAGATCATAGAATAGATTCATAGAATCCCTGGAGTGCAGAAGGAGGCCATTCGGCCCATCGAGTCTGCATCGACCACAATCCAACCAAGGCCCTATGCTTATAACCCCATGTATTTACCTTGTTAAGCCCCTGACACCAGGATCAATTTAGCATGGCCAAATAACCTAACCCGCACATCTTTGGACTGGGCTGGTTAGGTGGATCGGCCATGCTAGATTCTACCTCAGTGTACCCGAACAGATGCCAGAGTGTAGCGACTAGGGGATTTTCACAGTAACTTCATTGCAGTGTGAATGTACTTGTGACACTAATAAATAAACTTTAATACTATCAGTGGTGATGACTGTTGAGAGTTATAGAGAAATTGAACCCAGAATATTTCTCTGAATTGAACTTGGGGGCACAGGTTCAAACTGGTAGCGGGTAATTTTAGGATTCAGTGTGCAGCAGTGCAATTCAGAGTAACATTCTGGGTTCAATTTCTCTGATGAGACTAACTATACTAACCACAAAGCTTGACCCGTGAAACACCTTGAAGTGGTTTGATTTCATTCAGGTTCTATGTTCTATAAAATGATGAAGGGGATAGATAGAGTGAACGTTCAAAGACTATTTCCTCGGGTGGATGGAGCTATTACAAGGGGGCATAACTACAGGGTTCATGGTGGGAGATATAGGAAGGATATCAGAGGTAGGTTCTTTACGCAGAGAGTGGTTGGGGTGTGGAATGGACTGCCTGCAGTGATAGTGGAGTCAGACACTTTAGGAACATTTAAGCGGTTATTGGATAGGCACATGGAGCACACCAGGATGATAGGGAGTGGGATAGCTTGATCTTGGTTTCAGATAAAGCTCGGCACAGCATTGTGGGCCGAAGGGCCTGTTCTGTGCTGTACTGTTCTATGTTCTATGTCAGTGAGTCCATGACAATTGGTGACACGTTCCCTGGAGTACGAGAAGATATTCTGTCACGATCCCTCACACCTGCTCACGATTCAACTGCGCAACAGAAAATATTGCATGGACAATGGCTGACAACCCATTGTCCATAAATAAACTTACTTCTCCTGTCCCTGAACCCTCGGGTGTGTCTGTGCAACAGAATGTTTTGGAGGCCAGCTAACAAAGACTGGATGGCTTACAACTGCATCTGGTTCGTGATTAACTCTGAAGACTCTGTCAGTTGTTGAATCTCATTCCAATATATTGTCAATACCTACTGTGCAACAGAACTTTATCATCGTGTTTCCATACCGCATAAAACACATGAAAAGCTTCAAAGAGAGAGATGGATAATAGGTAAGCAGACAAAAGGACGAGATTGAAGTCAATGGAAAAGATTCTGAGAGCCACGTGCAGTTACTGATTCGTTATGGGCCCATTACACACCCCTGTCCCGGCAATCTCACTTCACAAAGCCCGCTCACGATAAACTGGCAATGAAATAGACAGGACTCCAGCCATGCTTCCACCCTCTATTCACGAGACAACTACGGACGACAAAGGCCCAGTTCATCTCATCCGTCTCAGAATGATATTCAAATATACGTACTAAAATGGGAGTAGGCCCCTCTAGCCTGCTGTGCCATTCGATAATATCGCCCACATTATACCAGTGACAGCAACCCCAAAGTGTTTGAAGTTTGAAGGGGGAGCGATGGCCTAGTGGCATTATCGCTAGACTATTAATCCAGCCTGGGGACCCGAGTTCGAATCCCGCCACGGCAGCTGGTGGAATTTGAATTCAATAAAAAATATCTGGAATTAAGAATCTACTGATGACCATGAAACCATTGTCGGAAAAACCCATCTGGTTCACAAATGTCCTCGAGGGAAGGAAATCTGCCATCCTTATCCAGTTGGGCCTGCATATGACTCCAGAGCAACAGTGACTCTCCACTGCCCCCCAAGGGCAACTAGGGATGGGCAATAAATGCTGGCCAACCAGTGACGCCCATGTCCCACGAATGAATAAAAGAAAAGTATCGCAAGTAGGCTTGCTTTAACACTGCAATGAAGTTACTGTGAAAATCCCCTAGTCGCCACACTCCGGCGCCTGTTCGGGTACACTTTAGCACGGCCAATGCACCTAACCATAAGTCTTTCGGACAGTGGGAGGAAACCGGAGCACCCGGAGGAAACCCACACAGACATGAGGAGAACGTGCAGACTCCGCACGGGCTGTGACCCAAGCCAGGAATTGAACACAAGTCTTACTCCTCGTGCTGTGAGGCAGCAGCGTTAGCCACTGTGCCACCATGCCGTCCACGTAGCATAATTTTAATATCCTGGAGGCCATCATCAACTACAGCAAGCGTACGTCACAGGTCACACTGGATCAATCGCCTGCCATGTAATTCAGTTCAGCTCAAATCAGATTGAAGTGGGGTGGTGGCTCAGATACATGGGCAGAGTGTGCAGTTGTATATGTGGAGTGCACAGATGGTGTGTACAGGCAGGGCACATGAGTGGTATGTATGGGCATACAGGTGAGGATACATGAGGGGGGGTACAGGCAGCACGTACAGGTGAGATGTGTATGCATGGTGCATTGGTATGCAAGTGTGCACTCTTGTACATGCAGGGTGTACTGATGGGATTTACAGGCTAGGGCATGCAGCTGGTGTGCACAGGTGTTCAGGAGGGGTGTACAGGTGTGCACAGATGTAGGGCTGAAATGTCAAAGTAAAATTGTAAAGATGTACTGCTATACAGGTGTGCACAGGTGTGCAGGTGAGGTATACAGGAAGGACACACAGATCAGGTGTACAGGTGAGGTATGTGGCTGTAGAGGTGAGATAGAGTTGTACAGGCGTGTGGTGTATAGGTGCAGAGGCAAGCTGTACAGGTAAGATGCACAGGTGAGGTGTACAGGTAAGGTATATAGAGGAGATATATAGATTTGATTTGATTTATTATTATCACATGTATTAGTATACAGTGAAAAGTATTGTTTCTTGCTCGCTATATAGACGAAACATACCGTTCATAGAGAAGGAAAGGAGAGAGTGCAGAATGTAGTGTTACAGTCATAGCTAGGGTGTAGAGAAAGATCAGTTTAATATAGGGTAGGTCCATTCAAAAGTCTGATGGCAGCAGGGAAGAAACTGTTTTTGAGTTGGTTGGTAGGTGTCCTCAGACTTTTCTTAAAGTTTAAAAGTTTATTTATTCGTGTCACAAGTAGGCTTACATTAGCATTGCAATGAAGTTACTGTGAAAATTGTATCTTTTTCCTGACGGAAGAAGGTGGAAGAGAGCATGTCCGGGGTGTGTGAGGCCCTTGATAATGTTGGCTGCTTTTCCGAGGCAGCGGGAAGTGTGGACAGTGTCAATGGATGGTTTGAGTGATAGACTGGGCTTCGTTCACGACCCTTTGTAGTTTATTGCCATCTTGGGCAGAGCAGGAGCCATACCAAGCTGTGATACAACCGGAAAGAATGCTTTCAATGGTGCATCTGTAGAAGTTGGTGAGAGTTGTAGCGGACATGCCAAATTTCCTTAGTCTCCTGAGAAAGTAGAGGCGATGGTGGGCTTTTGTAACTATAGCATCCATATGGAGGGATCAGGACAGGTTGTTGGTGATCTGGAAACCTAAGAACTTGAAGCTCTCGACCATTTCAACTTCGTCCCCATTGATGTAGACAGGGGCATGTTCTCCACTGCGCTTCCTGAAGTTGATGACTATCTCCTTCATTTTGTTAAGGTGCAGAGATGAGGTGTGTAGATGAGGTATATAGGTGAGGTGTACAGTTGATGTCTATAGGTGAGGTGTATAGGTGAGGTACATGGGTGAGGTGTACAGGTGATGTCTATAGGTGAGGTATACGGGTGAGGTGTACAGGTGATGTCTATAGTTGAGGTGTATGGGGGAGGTATATAGGTCTGTCTGCGGTTTATACACCTATAGGTTGTATCACAGCTTGGCATGGCTCCTGCTCCGTCCAAGACCGCAATAAACTACAAAGGATCTTGAATGAAGCCCAGTCCATCACTCAAACCATCCATTGACACTGTCTACACTTCCCGCTGCCTCGGAAAAGCAACCAGCATGATTAAGGACCCGACGCACCCCGGACATTCTCTCTTCCACCTTCTTCCATCGGGAAAAAGATACAAAAGTCTGAAGTCACGTACCAACCGACTCAAGAGCCAACGTTTCGAGTCTGGATGACACTTCATCAGAGCTAAAGACAAAGAAAATCGGGGGGGGGGGGGGGGGGGGTGTATAATTGATCAAGATGTCACAGACAAAGGGAATGTAGCAGTCAAATATTAGCCACTGGGCTAGCTACATTCATCTTCTCAGAATACCAGAGGCTCATCCCACAATGCGGAATTTCTTTCTGGGCGGCATGGTGGCGCAGTGGTTAGCACTGCTGCCTCACAGCGCCAGGGACCCGGGTTCAATTCCTGGCTTGGGTCACTGTCTGTGCAGAGTCTGCACATTCTTCCCGTGTCTGTGTGGGTTTCCTCTGGGTGCTCTAGTTTCCTCCCACAGTCCAAAGATGAACGGGTTAGGCTAATTGGCCATGCTAAATTGCCCCTCGTGCCAGGGAGACTAGCTAAGGTGCATGGGGTTATGGGGATAAGGCCTGGGTGGGATTGTGGTTGGTTCTGACTCGATGGGCCGAATGGCCTCCTTCTGGACTATAGGATTCTATGATTCTAAGCCATAAAATCCTAGAATCCCTACAGCGCAGAAAGAGACCATTCAGCCAATTGAGTCTGCATCGACAACAATCTCACCCAGACCCTGACACCTAAACATCGCGTATTTACCCTGCTAATCCCCCTGGCACAAAGGGGCAATTTAGCATGGGCAATCGACCTAACCCGTACATCCTTGGATTGTGGGAGAAAACCAGAGCACCCGGAGGAAACCCAAGCAAACACGGGGTGAACGTGCAGACTCCGTTCAATCACCCGAGACCGGATTTGAACCCGGGTCCCTAGCGCTGTGAGGCAGCAAAGCCAATCACTATAAAGGCTGGGGGTGGTGCTCATGGCAGCCATTAAGTGATCGGAATGTGTAAATGGCAGAACAAGTCTCGCTGGTTAATTTCTCAATCTCCTTTCTGCGCTCAAAATCTCCAACACAATTGCGATCATTCTCATCTTCTTCAAACACGCTCTCAGCTCAACTGTCAAGCAGTAACCACCTTTGACAGCCATCCTCTGACTTATTTATGGCAAAGTTATTCCCGCTGGGTCCAGTCACAATGTAATGAGCAGCCTTTCAAAATAAATTAGGTTCCACACTTCAAATTTAGCGAGACCCAAGGAGAAGGATTCTCCACCGTCTCCTGTTCACTCCAATCCAAAGCCATTTCTTTGATGTTTTGTCAACTCCCCTTTCTTTTGCAAGGTTTGATGTGCCTTGCAAGGCATCACGGCATGTATTCGATATTAATGTCCTGCTGCTTTTCCTCAGTATCAGCTGAGGACTTATTCAACCGCATCATCCAAGCTGCAGGCTTTTCTGACGATATTCATTGGACTAAATGGTTCCCTTGTGTTTTCAGGGATTGCCAATTAATGATAATGGTAATCACATTCAACTAACGCAGGGGCAGAAAGCAGGTAGGCCCATTTGAAGTGGGACTTGGGCCAATTGATACTGAAGTGTTTCTGTGAGGCCGAATGCTTCTGTTGCCCTCCCAATGGATGTGACAGCGTCAGGGCGGGGCTATGCTAACCCATTTAAGTTTCTGAAGAAAGGCTTCCGCAAAGCACAGGTGATTTGGAATGACTCTGAAACAACTGGCCATTAATTTGTTACCATTGGGAAAGACGGTAAACGCGCAGCAAGTAAAATGTGTTCCCTTCTGGTTGAAGCGCATCAAAGAGTAACGCAGACCGAGAAAGGTCCCCATGGAGAAGTGGTGCTCATAGAATCCCTGCAGCGCAGAAGGAGGCCATTCAGCCCATTGAGTCTGCACCTACTGTAGAATTCTAGAATCTAGAAAACCGACAGCGCAGAAGGAGGCCATTCGGCCCATCGAGTCTGTACTGACAGCAATTCCACCCAGGCCCTATCCCCATATCCCCATGCATTTACCCTGTTAATCCCCCTGACACTAAGGAGCAATTTATCACGGCCAATCCACCTAAACTGCACATCTTTAGACACTAAGGGGCAATTTAGCATGACCAATCCCCCTAACTTACACATCTTTGGGCACTAAGGGGAAATTTAGCATGACCAATCCCCCTAACTTACACACCTTTGGACACTAAGGGGTAATTTAGCATGACCAAACCACTTAACCTACACATCTTTGGGCACTAAGGGGCAATTTAGCATGACCAATCCACTTAACCTACACATCTTTGGGCACTAAGGGGCAATTTAGCATGACCAATCCACTTAACCTACACATCTTTGGGCACTAAGGGGCAATTTAGCATGACCAATCCACTTAACCTACACACCTTTGGACACTAAGGGGCAATTTAGCATGACCAATCCACTTAACCTACACACCTTTGGACACTAAGGGGCAATTTGCCATGGCCAATCCACTTAACCTACACATCTTTGGACCACAAACCTCCATTCTCCACCCCACCAACAAATCCACCACTCTCTCAGATCCACTGTCAGCTCTCCCTCGTTACCAATAACCCAGGCGAACACCAACGCAGTCAGACATTATTGACGCACAGCCCCAGACCCATACCACTATACTGCTTGACTACACCTCCAGAAGCCACCAACTGAAGTTGATTATTCTTTTTCTCTCTTCAAAGCAAATCGGAAGAATGTTTTTTTTTCTCTCTCTGACTTCAAAGGGCACAAACATTCCGTTCAGAATTAACATAATTAGTTCAGTGCTTTGGACGGGAACAAATTGTCCTCCACATACAGGAACCTTTGCAAACTGTCACACGCAATTTGGTATGTCTGAACATTTTGTTACAACGGGTTTGTTAATGGATGTGTCTTCTGGGTTGAGGATATCTCACGGGTGTGCACTGAAGCAGCCAAATGTTAGCCATTGGGCGATCCACACTGATCTTCTCAGAATACCAGAGGCTCATCTCACAATACGGTGTCTTAATTTTTTAAAAAAATGACAATATTTTCAAGAACTATTTTGCGCAATTATTTTTTTAATTGCGTTTGACAGACACTTGCATCTTCAGAGGAATTAAGGCGATGGCCTAGTGGAATTATCGTTCGACTATTAATCCAGAAACTCAGCTAATGTTCTGGGGACCCGGGTTCAAATCCCGCCACGGCAGATGGTGGAATTTGAATTCAATAAAAAATATCTGGAATGAAGAATCGACTGATGAACCATGAAACCATCGTCGGAAAAACCCACCTGCTTCACTAATGTCCTTTAGGGAAGGAAATCTGCTGTCATAGAATCATAGAATCCCTACAGTGCAAAAGGAGGCCATTTGGCCCATTGAGTCTACACCGATCACAATCCCACCCAAGTCCTATTTCTGTAATCCCACATCTTTACCCTGCTAATTCCCTGACATTGGGGTCAATTTAGCATTGTCAATCAACCTAATCTGCACATCTTTGGACTGCCCTTACCTGGTCTGGCCTACACGTGACTCCATAGTCACAATGACTCTTAGCTGCCCTCCAAGGGCAACTAGGGATGGGCAATAAATGTTGGCCAGCCAGCGACACCCATGTCCCACGAATGAATAAAAAAAAACCCCATGAATGCGATTCCACTCAATTTACGTTTTTTTATAAATATTAATTGCAGAAATAAAAGATTGGCAGATACTAATTAAGTTACGTCATAATCGGAACTTGTTTTATTTCACTGGCGGTTGCCACTGAAGATTAACAGAGGGGCTTGAGCTGATGGTTGTTGTGGTTGACTGAGTTGTGAGTTGGGGAGCGGTAATGGGGGAGGATTTAGTTGCAAAGTGATAAGGAGCTCAGAAGAACTACTGGAATTCCCTGACAGCTCTTGGTGAAGGCTGCCACAGTACAATAGCACCATGCTTCAATTACAATGAGGTTCCCACCCTTTCTTCATAATAACATCGTGGACTGCCTGTCGAGTCTGATTTGTTGCAATCAGCTCTGTCAGGTTCCTACCTAATTTCTATCCTCCACTAATTTCTGGTGAGGCTTGGAGTGGGTGTTGCAATCTTATTAATCTCTCCAATGTGTGTTAACCTTTTTTCAATTTGTATTGTTAAGGTTAAGAGGGGGAGGGGGGGTATTGATTGATTCAGTGTCTCAAGCAGAGTTTGTATTTCATTGCACGGCCCCTTTAAAGGACCGTCAATTTAATGAGTTCATTTGTCAATTTGTTTATTTTTGTTCCATTGGTTGACTCAAAACAACATAAAAATGGACTACGTACACACCCGGGGGTGCCCTTGGAGAGGGAGCACGCACAGTCTGCTGGTACGCTTGAAGGCTTCCATGGTTGGTGGGCACCGCAAGGGTTGGAGCCCCCAAAATGTTCCTTCAATTTGATAAACTTCCTTTCAAAGTTTTGCAATTTTTGCACAGTGCCCCTTTTTGGACGGCACAGTGGTCAGCACTGCTGGTTTCCTCCGGGTGCTCCGGTTTCCTCCCACAGTCCAGATGACATACTGGTTAGGGTGCATTGGCCAAGCTAAATTCTCCCTCAGTGTACCCGAACAGGCGCTGGACTGTGGCGACTAGGGGATTTTCACAGTAACTTCATTGCAGTGTTAACGTACTTGTGACAAGAATAAAGAAACTTTAAGGGGCTGATTATGTGCTGATTAAGTTATTTGTTTTATTCGGAACTTAAAATAAAGGCATTAAAAAGGGACAGAATTTGGGATATGGTAGCGTAGTAGTTATGTTATTGGGCTAGTGGGTGGCATGGTGGCACAGTGGTTAGCACAGATTTTGATTTGATGTGACTTCTTATTGTCACATCTAATTAGTATACAGTGAAAAGTATTGTTTCTTACGCGCTATACAGACAAAGCATACCATTCATAGAGAAGGAAATGAGAAAATGCAGAACGAGAGAATGCTACAGTCATAGCTAGGGTGTAGAGAAAGATCAACTTAATGCGAGATAGGTCCATTCAGAAGTCTGATGGCAGCAGGGAAGAAACTTCTTGAGTCTGTTGGTATGTGACCTCAGGCTTTTGTATCTTTTTTCCGAGGTAGAAGAGAGTATGCCCGGAGTGTGTGGAGTTCTTAATTATGCTGGTGTTTTGCCAAGGCAGCGGGAAGTGTAGACAGAGCCAATGGATGGGAGGCTGGTTTGCATGATGGATTGGGCAACATTCACAACCTTTTGTAGTTGCTTGTGGTCTTGGGCAGAGCAGGAGCCATACCAAGCTGTGATACAACCAGAAAGAATGCTTTCTATGGTGCATCTGTAAAAATTGGTGAGAGTCGTAGCTGACAAGCCAAATTTCCTTAGTCTTCTGAGAAAGTAGAGGCGTTGGTGGGCTTTCTTAACACAGCGCCAGGGACCCAGGTTCGATTCCCGGCTTGGGTTACTGTCTGTGTGGAGTTTGCACATTCTCCCCATGTCTGCGTGGGTTTCCGCCGGGTGCTCCGGTTTCCTCCCACAGTCCAAAGACGTGCAGGTTAGGTGGATAGGCAACGCTAAATTGCCCCTTAGTGTCCCAAGATGTGTCGGTTCGGGGGGTCAGTGGGGTAAATGTGTGGGGTTATGAGAATAGGGCCTGGGTGGGATGCTCTGTCGGAGGGTCGGTGCAGATGCGATGGTCGGAATTTTCCTGCCGCGCTCACCCCTAGACAGGAAAATCCCGCCTGAGGTCAATGGAGCTTTGCATGGTCCATGTCCCATCTGCTACGATTCCCGTGGCGGGCAAGACTGGAAAATCCTGCCGATGGGTCGAATGGCCTCCTTCTGCATTGCAAGGATTTTATGATTCTAGTAATCCAGAGACCCTCGGGTTAAGGATGAAGAGACGGATACAAATTCCACCATGGTATCTGGCGAAATTTAATTCAATTACCTCCATCATTTCCCCCCAGAATTGAATAAGTTTCCTTTAAAGAATTGTTTTTTGTTCCAGTTCCCTTTTACAGCGCTGTCTGTTTGTTAATTTGATTATTTGCTCAATAAAGGGACTGTGTGGGAGTCCTCCCCTTTTCCATCAGTCATGAACTGGCATGGGAGGGGGGACGGGGACATTGCGTGTCGCAGTTCTGTACAACCATAGGTTAAGCCAATTCAGGGCCTGTCCTTTCTGTGGCCTGGGGAGGAGCCTGTGTTCCTGGGTAGTGCCGAGGTTGGAGCCCCTGTTTCCCTATTTAGATAGATCGGTTCTTGATGAATAAGGGGATCAGGGGGGTAATGGGGAAAAGGCAGGAGAATGGGGATGAGAAAATATCAGCCATGATTGAATGGCGAAGCAGACTCGATGGGCTGAGTGGCCTAATTCTGCTCCTATGTCTTATGGTCTATTTGAGGGAGCTGTTCCTCAAGTTGGGCCGAAGGGCCTATTTCCATGCCGTAAACCTCTATGACTCCATGATTGATGGGGGCAGGGTGGTGAATGTTGTCTACATGAACTTTAGCAAGGCTTTTGACAACATCCTTGAGTACAGTTTTGGTCACCTAGTTACAGGAAGGATGTAAATAAGATTGAAAGAGTGCAGAGAAGGTTCACAAGGATGTTGCCGGGACTTGAGAAGCTGAGTTACAGAGAGAGATTGAACAGGTTGGGACTTTATTCCCTGGAGCGTAGAAGATTGAGGGGAGATTTGATAGAGGTGTATAAGATTTTGATGGGTATAGATAGAATGAATGCAAGCAGGCTTTTTCCGCTGAGGCTCGGGGAGAAAAAAAACAGAGGGCATGGGTTAAGGGTGAAAGGAGAAAAGTTTAAAGGGAATATTAGGGGGGGCTTCTTCACGCAGAGAGTGGTGGGAGTGTGGAATGAGCTGCCGGATAAAGTGGTAAATGCGGGCTCACTTTTAACATTTAAGAAAAACTTGGACGGGTTCATGGATGAGAGGGGTGTGGAGGGATATGGTCCAAGTGCAGGTCAGTGGCACTAGGCAAAAAATGGTTCGGCACAGACAAGAAGGGCCAAAAGGCCTGTTTCTGAGCTGTAATTTTCTATGGTTCTATGGTTCTAGAACCATTTTCTATGGTTTCCTTTCCTGGTTCTGGTAGTCAAATGATACAACAATAATGGTTTACCAAAGCGAGTTGATTACTGATGATAGTAATCAAACTCCATCGGTCAGTCAATGTCTGCCTTCTCAGGTGGACGGAGAAGATCCCACGATACTTGACACTATTATGAAGAAAAGCGCTAAGAATTTTTCTTGTTGACCTAATCCTCAACCGAAAATCACTAAAAATGGACAGTCTAATCATTATCACATTGCTGGCCTTGAGTGCAAGATGTGCATGAATTAGCTGGTGCATCTAGTACATTACAATTATAGAATCATAGAATCTCTGTAGGGTAGAAGGAGGCCATTTGGCCCATTGAGTCTGCACCGACTACAATCCCACACAGGCTCTATCCCCACTTACACTAGCTAGTCTCCCTGACACTAAGGGGCAATTTAGCATGGCCAATCCACCTAACCTGCACATCTCTGGACTGTGGGAGGAAACCGGAGCACCCGGAGGAAACCCACGCAGACACGGGCGAATGTGCAAACTCCCCACAGACAGTGACCCAAGTCTGGGAATCGAACCTAGGTCCCTGGCACTGTGAGACAGCAGTGCTAACCACTGTGCCACCGTGCTGTCACAATGATTCCACTTCAAAAGTGCTTCTTTGGCTGGAGAGTGCTTTGGGACATCCCGACGAGGGAAACATAGAAAACGGAGAAAACGGGAGCAGGAGGCCATTCGGCCCTTCGAGCCTGCTCCACCATTCATTATGACCATGGCTGATCATCCAACGCAATATCCTGATTCCCTCTTTCTCCCACGCTATATAAATGCAAGTCTTTCTTTTTCACATGTTTTGAGGAAAATTCCAATGGTGACGGACTTTGGGAACAATTGGCATGACTGTTCCTCCCAGGCATGTTAACACTTGTCCCATTTCATATCCCACATTAGTCCCATCATGCATCTCATTTTTAAAAATTCATTCGTGGGATGTGGGTGTCGCTGGGTGGCCATCATTTATTGTCCATCCTTAGTTGCCCTTGAACTGAGTGGCTTGCCAGGCCATTTAATGGGGCAGTTGAGAGTCAACCACACTGCTGTGGCTCAGGAGTCACATGTAGGCCAGACCAAGTAAGGACGGCAGATTTCCTCTCCTCGAGGACACTAGTGAACCAAATGAGTTTTTCCGACAATGGTTTCATGGTCATCAGTAGATTCTTAATTCCAAATAATTTTTTATTGAATTCAAATTCCACCAGCTGCCATGATGGGATTCGAACCTGGGTCCCCAAAACACCAGCTGGGTTTCTGGATTAATAGTATCATGATAATGTCACTAAGCCATCACCTCCACAGATCTAATTTGCTTTTGAATGAATGTCTCCTGACAGCTTCCCCTGTCTCAGTCGAGCGCTTATTCCTTATCGTTCAAAATGTCACGAATAGAGAAGAAATAAAAGGAATAGATAAGGTAAATCACGATGAAATGATTAGTTGATGCCAAGGTTAAGCATTTAAAGTCTACAGATTGAAGGAGATTATGTTACTATATGTCAGTTTGAGGGCCAATTATCTTACCTTGGTAGAAATTTCTATTCAAGGTTATGAAGATGTCTTTTATGCTCACCTCACCCAAATAATTTGAACGAGAGCATTCTGAGCCTAAATTTAGCCATGGGTTGCCATTGGTGGAGGTAATGAAGATATTTCAGAGATGCTAAAACAGCCGCGAGAAGGGATACCTGTTTACTGAAACCTGGGAAAGAATTCCCAGAAGGGGCGGCACGGTGGCACAGTGGTTAGCACTGCCACCTCACAGCGCCAGGGACCCGGGTTCAATTCCCGGCTTAGGTCACTGTCTGTGCGGAGTCTGCACATTCTCCCCGTGTCTGTGTGGGTTTCCTCCGGGTGCTCCAGTTTCCTCTCACAGTCCAAAGATGTGCAGGTTAGGTTGATTGGCCATGTTAAATTGCCCCTTAGCGTCAGGGGGGTACATAAGTGGGGTTATGGGGAAAGGGCCTGGGTGGGATTGTTATCGGTGCAGGTGTGATGGGCCAAATGGCCTCCTTCTGTACTGTAGGGATTCTATGATTTGATGTTATTATTGAAACTGCTTATATAAACACCCTGTCATGATGTGTGCTCCAGATCACTGCCGCTCGTTCGAATGCTGTCTTTTCTCAGGAATGGTCAGTGAACTCTTCAATCATCTTGATGTTTGCATCATGGGCTTCCCTCTGCAAAAGCAGATGTCGGTTGGCAGACTTTGTTTTTCTGGTGGCTTCATGCCATCTGAACATCGAGGGAGGTGCAAACTCCCTTCTGCTGGCAAAAGGGACGGGACCGTTTGCAGACACATCATGGGTGATATGCTTGCGTTCTCTAACCTCTTTGTCCTTGGGGATGACACATGCCTTCGAACACTGAGTTTGCCTCTCCAGCTGGGGCTCTGTGCCAGTGTTCTACTTGACGGATGCTGGCACATACGGGGGGGAAACAAGTGAGCATCTGCCATCTCCTCGATTCACCAGTCAACTGCTCACTGGCGGACATGCGTGGAATAACCTGTCGGTTTCTGACAGCATTGAGTGCTGGAGCGGTTTAATGAAGTGGTCCTTTTTGTTTCCAGATGTTGCCCAGCTGTTTCTTACCGGTCTCTCCTCGGACCTTGTCAATGCACCAGCTTACGTAAGCATGGTTCCTCCGTGAGGTTTGGCTGGGTGGCATTTAGTCATATAGCAAGCAGCAGCTAAAATGGTTGGTCACTAGCCTGGACTAATAATCTAGTGAACATGAGTATAATGACCATCTTCAACAAGAGAAGACTTAACTAACACCCCCTTAACATTCAATGGTATTACTATCGCTATGTGTCAAACTGGCAACACCTTGAGAGAACTCAGTAATTTCAACCGGACAATCACATTGTTTATTAATTAATTTATTAATTTGTCCATTTATGTATTAATTCATTTATTAATTTAGTTTATTTATTCACTTCAGGGCCCATTTAATTAATTATGGGCGGCACGGTGGCACAGTGCTGCCTCGCTGCTCCAGGGACCTGGGTTCGATTCCCAGCTTGGGTCATTGTCTGTATGGAGTTTGCATGTTCTCCCAGAGTCCCAGGGTTTCCTCCGGGTGCTCCGGCTTCCTCCCACAGTCCGAAAAACATGCTGGTTAGGTGCATTGGCCGTGCTAAATTTTCCCTTAGTGTACCCAAACAGGCGCCGGAGTGTGGCGACTAGGGGATTTTCACAGTAACTTCATTGCAGTGTTAATACAAGCCTACTTGGGACTAATAAATAAACTTTATAAACTTTACTAGAAGACATCAGAGGCTGGATATTCCACTGGATATTCCACTTCAAGTGGGGTCACCCCATCTTCCTGACTCCCCAAAGCCTCATCGTCGCTGAGAAGACATCTGTAGGGGAATAGCTGTCACTTATTCTGCATGGTGGCCCAGTGGTTAGCACTGCTGCCTCCCAGTGCCGGGGACCCAGGTTCGATTTCTGACATGGGTCACTGTCTGTTTGGAGTCTGCATGTTCTCCCCATGTCTGTGTGGGTTTCCTCCAGGTGCTCCGGTTTCCTCCCACACTCCAAAGATGTGCGGGTTAGGTGGATTGGCCGTGCTAAATTACCCCTTAGTGTCAGGAGGACTAGCTAGGGTAAATGCATGGGGTTATGGGGATAGGGCCTGGGTGGGATTGTGGTCAGTGTAGACTCGATGGGCTGAATGGCCTCCTTCTGCACTGTAGGATTCTATGATACCTCATGACAAAACTCAAGAAGCTTGTCACAATCCATAACCATGCAGCCCACTTGATCAACATCCTCCTGTCTAAACATTCGGTGTAACAGTGATTAGCACTGTTGCCTCACATGCACCTCCCTAAACATTCACCCACTCCACCATTAGCACGCCTGACTGCTGTATCTACCCTAACAGAACACCAAGACATCTGTGGCCTCCTCCAGCCAGAAGGACAATGGCAGCAGACAGGAGCGATCAACGCCGTCACCCAATTCTCCTCGAAGTCAACGTCTATCCCAACCGTGATGAGTATCGCATGTCCTCCAATATCACTGGGTCAAAATCTCATAGAAATTTCATAGAAACCCTGCAGCACAGAAAGAGACCATTCGGCCCTTCGAGTCTGCACCGACCACAATCCCACCCAGGCCCTATCCCCATATCCCTATATATTTACCCACTAATCCCACTAACCTATGCATCTCAGGACACTAAGGGCAATTTTAGCATGGCAAATCAACCTAACCCGCACATCTTTGGACTGTGGGAGGAAACCGGAGCGCCCGGAGGAAACCCACGCAGACACGAGGAGAATGTGCAAACTCCACACAGACAGTGACCCAAGCCGGGAATCGAACCCAGGTCCCTGGAGCTGTGAAGCAGCAGTGCTAACCGCTGTCCGACCGTGCCGCCCTGTTAACAGGACTGACCCTTGAGGGAGAACGTTCACCACAGGGACTGCGGCAGTTCAAGTAGTCTCACCGTGATCTTAGGGCAACAAGAGATGGACAACAAATATCGGTCCTGTCAGAGACTTAAACATCCCAAGCATTCATTCTTTTTTAAGTCCATAAATCTTACCGTCGAAGACCTTTAACCTCCCAAGTTCCATTGCCCTGCTGTTCCTTCTTTACCAGGAGATCCTGGTAGAGGAGGGTCTGATGGACAGTGCCAAGGTGCCCCCTGGGCATTGCCACTTTGCCCATTGGGCAATGCCAGGGAACTCAGACTGGCACTGCCAGGGTACCATGCCCAGGCGGCACCCCCTGACCCCCTGAGAGGCCCCGATTCCTCCACCCTTCAATCCAGCGGGGTTCGGGCTGCTAGTTCCCCGAAAGTGGGGAGTTAATGTAATCCCCACTGGGGTGAAACACTCCTGGCAGGATGGGAGAGGCTAGTGGGGCCAGAGAATTCAGTCCCGGGCCCGCTAATAGCATTTAAATAGCATGTAAAATACTATTTAAATGCTAGGCCTGCCTCCCAGCTGATTTCTGGATGTGTCTGCAGAAATCCGGGCCTAGGAGACACAAGCGCGGCGCCAACGCTAGCGGGAACTCCACAAATCGACCAACGCACAATTCTCCCGGCCCACTGTGCTAAAAATTTAGCGCAGCAGGATGGGAGAATCACGGACCTCCACTTTACTACCTTTGAATGGTTTCCCCTCAACTTTCGAGTACTGTCTACTTCCCCTGTTTGTTGACAGGGGTTTCGAATGCGATAAAATGAATGCGATGGAGATTTATTAACTCATTAAGGTTCCTGGAATCAAGCGATGAAGAAGGAATGCAGACGTTAATACCAGGTCTGTGCTTTAATGCGTCTCCCACCTGTTCAAAGTTAGTTCCCACTCCAATAATTCCAACAAAATGACTCGGCTTCCATGTACAGTCAGTAGGCGTGTGAGGTCTGATATTCAGCAAGTTAAACTCAATGATGCTTCAGTAGGCCTCAACTGCAGCAGTGCCCATGAATTCAACTCTCTCAAGGGCACTGAGCGAGATAATCATTCCAGGCCACATCTCTCAATGCAAAATAACACATTAAACAAAATAGGAGGGAGAAAACTAAACGTTTCTTCGAATTATCTGATTTTTTACCTCCACCACTGAACAATGGCGAAGATAATGTTTCATCCCCTGTTTTGTCAGTCTGTTCATAAACAATATACCTCGATATATCTAAATCATTAATGAACAGATTTCAATAAAACTTGGTACATAGATCTATCCATTCGGGGCGGCATGGTGGCACAGTGGTTAGCACTGCTGCCTCACAGCGCCAGGGGCCAGGGTTCGATTCCTGGCTTGGGTCACTGTCTGTGCGGAGTTTGCACGTTCTCCCCGTGTCTGCATGGGTTTCCTCCTGATACTCCGATTACCTCCCACAGTCTGAAAGACGCGCTGGTTAGGTGCTAAATTCTCCCTCAGTGTACCTGAACAGGCGCCAGAGTGTGGCGACTCGGAGATTTTCACAGTAACTTCATTGCAGTATTAATGTAAGCCTACTTATGACACTAATAAACAAACTTTAAAGCTTTAAGAAGTCTCACAACATCAAGTTAAGGTCCAGCAAATGTATTTGGAATCACGAGCTTTTGGAGCGCTGTTCTTTCATCAGGTGAGTCGTGGGCGGGGAAAGCTCCGGGCAGCCCGCAGCAGTCTGGGAGACACCAGCAGAGGTTGTGTAGGAGGCTTCCTGCTGGGCGCCAAGGCCTCCCCACGTCTCCGGTCACCGGATTTCCGGCGCCATCAGCTCTGCACCGGAAATCAGCGTGGAGGTGAGGAAATTATGGAAATGGTAATTTAAATATATTTTAAATATCATTAGTAGGCCTGGGACTGAAATCTCCAGACCCGCTTAGCCTCTCACCATCCCCCATCTGGAGTGGTTCACTCCAGCGGGGTTTACACCAGCCCGACCCCCCTGGAGTGAAGGGAGGCCATGGAAGTCCCTCCAGGAGGTCGGGGGTAAGGGGGGGAGGTGCCCCCCAGGCATTGCCAGTCTAGCCCACTGGCACTGCCCAAGAGGCAAAGTGACGATGCCCACCTTGGCACTGCCCACCAGGCATCGGACAGTGCCAAGGGGGCATGGCCAGAGGGGGTGGGGCCTCTAGGGGCAGGGCCTCGTGTGGGGAGATCGATGGGGGTGGGGGGAGTCCCGCTGCTACTCTGCATTTGGGATCATAGGCAGAGGGAGGAAGGCCAGTGATGGCCATCGGGGTGGGGGGCATTGGCCTGCCGGGGGGGTCGGGGGGGATTGAGATTGTGGGCGAGATCAAGGCAGTCTGGGGGCTGAGGGGCTCGGGACTGACCCAGACATGTCCGGGAGGCCAGCGATCGGGGTGTGTGAGGATCGCATGGCCAACATTGCGGGGGTTGCGGGGCTGACCAGCGATTGGGAGGCCGGCAGTGCGGGGCTACTGTGCATGCGCTGGTCTTGGCACTGACAGATTGGCGCATGCGCAGTGGCCCGCTCAGTGCTACGCTGCCAGCCTCTCCAGCAGTAATAGGCCCCATGCACTGATTTTTAGCATGATTCACGCTTTGTCTCTCTGTGATGCACAGAGTGTGGGAGATTCATTTTGAAAATCTCACTGAAAAAAACCAGTGGGATTTACTCCAGCTTTTACACAAATTCGACACTTAGAATGTTTTTGGGAGAATCCCACCCGTTGTTTCCGCTGATATTATCATTCTTGTAATTGTCCTGATGAGTGCAAGATGAAAAACTTTGACAAAAATGTCTCTGCGTTCAGCAATGCTGAAAAATATTGTCATGTATACCTCAGAGATCTTCACATAAGTGGAATTCAATTTTAATGAAAGCTGAAAGTTACTTTTAAAAATTTATTCATTAGTAATGACAGCTTAACGAGGTAATTTTTTGGTGACTCTATAGACAACAAAGATACTCCATGGTGATGGTTTGCTACTGCAGCCAAGGGGCTGAATTAAAGCAGGTCAGGAACGGAAGCAGGAGCGCTGGTAAAATAGCTGGAAATTTCCCAGCAGAGGACTGTGAAGGGAATCCACAGCCCACTGCATAACGACGGACAGCCTGTTTGCATAATTATGGCCCCATTTAGGAGCCATTTTATGGGGGGGGGGGTTGCTCCTGACAGTTTGCCAAGGGGCCCCCCTCACACCATGTGGGGGACTGCCAGCCGCGTGGCAGTGGTTTACGAGGTGGCCCAGGAGGGCCATAAGAGCCAAAGGCTCAACGGCACAAAGAGGAGGCCGCAGTGATCCCCGCCTGCCGCCCTTGATTGGATGGCAAGCTAGCCGGCAAATGGCTATGCCAATCCTGCCATCAGCAAATACAGGAGGGATCCACTTTCCGGCCCAATTTTGGGGTCCCAAAGCCTGTGGTAAAATTCAGTCCTGGATTACAAAGTAGTTTCCACTGAAAATAGGCGACAGAAAAGTCTTCAATTTAAAGGAAAGATATCATGAAGATTTTAAATAGTCGCTGGCCGCAACAAATAAATAGGTCAACAAGTGCCTTCAAAATGTTGCTCAAATTGACGGTGCTTACCCTGCCCGAAGGAAGTCCACAGGAGTCCAACGCAATTTCCACACGCTTCCTGTCAGCAGAAAACATCCGGAAAATGCTGCACGGAAAAACAAAAAAAAACAAGATCGGTGATGCTAAAATTTAAACGTGTTAATGATGCATTTAAAGCCATCAAAGAACAGAAAATGCCTTATGACCCAATCCCCAAAGACAAACTACCGGTTTGTCAAATTTGCTTTATCGCTGGCTGTCGGGAACAACCCATCTGGTTCACTGATGTCCTTTAGGGAAGGAAATCTGCCGTCCTTACCCGGTCTGGCCTACATGTGACTCCAGACCCACAGCAATGTGGTTGACTCTCAACTGCCCTCAGGCAACCAGGGATGGGCAATAAATGCCAGCGATGCCCGTGTTCCATGAATGAGTAAAATAAAACCTCAATCAAATCTCCCCACGGCTCCCTCTGTTCCAGAGAAAGCAATCGCACCAATCCTAACTTTCCTAACCCATTCCATTCCAAGTGACATCTTTGTGAATCTGCTCTGTATCCTCTTGGGTGTCCTTCCTGTCACATGGTCAGAACCATATGCAGGAATCTGGTCCGTTCTGGATCTTACGGGACCCCTGGCTCAAATTCACACTTAACAAGTGCTCCATTGGCAGAAACCATGGAATACATTAACAGGATAGACAGATAGAGGTCAGCTGATCTGGAAACGGTTCAGTTTTATTTAATTGACTAATGTCACAAGTAGACTTACATTAACACTGCAATGAAGTTACTGTGACAATCCCCTAACCGCCGCACTCCGGTGTTCGGGTGCACTGAGGGAGAATTTAGCATGGCCAATGCACCTAGCCAGCATGTCTTTTGGACTGTGGGAGGAAACCGGAGCACCCGGAGGAAACCCACGCAGACACGGGGAGAATGTGCAAACTCCACACAGACAGTGACCCAAGCCGGGAATTGAACCCGGGTCCCTGACGCTGTGAGGCAGCAGTGCTAACCACTGTGCCACCATTTGATGGTAATGCGAGACAGAGCACTTACTTTTTCACGGGGATCCGGGCATCTTGATTCATCTGAAGTTTGAGCTTGGTGTACCTAAAAAACAGGACAACATTTAATCAACAGAATGGATATAGTTCTTGATGAAAAATCATGCTAAATGTTTCTTTGTAACATATCCTCAGTGCAGTTCCAAAAACAATATGGAATAAAGCCTCTTCTTCCAGTTGTCTATGCAAATAATTCTCTGTCTACACTTCCCGCTGCCTCGGCAAAACAGCCAGCATAATTAAGGACCACTTGCACTCTGGACATTCTCTCTTCCACCTTCTTCCATCGGGAACAAGATACAAAGGCCTGAGGTCACGTACCAACCGACTCAAGAACAGCTTCTTCCCTGGTGCCATCAGACTTTTGAATGGACCTACCTTGCATTAAGTTGATCTTTCTCTACACCCTAGCTATGACTGTAACACTACATTCTGCACTCTCTCTTTTCCTTCTCTATGAACGGTATGCTTTGTCTGTACAGTGCGCTAGAAACACTACTTTTCACTGTATACTAATACATGTGACAATAATAAATCAAACCAAATCAAAATCATTGTATTGACTCAGGATGCCCGACTCGAAAGGAGCAGGTAAAGACAAAATACTGTGGATGCTGGCATCTGAAACAAAAACTGAAAATGCTGGAAAACCTCAGCAGGTCTGACAGCGCCTGTGAAAAGAGAATGGAGCCAACGTTTCGAGTCTGGATGACCCTTCGTCAGAGCTGTTGTGTTGGAAAGGAACAGTATTCATTGATTAATAAGGGGATCAGGGGTTATGGGGAAAAGGCAGGAGAATGGGGATGAGGGAAATATCAGCCATGATTGAATGGCGGAGCAGACTCGATGGGTTGAGTGGCCGAACTTTGCTCCGATGTCTTATGGTCTTATTGCTAAACACAAATAAAGCAACTGCTCTGTGTCACACATAATTCCCAGCTGGGACAATAGTTCTGAAGAGCCCTCCCAGTGGTCGCCTTATAAAGTTTACATTAAGTTATAAAGGCTTACATTAACACTGCAATGAAGCTACTGTGAAAATCCCCCAGTTGCCACACTCTGGCGCCTGTTCGGGTACACTGAGGGAGAATTTAGCACGGCCAATGCACCCTAACCAGCACGTCTGTCAGACTCAGGCTCAGGCGATGAGCTCTACCTGGTCAGGCCCTTTACAGTTACTAAGGGAACCTGAATTCAGCAAGTCCCCCAGGGCGATCAAATCATGATTCCCCCATGGAACTCATGGGGGTTATCACAACTATAATTTATAAAAAGGAATCGTGGGAACATTGGGGGCAGCACAGTGGCACAGCGGGTTAGCACTGCTGCCTCACAGCGCCAGGGACCCAGGTTCGATCCCTGCTTGGGTCACTGTCTGTGCGGAGTTTGCATGTTCTCCCCGTGTCTGCGTGGGTTTCCTCCCGGTGCTCCGGTTTCCTCCCACAGTCTGAAAGATGTGCTGATTAGGTGCATTGGCCATGCTAAATTCTCCCTCAGTGTACCCAGAAGGTGCTGGAGTGTGGCGACTGGGGGATTTTCACAGTGACTTCATTGCAGTGTTAATGTAAGCCTACTTGTGACACCAGTAAATAAAGCTGAAACTTTATTTTCCTGTACAAACTTACAATGAATTCATAATAGCATAGAGGTTGTGTGCATTGGTCATGCTAAATTCTCCCTTGGTGTACCCGAACTGAATGTGGCGACTGAGGGATTTTCACAGTAACTTCATTGCAGTGTTAATGTAAGCCGACTTGTGACACTAATAAGTAAACTTTAACTTAATGTCACACACAAAGTCAAGCTTGGGCACTCAAATGCGTGCAGTATATGTGTGCAAATATTATTAATTGAAACACACACATGACTTATTTGGATTATTGCTGTTAGGGAGTAGCTTTTACCTTTATTGTCCTTCTGATAAATGAAATATAACCTGACCTTGTTACGAAGATCCTTATTTACAATAAGAGTCCCTGTGGCACAATCAGTGCTGACTTTACTCACAGTTTTCCCCCTCTCGGAGCTACAGCTTCTATTTAAATAAATGGAGAAAGACATTTGCACAGTCTGTGCACCGATGGGTCTTTATTGAATTAATATCGGAACTAGCTGCTTCACCTAGCAATTTGTCTTGCTCTGTGGTTTACACAGGAGTATGCATTGCCCAGAACATAACAATCAAAGGTGAATAATGAGGCTCTGTCACAACCCAAATGTTCAGGAGGTCAAAAGAGTGCAGCTGAAACATTTTTAAAAATATCACACGAACGCAACAGACTTGAACCCCCTCCTAAATTTCTTCATAAATTGTAGTCCAGACAGCTCATCAATTTTGACCTTCTCTATTCAGGTTTCCCTGTTGTGTTGAAATTTGGAAATTGTTTAATTCATTCATGGGACACGGGCGTCGCTGGCTGGCCAGCATTTATTGTCTATCCCTAGTTGCCCGAGGCCAGTTGAGAGTCAACCACGTTGCTGTGGCTCTGGATTCAGTAAGAAGTTTAACAACACCAGGTTAAAGTCCAACAGGTTTATTTGGTAGCAAATGCCACTAGCTTTCGGAACAGGCTTTCTCCCCTGACGAAGGGACAGCCTGTTCCGAAAGCTAGTGGCATTTGCTACCAAATAAACCTGTTGAACTTTAACCTGGTGTTGTTAAACTTCTTACTGTGTTTACCCCAGTCCAACGCCGGTATCTCCACATCATGACCGCTCTGGATTCACACATAGGCCAGACCAGGTAAGGACGGCAGATTTCCTTCCCTAAAGGTACATTAGTGAACCAGATGGGTTTTTCTGACAATCGACAATGGTTTCATGGTCATCTGTAGATTTTTAGGTGGCATGGTGGCACAGTGGTCAGCACTGCTGCCTCACAGCGCCAGGGACCAGATCCTGATCCCTCCCCTCCCCCCCCCGCCATATCCCTTGATCCCTTTAGCCCCAAGAGTTACTTCTTGGAATCAGACAACGTTTTGGCCTCAATTACATTCTGTGGTAGTGAATTCCACACATTCACCACCCTCTGGGTGAAGAAATTTCTCTTCACCTCAATTCTAAAAGGTTTACCCCTTATCCTCAAGGTACCCCTAGTTCTGGACTCCCCCACCATTGCGAATATTCTTTCTGAATCTACCCTGTCCAACCCTGTTTGCAGTCTCTTTGTGTCCTCCTCATAGCTTGCCTTCCCATCTAGCTTCGTACAGTTAGCAAACTTAGATACATTACTCTCTGCCACTTCATTTAAGTCATTGTTATAGACTGTAAATAGCTGAGGCTCCAGCCCTGCGGTGCTCCATGAGTCACGGCCTGCCAACCGCAGTTGGCACAGTCTCCAACCGGATAAACGTGAACACAGTTGCATCTTTGATGTGCCAAAGGCATCTCCTGGTATTCTCCAGCAGATCTGCAATGAGGGGAGTGTCCGTAACTGCAGCTAAAGACAAGACAGCGATCTGAGATAATGTCCCAGGTGATTTAATGCAGGGACAATAGAGAAGACAAAGATTTGTGTTTTTTCACGGCCTTGGAACATCCCCAGCATGCTTTACAGACGATGAAATACTTTTGAAGTATAACTGCTCGTGTAATGTAGAAAACAGAAAGTGGTTAGCCAGCTACCTGATATATTTTCAGAAAATGCTGGAAAATCTCAGCAGGTCTGACAGCATCTGTGTGGAGAGAGAATAGAGCCAATGTTTCGAGTCTGGATGACTCTACATCAGAGCTCTGACATAGGACCACCCAGACTTGAAACATTGACTTTGTTCTCTCCCTACAGATGCTGTCAGACCTGCTGAGATTTTCCAGCATTTTCTGTTTTTGTTTCAGATTCCAGCATCCGCAGTATTTTGCTTTTAACCTGATATATTTAGCCTCCCTCTCTCTTTATCCCTTCTGACCTATCCCCACCTTTATTTTGCTTTCACTACATGATTTAGATTAAATATATAGGGCGAACATTTCCAGCCACGCTCGCCCCAAAACCAGAAAATCCCACCTGAGGTCAACGGACCTTTCCATGGTCCGCCCCTCGCCCACTACGATTCCCATGGCGGGCGGGACGGGAAAATTCCAGTCACAGTCGCTGGTTTAGACTCCATGGGCCTCAGCGATGATCCTTCAACCTGACTGACCAGAGGCTTGCAGATGCCACAAGTCCTTATAGAGGGCGCCACATTGGACCAAACAGTGGGTGAGGAGAGCAAGTTGCCCACTTAACTGCACAAACATAGAAACCCTACAGTGCAGAAGGAGGCCATTCGGCCCATCGAGTCTGCACCGACCACAATCCCACCCAGGCCCTACCCCCACATATTTTACCCGCTAATCCCTCTAACCTACGCATCCCAGGACTCTAAGGGACAATTTTTAACCTGGCCAATCAACCTAACCCGCACATCTTTGGACTGTGGGAGGAAACCGGAGCGCCCGGAGGAAACCCACGCAGACACGAGGAGAATGTGCAAACTCCACACAGACAGTGACCCGAGCCGGGAATTGAACCCGGGTGGGATTGTTGTCGCTGCAAGCTTGATGGGCCGAATGGCCTCCTTCTGCACTGTAGGGATTCTATGATTCTCTGAAAATCTAGGCTCGTATCAAATTAACTGTGGACTTGTGGACAACTGACAGTGAGGCGAATGGGGAGCACTGTTCCTTTGTCACTGTTGACAATTGGGACAGCATGGTGGCACAGTGGTTAGCACTGCTGCCTCACAGCGCCAGGGACCCGGGTTCAATTCCCAGTTTGGGTCACTGTCTGTGTGGATAAAAGCAAATTACTGCGGATGCTGGAATCTGAAACCAAAAGAGAAAGCGCTGGAAAATCTCAGCAGGTCTGGCAGCATCTGTAAGGAGAGAAAAGAACTGATATTTCGAATCCAGATGACCCTTTGTTGGTCTGCGTGGTGTTTGCACATTCTCCCCGTGTCTGCATGGGTTTCCTCCGGGTGCTCCGGTTTCCTCCCACACTCCAAAGATGTGCGGGTTAGATGCATTGGCCATGATGAATTGCCCCTTGATGTCCCGGGGGGCCTAGGTTTGAGGGATTAGCGGGGTAAATATGTGGGGTTATGGGGATAGGGCCTGGGTGGGATTGTTGTCGCTGCAGGCTTGATGGGCCGAATGGCCTCCTTCTGCACTGTAGGGATTCTATGATTCTATGAAAATCTAGGCTAGTATCAAATTAACTGATCCTTTCTCCAGCTCTGACGAAGAGTCATCAGACTTGAAACACTGGCTCTACTCTCCCTCCACAGATGCTGTCAGACCTGTGAGATTTTCCAGCATTTCTGTTTCTGTTTCAAATTCCAGCATCCGCAGCACTTTGCCATTAACTTATCCTTTCATTTAGCATGAAAAGTATGGTTGAACGCCCAATAACTCTACAATTCCTCTCCCCCAGCACCCCAAGTTCACTGTATATATTCAGTGTCTTGTATGAGTATGCTGTGGAAATTACGTCGTAATTCCAGCTATGGCCAAATATTTAATTCACTTTCTTCTGTCAGATTAAGGATGCTCACTTCAAATAAAGCAATAAATGTAATGGAAGTATAGTTGAAAGCAGTTTTAAAAAGCTGCAGATGCTGGTAGGGAAAAATTAAGTTACAATGGTGGAAATTAAGTTATGACAAACAACTCTGTTAAGTAATGGAAAATAATTATTAGCCAAACAAGGCCTTTAGTGAGGCCAGCGCTTACACACTCAGGATAAGCGACTAATCTAAACCTTGTGTTAGTTCCATGAACACTGTCTCCAGCCTTGGCCACAGGATGGAAATAACGAAATCCCAAAAAGCAAGATATCGTGAACTGTAACTGTTACATTTTCTGTATGAATCGACAGAACACCCTGCAATGCTTTGTGCTGTATTATGTTCTCACTTGTAATTAAAACTTGGAAGTCTGAGTACTCTTAGTGCCTAGTGTTGTTTGTACCCAGGTACTTGACAATGCGTCTCACCATGTGATGGATGCAGATTTCTAATGATAAGGGACTCAGCTAACTCCATCACAGCGCTCGGAGGCCTGGCTGTGAAAAATGTCTCGCATCTTACTGTGACTTTGAATGATGTCCCCAATGTCCCCTTCAGTTTAAAAATGTGGCAGGTAAAGGTTGCAACAGCGGTCGTTGTGGCAGCGAGAATTGTTTATAAGTGCGCGGGGACTTGATTGTGGGTTGCATGGGAATAGATAATGCTGGCAGACACGTTGACTGCGAGGTGAAGGAGGAACCACAGAACCAGCTGTTTTAATAATGGAGGAGGTGGCTGGGGCAATCGAGACACTTGAGAGGGTAGGAAGTAGCCGGCAAAAATAAATGGGAACCGACTTCTGGGAAAATATGCTCCAAGTTGAAGCTGTATTAAGGGCATGGCTGGCTAAATTTGGAGTGAAATGATTTGCAAATTCAATGGTGCCACATGAGATGACTAAAATATAACTTAAGTGCTGAATCTACAATCACTGTTTCACCACAGCAGTCACAAAAACACAAAGAGAGTGTGTGACATCTGTCCCACAATATTTTCATTCCAGTTACTTTTATTTCAAATTATAATCAAACGTTATCACAGCAGCTTAAAACGGGGCTAATTGTATCTGTCAATGTCAATTGGCATGCAAGTTGTCAGGAATAAATTTATTAATCAGCATCTCGAAGCTCTGATGGGCTTGCAATATTAAATCAGTGATTTCAACTCATGCTTTAAGGCTACAGATCTCCTGCAAAATAGCTGGCTCCTAAAGATGAGGACAAAAGCTGGCAATGGAAGCTCTCCCAAACTAGAATCATAGAATCATAGAAACCCCACAGTGCAGAAGGAGGCCATTCGGCCCATCGAGTCCGCACCGACCACAATCCCACCCAGGCCCCACCCCCCACATATTTACCTGCTAATCCCCCTAACCCACGCATTTCAGGATTCTAAGGGGCAATTTTTAACCTGGCCAATCAACCTAACCCGCACATCTTTGGACTGTGGGAGGAAACCGGAGCACCCGGAGGAAACCCACGCAGACACGAGGAGAATGTGCAAACTCCACACAGACAGTGACTGTTGTTGGGGGAAGGGGGCACATTTATTTTTATTCACTTTGCAAATGATTTTACTTCCTCGTTCGCCCCCAAGACTGCAAAATCCCACCTGAGGTCAACAGTTGCCTGCCGCTCGCCCGCTCCGATTCCCGTGGCAGGTGGGACAGTAAAATTCCGTCCGTAATTCATTTACAGGACATGGGCGTGGCTGGGCCAGCATTTACTGCCCATCCCTAGTTGCCCAAGGGCAATTGAGAATCGACCACATTGCTGAGGCTCTGGGGTCACATGTCGGCCAGACCGGGTAAGGACGGCAGATTTCCTTCCCTAAAGGACAAGATGGGTTCTTCCGACAATGGTTTCATGGTCATCAGTAGATTCTCAATTCCAGATTTTTTAATTGAATTCAAATTCCACCACCTGCCGTGGTGGGATTCGAATCCGGGTACCCAGAACATTAGCTGAGTTTCTGGATTAATAGTGATAATACCATTAGGCCATTGCCTAAGGTAGCAGATAGTAACTCTATCAAAGATGCTATTATTTATTTATATTGTCAATATCTAGTTTATGGTTTATGTGTTTTGGTATATAAATTTTAGTTTGAAGAATTAAAGTTTTAAACGCAGAAAATGGGGTAAATGCAATGTAAACAAACTGGGAGGTTATCACACTCAGGAGGCCGGAATACAACCATGAAACAATGGTAGAGTAACTTAGACAAAGCATGATCTGACCAAAAACAGAAGCTGAAAATGGAAACCAAACAGCTAAACATGGAAAGGAAATACAAACTGAACCTGGGGTTTTGGAAACCAAATTGCTGGGAGGATTGAAATTGGTTGCGGCTACAAAAAGCAACACTGAACCATCCAAGCTTAAGTTCCAGCTTGGAACTGGTGTGTTCAGCTTGCAATTCACTGAGAGAAAACAGCCAAAGTACATGATAATTTGACAGACCTGCACTGTAAGCAGAGAAAAAAAATTAACTTCATCTGTCAGAGATCCTGGGTACCAGCAACTTTAGGCACTCTTAGTCAACTCTTAATACAAACCACTGGACACCATGCATCCAATGTAAGGTCTTTAAGTACTTGTGCACAAGGAGAACGCCCGTCCTCCATCCTGAAGTGGTTCTGATGTTACAGAAAACAACGTTGCAGTTATATTCAATTACAGCAAATCAGGGACAAGCATTTTGTTCACATCCTTTATTGGCATACATATTTGCCAATTAACTCCTGGCTTTTCGTCCTTTCTCATTCGATGAAAAATTGACTTTTGCTAATCCTTCATTTGTATAGCATATCCCCATATCTCGCCTTTAGTATTTGTTATGGAAAAATCCGGTCTTGCTCACCCTCTGGTGAAGGTCAAAAAGCAGAATGTTATGAGGCCTATGCAAGTGAAGATTAGCCTGAAAGCAGGCAGACTCCCTTGAAGGTCTGCAACATTCTCACAAGCTGTTACAGTGGAGGCATGATTTTTTAAAATCTGAGCATTTTAACTTCCACACATCATTCACCACATGCTATGCAGCTGAGGCGTAATCTCACTTTGAATTGTGTGAGTGTACAGGAGCTTGAAGGTTGTTTAGTTTGAAATGAGTGAAAGCATCTACAGTGGTCCTCACAAAGTCTTGTGGCAAATAAATCAAAAAGCAAATCAGCTTGGAAGTATTGGAAAAAATACCAGAACAAGAAACTGAGTCATTCAAAGTCAAGGGATTATAAACTCAAGGTTATATTATAAACTCAAGGTTTAAATATTATATTATTATATTATAAACTCAAGGTTATATTATAAACTCAAGGTTTACCTCTGAGACTGGTTGGAGCTGAGGAGAATTAAAGTGGTTTCTTGGGGATTGTAACAGGTGGTCCCAACAGATGTAAATAACTTTAAGATGTTGTGTCAACCTAATCATATTTGCTGTTTAATATACTCAATATACAATAAAATTTGTGTTTTGTTTGAGAAAAGGTGAAAGGTGTAGTTGCATAAATGGATTGTGGCATGGTGGCACTGCTGCCTCACAGTGCCAGGAATCTGGGTTCAATTCTGTCTGTGTAGAGTCTGCACATTCTCCCCGTGTCTGCGTAAATTTCCTCCGGGTGCCCCGGTTTAAAGTTAATTTATTAGTCACAAGTAAGGCTTACATTAACACTGCAATGAAGTTACTGTGAAATTCCCCTAGTCGCCACACTCTGGCTCCTGTTCGGGTCAATGCACCTAACCAGCACGTCCTTTGGACTGAGGGAGGAAACCGGAGCACTCGGAGAAAACCCACACAGACATGGGGAGAACGTGCAAACTCCACACAGACAGTGATCCAAGCCGGGAATCGAACCGGGGTCCCTGGTGCTGTGGGGCAGCAGTGCTAACCTCTGTGCCACAGTCTTCCCACAGTCTGAAAGACTTGTTGGTTAGGTCATTGGCCATGCAAAATTCTCCCTCAATGTAGCCGGAATGTGGCGACTAGGGGATTTTCACAGTAACTTCATTGCAGTGTTAATATAAGCCTACAGGTGACACTAATAAATGAACTTTATTGGTTAAAACAAGGTGTTTGGATCTCTATTTAAATGTTAACGGTCCCTAACCAGATCATAACAGTCAGGAGTAAGGTTTAACAATGTGCAATTGACTTTCTGATGTTGTTTTATTTTTTGTTGTGGTGTAGCAATTATCATTTTTGGATACGGGATACACCTCCATTAAGCCATACACAATTTGAGAGCAGCAGTTTAATGTGTAGTCATAATTTGAACGGCCAGCCACTTCAGAGCTTGGCAATAAACAGAGAGTAGATATAGTCGAGTAAAATGTTCCTTATTTGCTCTCTGGTGACTGTAAGGACATGATGAGTCTTTTAACATGCTTGCTTGTGCCACAATGCTATGCTGCCTCCATCTCTGTAAGTCCTGATCAGGCAATGGCCTGGTGATATTATCTCTAGACTATTAATCCAGAAACACCAGCCAATGTTCTGGGGACCTGGGTTCAAATCCCGTCACGGCAGATGGTGGAATTTGAATTTGAATTCCATAAAATAAATCTGGAATTCAGAATCTACTGATGACCATGAAACCATTGCCGATCATCGGGTCAATCTTATCTGGTTCATTAGTGTCCTTTAGGGAAGGAAATCTGTTGTCCTTACCCGGTCTGGCCTACATGCGACTCCAGAGCCACTGCAATATGGTTGACTCTCAACAACGCTCTGAAATGGCCCAG
This sequence comes from Mustelus asterias, assembly GCF_964213995.1. NCBI lineage: Eukaryota > Metazoa > Chordata > Chondrichthyes > Carcharhiniformes > Triakidae > Mustelus > Mustelus asterias. The sequence continues at coordinate 94,724,424 of NC_135815.1, read as the reverse complement.
CAAGCCGCTCAAGTTTCAAGGGCAACTAGGGATGGGCAATAAATGCTGGCCCAGCCAGCGATGCCCACATCAGATGAATGAGTAAAAAAATGCTCTGGAACAATTTGGATTGATAGTTTCCGCCCAGTTATTCCATGTTCTACATTTATGAAGTTGCTTGATTGCTCACTGTTACTCGAGTTGATCACAATGTGACCTTTCATACTGATAACCTGTATGAATCATTCTCCTCTATTTTGGGTATCAAGACTGAATTCAACCTAAATACAAGGTTACCAAAGGTGGACTAAAGCTCTAGAATCCCTACGGTGCAGAAGAAGGCCATTCGGCCCATCGGGTCTGCACCGACACCAATCCCACCCAAGCCCTCTCCCCACAACACCATGCATTTAGCCCCCTTGACACTAAGGGCCAATTTAGCATGGCCAATCCACCTAACCTGCACATCTTTAGACTCTGGAAGGAAGCTAGAGCACCCGGAGGAAACCCACGCAGACACGGGGAGAACGTGCAGACTCCGCACAGACAGTGACCCAAGCTTGGATTCGAACCCAGGACCCTGGCACTGTGAGGCAGCAGTGCTAACCACTGTGCCACCGTGCTGCCATCTGAACAACTTGAGCCTTGTTGGTGTGTTAGTATTACCGCATGCGCAACAAATGTAGTGAGAGTGGTTACAAGACTGGGAGGGTGGATTAACCGGGACCTGTCCACCTTTAAAAGCATGCCATCAATCCTTCCCCAAGAATACCTTTCCCTGTCACAGCATCACCACCGTAACGTTTACTCCCTCTCCTGTATTCTTTTGTGTCTGTTAGAATTGTCACATCCAATCTGTCAATTTGAAATATTTTCACCAAATGTCCAAATTACCTAAACAAAAAATAGAAAGTGCCGGAAAGACTCAGCAGGTCTGGCAGCAGCTGCGGAGAGAGAAACAGACTGAGCGTTTCAAGTCCAATTTGACTCTATGGGTGGAATTTTCCCGTCCTGCCCACCATGGACATGGTAGAGGGCGGGACATGGACCGTGCAAAGGTCTGTTGACGTCGGGTGGGCTTTTCCAGCCGCATTCGCCCCAATGCTGGAAAATCCCACCCTCAGACTCAAACTCGGACTTAGACTCTTTCTTTCTCTGTCACAGATGCTGCCAGGCTGGCTTAGGTTTTCCAGCGCTTCATGTTTTCATTTCAGACCTCCAGGGCAGCAAGGTGGCACAGTGGTTAGCAGTGCTGCCTCACACAGCCAGGGACACGGATTTAATTCCCGGCTTCGATCACTGTCTGTGCAGAGTCTGCACGTTCTCCCCGTGTCTGTGTGGGTTTCCTCCGGGTGCTCCAGTTTCCTCCCACACTTCAAAGATCATAGAATCCCGACAATGCAGAAGGAGGCCATTTGGCCCATCGAGTCTGCTCCGACTACAATCCCATCCAGACCTTATTCCCGTAACCCCATATATTTACCCTGCTTATCCCCCTGACACTAGGGTCAATTTAGCATGGCCAATCCACCTAACCCGCACATCTTTGGACTGGGAATTACTAGCTATGGATACATGGAAGTCTGCCTTAGTGCACCAGAATTCCAATTCCCAGGATAAAACCGAAGCACCCGGAGGAAACCCACGCAGACATGGGGAGAACGTGCAAACTCCACATAGACAGTGACCCAAGTCGGGAATCAAACCCGGGTCCCTGCTGCTGTGAAGCAGCAGTGTTAACCGCTGTGCCACCGTGGTGCCCATGTGTGCAGATTTGGTTGATTGGCCATGCTAAATTACCCCTTAATGTCAGGGGGACTAGCAGGGAAAATAAGTGGGGCTGTGGGTATAGGGCCTGGGTGGGATTGTGGTCGGTGCAGGCTCGATGGGCCAAAGGGTCTCCTTCTGCACTGCAGGAATTCAATGATTCTATGATCTGTAGTAGTTTGCATTTCGCCCAAGTTACCTGGATCCCCAAAATATTCCAGTAAACAGTTAATTGAGGTCCCACTACACTGACCATAAAAATCAAACACACAGGGTGGAATTTTACTGGCACGTCCGTCCGAGTTTCGTACGATCCCACCCGAAGCCAATGGATAACGCCATTCTCCGAGCCTAGACTTCCCCGGAATCTTGGTGGGTGTGCAAGTAAAATTCCGGCAACAGTGTAAAACAAGGACACACAGTAGTCACGACTCTAAAACATGTGACAGTAAACTGGCAGCGGGGAATGTAAATGAAAATAAAGAGTGATGTAAAGGGGCTGCGACGTGTTATTGTTCATTTAATGCTATCGCACAGAATGTACAATATTGAATTTAGACCATGAGACAGATTGACCTAAACCCCAGGGTGTTGATTCCATTGTGGGAATTGGAATTCTGGTGCACTAAGGCAGACTTCCATGTTTCCATAGCTAGTAATTCCCAGAACTGATAGCTAATCTGTTGCCAGGGGGTTTATAGCTTGAGGGGCGCCACTCCACATCAAGCGTGGTTGACCCAAGCATCTTCCTCGCTCTTACCACCAGCCATTGGAAGGATTTTTGAAGGTTGACACTCAATGGGGGGAGTTTTCCCATCCAGCCCACCATGGGAATCGTAGCGGGTGGGAGGGGGGTGGGTGGAAAGATCCATTGATGTCGGGCAGGATTTTCTGGTTTTAGGGTGAGCACTGTTAGAATATAACCGGTGACAACTTTGCATTGGATGTAATGTGACCAATGGTAACAAGCTGTAAGGGTCAGCTGACCAATAAACCATGAAACCAGTTACAGAATGATATGATGGTCAGCTGACTCACTATAAGTAAGAACCTGTTGGGAATGGTGGGGAGCTTGGAGTGGCCCAGGGCAAGGCCTCAAGTTTGGAGCAATGAAGTTTTTTTTATTGAACCCTTTCTTTGATGTATAAGTTGGAATAAGTTTTGTTGTATGCTTATTGTCTGCATTTGAAGAGTTCCTTTTGAAGAAACAAGCGCGGCCGGAAAACCTCGCCCACTGTGTTTGGCCGCATTATGAATGCACCTTCCTTGGCCATCAAGTCCTGGCGTGGGACTCGAACCCACAGCTTGGGACTCAGGGGCAGAGACATTACCCACTGCACTCACAAGACGTTGTGGGAATAAAGATAACAAATTTTTAACGGTTGTGATGCATGCAGCAGTGTTTTAGAAAATGCTGAAACCAGTGAAATAAATAAAAAGCACAGTGACCAAACTTACACTTTGTGCAATAGTGTGTCCCTCGACCTGTTCTGTGCCAGCAAGTTTGTTGCTAAGCTGAATAGTGCGTCAGTCCATTCCTGCAGAGACAAAGAGAGAAGGATATTTTCCAAGTGTTAGTTGTTCGTATGCCAACTTTAGAAGGCTTGAAATTGCCACACATTTCCGCCACCTGCACTGTCATATAGACCAGGATGTAATATCTGTCAAAGTCATAGAGGTTTACAGCAAGGAAACAGGCCCTTTGGCCCAATATGTCCATGCCGCCCAGTTTTTAACCACTAAATGTCCGCTTTTGGCCCATATCCCTCTAAACCCATCTTCCCCATGTAACTGTCTAAATGCTTTTTAAAAGATAAAATTGTACCCTCCTCTACTACTACCTCTAGCAGCTCGTTCCAGACACTCACCACTCTCTGTGTGAAAAAATTGCCCCTCTGAACCCTTTTGTATCTCTCCCCTTAAACCTACGCCCTCTAGTTTTAGACTCCCCTACCTTTGCGAAAAGATGTTGACTATCCAGCTGATCTGTGCCCCTCATTATTTTATTGACCTCTATAAGATCACACCTAAGCCTCCTGCGCTCCAGGGAAAAAAGTCCCAGTCTATCCAGCCCCTCCTTATAACTCAAACCATTAAGTACCGATAGCGTCCTAGTAAATCTTTTCTGCACTCTTTCTAGTTTATGACTCCTCTACCTTTGGTAAAAAATGTTGACTATCCAGCTGATTTATGCCTCTCATTATTTTATAGACCTCTATAAGATCACCCCTAAACCTCCCATGCTCCAGGGAAAAAAAAGTCCCAGTCTATCCAGCCTCTCCTTATAACTCAAACCATCAAGTCCTGGTAGTGTCCTGGTAAATCTTTCCTGCAACATATACATTTCTTCATATGACAAACAGAATTGATACAACACTGGATGGATCAAGCAATACACATGGAGTGAGGGACTGATTCTGGCATGCTTGACTCATGTACAAATGCTGCGATGATCTGGATGGGCCAAATGGCCACTTACCGTGCTGTACTTTCAAGCTAGCCTATCTGGATTCAATTGCACTTTGACAAGTCTTACACTGGGCAGTGGGGGAATGATGTCAATTGCAGTAGAGGTATCTCAAGCTCAGAAGTATATCTTTATGTGATGTGGGACTGGTCAGGGTCAAACAGGATATGATCAGGAAGAAAATAAGTTGATAGCAGCAAGATCAAAGACCAGGAGGAATGTGGCAAAAGATAGGAGCAACCTATCAAAGGTTCATTGACAGGAATGCTAGAGGTGTTGTGAACAAGATCGCAGATTTCATGGCTACAAGTGTGGGATTTTTTTTTCTGCATGAGACATGATTTAGACCAAAGGTACTCGGTGAAATTTTGAAACTAAGTAAGAAACGGAATGAGCAGGATTTAAACCTACATGGAGAAACCCCACTGAACTTCAAGTCCATTGCCTTAACCACTCGACCATGACTGCTGGGACTTGAGAGGTATTGTTAACCCTCAGCGATGGACTAAGTGGTTTGATTGTGTTCGGGAAGGACATCAAAGGAAGTGGGCTGGATCTTTTAGTTTGCAATGGCGTAGGTGCTTAAGTGGGATACAGGGACAGTGAAGTCACTGTGAAAGTCCCCTAGTAGTCTCACTCCGGTGCCTGTTCGGATACACTAAGGTAGAATTTAGCATGGCCAATCCACTGAATCTGCGCATCTTTGGACCGTGGGAGGAAACCGGAGTCCCCAGAGGAAACCCATGCAGACACGGGAAGAATGTGCAGACTCCGCACAGACAGTGACCCAAGCCGGGAATTGAACCCGGGTCCCTGGTGCTTTGAGGCAGCAGTGCTAACCACTGCACAACCGTGCTCCCAGAATCCTGGCTCGCATTTAAAGTTAGGGTGCTGAAGTGTTTTTAGAAGGAAAATAAGGGACTGTTGCAGGATACCGCTCATATTAATATAACCTGAACTATTTAATTCTCTCCAACCTCCCATTAACGTATTTCACGGATATGTGCGTGCCTGGGTTCCTTCCCTTCGTTCTTCTTATATCTTCTTTCTTCTTTCTGTTCATCAGTAGCATTGCCCAGTTCCGAAGAAGTCTCTACATGTGAAACATTATCTGTTTTCTCTCTGACACTGTCTGGCCTGCTGAATGTTTGTAGGGATTTTGTTTGCATTCACATACCACGAGAAAGGGCATTGCCCCTCGGAGGTTGATGGCCTTTCTAAAGTTTAAGTAACTCGAGTAATCAGTTATTTTTCTCTTCCCAATTAGAATAGCTATGCAGTCTCTCCATTTCAAAATAAAACTATATCTTATCTGGAGAAAGTTTTGGTTACTTGGGGATCTCCCCCTCTCTTGCTTCCCTCCCCCAGAAGTCTGATTGCAATCAAGAACTGACCCCGAAAGGAATCATGGTCTTCAATCAAAGTTATATCAATTTGAGGTGGTCTTTTCCAACTAGTTTTCTCCGCTCATCACCTGAAGTGGTTGACTGTAACAGCAGCAACATCCTGGGGGTTACCACTGATCAGAAACTGAAACAGATCGGCCATGTACAAGAGTAGATCGGAGGCTGGGAATTCTGTGGCGAGTAACTCACCTCTTGACTCCCTAAAGCCTGTCCATCATCTGCAAGGCACAAGTGAGGAGTGTGATGGAATGTTCCCCACTCGCCTGGATGAATGTGGTTCCAACAATCAAGACGCTCCACATAGGGGTGGCACGGTGGCACAGTGGTTGGCACTGTTGCCTCACAGCGCCAGGAACTTGGGTTCGATTCCCGGTTTGAGTCACTGTCTGTGCGGAGTCTGCACGCTCTCCCCGTGTCTGCGTGGGTTTGCTCCGGGTGCTCCGGTTTCCTCCCAAAGATGCGCTGGTTAGGTGAATTGGCCATGCTACATTCTCCCTCAGTGTACCCGAACAGGCGCCGGAGTGTGGCGACTCGGGGATTTTCACAGTATCTTCATTGCAGTGTTAATGTAAGCCTGCTTGTGACACCAATAAGTAAATAAAATAAACTAAAAACCATCCAGTGCAAAGCAGTCCTGCTTGATTGGCACCCCATTCACTACCTTAAACATTCATTCCCTCCACCACAGATGCAGAGCAGCAGCAGTGTGTACCATTAATAAGATGCACTGCAGCAACTCACAAAGGCTCCTTTGACACACCTTTGAAACCTGCTACCCTCTACCATTGCGAGGGACAAGGGCAGCAAGCGCATGGGAAAACGATCACCTGCAAGTTCCCCTTCAAGCCGCCATTCTGACTTGGAACTCTATTGCTGTTCCTTCACTGTCACTGAGTCAAACCAGGAATTCCCTTCCCCGTTGCACTGTTGGCATACCGATGTTTAAAGTTTTAAAAGTTTATTTATTAGTGTCACAAGTAGGCTTACATTAACACTGCAATGAAGTTACTGCGAAAATCCCCTAGTTGCCACACTCCGACACCTGTTCGGGTACACTGAGGGAGAATTTAACACGGCCAATGCACCTAACCAGCAAGTCTTTCGGACTGTGGGAGGAAACTGGAGCACCCGGAGGAAACCCACGCAGACACGGGGAGAACGTGCAGACTCCACACAGTGACCCAAGCTGGGAATCGAACCCGGGTCCCTGGCGCTGTGAGGCAGCAGTGCTAACCACTGTGCCGCCGTGCTGGGCTGCAGCAGTTCCAGAAGGTGGCTCACCAGCCCCTTCTCAAGAGCGGTTAGAGATGGGAAACAAATGCTGGCCTTGGTAGCTGTGAAATATCTTTGGAAAAATGGTCGGCCGCACTTGGTCGAGGTCATCAGGTTACGCTGAGGCTTCATATGTTTCATATGAAGCAATTTTTTAAAGCGGCATCTCGGCCTTTTGGCTAAGATGCAAATGAGCTCAAGTCTTGGAGGAGGATCCTCCCCCTTCTCCAATCAGCTTGGCTCATGTAGATCGGGCCCAGGACAGGGTGGTTTGGTCGCTCGCCCTGTCTTGTCAGCCTGGATCGGAAATGTCTCAACTTGTTGAGACTCTGAATTGGATTTGATTTGATTGAATTGGAAAAGTATTAAAAAAAAGTCACAGCTGGGCACAGTGCTGTCCTTGTACAACATCCTAATTTCCAGCAGGGGTCGCTGGAACGCTGACGGATAGTTTTGTGTTTTGCTTTCACTGTAAGTGCTGAGGCTGATAAAAACTTCTCGGCTGGAGATCCAGTCAAGATCAGGAAATTTAAAGCAAGTCAGATTATCTGCGGGGCTGTGTACGGCCTGTCATCCGTACTGGCGGTACATGCACCGACTGTGCCACGCGTCAGGAGCCTTTCCCAGCTTCCAACACCACACTTTACCAGCTCCTTCAGTGACAAAATTGGTAGATTAGCGGCTCACAGTGAATATCATGACGACTGGTGTTATCCCTGGCCTCTGCACAGTGGTTAGCGCTGCTGCCTCACAGCGCCAGGGACCCGGCCTCAATTCCTGTCTTCGGGTTATTATCTGTGTGGAGTCTGCACGTTCTCTCCCAGTGTCTGCATGGTTTTCCTCCGGGTGCTCCGGTTTCCTCCCACGGTCTGAAAGACGTGCTGGTTAGGGTGCATTGGGAGTGCTAAATTCTCCTTCCGTGTACCCGAACAGAGTGTGGCGACTCGGGGATTTTCACAGTAACTTCACTGCAGTGTTAATGTAAGCTGACTTGTGGCACTAATAAATAAACTTAAACTAGCTCATCTCAGCACTAATGAGGCCATAGCCTATAAAAGCAACGACTCTTGAGGGGCAATTAAAGACTTTGGTCGGTATTTTGCGACCTCGCTTGGGTGAGGCTCGTAAAATCCCGCCCGAGGCCAACAGAGAATTCCGTTCTGCGATTCCGATTCTGGGGCGGGTGTGGCAGCACAATTCCAGCATTTTTCACCCTTCCCATTAGTCTTTTAAAAATTCATTCATGATACATGGGCGTCGCTGGATGGCCAGCATTTATTGCCCATCCCTAGTAGGGCAGTTGGGAGTCAACCACATTGCTGTGGCTCTGGAGTCACATTAGGCCAGACCGGGTAAGGACGGCAGATTTCCTTCCCTAAAGGACATTAGTGAACCAGATGGGTTCTTCCAACAATGCTTTCATGATCATCAGTAGATTCTCAATTCCAGATGTCTTTTTTATTGAATTCCAATTTCACCATCTGCCGTGGTGGGATTTGAACCCCGGTTCCCGGGACGTGAGCTGAGTTTCGTGGATTAATAGCAGGCGATAACACCACTAGGCCATCGCTTCCTCTTAGTGACTACTGATGGACAAGGAATGCATGTGGATGTCACATTAGTCATGATGTGGAGATGCCGGCGTTGAACTGGGGTAAACACAGTAAGAGTTTTAACAACACCAGGTTAAAGTCCAACAGGTTTATTTGGTATTTGCTACCAAATAAACCTGTTGGACTTTAACCTGGTGTTGTTAAAACTCTTACTGATATCACATTAGGACAGAGTCGGTCTCAACCCTGAATTTGCTGCCCCTTGAATAATACACTGGGGCTCTGTGCGTCCTGCAGATATGCAGAATAGTGCCCAGCACCTACTGGCCGTATTCAAGCAAGGGCTTCGAGATGAGGAGGGGCGAGTGGAAAAATTGGGGAGACAAAAATAATTCAAATTATACTTAATAAAAATATTAACGAGTTCAGAACGGTGAACTACTGCCAAATTGGTCACCATGTAGCTGACGTCAAAACTCTCCCTACGTTCTGTGACTTGTTCCTGAAACATTAAATAAATACAAGATTAAGTGAGTGATTGCATAATCCCAACCGTCAGCACTTAATCTGTTGAGTGGCTTTGCAATAAACTAATGCGGTGCACTGAACACGGGAGTATAAAGCTTTGTATTTCGGGCAATTGCTTAATTAGCCACTTCAACATACAATAGTTGAAGTCAAGCTTGCATTTTGTGCATTGGCTGCCTTCAACTTCTAATCTTTAAATGGTTCAACTGTATATTGAGATCCTGCCAACTTTCCCTTTAGCTACGACTCATAAAATTACATTCAATATAGCACTTAAAATATCTGAAGAAGGTTTTACAACAACAGCGGTTAGCACTGCTGCCTCACAGCGCCAGGGACCCGGGTTCGATCCCGGCCTAGGGTAGCTGTCTTTGTGGAGTTTTCACCTTTTCCCCGTGTCTCTGTGGGTTTCCTCTGGGTGCTCTGTTTTCCTCCCACACTCCAAAGATGAGCAGGTTAGATGGATTGGCCATGCTAAATTGCCCCTTAGTGTCCAAGCATGTACAGGTTGGGTGGATTGGCTGTGCTAAATTGTTCCTTAGTCTCCAAGGATGTGCAGGTTACGTGGCTTAGCCAAGGGATATGTGCATGGTTGAGGGCATCGGGTGGGACAAAGGCCTTGGGTAAAATACTCCTTCAGAGAGTCGGTGCAGACTCAATGGGCCAAGTGGCTTCCTTCTGCACTGCAGGGAGTTTGGATGGAGTTTGGATGAATTTGTAACTCATGGGGGTCTCATGGGGTCGCTTGCAGGCCTCACAAGAGCCCTTAAGCCTGTTGGTGGTCAGAGTCCTCATTGCTCGCATTGGAACCACTCCTGACCTCTCTTCCCACAAATTGCTACTCCTGCTCCTATTTTGAACATTTGTATGATATAACTGGAGCTAATCCTTGCCTACGTTTTATCAGCATGACCTCCTCATCCATTGTTCAAGTCAATGTCTATTTTTAGAGATATATAATGCTTACCACCTAACCCCAATTAAGCATAATTAACATACAGTTAACGTTTGCGGCTTTGTAATGTCAATGCATGAGCCAATTCTCATTAATCTAGTAAACTGTTAATGTGCCCATCCAATCCCTTAGTGAGAACATTGTTGAATCCTCCCATTTCCTTGTAGTGCCGATGATTCATCTGTACAAAGCCCCATCGTTCAGCAGGGTGTAGCAGGAGGTGGGCTTACAATGTCAGCAGTAGGTTGCATTTCCACTTTGTCAGAAGGTGTCAGAAGGTTGTGGGTTCAAGTCCCACACCCAAGACATCATCTAGATTCACACTTCTGTGTAGCATTTGAAGGAGTTCCGCACTGTTGGAGGTGCTGTCTTCCGGATGAGACTTCAGACCGTAGACTTATTTGCGGTCAGGTGGATTTAAGGTATCCCATGATATACGCAGAGAAACAGAGGAGCCGTTTCCATTGTTCAGCCAACAGTTACCAATGAACCCAAAAGCTAAAAACAGATGGTTGCGAGGAGATGGCAGTGAGGAAGATAGCAGCAGACTTCGAGAAGGTACAAGTAGACGGGTGAAATGGGGAGGCACATGGTAAATTGTCCCCTTAGGCACAACACAAGACCATGTGACCCTTACTCTGCTGTGTTGCCCTTAAAGTGTTCCTTAAAGGGCAACACAGCAGAGTAAGGGTCACATGGCCTTGTGTTGCCCTTAAAGGGACAATCACTACACAAATGCAGTTTGTGGAAGAGTGATGCATTTTGGGTGGAAAAAGGCTGTATAAACTAAACAGTATTGTTTTAAAGGAGGTGTAAGAGCAGCAAGACCCCAGGGATCTCGTCAAGAAATATTAAAGATGGCAGGACTAAATTGATCAAGCTGTTAAAAAAATTGTGGATCTTTAGCTTTATAAACAGGTGAAGAGAGTTCATCCCAATGTGCTATATCAATGCATTCGTGTTCTAATATTGTATTTGTGACAGGAAAATCAAAATGCCACTGGTCATAGTCTTTATCAACTTGCAGGTTGAGTTGGTAGTTAAGAAGGCAAGTGCAATGTTAGCATTCATTCCGAGAGGACTAGAACACAAAAGCAGGGATGTACTGCTGAGGCTTTATAAGGCTCTGGTCAGATCGCTTTTGGAGTATTATCAGCAATTTTGGGCCCTGTATCTAAGGAATGATGTGTTAGTCTTGGAAAGGGTCCAGAAGAGGTTCACGAGAATGATCCCACGAATGAAAGGCTTGACGTATGAGGAGCATTTGAGGACTCTGGGTCTGTACTTGATGGAGTTTAGAAGGATGAGGGGGGGACTTCATTGAAACGTACAGAATGCTGAGAGGCCTGGATGGAGTGGATGTGGAGAAGGTGTTTAAATCAGTAGGAGAGACTAGGATCCGGGGGCACAGCCTCAGAGTAAAGGGACAACCCTTCAGAACCGAGATGAGGAGGAATTTCTTCAGCCAGAGAGTAGTGAATCTGTGGAACTCATTGCCACAGAAGGCTGTGGAGGCCGGGTCATTGAGTGTATTTAAGACAGAGATAGCTAGGTTCTTGATTGGTAAGGGGATCAAACGTTCCGGGAAAAAGGCGGGAGAATGGGGTTGAGAAACATATCAGCCATGATCAAACATGTGCGGGTTAGGTTGACTGGCCATGCTAAATTAATCCTAGTATCAGGGAGATTAGCCAGGGTAAATATGAGGGGTTACAAGAATAGGGCCTGGGTGGGATTGTGGTCGGTGCAGACTCGATGGGCCGAATGACCTCCTTCTGCACTGTAGGAATTCTATGATGCTATGAATGGCGGGGCAGACTCGATGGGACGAATTCTGCTCCGATATCTTATGGTCTTATTATGGTCTTAGAACACGCCATACAGCAGTTACCTCAATAGCAGCAGTTAGGTGTAAAAGTATTTAATTGAGAAAGTTGGTAGTATTGATAAAAGAGATGGCTTTTTGGAGATTTCAAAAGAGATTAATTAAACTAGATCATTTGCACTGCATAATTTGCGTTTTGTTGAATCAGTACAAGCAGAGATTAAAAAGACCCACGATTAACATAAATCACCAGAAAATGAGCTAAAGCGCTTCTTTCAAAGAGATTATTTGCCGCAGGGCTTTGTGTATACACTTCTCAAGCAAATGTTCCTGCTGCAACCACTAATTCTGTCCACAAGAGGTCACAGGGAAAATCCACGGAGGCAATTTCTTCGATTTAATACAAATGAATTTAAACTGTCCCCCCTGCAACAGAGAAAGTCCATATAATGGAAACCTGAAATAAAAACAGATAACGCAGAAAACACTGGTCGGGTCAGGTAGTATCGGGTCAGGAGAGAAAGAGAGATGAGAGTGGCATTGACCGTGTAACGCCAACTCTGTTTCTCTCTCCAAATATGTTGCCCGATCAGTTAGACGCTTCCAGCGTTGTCTATTTTTATTCCTCAGATACTGATAAAAAACACAATTCTCTCACATATTGCATGGGCTGTTGGGCACCAGACAGCATGAGATCAGGACAGGACAAAATTCAACTCACGGCCTGAGTTTACTTTGACAACAAATGTCACAAATGTGGGGACTAAAATAAATCAGATGTGCATCCAGTTTCCTATCACGTACTGGGAGCCAATTTTAGCTAACACCCTCAACCTGAGAAGATAATAGATGCTCTTCTTCCATCCCAAAAACTAAAACACATCATTCAGTTAAATTATGCATTTTAATATATCAACCAGGCCAAATTTTCAAGATTAATATTGTAAACTTTTTAACTGGCGCTTGCGGTTTTAAGAAAATTAATCGTAGGATCATACAAACTTGGGCGGCATGGTGGCACAATGGTTATTTGGAATCATGAGCTTTCGGAGCACTGCTCCTTCATCAGGTGAGTGGAGAGGTGGGTTCACAAACATGGCACATGTAGACAGAGACACAGTTGCAAATAATGGTTGGAATGCAAGTCTTTACAGGCAATCAAGTCTTTACAGGCACAGACAGTGCGAGCGGAGAGAGGGATAATCACAGGTTAAAGAGGTGCGAATTGTCTCAAGCCAGGACAGTTAGTAGGATTTTGCAAGCCACCCCAATCCAATGCCTGCTTCTCCACATCATGGCACAATGGTTCGCACTGCTGCCTCACAGTGCCAGGGACCCGGGCTCGATTCCGGCCTTAGGTGACTGTCTGTGTGCAGTCTGCATGTTCTCCCCCGAGTCTGGGTGGGTTTCCTACGGGTGCTCTGGCTTCCTCCCACAGTAAGAAGTCTCACAACACCAGGTTAACCGGAGTCCAAAGATGTGCAGGTTAGGTGGATTGGCTAAGGTAATTTGCCCCTTAGTGTCCAGAGATGTGCAGGTTAGGTGGATTAGCCATAGTAAATGTGTGAGATTACAGGGATAGATTGAGGGAGAGGGCCTGGGTAAAATATTTTGTCAGAGAGTTGGTGCAGACTCAGTGGGCCGAATGGCCTTCTGCGCTGTAGGGATTCCATGAATCGTACGCACCATTTTAGCAGGGGTATTTCTCTCTGTTGGTAGTGTGTACTTATAGCCTCCTTTAGCCCATCATATTGATACAGCACAGAAAAAGACCATTGAGCCCATCCTACCCATGCCAGCTCTTTGAAAGTGCTAGCCAATTTGTTCTGTGATCTTTTTTTCTCCACAGATACTACCTGATGTTTTAGCATAATCTGTTTTTATTTCAGATTTCCATTATTTGTTTTCTCTCTCCGTTGCAAGGGACAGTTTAATTTTGTTTTTAATTCATACATGGGACATGGGTGTCGCTGGCTGGGCCAGCATTTATTGCCCATCCCTAGTTGCCCGAGGGCAGTTGAGAGGCAACCACATTGCTGTGGCTCTGGAGTCACATGTAGGCCAGACCAGGTAAGCACGGCAGATTTCCTTCCCTAAAGGATATTAGTGAACCAGGTGGGTTTTTCCGACAATCGACAATGGTTTCATGGTCATCAATAGATTCTTAATCCCAGATATTTTTATTGAATTCTGCCATGGTGGGTTTGGACCCAGGTCCCCAGAACATTAGCTGAGTTTCTGGATTTAATCTAATGATAATACCACTAGGCCATCGCCGACCCATAAGTTTAAATTTGTTCTATTAAATTGGAGCAATTGCCTCTGTGGATTTTCCCTGTGACCTCTTGTGGACAGAATTAGTGGTTACAGCAGGAATGTTTGCTTGGGATGTGAATAAACTTGTGAATAAAAATGGTGTAAAAGTATTGGGTTTCCCCTGCACATTATACCTCAACATTTATTTATCCAACTGGTCGCCACACTACTAGAAGGATGTGGAGGCTTTGGAGAGGGTACAGAAAAGATTTACCAGGATGTTGCATGTTATGGAGGGCATTAGCCATGAGGAGAGATTGGAGAAACTTGGTTTGTTCTCACTGGAACGACGGAGGTTGAGGGGCGACCTGATAGAAGTCTACAAGATTATGAGGGGCATTGACAGAGTGGATAGTCAGAAGCTTTTTCCCAGGGTGAAAGAGTCAATTACTAGGGGGCATAGATTTAAGGTGCGAGGCGCAAGGTTTAAAGGAGATGTACAAGGCAAGTTTTTTACACAGAGGATGGTGGGTGCCTGGAACACGCTGCCAGGGGAGGTAGTGGAAGCAGAGATGATAGTGACTTTTAAGGGGCGTCTTGGCAAATACTTGAATAGGGTGGGAAGAGAGGGATATGGTTCCCAGAAGGGTAAGGGGTTTTAGTTCAGTTGGGTAGCGTGGTTGGTGCAGGCGTGGAGGACCAAAGGGCCTGTTCCTGTGCTGTATTTTCTTTGTTCTTTGTTCTTGTTCAATTCCCTTGTGAACATTATAATGGTCTGGAATTGGTAATGAAACAACAGCATAAGCAGTTGACCTTGTCGGCCAACATTGTCTACCTGATACGCTGCAGGAAAGGATGTCCCGGGGCATGGTACATTGGCGAGACCATGCAGGCACTACGACAACAGATGAATGGACACCGCTCGACAATCACCAGGCAAGAGTGTTCCCTTCCTGTTGGGGAACATTTCAGCTGTCAAGGGCATTCAGCCTCTGATCTTCGGGTAAGTGTTCTCCAAGGGGGCCTTCAAGACACACGACAACGCAGAATCGCCGAGCAGAAACTGATAGCCAAGTTCCACACACATGAGGACGGCTTCAACCGGGATCTTGGGTTCATGTCACCCTATCTGTAACCTCCACACCATGCCTGGGCTTGCAAAATCTCACTAACTGTCCTGGCTTGAGACAATTCACACCTCTTTAACCTGTGCTTAACCCTCTCTCCGCTCGCATTGTCTGTACCTTTAAGACTTGATTACCTGTAAAGACTCGCATTCCAAACATTATCTTGCAATTGAGTTTGTGTCTACATATGCCCTGTTTGCGAACCTAGCTCCCACTCACCTGATGAAGGAGCCTGAGACTCCGAAAGCTAGTGCTACCAAATAAACCTGTTGGACTTTAACCTGGTGTTGCGAAACTTCTTATTGGACCTTGAAGAAAGCTGCCTGCAAAATCTAGTGATGTCTGTGGCCTGATTTTCCCCATTCCCAATGGCAGTTTGCTTCTAATACTCAGTCAGGGAGATCTCCAGACATGCAGCAACAATGATGTCATCAAACAGGCAAGCAGCCAATCACATTGAATTATTCACACAGACAGCAAACCAGGAAGTTGAATTCTGTACTTTTAATGCAAATTTTCAGGTAATAACTTAATAATTAAATAATTTTAATTGGATTAAGATATAATCTAAAATATAATTTTAAAACTTTAAAATATAGTGTTTCTTTCAAAATTATCTAATCATAATGGAAAGATTTGCTTTCCAGGTCAATGTTGGCATTTAGCAATAACTATGATGGTACAACGTAAAACGTCTATTTATCAATCACAAGTAGGCTTACATGAACACTACAATGAAGTTACTGTGAAAATCCCCTAATCGCCACACTCTGGCACCTGTTCAGGTACACTGTGAGAGAATTTAGCATGGCCAATGCACCTAACCAGCACGTCTTTCAGACTGTAGGAGGAAACCAGAGCGCCCGGAGAAAACCCACGCGGACACGGAGAGAACATGCAGACTCCGCACAGACAGCGACCCAAGCTGGAAATCAAACCCGGGTCCAGTGAAAGTTAACAGTTTAACCCTGGGGTGGCACAGTGGTTAGCACTGCTGCCTCACAGCGCCAGGGACCTGGGTTCAATTCCAGCCTTGGGTCACTGTCTGTGCGGAGAAGGTACATTCTCCCCGTATCTGCGTGGGTTCCTTCTGGGTGCTCCAGTTTCCTCCCACAATCCGAAAGACATGCTGGTTAGGTGCATTGGCCATGCTGAATTCTCCCTCAGTGTGGCGGAGTGTGGCGACTCAGGGATTTTCACAGTAACTTCATTGCAGTGTTAATGTTACCCTACTGGTGACACTGATAAATAAACTTTAAACTATGTTACCACTGGACAGTTCATGTCACTTAGTTGTATCACAACCCTTTCAGATGGCGGATTTCAGATGGTGGCAAAATATCCGATCCAATCAAAATCAGGAAAGTAAGGACAGAAAATTAGAATAGGAAATCATTTATGGCGATTTTTTTTGGAAAAAAACAAGACACTTCAAATTTGGAAGAATCTTGCAGCAACAATGAGTGAGAGAAAGTGGGTGGTTGTGCAATGTGTCTCATCTGCTCCAGTTTAACAGAATGATTGTTTGACAGCAGGGAGACGTAATCAGTATTATTATATTTTTCAAAGAGATTTAACTCATTATATGTGCATATTTATTGTGATTTGTGGACGTATTGTCCTTGGAAGAAAACTTGGCTGGAATTTTCCAGTCATTCACGCCAGCGGGATTCTCCGGTCCCGCCGTAGTGAACGGATGTTTGGCTGAGCGCCAAATTCTCCATCCTCGCATGCAGTGCCGATGGGGTGTGAATTGCCAGAAAATTCCCTTATTCCACCCGCCCCACCACCATCAAGTTTAGAAATAATAAATTATCAATAAATAATAAATCATTATTTTAATTCTCTGAAAATTTAGATTAAAAGTGGAGGATTCAATGCTTTTAACTTGCTGGTTTGCTGTCTGTGTGAATAATTCATTGTGATTGGCTGCTTACCCTTGTTTGATCACATGACTGTTGCTGCATGCCTGGGGATGTGAGGTATGAAAGGTCTGGTGCTTAGCCGAGCTGTCTTCCAATTCACCTCAAGGCAACAGTGGTAATAGCAACAGCAGGTATTCAGGGGCCAGCAGGAAGATATGAGGTGAATCTCACTGGAAACATAATGCCACCATTCCAAACATGGCTGACTGCGGCGGAACATGAGAATTTTCGGAACGTGCAGGTACCTTTGCTACATCTTCCTGGAAGGCCATGAAGTTGAGATAGGAAATGTTGACCAAGTCCGGGCCATAAACCACCGTGACCATCCTGTTCTCCAGACGATTTCCTTGATTTCCAACGTCCAGCAACTCCCGGAGCTTGGCATCCTGGTCAAAAAGGAAAGAAATGGAGAGAGAGTGGGTGGTTGTGCAATGTGTCTGCTCTGCTCCAGTTCAACAAAATGATTATTTATGGAATCATAGGAACCCCTGTAGAAGGAGACCATTCGGATCATCGGGTCTGCACCGACAACAATCCCACCCAGGCCCTATCCCCATAACCCCAAGTACTTACCCTGCTAATCCCCCTGACATTAAGGGGTAATTTAGCATGGCCAATTCACCTAACCTGCACATCTTTGGACACTAAGGGGCAATTTAGCATGGCCAATCCACCTAACCTACACATCTTTGGAGACGAAGGAGCAATTTAGCATGGCCAATCCACCTAACCTACACATCTTTGGACACTAAGGGGCAATTTAGCATGGCCAATCCACCTAACCTGCACATCTTTGGAGACGAAGGAGCAATTTAGCATGGCCAATCCACCTAACCTACACATCTTTGGACACTAAGGGGTAATTTAGCATGGCCAATCCAACTAACCAGCACATCTTTGGACACTAAGGGGTAATTTAGCATGGCCAATCCACCTAACCAGCACATCTTTGGACACTAAGGGGCAATTTAGAATGGCCAATCCACCTAACCTGCAGATCCTTGCTATAGAATCCTATAGATGCAATCAGCACCATTGGGCGGAATTTTCCCACTCTGCCCGCCACAGGAATCGTAGCGAGCGGAACACAGAGCATGCAAAGGTTCGTTGGCCCCGGGCGGAATTTTCCGGCCTTGGGACGAGTGCGGCTGGAAAATTCCGCCCTTTATGTTTTTCTAAGAGATTTAACTCATCGGAATGCATATTTATTGAGGTTCATATACATTCTCTCCTGAAAAGAAAATTTATTCCTCCTCTACCCCGCCCCCCCCCGCCCCCCCACCACCCCCGCCCCACCACCGCCCCTCACGATCATGTTTAGAGATGCCAACCCTGGGAGGTGATTCTGCTTCTGGTGTGAGTACGATGTCCTCCCTGTATCAAGCACACAATAAAGCAAGTTCTATTCTTCATAACAGCATGTCTGTGTCCCGACAACAGTAAGAACACTTCCTGGCACATATCTAAGCATTATTGAACTGTGCAGTGCTCACCTGAGGTCTTTCTCAATGAGTTGTCAACTTGGCATCAACTTATGTCAGAACTGTGGGCAGCTTAGCATTGTGCACTGAGGATTTCTGGCAATGCGACTGGGATTTTTCAAATCTCAAATCCTTTTACAAAGGATTCTTACAGCCAGCACACTGAGCAATGCTATATTCTATCATTTATAGTCAGACTTAAAACCTCATTGCCATGGTGACAGAACAGGACTCTGGTATGTGACATTTCATCGCATCATCGAATCATAGAATCCTGCTGTGCAGAAGGAGGCCATTCGGCCCATCGAGTCTGCACCAACCACAATCCCATCCAGGCTTTATCCCCATAACTCCATCTATTTATCCTGCTAGTCTCCCTGATACTAAGCGGCAATTTTAGCAAGGCCAATCCACCTGACCCGCACATCTTTGGACTGTGGGGGGAAACCGGAGCACCCGGAGGAAACCCACGCAGACACACGGGGAGAACGTGCAAACTTCACACAGACAGCGACCCAAGCCGGGAATCGAAACAGGGTCCTTGGTGCTGTGAGGCAGCAGTGCTAACCACAGTGCCACCGTGCCGCCCATGATAGACTACAACCCCATTCATCTCATGATCTGTCTACCCCACCTCCTCCTTCAGTATAGAATTTTACACATGGTCAGACACCATTGCCTATTGTGACACATTTCAGAGCCATCACTTACAGAAATTTTCTTGGTCTTTGTCCTTGAACTGGATTTGTGGGGGTTTATTTCAGGTGAGAGAACGTTCGCAGGTTTATCCACAAAGCTTTCGACTTGGGAGTTTGGAGTGAGAGTGGTTTGATACCAGGGTTCAACGTGGCGAAACCTTGGTCTTAACAGACTCACGCACAACAAATCAGTCTTTGAGTCTCAGTAATTACGCAGATGACTTTTGTTTCATTCAGCGCTGGGTGGTACCGTTAACGAACGGCAGGTTTCGCAACCGAGTCTCAGCACTTCAATGACACAAAAGCAACACAGTGAAACATTGGATCGTGAATCCTGCTTTTGTACTTTGTGCTGCGGTGTGCTTTAATTGTGAGGTGCTGACACAGCATCGGAGCATCAGCGACAATAATTTGCATTTATAAAGCACCTTTAACATTCAAATCCCACCAGAGCAGCAATTGAAATAAAGTTTATTTATTAGTGTCACAAGTAGGCTTACATTCACACTGCAATGAAGTTATTGTGCAAACTCCCAAGTCGCCACACTCCGGTGCCTGTTTGGGTACACTGAGGGAGAATTTAGCACGGACAATGCACCTAACCAGCACATCTTTCGGACTGTGGGAGGAAACCGGAGCACCCGGAGGAAACCCACGCAGACACGAGGAGAATGTGCAAACTCCACACAGACAGTGACCCAAGCCAGGAATCGAACCCAGGTCCCAAAGCATAGCATTCATAGAGTACATAGGGGAGAAGGAAAGGAGAGTGTGCAGAATGTAGTGTTACAGTCATATCTAGGGTGCAGAGAAAGATCAACTTAGTACGAGGTAGGTCCATTCAAAAGTCTGACAGCAGCAGGGAAGAAGCTATTCTTGAGTCGGTAGGTACGTGACCTCAGACTTTTGTATCTTTTTCTGATGGAAGAAGGTGGAAGAGAGAATGTCCGGGGTGCGTGGGATCCTTAATTATGCTGGCTGCTTTACCGAGGCAGCGGGAAGTGTAGACAGAGTCAATGGATGGGGGGCGGGGCTTCAGAATGAACATGGCACTCTGCAAATACCTCACATGCAAACTTGGCTAGAATGGACCCCCCCTCCCTGCCCCCAACCCCCCCGCCCCCGCTACCTCCCCCCACCCCCCCAACCCCCCCGCCCGTGACGTGCTGCCTTGTCTTGTCGCAGCTGTGGCCGAATGTCTCTCAGAAATCTACAGATTACAGACCAAGCCGTGACGAATTCCTCCCTTACAACTCTTAATTGAAGATTAAATTGCAATCTTTCTCTGGAGCCAAGAAAAATTCTGTACGCTTCACTGCTCTGTTGTGTCCTCTGCAATTTCATATTCATCTCGTAAAGCAGTGGTTTGCACCAAGGTCTAATTCTTCCAACTTATCTGTCATTTTCATTTCACCTCATCCACTGAACGAGTTGTGCTCTGTGGCCTTTTTCTTTGCCCTTTTCCATTAAACTAACGAGTCGAAAGCATCCGCAGCTTATCGTCCAATAAAGCCTCCGTGCCAACAGCACAAGACATCTCACAAATTGAGCTGGTGGAATTAAAAAGTGCAGATAAAAAGGCTAAGGCTCCCTCCCTCACCCACCCCTGCCTTCGTCGCTCAAGCAGCCGACACATGACGGATTGCTTGTCTTTCATCTTCTGTCGCTTGGCTTCGTGAAGGACTTCACTGACTAAATCAACGCAAGTCAGAACATTCCCTTAACTTCGGACAGAAGGCGCAGCAGAATTTTAAGGGTCGTCGCGATTCTTGTTGACTCCCAATCTTATTTAAAACCAACCGCTGCAGTGCAACTTCCCGCATAATCACACATAGAAATCATAGAAGAAATCATAGAAACCCCACAGTGCAGAAACAGGCCATTCGGCCCATCGAGTCTGCACCGACCACAATCCCACCCAGGCCCTACCCCCTTATCCCTACATATTTTACCCACTAATCCCTCTAACCTACGGATCTCAGGACACTAAGGGGCAATTTTAGCATGGCCAATCAACCTAACCCGCACATCTTTGGACTGTGGGAGGAAACCGGAGCACCCGGAGGAAACCCACGCAGACACGAGGAGAATGTGCAAACTCCACACAGACAGTGACCCAAGCCGGGAATCGAACCCAGGTCCCTGGAGCTGTGAAGCAGCAATGCTAACCACTGTGCTACCATGCCACCCGCAAAATTTTACGCTGGCCGAATCCGTGGGAATCAGTCACCGATACAAATCATTGAAGACACTCAGCACTGAGCGGACACCAATCTGTTGATGTTTCAAATAAAGTGAATTCGCCATCATCCAAAAGTCTGAGGTCACGTACCTACCGACTCAAGAACAGCTTCTTCTCTGCTGCCGTCAGACCTTTGAATGGACCTACCTCGCATTAAGTTGATCTTTCACTACACCCTAGCTATGACTGTAACACTACATTCTGCACCCTCTCCTTTCCTTCTCTATGAACGGTATGCTTTGTCTGTATAGCGCGCAAGAAACAATACTTTTCACTGTATCCCAATACATGTGACAATAATAAATCAAATCAACTCAAATCAAATGACCATAGGCTGCTCTCTCTCTCTCCCTTTATTGAGAGTGGTGATTGTAACCTGAGGGTCATCACACCTCAGGTGAGAGGTAAGGTTGGACAGCACAGTGGCACAGCGGTTAGCACTGCTGCCTCACAGCGCCAGGGATCCGGGTTTGATTCCTGGCTTGGGTCACCGTCTGTGAGGAGTCTGCACATTCTTCCTGTTTATGTTTAAGTTTATTTTTTTTAGTGTCACAAGTAGGCTGACATTAACACTGCAATGAAGTTACTGTGAAAATCCCCCAGTCGCCACACTCCGACATCTGTTCAGGTACACTGAGGGAAAATTTAGCATGGTCAACGCACCTAACCAACACGTCTTTCAGACTGTGGGAGGAAACCGGAGCACCCGGAGGAAACCCACGCAGACACGGGGAGAGCGTGCAGATAATGAATCCTGCTTTTGTATGTTGTGCTGTGATGCACTTTAATTGGGAGGTGCTGACGCAGCATCTGAACATCAGCGACAATAATTTGCGTTTAAATCGCACCTTTAATATTCAAATCCCATCACAGCAACCAGTAGAATTGAAATTCAGTTTAAAGTTTATTTATTAGTGTCACAAGTAGGCTTATATTAACACTGCAATGAAGTTACTGTGAAAATCCCCTAGTCGCCACACTTTGGTGCCTGTTCGGGTACACTGAGGGAGAATTCAGCATGGCCAATGCAGCTAACCAGCACGTCTTTCAGACTGTGGGAGGAAACCGGAGCACCCGGAGGAAACCCACGCAGATACGGGGAGAACGTGCAGACTCCACACAGACAGTGACCCAAGGCTGGGAATTGAACTCGGGTCTTTGGCACAGTGAGTCAGCAGTGTCTGTGTGGGTTTCCTCCGGGTGCTCCGGTTTCCTCCCACAGTGTGAAAGACGTGCTGGTTAGGTGCATTGGCCGTGCTAAATTCTCCCTCAGTGTACCCGAACAGGCGCCGGAGTGTGGCGACTCGGGGATTTTCACAGTAACTTCATTGCAGTGTTAATGTAAGCCGACTTGTGACGCTAATACATAAATCAACTCAAACTTAAGTGAGAAGGTGGGGTCTTCATGAATAACCACACCAGAACGGGAATTGAACCCACGCTGTTGGTGTTGCTCTGCATCACTAACCAACTGTTCAGGGACTAAGCAAATACTGACCATACCTTGGGAGGTCTGTGACTATCAAGCTGATCAGTAAATGGTCACTTGTGCCAGTGCTGAACAACATCTTGCATTGATATAATGCTTTTAATTACACGCCAGTAAAATCTGGGTGGCCACTTTCTTTTCCGAAACTAACAGCACGCTCAATGTAATCAATTATTGTCATCAAGCAATGATTAGTTTGGCAAAATGAACTACTTTGCTGAGGCAGATAATATCTGATTTACAAAAGGATTCTTAATGGGCCCACGTACAGCACAGGCTTGGCAGTGACGTGTACTCTACTGTATAGGATTGTGTTTAATAGGAGCAGGTTAAAGCTGGAATTGTGCGGTTGGAGGCAAGTTTGGCTCAGGAAATCGATTTCTGAGAAATTAATCTCCCCCACCCAACCCGATCCAAACATGACAGTTTTTTAACGCTAACATTCCGCCCTTAGAACCGGCACAGTTTTTTAAGTTTATTGATTAGTGTCACGAGTAGATGTGCATTAACACTGCAATGAAGTTACTGTGAAAATCCCCTAGTCGCCACACTCCGGCGCCTGTTTGGGTACACTGAGGGAGAATTTAGCATGGCCAATGCAACTAACCAGCACATCTTTTGGACTGTGGGAGGAAACTGGAGCATCTGGAGGAAACCCACGCAGACACGGGGAGAGCAATACATTGTAAGAACTTTGTAGAGATGGTTCAGTTTTGTTTTTGGTGGCTTTGATTGTGTTACCAATATAAAAAATGCATGCATCTGATGGTCACGGGCATTCAGCCTTGGATCTTCAGGTAAGCGTTCTCCAAGGCGGCCTTCACGACACACGACAGCGCAGAGTCACTGAGCAGAAACTGATAGCCAAGTTCCGCACACATGAGGACGGTCTAAACCGGGATGTTGGATTTATGTCACATTATCAGTAACTCCCACAGCTTGCCTCCTGGACTTGCACAATTTCACAAGCTGTACTGTCTGGAGACAATACACATCTCTTTAACCTGTGTTGAATGCTCCCTCCACCCACATTGTCTGTACATTTAAGACCTGGCTGGCTGTAGAGATTTGCATTCTAAACAGTATTCTGTAATTTGATTTCTGTGTCTGTGCCCTGTTTGAGAACAGAGACCACTCCATCTGACGAAGGAACATTGCTCCGAAAGCTTATGGTATTTGCTACCAAATAAACCTGTTGGACTTTAACCTGGTGTTGTGAGACTTCTTACTGTGCTTACCCCAGTCCAACGCCGGCATCTCCACATCATGACTCCGCATCTGATGGTGCCAGTGCATCATAGAATCCCTACAGTGCAGGAGGAGGCCATTCAGCCCATCAAGACTGCATCGACTACAATCCCACCAGGCCCTATCCCCATAACCCCATGTATTTACCCTGCTAATCCCCCGACATTAAAGTGGAAATTTATCATGGCCAATCACCCTAACCTGCACATCTTTGGAGTGTGGGAGGAAACTGTAGGACTCGGGGGAAACCCACGCAGACACGGGGAGGACGTGCACACTCCGCAGTCACTCAAGCCAGGAATCGAACCCTGGCCCCTGGCGCTGTGAGGCAGCAGCGCTAACCACTGTGCCACCGTGCCGCCCCTGCTTGACCGACCCAAGGCGTGATATATTTTGAAACGCGGCTGAAAGACATCTCCTTCTCCACCAATTAAGTAGCTGGTGAGATAAGGCAATTGGGTCCCCCAGTGAGTGGACTAGGTGCTAATCTTTCACCTGTCAGAGGTGGTGGCAGAATGGTATTGTCATTGGACTGCTAATTCAGAGTCCCAGGGTAATGCCCTGGGGGAGCTGGGTTCAAATCCCACAACGGCAGATGGTGAAATTTGAATTTATTTAAAAGTCTAATGATGACTAATGAAATGATTGGCACAAGGATGCGGGTTAGGTTGATTGGCCATAACAAATTGCCCCTTGTGTCAGGTGAATTTGCAGGGTAAATGCGTGGGGTTATGGGGATAGGACCTGGGTGGGATTGTTGTCAGTGAAGGCTCAATGGGCCAAATGGCCTCGTTCGACAATGGAGATTCCATGATTCTACAAGGTATGCCTAAACTAGTAATTTAATTCCGAGAGGATAGGTTGAACTTTTGACTGAAGTCTTGCTACTGGGGTTAAAATTAGACCTGACCCCTACTTCAACTGGTGCTGGGAGCTAGGGAGGCGTGCCCCTGGCGACAGCCAATTAAGTGGCCACCAGTGGGGGTGCCATGCAGTCAGAGGGCTGGCAGCTCCTGTCTACATCAACAGGGATGAAGTAGAAAGGGTTGAGAGCTTCAGATTTTTAGGTGTCCAGATCCCCAACAACCTGTCCTGGTCCCCCCATGCTGACACTATAGTTAAGAAAGCCCACCAACGCCTCTACTTTCTCAGAAGACTAAGGAAATTTGGCATGTCAGCTACGACTCTCACCAACTTTTACAGATACACCATGGAAAACATTCTTTCTGGTTCTATCACAGCTCGGTATGGCTCCTGCTCTGCCCAAGACCGCGAGAAACTACAAAGGGTTGTGAATGTAGCCCAATCCATCACGCAAACCAGCCTCCCATCCATTGACTCTGTCTAGACTTCCCGCTGCCTCTGCAAAGCAGCCGACATAATTAAGGACCTCACACACCTTCTAACTTCTTCCATCGGGAAAAAGATACAAAAGTCTAAGGTCAGTTACCAACCGACTCAAGAACAGCTTCTTCCCTGCTGCTGTCTGACTTTAGAATGGACCTACCTCGCATTAAGTTGATCTTTCTCTACACCCTAGCTATGACTGTAACACTACATTCTGCACCCTCTCCTTTCCTTCTCTATGAACGGTATGCTTTGTCTGTCTTGCGCGCAAGAAACAATACTTTTCACTGTATACTAATACATGCAACAATAATAAATCAAATCAAATCAAAGCTCAACAGCGCCACCGCTGGTGGGTGGCCATAGCCGAGGGCTGCAGCCACATGGAGAGAGTGTCTCAACGGCTGAAGAGGAAGCGTGGTTGGGGGCCACGGGCACCGTTGCTGCAAGGTGGCTCTTACACAGGCTGTGGAGCACCGCTGCACCTCTGGAGCCCGCTGGGAGGCCACAGGGCTTCGTTGGTGGGTTCTTCCTCCCCAGATGGACACAACGCCCACAGAGGCGGCATTAGTTGGCCACTTGAACGGTTCGATTGGGCCCCGGCTAGTGGTTGACCTGCCACTTCTCCAGTCAGACGGTGCGCCCTGCCCAGTTAAAGGATGACCCAAGGATGGGAGGTGGGGACACCACCTTCACAAGCTGTATCTCTTCGTGGCGTGTCTCGCAGACCCGGGGAAAGAGGAAGCAGAGGGGAATAAATTGTGGTTACTGCGCCATCCTCAATAGCGACAAGAGAGAACATTTAACAGCGAGATCCAATCAACAAAGATGAGATGAGTTTCAGAAACGCTCAGGATAAATCAATGCAGCAAATAACTTCTATTTATACTGCCAAATAACACACTCAAAATCTAATTCCTGTGGAATTTCAGACGGTTTACGGATTCAGCCAATGCGTCTACTGGACAATCCATTTCATTAAAGCCAGAACTACTTCTAAAATATCATTGTGAAAAAATATATTTTCGATAATTGCCCATACTCTATTCTAAGTTTGTACTGTTGACTTTCAGAGATCAACATTAAATGTACAAACTTCAAAGAACAATATTTTCTAAAAATAGATGATGCCAAGGATTCTGTCTGAAAGTGCCTCAGATGTGCAGTCTGGAACAAAATGGTTATTTCATTCTGTTCATTACTATTGGATCCAAGGACCTTCTATCCCCTACCTTGCTGGACACTTGTTGGACCATAGAATCACTACCGTGCAGAAAAGGAGGCTATTCAGCCCATCGAGTCTGCACCGACTTCTTACACAGGTCCACCACACACCGCCCCCCACGTCCATACCCTTTCCCGTAACCCTGCACATTTAGCATGGCCAATCCACCTAACTCGCACATCATAGAATGATAGAATCCTACAGTGCAAAAGGAGGCCGTTCGGCCCATCGAGTCTACACCGACCACAATCCCAACCAGGCCCTATCCCCACAACCCAATGCATTTACCCTAGCTAGTCCCCCGACACTAAAGGACAATTTTATCATGGCCAATCGACCGAACCCGCACATCTTTGGACTGCGAGAGGAAACTGGAGGAAACCCACACCGACATGGGGAGAACGTGCAAACTCCATACCAGACAGTCACCTGAGGCCGGAATCAAACCCGGGTCCCTGGCGCTGTGAGGCAGTGGTGCCAACACTTGGGGAAAACAAATTGCAGAGGTTCTGGGGAAAGATCCGGGATTGGACTGGCCTACGAAAGGGCTGGCACAGCATTGATGGGCCGAATGGCCGATTCTATAACAGGTGTTGAAAAATAAAGTCAGCAATTGCAAACTGCCAACTCCGTAAATATTTTAATGTGAAGACTCGCGACTGATGGTGAACAGGAGATACTTAACCAGAAATTTCAGCCGCTGCATGTCAAATTTGCAAATGCAGCAGGAATCATCTAGATACTGAAGAATATCGATTCCGACCCAGCCTGTTTCAAGTGGGTCCGGTTTAAGCCCTTTTACGGTACTCCATATCGTAACCATATAAACGCCCCTCCCCGCTACCAACCCCCGATTAAGAAGCTATTGGCAAAACCAAGGAATCCTGGTTCTCATCTCCTCTTGTTCCCAGAGGAAGTGCGTCTATACCCTGAGTCATAGAGCTCTGGCCAGCGAATGGATCAATCTATATCTTCAAAAACCCACAGAGTGCGATGACCAGGAAGCTTTGCCATTGTCTATTGAGAAACTGAGATAGAATACTCCATCCATCTTTGTGCAGAGTGAGTCTGGCAGCACTCACTCCAGAGAATGGCAGAAAACATTAAAAATATAACAACTGGCGGTACGGTGGCACAGTGGTTAGCACTGCTGCCTCACAGTGCCAGGGACCCAGGTTCAACTCCTGGTCGTGTCTGCGTGGGTTGTTAAAAAATTCTTTTTTACTCATTCATGGGACTTGGGTGTCGTTGGCTGGCCAGCATTAATCGCCCATCCCTAGTTGCCATTGCTCAGAGGGCAGTTGAGAGTCAACCACATTGCTGTGGCTCTGGAGTTACATGTCAGCCAGACCAGGAAAGGTGACAGATTTCCTTCTCTACAGGACATTACTGAACCAGATGGGTTTTTCCGACAATTGACAACGGTTTCATGGTCATCGACAGATTCTTAATTCCTGATATTTTTTATTGAATTCAAATTCCATCATCTGCCGAAGCAGGATTCGAACCAGGATCCCCAGAAGATTAGCTGAGCTTCTGGATTAATAGTCTAGCGATAATACCACGAGGTCATCGCCTCCCCCTATTTCCTCGTGGTTTCCCCCGGTGCTCTGGTTTCCTCCCACAGTCCAAAGATGTGCGGGTTAGGTGGATTGGCCTTGCTAAATTGCCCCTGAGTGTCCCAGGATGCGTAGGTTAGAAGGATTAGCGGGATAAATATGTGGGGTTACGGGGATAGGGCCTGGGTGGGATTGTGGTCAGTGCAGACTCGATGGGCCAAATGGCCTCTTTCTGCACTGTCGGGATTCTATGATTCTAGATCAATCAACTATTTTCCCTGTTCCTGAGAGTGTAGTATAAATTACATCAAGACCATTCCTGCTCAAGACTCTGCAGCAAGGCAGAACCCAGGAGCGCAGCAAGGATAACCACATTCCGCAGCACAGTATGGAAATCCTGCGTTGACAAATACATTAATTATAGCCGCGGGAATCATGCCAGGTTTGGTAAAGTTAATCATGCTTTTTGCACAAACCAAGGACTCTCGATCCTTTCTTATTTTTAATTGTTTTTTTTTAATCATTGAAGGATATTAGAGGACAGCACAGTGGCATAGTGGTTAGCACTGCTGCCTCATAGTGCCCAGAACCTGGGTTCTGAGGCTACATTTAGCAGCGCTCCGAAAGCTCGTGCTACCAAATAAATCTGTTGGACTTTAACCTGGTGTTATGAGACTACTTACTGTGCCTACCCCAGTCCAACGCTGGCAACTCCACATCAGAACTGGAATAGCCACATAAATACTGTGGGCACAAGAGCAGATTAGAGGCTGGGAATCCTGTGGTGAGTAACTCACCTCCTGACTCCCCAAAAGGTTGTCCACCATTTACAAGACACAAGTCAGGGCTGTGATGGAATACTCACCACTTGCCTGGATGGGTGCAGCTCCAACAACACTCAATAAGCTCAACACCATCCAGGACAAAGCAGCCCACTTTATTGGCACTCCATCACTAAATGAATATTTTTCGTCGGTATTCACACAGGAGAGGGACAGTGTTGTTGAGGGGAATACTGAGATGCAGGCTGTTGGACTGGATGGGATTGAGGTTCATAAGGAGGAGGTGTTAGCAATTCTGGAAAGGGTAAATATAGATAAGTCCCCTGGGCCGGATGGGATTTATCCTAGGATTCTCTGGGAGGCTAGAGAGGAGATTGCAGGGCCTTTGGCCTTGATCTTTGTGTCATTATTGTCTACAGGAACAGTGCCAGAAGACTGCAGGATAGCAAATGTTGTCCCCTTGTTCAAGAAAGGGAGTAGGGTCAACCCTGGTAATTATAGACCGGTGAGCCTTACTTCTGTTGTGGGCAAAGTTTTCGAAAGGATTATAAGAGATAGGATTTATAATCATCTAGAAAGGAATAATTTGATTAGGGATAGTCAGCACGGTTTTGTGAAGGGTAGGTCGTGCCTCACAAACCTTATTGAGTTCTTTGAGAAGGTGACCAAAGAGGTGGATGAGGGTAAAGCGGTTGATGTGGTGTATATGGATTTCAGCAAAGCGTTTGATAAGGTTCCCCATGGTAAGCTATTGCAGAAAATACGGACACATGGGATTGAGGGTGATTTAGTGGTTTGGATCAGGAATTGGCTAGCTGTAAGAAAACAGAGGGCGGTGGTTGATGGGAAATATGCATCCTGGAGTTCAGTTACTAGTGGTGTACCGCAAGGATCTGTTTTGGGGCCACTGCTGTTTGTCATTTTTATTAATAACCTGGATGAGGGCGTGGAAGGATGGATTAGTAAATTTGCGGATGACACTAAAGTCGGTGGAGTTGTCGACAGTGCGGAGGGAAGTGGCAGGTTACAGAGGGACATAGATAAGCTGCAGAGCTGGGTTGAGAGGTGGCAAATGGAGTTTAATGCGGAAAAGTGTGAGGTGATTCACTTTGGAAGGAGTAACAGGAATAGAGAGTACTGGGCTAATGGTAAGGTACTTGGTAGTGTGGATGAACAGAGGGATCTGGGTGTCCATGTGCATAGATCCCTGAAAGTTGGCACCCAGGTTGATAGGGTTGTTAAGAAGGCGTACGGTGTGTTAGTTTTTATTGGTAGAGGGATTGAGTTTCGGAGCCATGAGGTCATGCTGCAACTGTACAAAACTCTGGTGCGGCCGCACTTGGAGTATTGCGTACAGTTCTGGTCGCCGCATTATAGGAAAGATGTGGAAGCACTGGGAAGGGTGCAGAGGAGATTTACTAGGATGTTGCCTGGTATGGTGGGAAATTCGTATGAGGAAAGGCTGGGGGACTTGAGGTTGTTTTCGTTAGAGAGAAGAAGGTTAAGAGGTGACTTAATAGAGGCATACAAGATGATCAGAGGATTAGATAGGGTGGATAGTGAGAGTCTTTTTCCTCGGATGGTGTTGGCTAGCACGAGGGGACATAGCTTTAAATTGAGGGGTGAGAGATATAGGACAGATGCTAGAGGTAGGTTCTTTACTCAGAGAGTAGTAAAGGCGTGGAATGCCCTGCCTGCAGCAGTTGTGGACTCGTCAACATTAAGAGCATTCAAATGGTTATTGGATAAACATATGGATGATATTGGAATAGTGTAGATTAGAGGGGCTTTAGATTGGTTTCACTGGTCGGCGCAACATCGAGGGCCGAAGGGCCTGTACTGCGCTGTAATGTTCTATGTTCTATCCACAAACATTCACTCCCTGCATGACCGATGCACAGTGGCAGCCGTGTGTACCATCTACAAGATGCACTGCAGGAACTCATCGGGGCTTATTAGGCAACACCTTCCAAACCCACCACCACTACCATCTAGAAGGACAAGGGCAGAAGATACGCGGAAGTTCCCCTCCAAGCCACTTGACTCCATGACTTGGAAATGTATCACTGTCACTTCACTGTCGCTGGGTCAAATCCTGACACTCCCTCCCTAACAGCACTGTGTGTGTACCTACTGATGCGCTATCAATTAGGCAAAAGACTAATTGTGTGCCAATACAACTGTAGGCTTTTATTCATTACAGAACCAGGAGCAGATCCCAACAGATAACCGACCCGAACTGAACAAGGGGGAGGGAACAGCCACTGTTATACTAGGTGACAAGGGGAGGAGCCGGCAGGGGATGTGTCCAGGCATGACAAACACACAACGGTGGTCCAGGCAGGACAAAGGCACAACTGAAGTCCACCACACCTACACCACATGGCGTGCAGCAGTTCAAGATGGCAGCTCACCATTATTTGCTCAAGGACCTAACCCCTCCCCTAACATCTTCATCTGTCACAGCTTACCCTCTGATTTCAGCTTCTCTGCGGTTTGGCCATTCACACCTTCTATTCTCTCTATGGACTGCTATTAAATCGTTGTTTTTGTGGCAATGACTCATCTTTCATTCCCTCCCCCTTCAGTATAAATATCTCCCACTTTCTATCTCTTTTAGCTTTGTCAAAGGGTCATCTGGACTCGAAAGGTCAGCTCTTTTCTCTCCTTACAGATGCTGCCAGACCTGCTGAGATTTTCCAGCGCTTTCTCTTTTAGTTGCTGAGAGTTAGTGTTTGGTGGGGGTGGGCGTTTCATCAGTGTGGGGCGGGGGAGAGAGGAGGAATGATTGCAAACGGCAAATTAGATCCGAGGTACACACTGAGAAAAAAAAAGCATTAGCAAAATTACTCAACCACTAGAACTCCATCAGACTTAATCTGTGAGCAAAAAAAAATGAAAGGATTATTTGGCTTCCTCTTTCAATTCCTTGCAGTTTAAATCGAAAGGCTTTTTAGTAAAAATCAGTCAATGTGTCATATTCCATTTATAAACCTTGGACTCAAATACTAAGCAGTACAATTTGCTCTCTCCATTATTTTCAGCAGCTGAGCTAATGTGCTCATGTTAAATTCTGTCCACATTGTCCTAATGGAAGCCTTAAGCCATTTAAATGAAATAGTTCGGCTACATTTAGAATAGCGCAGATTGGAACTTTACAATCGCCTATTAACTGATGCGCTAAAAATAGCACTGGGAAGAGATTCCACCTCCACCTTCTACCTCCGGGATCGATAGCAGGGTAAAGTGAGGCATTATTATGATTAAGATTAAGACTTGCCATTTCATTTATTAGCTTGAGGGAATTCTGATTAATTGAACTGTCAATAATATTTAGAGAGTTTGGTGTTCCTTCCACTTAAACCCGTGACATCCCGTGCAAGTTTGTAAAGGCGAGGTTCCCATCATATTATAGACCATTAGCGGGCACCTGCAGCAAGGAGATAAGAATTTGGGAGAAAGGAATCCAAAATTGTTCAGTTAGACAAATCCAGAGAGGATGCTGCTTCCAATTTTAGCCCAGAGTCATTCAGCACGAATGGGGGCCCCACAGCCAAGGTGGGGAAGTTAATTTTTTTTTGTTTGTTCATGGGCCATGGGCACCTCTGGTTGGTAGGGTTTAACAACCTTAAAACTCTTACTGTATTCACCCCAGTCCAACGCCGGCATCTCCACATCATAGAATCATAGAAACCCTACAGTACAGAAAGAGGCCATTCGGCCCATCGAGTCTGCACCGACCACAATCCCACCCAGGCCCTACTCCCATATCCCTACATATTTACCCAACTAATCCCTCTAACCTATGCATCTCAGGACACTAAGGGCAATTTTTAGCATGGCCAATTAACCTAACCCGCACATCTTTGGACTGTGGGAGGAAACCGGAGCACCCGGAGGAACCTCACGCAGACACAAATCACCTCTGGTTGGCCAGCATTTATTGCCCAGCTGGACTGGGTGTAAGGCTGAGGGGATGTTTTTTCTTTATTCATTTGTGGGACATGGGCGACGCTGGCTGGGCCAGCATTTATTGCCCATCCCTAGTTGCCCGAGGGCAGTTGAGAGTCAACCACATTGCTGTGGCGCTGGAGTCACCTTTAGGCCAGACTGGGTAAGGACGGCAGATTTCCTTCCCTAAAGGACATTAGTGAACCAGATGGGTTTTTCCGACAATCAACAATGGTTTCATGGTCATCAGTAGATTCTTAATTCCAGATATTTTTTTATTGAATTCAAACTCCGCCATCTGCTGTGGTGGGATTCAAACCCGGGTCCCCAGAACATTGGCTGAGTTTCCTGGATCAATAATC
The DNA here is from genome assembly GCF_964213995.1 of Mustelus asterias. Classification (NCBI taxonomy): domain Eukaryota; kingdom Metazoa; phylum Chordata; class Chondrichthyes; order Carcharhiniformes; family Triakidae; genus Mustelus; species Mustelus asterias. The sequence continues at coordinate 94,690,980 of NC_135815.1, read as the reverse complement.
TAGTGACAATACCACTCGGCCATCGCCTCCCCATTTTAAGCAAATGCTTCATTTGTTGAATTGTGAAATGAATGTTAGGTGTCTTCGATATATCTATCTGTCTTGTTTTGAATGGAGAGTATTATTTTCTCTCAAGTAGCAACAACTCTTCATACTTTATTGTAATCGAATCTCCGACAGAATAATTGAAATTGTCAAGGACCTGTGCTTGATTGCAGTGCCCCCCCCCCCTCCCCCCCATTTGAAAGAGACTTACAGCACTGTTCTCTTGGGTTTTGCATCATTGTTTGAGGCTGAATGACCAACATTCGAATCTAATAATGTTGACCTCCTGATTTACACGGGCTGTCACATTCGGGTACCCTGCAAACTATCTGATTCGAAAGGATATTTTGTCATAAGCTTGAGGTTACAAAACAGACACTGCGCCTATCTGAATTCATACTGTCTACTTCACGAATAACCCAATAACAGCCTGGTCTTATTTTTCAATGTAGCCAGATGGGTTCTTACCCTCATCAGGAGAGCAGTACCATTTTATGAAGCATTTTGTCTTGATAATTCCCTCTACGCTAACGTTAAATTATAACTAACCTCCACATTTCGGAGTTGTTTAAAGTATTAGAATAACACTGAACCCAGGTTAGGAAAATGTCATTTTTATACAACATATTTGATTTGATTTGATTTGATTTATTATTGTCATATGTATTGGAACAGAGGGAAAAGTATTGTTTCTTGTGTGGTGGACAGATCAAGCATACCACTCATAGAGTACATAGAGGACATAGGTATATCCCTGTCAGGCAAGGAGGAAATGGCCGAGTGAGGGAACCATGGTTCACAAAAGAGGTTGAAGGTCTTGTCAAGAGGAAAAAGGAAGCGTATGTAACGATGAGAAAATAAGGTTCAGTTGGGTCGCTTGAGGGTTACAAGGTAGCAAGGAATGAGCTAAAAAAAGGGCTTAGGAGAGCTAGGAGGGGGGCATGAGGAGTCCTTGGCGGGTTGGATCAAGGAAAACCCCAAGGCTTTTTACTCTTATGTGAGAAATAAAAGAATGACCAGGGTGAGGTTAGGGCCGGTCAAGGATAGTAGTGGGAACTTGTGCATGGAGTCAGAAGAGATAGGAGGGGCGATGAATGAATACTTTTCTTCAGTGTTCACCAAGGAGAGGGGCCATGTTTTTGAGGATGAGAGTGTGATACAGGCTGATAGGCTGGAGGAGGTAGATGTTCTGAGAGAAGATGTATTAGCAATTTTGAAAAACCTGAGGGTCAATAAGTCCCCTGGGCCAGATGGGATATATCCTAGGATTCTTTGGGAGGCAAGGGATGAGATTGCAGAGCCTTTGGCTTTGATCTTTGGGTCCTCACTGTCCACGGGGATAGTGCCAGAGGAATGGAGAGTGCCGAATGTTGTTCCTCTTTTCATGAAAGGAAATAGGAATGACCCTGGTAATTATAGGCCGGTTAGTCTTACTTCGGTGGTCGGTAGTTAATGGAAAAGGTCCTGAGGGATAGGATTTATGACCATTTGGAAAGATGCAGCTTAATCTAGGATAGTCAACATGGGTTCGTGAAGGGTAAGTCTTGCCTCACAAATTTGATTGAATTCTTTGAGGAGGTAACTAAGTGTGTAGATGAAGGTAGAGCAGTTGATGTCATATACATGGATTTTAGTGAGGCGTTTGATAAGATTCCCCATGGTCGGCTCATGAAGAAAGTAAAGAGGTGTGGGATAGAGGGAAATTTGGCCGATTGGATAAGTAACTGGCTATCTCATAGAATAAGTAAGAAGTTTAACAACACCAGGTTAAAGTCCAACAGGTTTATTTGGTAGCAAAAGCCACACAAGCTTTCGGAGCTCCAAGCCCCTTCTTCAGGTGCAAGAGACTTCTTCACTCACTGTATGTTCTATGACCTATGTTCTAGGAGGAGGAAAGGAGAGAGTGCAGAATGTAGTGTTACAGTCATAGCTAGGGAGTAGAGAAAGATCAACTTAATATAAGGTAGGTCCATTCAAAAGTCTGGTGGCAGCAGGGAAGAGGCTGATCTTTAGTGGGTAGCTGCTGGTGAGGCCACACCTGGAGTACTGTGTACAGTTTTGGTCTCCTTACTTGAGAAAAGGTATACTGGCACTGGAGGGGGTGCAGAGGAGATTCACTAGGTTGATTCTGGAGTTGAGAGGGTTGGCTTATGAGGAGAGACTGAGTAGACTGGGGCTATACTCATTGGAATTCAGAAGAATGAGGGGAGATCTTATAGAAACATGTAAGATTATGAAGGGAATAGATAAGATAGAAGCAGGGAAGTTGTTTCCACTGGCGGGTGAAACTAGACCGAGGGGGCATGACCTCAAAATAAGGGCGAACAGATTTAGGACTGAGTTAAGGAAGAACTTCTTCACATAAAGAGTTGTGAATCTGTGGAATTCCTGCCCAGTGAAGCAGTTGAGGCGATCTCATTGAATGTTTTTAAGGCAAGGGTAAATAAATTTTTGAACAGTAAAGGAATTAAGGGTTATGGTGAGTGGGCGGGTAAGTGGAGCTGAGTCCACGAAAAGATCAGCCATGATCTTATTGAATGGTGGAGCGGGCTTGAGGGGCCAGATGGCCTACTCCTGCTCCTAGTTCTTATGTACATGACTTCAGACTTTTGTATCTCATTCCCGATGGAAGAAGGTGGAAGAGAGTATGTCCGGGGTGCTTAGGGTGGCTGCTTTTCCGAGGCAGTGGGAAGTGTGGATGGAGTCAATGGATGGGAGGCTGTTCTCACTCATAATCCAGGCATTTAAGGAAAAGTAAACATGTTCCTCAGAAATCTACTCATTATCTTTATGTTTGTTTTTGCATGATCCAAGAAGAAAGAAACTATAACCTAAAGAGGAAGATGTTCCAAAAAAACCTTTACTACCAGAGAAAGTCCACCCGGTTCTCCAAATGACATGTTTTGTGTACATGCAGATTGATGGGGGTAATTGTTGAGGGGGTGTTATTGTAATAGTTACGTTACCGATCCAGAGACTGAACAAAAATGCCACCACAGCAGTTTTGAGACCATGAGCAACATTATGGCACTGCTGCTTCATAGTGCCAGGGACCAGGGTTCAATTCTGGCCTTGGGTGATTGTGGGAGTTTGCACGTTCTCCCCGTGTCTGCGTGAGTTTCCTCTGGGTTCAAAGATGTGTAGGTTAGGTGGATTGGCCATGGTAAATGTGTGGGGCTATGGGGATGGAGCGGAGGGGAGGGCCAGGGTAGGATGTTATAGAATCCCTGTAGTGCAGAAGGAGGCCATTCATCCCATTGAGTTCATAAGTTCATAAGATATAGGAGCAGAATTAGGCCATTTGGCCCATTGAGTCTTCTCTGCCATTCGATCATGGCTGATGTGTTTCTCATCCCCATTTTCCTGCCTTCTCCCCATAACCCATTACTAATTAAAAATCTGTCTCACTCCTCCTTAAATTTACTCCATCGAGTCTGCACCGACTCTCTGGCAGAGCATCTTACGCAGGCCCTCTCCCTACCTTATCCCTGAGACCCCACTCCTAATCAACACATCTTTGGACACTAAGGGGCAATGTAACATGGCCAAACAACATAACCCGCACATCTTTCGGACTGTGGGAGGAAACCGGAGCACCCGGAGGAAACCCACGCAGACACAAGAGAATGTGCAGACTCCGCACAGACAGTGACCCGAGCCGGGAATCAAACCTGTGTCCCTGGCACTGTGAGGCAGCAGTGTGCCACCGTGTCGCCCATGCTCTTTCATGGAGTGTCGGTGGAGACACTCGGTGGCCCCCTTCTGCACTGTCGGGATTCTATGGTTCTATGGTCAGTGGAAGTAATCAACGGGCAGATACCTGATATGGAAGAAGGTGGGAAGGTTTTGAGATGTGAGGCAGGGGAAAAGTCTCAAATGAGAATGTAAAATGGAAGGGAAAAGTGAGTGGACTTTTCGCATTCCTAATCTCTACCAAATCTACAAATGCTAAGCCCCCCATGTCTGCTCGTCAATTCTTTCTTTCCAAGAGACATGATTGGAATACAAACTGTCAGTTTAGTCTTGGAAACAAAGCTCCGACTCCACATGTCCACGTCACCGTGGATTACTCGAACACTCAAGTGGACGGAAATACCATTTCCCAGGCCATTATTTTTATTCACCTTTCCTTTGTAATTCACTTTAATGAGTACTCCAGCAGGCATGTAGGGCACTCTTAACAACTCCCATTAGGCCAATTGAGCTGCTCTTCACCTCGGCAATGCCGGCTGGTGCCATCGGGAAAATCTGCTAAGCAGAACTAAAGTATTAAATTCACCGGGTTGTTGCTGTCTCCACAGCTGCCTGGTTCAGAATCGGATTATAATGCTGGCGTGAAATTTATTACAATCACATCCCATCACTCGAGTAGCGAACATGTATATTAATGTACTGCGCAGCCATGCCAATCACAGACAGGCACTGGTTCATATTATTTGACTTATTAACCCTGCAGTTCTTAATTCTTATTCCAATTGGCACAGTGGTTAGCACTGCTGCCTCACAGCGCCAGGGACCCGGGTTCGATTCCCGGCTTGGGTCACTGTCTGTGCGGAGTCTGCACGTTCTCCCCGTGTCTGCGTGGGTTTCCTCCGGGTGCTCCGGTTTACTCCCACAGTCTGAAAGACGTGCTGGTCAGGTGCTAAATTCTCCCTCAGTGTACCCGAACAGGCGCCGGAGTGTGGCGACTAGGGGATTTTCACAGTAACTCCAATGCAGTGTTAATGTAAGCCTATTTGTGACTAATAAATAAACTTAAATTGGCAGAGTGGTTAGCACTGCTGCCTCACTGTGCCAGGGACCCGGGTTCGATTCCCGGCTTGGGTCACTGTCTGTGTGGGGTCTGCACGTTTTCCCCGTGTCTGCGTGGGTTTCCTCCGGGTGCTCCGGTTTCCTCCCACATTCTGAAAGACATGCTGGTTAGGTGCCAAATTCTCCCTCAGTGTACCTGAACAGCCACCGGAGTGTGGCGACTTGGGGATTTTCACAGTAACTTCATTGCGATGCCCTTCCAGCCCCTTCTAACTGCCTTTGTCCTTCTAAGCCTACTTGTGACACTAATAAATAAACTTAAACTTTAATTTCCTCCTTCTTCACCTGACAGCGCTGACTTGCGCTAAGGTAGAGTTTTGCCGTTGCACCCCAGAATCTCACCCAATTGACTATTCTTCACACAGAAGCCAAGACATCAGCAATGAAGCTGTAGACAGTGACCCAAGCCAGGAATCGAACCTGTGTCCCTGGCACTGTGAGGCAGCAGTGTGCCACCGTGTCGCCCATGCTCTTTCATGGAGTGTTGGTGGAGACACAGTGGGCCAAATGGCCCCCTTCTGCACTGTCGGGATTCTATGGTTCTATGAAATTGGGTGGCACGGTGGCACAGCGGTTAGCACTGCTGCCTAACACTGCCAGGGAGCCAGGTTCAATTCTAGCCTTGGGTCACTGCTGGTGCGCAGTCTACACATCCTTCCCGTGTCTGCGTGGGTTTCTTCCGGGTGCTCAAGTTTCCTTCTCTCACAGTCCAAAGATGTGCAGGTTAGGTGGCTTGACCATGCTAAATTACCCCTTAGTGTCTCAAGAGGTGTAGCTGTGTGGGTTAGGTTGATTGGCCAATGTGTAGCAGTGAAGATAAGATATCTTGAACGTTCTTCAAGAATGACATTCCATGTACACAAGGCACTATTAACTTTACATTAAATGAAATATATCTTTCCAAGTCAGGATCGTGAGTGGCTTGGAGGGAGAACTTGCGCATGGTGGTGTTCCCATGTAACTGCTGCCATTATCCTTCCAGATGGAAGTGGTCGTGGGTTTGGAAGGTGCTGTCTAAGGATCTTTGGTGAATTGCTGCAATGCATCTTGTAGATAGTACACACTGCTGCTACTGAGCGTCGGTGGTGGAGGGAGTGAATGTTTGTGGATGTGGTGCCAATCAAGCAGGCTGCTTTGTCCTGGATGGTGTCAAGCTTCTTGAGTGTTGTTGGAGCTGCACCCATCCAGGCAAGTGGGGAGAATTCCATCACACTCCTGACTTGTGCCTTGTAGATGGTGGACAGGCTTTGGAAGTCAGGAGGTGAGTTGCTCACCGCAGTATTCCTAGCCTCTGACCTGCTCTTGTGGCCACTGTGTTATGTGGCGAATCCAGTTGAGTTTCTGATCAATGGTAACCCCAAGGATGTTGACAGTGGGGGATTCAGTGATGGTTACACCATTGAATGTCAAGAGGCAGTGGTTAGATTGTCAATCTTGCAGCGTACCATCTGGATGATTGAATAATTTAAGGTGAAAATAAACTGCCCTCTGAAATTGGATGGCACGGTGGCACAGCGGTTAGCACTGCTGCCTAACAGCGCCAGGACCCAGGTTCAATTCTAGCCTTGGGTCACTGCCGGTGCACAGTCTACACATTCTCCCCGTGTCTGCGTGGGTTTCCTCCGGGTGCTCAAGTTTCCTTCTCTCACAGTCCAAAGATGTGCAGGTTAGTGGCTTGACCATGCTAAATTACCCCTTAGTGTCTCAAGATGTGTAGGTTACATGGATTAGCCATGGTGAATATACGGGCATTCAGCCTTGGATCTTCAGGTAAGCGTTCTCCAAGGTGGCCTTCACGACAGCGCAGAGTCGCTGAGCAGAAACTGATAGCCAAGTTCCGCACACATGAGGACGGCCTAAACCGGGATGTTGGATTTATGTCACATTATCAGTAACCCCCACAGCTTGCCTCCTGGGCTTGCAGAATCTCACTAGCTGTTCTGTCTGGAGACAATACACATCTCTTTAACCTGTGTTTAATGTTCCCTCCACCCACATTGTCTGTACCTTTAAGACCTGGCTGGCTGTAGGATTCGCATTCTACTCAGTATTCTGCAACTTGATTTTGTGTCTGTTTGCACTGTTTGAGAGCACATTTCCACTCCATCTGACGAAGGAGCAGCGCTCCGAAAGCTTATGGTATTTGCTACCAAATAAACCTGTTGGACTTTAACCTGGTGTTGTGAGACTTCTTACTGTGTTCACCCCAGTCCAACACCGGCATCTCCACATCAATCTATGGGGTTACAGGGATAGGACGGGGGAGAGGACCTGGGTGAGAAACTCTGTCAGAGAATCGGTGCAGACTCAATGGGCCAAATGGCCCTTTCTGCACTGTAGGGATTCTATGATTCTCTGATTCTAAAATCATATAAATTGCAAACTGGGATTTGACATGCTGTGGAGAGCATCCAACTTGCATAAGTTAAGTCTAAAATTTATTTATTAGCGTCATGAGTAGGCTTACATTAACATCACAATGAAGTCACTGTGAAAATCCCCTAGTCGCCACACTACGGCGCCTGTTCGGGTACACTGAGGGAGAATTTAGCATGGCCAATGCACCCTAACCAGTACGTCTTTTTTGGACTGTGGGGAGAAACTGGAGCATCCGGAGGAAACCCACGCAGATGCGAGGAGAACATGCAGACTCTGCACAAACAATGACCCAAACCAGGAATCGAACCCGGGGTCCCTGGCGCGGTGAGGCAGCAGTGCTAACCACTGTGCCACCGTTCCCGTTTGAAGCATTTTGTACTGTATGAACCAGAATACACATCCGAGTCACCTTCAATTCCATCCGAGTCACAAACATTGCCATTTGCCTTTCATATTCTCACAATACATTTGATCTTATTCAGCGCAGGACGTGGATAAATTTGCCCTGAAGTCAATGAAGCAAATTAGCTGGAAATTGATGTGCTGAATATACATCTTCGACCCAGAGGTGACTTAGAAAAGGACAAAAGTGGACATTTCGAAATTGAGCATCAGAATTCGATAAATTCAGCCTTTGAAAGTCTCGACAGGTAGCCAATGTTTTGAACAGAGAGGCGAAGTGTTCATTCTTTACTTCCAGTGAGTGATATCTAACTTGGTGCTTCTGATTTCAGCCCAAACACACAACGCACAATCATTTTTAAAATGCAGCATTGAGTACATGGGAACATAGGGGCAGAAGTACGCAAAATCAAATCAAAAAGACCCATTATCCAATTAGATGCTGCCTCACTGACAGCCAGACAGCACCATTTATAATCTTGTAAAAGAAAAATGACAAAAAAAAATGCTTTTTCATGTCCGGGCACAGGAAGGTGGCATTAGAAAGGGCACCTGGGTATCCTTGGGCTGGCATAGTCAGGATGGGCTGAATGGCCTCTTTTCTGCTGTAACTTCTTCAAAATTTATATAAAGTTTATTTATTGATTAGTCTTAATTATTGATTAGCCTTAATTATTGATTAGGCTTACATTAACACTGCAATTAGGCTACCATGAAAATCCCCTAGTTGCCACACTCCGGCACCTGTTCGGGTACACTGAGGGAGAATTTAGCACGGCCAACGCACCCAACCAGCACATCTTTTGGACTGTAGGAGGAAACCGGAGCACCCGGAGGAAACCCACGCAGACATGGGGAGAACGTGCAAACTCCCCCCAGACAGTGATCCAAGCCGGGAATTGAACCCGGGTCCCTGGCGTTGTGAGGCAGCATTGCTGTCCAGTGTGCCACCTTCAAATTGGATGACCCTTAGTCAGAGCTGTTGTAAGAAAAATGTTCCTCTCTCGATGCATTCTATTCTTTTCCTTTTGAGCTGGTCATTCCTGGCAAGTGAACTGAGAGATTTCCCCAGACTCACTTGTTATGACACTGGCAGTGTACAAGCCATGATGCCACCTTTTTTTAATACATGGGACATGGGTTGGCTGGCTGGGATTTATTACCCATTCCTAATTGCTCTTGAGGTTTTCTCAGAATTTTTAAATGTTTATTTATTAGTGTCACAAATCGGCCTACATTAACACTGCAATGAAGCTACTGCAAAAATCACCTAGTCGCCACATTCCGGCACCTACATACATTGAGGGAGAATTTAGCATGGCCAATGCACCTAACCAGCATGAGTTTCAGACTGTGGGAAGAAACCCACACAGACACGGGGAGAATATACAGACAATGGGCAGACGGTGACCCAAGCAGGGAATTGAACCCGGGTCCCTGGCGCTGTGAGTCAGCAGTGTTAACCGCTGTGCCACTGTGCCACCCAATTTCAGAGAGGGCAGTTGAAAATCAGCCTCATTGCTGTGGGTGTGAAGTCACACGTAGACCGGGTAAGGATGGTAAATTTCCTTAAATTCGATTTGATTTGATTTATTATTGTCACATGTATTAGTATACAGTGAAAAGTGTTGTTTCTTGCGCGCTATTCAGACAAAGCATACCGTTCATAGAGAAGGAAAGGAGAGGGTGCAGAATGTAGTTACAGTCATAGCTAGGATGTAGAGAAAGATCAACTTAGTGCGAGGTAGGTCCATTCAAAAGTCTGATGGCAGCAGGGAAGAAGCTGTTCTTGAGTCGGTTGGTACGTGACTGTGGTGAACCATCGTTGGTTCCCACTGGATAGTACTGAGCCAGGGTCTGGCCAGTACTACAAGTATGTACATATGTTACTGTTGGGTTGTGCCACTTGTTGCTGTTGGGGTTAGGGTGGGGTTGTTACACCTTTGTACTGTAGTGTTGTGGTACATCCCAGTCGGGCTCCGCCTCCTGGGAGAGGTATAAAAGTCCCTGCTCTGGCCGGGACCCCTTCAGTCTGGGATAGTGTATATAATTATTGGCTGCTTCATTACAGTAAATAAAAGCCTTTTATTTACCGAGCATCTGGCCTCGTGTTTGAGAAGCGCATCAGTGACCTCAGACTTTTGTATCTTTTTCCCGACGGAAGAAGATGGAAGAGAGAATGTCTGGGGTGCGTGGAGTCCTTAATTATGCTGGCTGCTTTGCCGAGGCAGCGGGAAGTGTAGACAGTCAATGGATGGGAGGCTGGTTTGCTGATGGATTGGGCTTCATTCACGGAGGAGACAATCGCGAATCAGATGGGTTTGAGTGATAATTAACAACGATTTCACGGTCACCATCAGACTTTCAATTCCAGATTTTATTGGGCTCAAACCCGTGGCAGGATTCAAACCCAGGCTCCCAGAATATTACCCCTGGTCTCAGGATTACTTGTCCAGTGACAGTACCACCAATCTACCACCTCCACCTTCCAAATAAAGTAGCATTTCCCTGATTTATATGATCATAGAAATGTAGAAGATAGGAGCAGGAGGAGGCCATTTGGCCCTTCGAGCCTGCTCCATCATTCATCACGATCATGGCTGATCGTCCAACTCACAGCACAGTGGTTAGCACTGCTGCCTCACAATGCCAGCGACCCGGGTTCGATTCCCGGCTTGGGTCACTGTCTGTGAGAAGTTTGCACATTTTCCCTGTGTCTGTGTGGGTTTCCTCCCACAGCCCCAAAGATGTGCGGGTTAGGTGGATTGGCCATGCTAAATTGCCCCTTAGTGTCGGGGGGACTAGCCAGGGTAAATGCATGGGGTTCTGGGGATGAGGGGCCTGGGTGGGATTGTGGTTGGTGCAGACTCGATGGGCCGAACGGCCTCTTTCTGTGCTATAGGATTCCATGATCAATAGCCTAATCCTGCTTTCTCCTCAAATACAAAATTTAAAAAAAAACACCCCATCAGCTTTCACTTCAAGAAAAATCTCCACGACTGCTAAAAGCCTGTCAGAGAGCCTGCATTAGCAATGTTTCACTGTCAACATCTAACATGCTATCAGAGCAGTGCGCTCCATGTCCCTGATGCAGGATAAGTCAACTCACTGATGAGGAACAGATGCATCATAATCAGAGGAAGTGTATTGAGAATCAATCATTAATCACCGGGTCGGCTGTGCATTATGTAGAGGATCAGGCTTCATTCTAGGAAGTAAAATGGCCTGCTTGATTGACAAGGTATATGTCGACCTCATTTACTCTGTGGTTCCTTTAATTTGAGATCCAAGTGCTTTTCAATAAATGCTCCAGCGAGTTTAAATCAGCAAAGTCAGATGTACGTACAGTCAGTGACATCGCTGCTAATGAACCCCGCAAGATTGCCTTAAAGTGAAAACCAGTGACATTATAACAGGACACTCAGTGTCACTTAGATTGGTAAACAGAAGGAGAATAATCCTCGGATTGCAGTTTCTATTTATGTGACTCTTGTTCAGTGGTTCGTGAATATAGACTGGCTTTGTTAAACAATGCGTGCAAGAGAGTGAAGCCAATTCATTCGCCAAGGCTGTAAAAATAATAAAGTGCAACTTCGCCCTCAGTGTCTGCATCATCTGAGTGGCACGGTGGCCCAGTGGTTAGCGCTGCTGCCTCACAGCGCCAGGGACCTGGGTTCAATTCCTGGCTTGGGTCACTGTCTGTGTGGAGATTGCACATTCTCCCCATGTCTGCGTGCATTTCCTCTGGGTGCTCTGGTTTACTCCCACACTTCAAAGATTTACTTACTCAGAGTTTATATGCCTCATAGAATCCCTACATGCAGAAGAATCAAAGAACAAAGAACAGTACAGCACAGGAACAGGCCCTTCGTCCCTCCAAGCCTGTGCCGACCACGTTTGCCTATCTAAACCAACCGCTTATATCCCTCTATTCCCCCTTTGTTCATATGTCCATCAAGATAAGTCTTAAATGTGGCTAACATAACTTCCTCAACCACCTCAGTTGGCAGTGCATTCCAGGCCCCCACCACCCTCTGTGTAAAAAACTCCCCCCGCACATCTCCACTGAACCTTTCCCCCGTTATCTTGAACTTGTACCCCCTTGTAATCGCACTGATCCCTGCGGAACACCACTCATTACAGACCTCCATTCAGAAAAACACCCTTCCACCACTACCCTCTGTCTCCTATGGCCAAACCAATTCTAAATCCATCTGGCTAGTTCACCCCAATCCTGTGTGATTTAATCTTTTGCACCAGCCTGCCATGAGGGACCTTGTCAAATGCTTTAGTAGACAACTTCCACTGCCCTTCCCTCATCGATCATTTTTGTCACCTCCTCAAAAAAATCAAAGAAATTAGAAGGTGACCTTTTGGCCCATTGAATCTGCACCAACTCACCTCCGCCCTATTCCCGTAACTTACACATTTCCCACGGCCAATCCACCTAACCTGCGCATCTTTGGACTGTGGGAGGAAACCCGGAGGAAACCCACGCGGACACGGGGAGAACGTGCAACCTCCACGCAGACAGTCATCCGAGGTTGGAATTGAACCTGGGTCCCTTGCGTTGTGAGGCAGCAGTGCTAAGCACTGTGCCAGTGTGCCAATGTGCACGTTAGGTGGATTGGCCGTGTCAAATTGCCTCTTCAGGCGGGATTTTCCGGCCGTGCTTGCCCCAAAGTCGGAACATCCCGTCCGGAGTCAATGGATCTTTGCAATTTGCTACAATTCCCGTGGCAGGCGGAACGAGAAAATTCTGCCCTTAGTGTCAAAAAGCTGTTTAGGTTAGGTTGATTGACCATGGTAAATGTGTGCGGTTATGAGATAGGGCAAGGAAGAGGGCTGGAGTGGCGCGGGGGAGCTGGTGTGCGGTAGGAATAAACACAACTGTTTTTACAACACGGATCTGAGGACCTGAATGGCCTGCCTTCGTTCTATTAATTATACGTTAGTTATTAACTCCCCGCCCCACTTCAGCCCCACCCCCCTCACCCTACCCCATAACCCTGCACATTTACCACGGCCAATCCACCGAACCTACACATCTTTTTGACACTAAGGGTAGAATTTCCCTGTCCCGGGAATCGTAGTGGGCGGAACATGGATTATTCAATGGTCTGTTGACCTCGGGTGGGATGTTCTGGCTTTGAGGCGAGCGTAGCCAGAAATTCCCGCCCTAAGAGGCAATTTGACATGTCCAATCCACCTAACCTACACATCGGCACGGTGGCACAGTGGTTAGCACTGCTGTCTCACAGTACCAGGGACCCGGGTTCGATTCCAGCCTCGGGAGACTGTCTGTGTGGAGTTTGCACGTTCTCCCCGTGTCTGCGTGGGTTTCCTTCGGGTTCCTCCCACAGCCCAAAGATGTGCAGGTTAGGGGTATTGACCATGGGAAATGTGTGGGGTTATGGGAATAGGGCGGGGGTGAGTCGGTGCCGATTTGAGCTGGTCTTGCTGAGCGGGGGAACGTAGCATTGCGGGGATGAGATTGCAGAGCACAGTGATAATGAGGAGCAGAGTAGACCATGGAAGGGAAGTGGCCCTGGGGAAGACTCGCTGCTTAATGCTGAAGAGAGAGAAGAGGTGGGAGTTGTGATGGAAGTTTGCTCGGGGAGCTTCAATTTCAAAGCTGGCAACTGGGAAGAACTTTCCCACTATCCAATCACGATGGAGCTGAATATAATATCTAAAATCGGGACACAGAGGAGTGATACTTTGAAAAACATCCAATGCCACAATAGGGAAGGTCTGTCATATTTAGTAGCATTCCGTGGGCAGTGTTCAGGAATTCACACTGGAAGCAGAAATAACTGAGTGCGGAGACAACATACAAATGTGTTCCTCCTCAAGCAGTCTATTCCCGTCAACACACACAGCAAGAACTCAGTGTGCCCCTCACTCTCACAGCAAGAAACATTTATTATTCATCCACTCTTGTCCCTTGTTATAGAATCATAGAATCCTACAGTGCAGAAGGAGGCCATTCGGCCCATCGAGTCTGCACCGATCACAATCCCACACAGGCCCTATCCCCATAACCCCATGCATTTACCCTAGCTAGTCCCCCTGACACTAAGGGGCAATTTGGCATGGCCAATCCACCAAACCCGTTCGTCTTTGGACTGTGAGAGGAAACCGGAGCACCCGGAGGAAACAGATGCAGTCACGGGGAGAACGTGCAAGCTCCACAGAAACAGTGACCCGAGGCCAGAATGGAACCCAGGACCCTGGCGCTGTGAGGCAGCAGTGCTAACCACTGTGCCACCATGCCGCCCCAAACAGACGCTGCCGCCATGCTGTCATGGAACTTGGCAACTCCCCGTCGGGGAATTGAACCCCGGTGTCCCACGTGACCGGGATACTAACCTCTACATTAACGAGGAAGATGCTGTCACGCACCAACCGACTCAAGAACAGCTTCTTCCCTGCTGCTGTGAGACTTTTGAATGGACCTACCTCGCACTAAGTTGATCTTTCTCTGCACCCTAGCTATGTCTGTAACACTACATTCTGCACTCTCTCCTTTCCTTCTCTATGAACGGTATGCTTTGTCTGTATAGTGCGCAAGAAACAGTACTTTTCACTGTATCCCAATACATGTGACAATAATAAATCAAATTTTTAAAAATCAGAAACATACAGAGGAAAGCGTACTTTCAACACTCGCCCCATGGTAATGCCAGGAAAATTATTATAATGAATGTGTAGAATAATTCGTCGTGGTTATACTTCTTTTATTTGTTCATGGGATGAGGGATCTGGGCATTGGCCAGCACTTATTGCCCATCCCTAATTATCTTTGAACTGAGTGGCTCGCTCAGCCATCCCTGAGTGCATGTAAGAGTCAATCACATTGCTGTGGCTCTGGAGTCACATGTAGGCCAGACCAGGTGAGGACGGCAGATTTCCTTCCCTAAAGGACATTAAGTGAACCCAGATGGGACAATGGTTTTATGGTCACCATGAGAATTTCAATTCCAGATATTTTTATTGAATTCAAATTTCACCATCTGCCGTGGCGGGATTCGAACCCGGGTCCCCAGTGCATTACCTTGGGCGCCTGGATTACTAATCCACTGACAATACCACTACTCCATCACGTACAGTGCAGAAGGAGGTCACTTGGCCCATCGAGTCTGCACCGATCACAATTCCACCCAGGCCCTATCCCCTTGACCCCGTACATTTACCCCAGCTAGTCTCCCTGGCACTGAGGGCAATTTAGCATGGCCAATCCACCTAGCCCGACACAGTGGCACAGTGGTTAGCACTGCTGCCTCACAGCACTAGGGACCTGGGTTCGATTCCCAGCTTGGGTCACTGTCTGTACGGAGTCTACATGTTCTTCCTGTGTCTGCGTGGGTTTCCTCTGGATGCTCCGGTTTCCTCCCACAGTCCAAAGACGTGCTGGTTAGATACATTGGCCATGTTAAATTCTCCCTCAGCGTACCGGAACAGGCGCCGGAGTGTGGTGACTCGAGGATTTTCACAATATCTTCATTACAATGTGAATGAAAGCCGACTTGCGACTGATAAATGAACTTTACTTTACTTTACCGCCCCAGTATGGCCCTGACCAAAATGGTTGCAGTTAAATCATTCATCTGTCTTGTAGCTATCCCAGTTAAGGGATCAATGATTGACCTAGAATTAACCAGTGTTCCTGTCCCTACCAGTCATGTATCCCACATTTGGGGGCATTGCAGACATCAGCACATCCAAAGTGCAATAAACCAACCTGGTCCTGTGACTGTCTCTCCTTGTCACGCTCTGTTATGTGTAGATATGTGTAGGTTGAACTTGGTTATATGTGCCCTAAGGTTGGCTGGATGAGTCAGTTAAGCCACTCTTTACCTTGTGATGATACTGTGCCTTTAAGAAATGTATTTATATCATGTTTCTTGTAAGGGGTATGTTTAAAATTCAGCTCTGTTTTACACGGTGTCAATTTGTCCGCAAGCCAGGCAGCTCACGTGTTGAGAATGCAGGACAATGAGTGATTTTATTTCAGGATGTGTTTCTTTTAATCTGAGTGGATGCATTCTTGTTTATTTGTTTTTTTTCTCCCCCTGGGATTTCAGAGTAGTGTTTTGATTAGGTTGATTGGGTTGAGCGGACTCGATGAGCCGAGTGGCCTAATTCTGCTCCTATGTCTTGTGCTGTCTTATGATTGACAGCGTCATGTGTTGTTAGACTTCTTACTGTGTTTACCCCAGTCCAACGCCGGCATCTCCACATCTTAAGGAGAGGAGCAGGCTTACAAGGAAAAGCAGGCAGTCACTGCTGGGTTCTAAAAGAGGGAAGAGGTGTCTCCTTCTTTCTCTCTCTTTCTCTCTGGAGGCTGCTGTTTGGAACCTGCTAGGAGAAATAGGTCTCTTGCTCTGTCCCTCTCTCTCTCCAATGATGTTCTGGAGGCTCGAGGGCTGACAGTCCAAATACAAGCATGTAACCCTGTGTGTTGCTAACTGATTTTGAAGAGGAGTTTAAGTCTATTAGAGGAAATATTGCTTAAATTGGAACTGTTAGAGATAGGTTAGCAGTTAAGAATTGTATCTTGTCATCAGTTGGTAAAAGTTAAGCTAATTCATTTGTTGTAGTTAAACTGTATTGTTAAAGTTTGTTTTGATAAAAGCTTCCTAGTGGGTCAATAGAGTCACAGCTGGAGTGAGACAACGTATCCTCACACTAATGCCAGAACAGAAAAACTGTTGGGGTCTAATCGGGCTTCGTAACATACTTTGGGATTTCTGATCCGTAACCTAACTCCCAACTCATAACTGTTCAAATCAGTTCAGCGTGTCATCTGGCCTGGACTTGTCTGTACTGGTTTTCATATCAAAAACTTACCCTGGTAGCATTAACATGAATCTTAGCCAGTGTTACAGTGAATGTGGTTGAAGAGCTATGCAGTATATTGGTGATATTAATACAGGCCAAAGACCCAGAGTTAATTTTGTTTTTTATTTATTTATGGGACATGGGCGTCGCTGGATGGCCAGCACTTTTCCCTAGTTGCCCTTGAGAAGATGGTGGTGAGCTGCCTTCTTGAATCGCTGCAGTCCACGTGCTGTGGGTTGACCCACAATGCCGTTAGGGAGGGAATTCCAGGATTTTGACCCAGCGACTATGAAGGAACGGCCAATATATTTTCAAGTCGGGATGGTGAGTGGCTTGGAGGGGAACTTGCAGGTGGTGGTGTTGCCATATATCTGCTGCCCTTGTCCTTCTAGATGGAAGTGATTGTGGGTTTTGGAAGGTGCTGTCGAAGGATTTTTGGTGAATTGGTGCAGTGCATCTTGTAGGGAGGATGTTCCCAATGGTGGGGGAGTCCAGAGCCAGAGGTCACAGTCTGAGGATTCGGGGTAGACCATTTAGGACGGAGGTGAGGAGACATTTCTTCACCCAAAAAGTGGTGAGCCTGTGGAATTCATTACCACAGGAAGTAGTTGATGCCAAAACAATGAATGTATTCAAGAGGTGGCTGGATATAGCACTTGGGGTGAATGGGATCAAAGGTTATGGGGAGAAAGCAGGATTAGGCTATTGAGTTGGACGATCAGCCATGATCGTAATGAATGGCGGAGCAGCCTCGAAGAACCAAATGGCCTCCTCCTGTTCCTTTTAATTTTCTATTTTTCTATGTTTCTATATTGTACGTCGTACACACTGCTGCAACTGAATGTCGGTGGTGGAGGGAGTGTAAGTTTGTAGATGTGGTGCCAGTCAAGCGGGGCTGCTTTGCCCTGGATGGTGTCGAGCTTCTTGAGTGTTGTTGGAGCTGCACCCATCCAGGCAAGTGGGGAGTATTCCATCACACTCCTGACTTGTGCCTTGTAGATGGTGGACAGGCTTTGGGGAGTCAGGAGGTGAGTTACTCGCCGCAGTATTCCTAGCCTCTGACTTGCTCTTGTAGCTGCTATGTTTATGTGGCAAGTCTAGTTGAGCTTCTGGTCAATGGTAACCCCAAGGATGTGGCACACAATAGCACAAAGAGGCAGGTGATATGAAGCAGGTTAAGTGTGTTGTGTCTTGTGGAATGAAGCGATTATCGCGGCGCTCAAATCACCGACAACTGGTCGAATTCCCAGTCAATGGCAGGAAAGGTTTTCCACCTGACAGTGGGCAGTATTTGTCTCAAACACTGATCCATTGCAGAGCCAAACACAAACGCTGCTTTGCCAGCCTGCACTCTCTATGAACAGATCCTCAAAGACTGCATCTGACATCCTGCAATCTCAGGGTTGGAAGTAATCCTTGCTTCTGTAATCTCCAAGTGCAGGACAATGTTGAAGAAAATAAGCTTTAACTTACACGTTGTCATTTCTGCTTTTTATAGAGCAGTCACTCGGTACCATTACTTGACTGAGGCTCGCATTATTTCCTCTGATGTGCTGTCAGAAGGCTTGCTGCCAAGCTTTGCACAATGCAATTTAAGTCGACAGGATGGTTAGTTGAAAAATTAATCTGTTTACTGATACTGGATTGAGTACGGGGATAATGGCTTGAGTTGAGCTGACATTGATATTACAGACCCATTTATTAGGTAAACAGGATCATCTAGACAAAGCACCTTGGTGAATTGAAAGAATATTGTTGATATTCACTCTGTTTTTGGCTGCCTTACCGAAGCATCTTCCATGGTCATCAGGTCCTGGAGTGGGAATTGAAGGTAGCCATGATGTGGAGATGCCGGCGTTGGACTGGGGTAAACACAGTAAGAAGTCTCACAACACCAGGTTAAAGTCCAACAGGTTTATTTGGTAGCAAATACCATAAGCTTTCGGAGCAATGCTCCTTCGTCAGATGGAGTGGTCTCTGTTCTCAAACAGGGCACAGACACAGAAATCAAATTACAGAATACTGATTAGAATGCAAATCTCTACAGCCAGCCAGGTCTTAAATGTACAGACAATGTGGGTGGAGGGAGCATTCAACACAGGTTAAAGAGATGTGTATTGTCTCCAGACAGAACAGCTAGTGAGATTCTGCAAGTCCAGGAGGCAAGCTGTGGGGGTTACTGATAATGTGACATAAATCCAACATCCCGGTTTAGACCGTCCTCATGTGTGCAGCCAAGTTCCGCACACATGAGGACGGTCTAAACCGGGATGTTGGATTTATGTCACATTATCAGTAACCCCCACAGCTTGCCTCCTGGACTTGCACAATTTCACAAGCTGTACTGTCTGGAGACAATACACATCTCTTTAACCTGTGTTGAATGCTCCCTCCACCCACATTGTCTGTACATTTAAGACCTGGCTGGCTGTAGAGATTTGCATTCTAATCAGTATTCTGTAATTTGATTTCTGTGTCTGTGCCCTGTTTGAGAACAGAGACCACTCCATCTGACGAAGGAGCATTGCTCCGATAGCTTATGGTATTTGCTACCAAATAAACCTGTTGGACTTTAACCTGGTGTTGTGAGACTTCTTACTGTGGGAATTGAACCCAGAGATGATTTGCTCTATCCCATCTCGACCCCTTTGTTTTCATTCTATTTTATTTAATTTTTTACTGTTCTCTACCTTTTATTTCTTTATTGTCTTTCTTCATTTTCCTCCCCCCCCCACATCTCTTTTCCCTTACTCTACACCCCTTCCCTTATCGTTTCTCCCCCTTTGCTTAATCTCCCCTCTGTCCTATCCATTTTCCTCCCCCCCACCCCCCACTCCCCCAACATCTTCATTTCAGCCTCTCTGCCGTTTGGCCATTCACACCTTCTATTCTCTCTATGGACTGCCATTAGAACAAAGAACAAAGAACAATACAGCACAGGAACAGGCCCTTCGGCCCTCCAAGCCCATGCCACTCCCTGGTCCAAACTAGACCATTCTTTTGTATCCCTCCATTCCCACTCCGTTCATGTGGCTATCTAGATAAGTCTTAAACGTTCCCAGTGTGTCCGCTTCCACCACCTTGCCCGGCAGTCCTTTCCCCTGGTTTCTATGGCTATGACTCATCTTTCATTCCCTCCCCCTGCAGTATAAATATCTCCCACTTTCTATGCCTTTCAGCTTTGACAAAGCATCATCTGGACTCGAAACGTCAGCTCTTTTCTCTCCTAACAGATGCTGCCAGACCTGCTGTGATTTTCCAGCATTTTCTCTTTTGGTTTCAGATTCCAGCATCCGCAGTAATTTGCTTTTATCCAGAGCTTCTAGTCCAGAGACAGGGATACTACCCACTGCGCCATAAGGGCAAATCTAACAGGCAAAGAGTCAGATCCATGATTATTAATGGAAGGAATGTTCTGATTTTCAAGAGAGGAAGAGTAAAACTTAAAGTATATTTTGAAGACAAACCTGAAAGAGCAGTATAAAGCTTGGTGGGTTTGTTATTCTTGACAGAAATTTAAGGGTGGTATTTTCAAGTTCAATAGATCAGCATATAGAATCACTACAGTACAATACAGAAGGAGGCCATTCAGCCCATCAAGTCTGGGGAGGCAATGGCCTAGTGGTATTATCGCTAGACTATCAATCCAGAAACTCAGTCAATGTTCTGGGGACCAGGGTTCGAATCCTGCTTCAGCAGATGGTGGAATTTGAATTCAATTACAAAAAAAAGCTCAACTCTGAACAAGGGTAATTAGGGATGGGCAATAAATGCTGGCCAGCCAGCGATGCCCATGTCCGCCGAATGAATTAAAAATACTCTCTGACAGAGCATTTTACCCAAGCCCGCACCTGCCCGATTTCCATAGCCCCATACATTTATCCTGCTAATCCCCCCTAACCTACTCATCTTCAGACACGAAGGGGCAATTTAGCATGGCCAATCCACCTAATCTGCACATCTTTGGACACTAAGGGGCAATTTAGCATGGCCAATCCACCTAATCTGTGCATATTTGGACACTAAGGGGCAATCTAGCATGGCCAATCCATCTAATCTGCGCATAGTTGTCACTAAGGGGCAATTTAGCATGGCCAATCCACCTAACTCGCACATCTTGGGACACTAAGGGGCAATTTAGCACGGCCATTCCACCTAACCCGCACAATTCTGGACTGTGGGAGGAAACCAGAGCACCTGGAAGAAACCCATGCAGACATGGAGAGAATGTGCAAACTTCACACACTCAGTCACCCAAGGCTGGAATTGACCCCGGGTCCTTGGAGCTGTGAGGCAAAAGTGCTAACCACTGTGCCACTGTGTCGCACATTGTGGGCACTGTGCCCATATCATCGGAGACAAACTGAAGTATAATTTCAGAAGATAACAACTGACAAAGTAGCAATTGTACAAGGACAATAGAATTAGAACATTGTTTTAAATGAGCTAACAATGGACTAATCTAATCGCTTTTCTTTTCAAAGGAAGCCTGAGCTGCTGACGGACTCCACACTGGAAGGATTCCAGGTTTTAGCATTGTTCTGTGCTGAGGTTAACAAACTCACCCAGGGCAAGGCTGTTATTAAGGAAGATTTGGGGAAGGGAGTGGAAAATTCCTATTGCTCAGTGCTATCTACAGTGACCCTTACTGTGTGGCTAGTGGGTTCATTAATGCCTTTAATTTAATGGCAAATTCGTTCATAAAATTGGATGATATTGATCACAAGAAACCTTTACTGATAAAGTCATTAAATAATAGATTATCAGCAATTAAATCATAGAATCCCTACAGTGCAGAATGAGACAATTTGGCCCATTGAGCCTGCACCAACAACAATCCCACACAGGCCCTATCCCTGTGATCCTCCACATATTAGACCTGCTAGTTCCCATGACACCAAGGGGAAATTTACCGTGGCCAATCCACCTAATCTGCACATCTTTGGCCACTAAGGGGCAATTTAGCATGGCCAATCCCTCTAACCTGTGCATCTTTGGACTGTGGGGGGAAACCGGAACACCTGGAGGAAACCCACGCAGATATGGGAAAAATGTGCGGACTCCACCCTGACAGTCACCAGGCCAGAATCGAACCCGGGTTATACAATCACAGAATCTACGGTGCAGAAGGAGGCCATCTGGCCCATCGTTCTGCACTGACCACAATCCCACCCTGGTCCTGTCCTATCCCTATAACCCCACATATTTACCCTCCTAATCCCCTTGACCTTAAGGGGCAATTTACCATGGCCAATCAATCTAACCCGCACATCTTTGGACTGTGGGAGGAAACCGGAGCACCCGGAGGAAACCCACGCAGACACGGGCAGAACATGCAGACTCCTCACAGACAGTGACCCTGAGGCCAGAATTGAACCCAGGTCCCTGGCACTGTGTAGCAGCGGCGCCAACCACTGTGCCGCCATGCCACCAAAATTAAATGAGGTGGAAAAAAAGTATATAAATGCACCATAAACTTCAAACCAATTCGCCAATGCGAATGGACGAGTTAGAATCTGACAGTGTAAGCTGTAAACATTGAGAAGTTTAAGCTATGCGAGTTTCATCAGAAACTGTGTTTAATATCTAAATTTCTCAGACCCACTGAATAAAACATGTCTTCATTTCAAGAAGCAAGCCTTGTGTTTGTTCACTTACGTATTCTTGCTTCTGGCCAAAAAGATTAGCAAGAATGACTGCAACTTGGTCTAATACAGACAACTGACTTGACGCTGGAAGGGTTGTTCAAGGACAAGGGTAACGCAAATGCTTTGCTCGTAGCATCTTGTGGATTAGATCATACTCGAATTAAGCATAATTCCTGACCCTATACTTCAAACGTTCTCGTGAATTTGACAAGTTGTGTCATTAAGTTAAAATACGAGGTGGTTTAATGGATTCACTCAAGAGGTTGTCATCCTGCATGGCTCGTATGAATAAACAGCCTTCAAATCTTGATACTTGGTGAAATGTTCAACACTCACATATTGTAGTGAAAGTCTTGTGGATATTGTTGTGTGTAGATAAAAGGAAATTTGGTACACTACTGGATAACCTGTGAACAGCTGACAGGAAGCGTAGAGGAGAACATGTCCCTGTCTATGTCAATGGGGGCGAAGTAGAAAGGGTCGAGAGCTTCGTGTTTTTGGGTGTCCAGATCACCAACAACCTGTCCTGGTCCCCCTCATGCTGACACTATAGTTAAGAAAGCCCACCGACGCCTCTACTTTCTCAGAAGACGAAGAAAATTTGGCTTCCCAGCTACGACTCTCACCAACTTTTACAGATGCACCATAGAAAGCATTCTTTCTGGTCACAGCTTGGTATGGCTCCTGCTCTGCCCAAGACCACAAGAAACTACAAAAGGTCGTGAATGTAGCCCAATCCATCACACAAACCAACCTCCCATCCATTGACTCTGTCTATACTTCCCGCTGCCTCGGTAAAGCAGCCAGCATAATTAAGGACCCCACACACCTTGGACATTCTCTCTTCTACCTTCTTCCGTTGGGGAAAAGATACAAAAGTCTCAGGTCACATACCAACCGACTCAAGAAAAGCTTCATCCTGCTGCCATCAGACTTTTGAATGGACCTACCTTGCATTAAGTTTCTCTACACCCTAGCTATGACTGTCACACTACATTCTGCACCCTCTCCTTTCCTTCTCTATGAACGGTATGCCTTGTCTGAATAGCACGCAAGAAACAATACTTTTCACTGTATGTTAATACATGTGACAATAATAATAGATCAAATCAAATCAAATCAAAGGTAACTTTGGCAGGCTGACCCTTCGTTCATGCAATGTCTGTAAATATAAGTCTGGATACACGAGTAAGGCTGACTTAATGACTATCGGCATTACTTGGTAATGACTACTTGCATTTGCATTTTCCTTTGTACCTTGGGAGCCTGCAAGCTCTCTTTTTCTTGCATTTGTATTTGTCCACTATACAATGACAATAAGGTTGACTTGAATTGAATTGAATTGTAGAGGGGTGGCACGGTGGCACAGTGGTTAGCACTGCTGCCTCACAGCGCCAGGGACCCGGGTTCAATTCCGGCCTTGGGTGACTGTGTGGCGTATGCACGCTCTCCTCGTGTCTGCATGGGTTTCCTCTGGGTGCTCCAGTTTCTTCTCACAGTCCAAAGATGCGCGGGTTACGTGGATTGTCCATGCTAAATTGCTCCTTAGTGTCAGGGAGGCTAGCAGGATAAAGACATGGAGTTACAGGGATAGGGCCTGGGAGGGATTGCTGTCGGTGCAGTCTCAATGGGCTGAATGGCCTCCTTCTGCACTGATTTGATTTGATTTATTATTGTCACATGTATTAACATACAGTGAAAAGTATTGTTTCTTGCGCGAAATACAGACAAAGCATACCGTAGAGAAGGAAATGAGAGTGCAGAATGTTGTGTTACAGTCAGAGCTAGGGTGAAGGGAAAGATCAGCTTAGTGCAAGGTAAGTCCATTCAAAAGTCTGATGGCAGCAGGGAAGAAGCTGTTCTTGAGTTGGTTGGTACGTAATCTCAGACTTTTGTATCTTTTTCCCGACGGAAGAAGATGGAAGAGAGAATGCCCAGGGTGCGTGGGGTCCTTAATTATGCTGGCTGCTTTGCCGAGGCAGCGGGAAGTGTAGACAGAGTCAATGGATGGGAGGCTGGTTTGCGTGATGGATTGGGCTACATTCACAACCTTTTGTAGTTTCTTGTGGTCTTGGGCAGAGCAAGAGCCATTACCAAGCTGTGATACAACCAGAAAGAATGCTTTCTATGGTGCACCTGTAAAAGTAGGGATTCTATGGAGTTTGCACATCCTTCCCGTGTCTGCGTGGGTTTCCTCCGGGTGCTCCGGTTTCCTCCCACACTCCAAAGGTGTGAGTGCTAGGTGGATTGGCCATGCTAAATTGCCTCTTAGTGTTGGGTGAGGGGGGGGGGGCTCGCAGGGTAAAGACATGGAGTTACGGGGATTGGGACTGGGTGGGATTGTTGTCAGTGCGGGTTCGATGGGCCGGATGCACTGTCGGAATTCTATACCGAAAGCTTTGGCAAACGATTCATTGCACCAATCCATGTATTGCTCATCTCTGCATGAGCTGCCATTGCTGCTTGTTTTCAGGTCCCCTTAATGCAAAATTGGAAACAGTCGGGCAGCAGAACACACTACACGTAACAAGTTTAGAAATTTCAGGGATTTGTCGTGAGCTGTGAAAGAAAAAATCACTTGCCCCACTGCTATCAGACAAGTGTGTTTATGGGAATGAATCCGTCAGAATTCATATACAGGGATGCTGAAATGATCTGTCTGATATCAGCACTAAAAATACATGGATGACTGAATGTTGCAGCATTTACAAATCTCATGCGACATCAGTACAAAGACCGAAAGCGCCTGCCTGAAGTAAAACCAGCTCTTACAAGATCTACTTCCACATATGTTAACAGATAGAAGGAATCCCAGCATTTGGAATTCAATTGGAGCCCGTTGCAGACTCAGCCTGTCAATCATGGGCGGCACGGTGGTACAGTGATTATGGGTGGCACGGTGGTACAGTGGTTATGGTGGCACGGTGGTACAGTGATTATGGGTGGCACGGTGGTACAGTGATTATGGGCAGCACAGTGGTACACTGGTTACGGGCAGCACAGTGGTACAGTGGTTATGGTGGCACGGTGGTACAGTGGCTATGGTGGCATGGTGGTACAGTGGTTATGGTGGCATGGTGGTACAGTGATTATGGGCGGCACGGTGGTACACTGGTTACGGGCAGCACAGTGGTACAGTGGTTATGGTGGCATGGTGGTACAGTGGCTATGGTGGCATGGTGGTACAGTGATTATGGGCAGCACAGTGGTACACTGGTTACGGGCGGCACGGTGGTACAGTGGTTATGGGCAACAAAGTGGTACAGTGGTTATGGCAGCACGGTGGTACAGTGGTTATGGCGGCACAGTGGTACAGTGGTTATGGCGGCACCGTGGTACAGTGGTTTTGGTGGCACAGTGGTACAGTGGTTATGGGCGACACGGTGGTACAATGGTTATGGCGGCACGGTGGTACAGTGGTTATGGCGGCACGGTGGTACAATGGTTATGGCGGCACGGTGGTACAGTGGTTATGGCGGCACGGTGGTACAATGGTTATGGCGGCACGGTGGTACAGTGGTTATGGCGGCACGGTGGTACAGTGGTTATGGCGGCACGGTGGTACAATGGTTATGGCGGCACGGTGGTACAGTGGTTATGGGCGACACGGTGGTACAATGGTTATGGCGGCACGGTGGTACAATGGTTATGGCGGCACAGTGGTACAGTGGTTATGGCGGCACGGTGGTACAATGGTTATGGCGGCACGGTGGTACAGTGGTTATGGCGGCACGGTGGTACAATGGTTATGGCGGCACGGTGGTACAATGGTTATGGCGGCACGGTGGTACAGTGGTTATGGCGGCACGGTGGTACAATGGTTATGGCAGCACGGTGGTACAGTGGTTATGGCGGCACGGTGGTACAATGGTTATGGCGGCATGGTGGTACAGTGGTTATGGCGGCACGGTGGTACAGTGGTTATGGCGGCACGGTGGTACAATGGTTATGGCAGCACGGTGGTACAGTGGTTATGGCGGCACGGTGGTACAGTGGTTATGGCGGCACGGTGGTACAATGGTTATGGCGGCACGGTGGTACAGTGGTTATGGGCGACACGGTGGTACAATGGTTATGGCGGCACGGTGGTACAATGGTTATGGCGGCACGGTGGTACAGTGGTTATGGCGGCACGGTGGTACAATGGTTATGGCGGCACGGTGGTACAGTGGTTATGGCGGCATGGTGGTACAGTGGTTATGGGTGGCACGGTGGTACAGTGGTTATGGCGGCACGGTGGTACAGTGGTTATGGCGGCACGGTGGTACAGTGGTTATGGGTGGCACGGTGGTACAGTGGTTATGGTGGCACGGTGGTACAGTGGTTATGGGTGGCACGGTGGTACAGTGGTTATGGCGGCACGGTGGTACAATGGTTATGGCGGCACGGTGGTACAATGGTTATGGCGGCACGGTGGTACAATGGTTATGGCGGCATGGTGGTACAGTGGTTATGGGTGGCACGGTGGTACAGTGGTTATGGCAGCACGGTGGTACAGTGGTTATGGCGGCACAGTGGTTATGGCAGCACGGTGGTACAATGGTTATGGCGGCATGGTGGTACAGTGGTTATGGGTGGCACGGTGGTACAGTGGTTTTGGTGGCACAGTGGTACAGTGGTTATGGCGGCACGGTGGTACAATGGTTATGGGCGGCATGGTGGTACAGTGGTTATGGCGGCACGGTGGTACAGTGGTTATGGGCGACACGGTGGTACAGTGGTTATGGCGGCACGGTGGTACAGTGGTTATGGGCAACACGGTGGTACAGTGGTTTTGGTGGCACGGTGGTACAGTGGTTATGGACGGCACGGTGTCACAGTGGTTATGGGCGACACGGTGGTACAGTGGTTATGGACGGCACGGTGTCACAGTGGTTAGCACTGCTGCCTCACAGCTCCAGGGACCCGGTTCGATTCCTAGCTTGGGTCACTATCTGGGTGGAGTTTACGCGTTCTCCCCGTGTCTGCATGGGTTTCCTCCGGGTGCTCCGATTTCCTCCCACACTCCGAAGGTGTGCGGGTTAGGTGGATTGGCCGTGCTAAATTGCCCCTTAGTGTCAGGGGGGCTCGCTAGGGTAAATGTGTGGGGTTATGGAGATAGAACCTGGGTGGGATTGCTGTCGATGCAGACTCGATGGGTTGAATGGCCTCCTTCAGCACTGTAGGATTCTATGATCTCTCAGGGAATGCCGCTCTTATTTCGTCAACTTCAAATGAGGATGACATTTTGGGATTAATTACTGCAGCTCTGAGATTCCACAGGATTCACACTGACCAATCTCACTTCAGCAAGAGGCAGTCGAATCAGAGAATGGAACAGCACAGAATGAGGCCATTCAGCCCATTGTGCCCATGCCGGCTCTTTGAAAGAATTTTTCAATTGGCTGCACTCTCCAGCTCTTTTTTGCAAATTCCTGTGAATTTTCTCTCTTTGGAAGAAGAATCATATTTGATTCCACTCGTTAATTCTGTTTCTCTCCCGCTGAGTATTTCCAGCGCCTTCTGCTTTTGTTTCAGATTTCCAGCATTTGCAGTGTTTTGCCTTTGGAAGAAAACCAATTCAAAGTATCGGCTCGGATTTTCCACCCCGCCCTGCACACACCCCTCTGTACCCCCCTCCTCCCTAAAGTGGACTCACTAAGACGAAAGCAAAATATCACCAATGCTGGGAGTCTGAAAGAGCTGGGAAAACTCGGCATTCGTGGAGAGCGACACAGAGTTAATGGGCATTATTTTCCATCCCTCCCTGTTGGTGAGATCTCTATCTAGCCCCAACCCCCATCCTAGCCCCCACCTCCAACATCTAGCCCTAACCCCCACCCCAACCCGCACCCTAGCCCCCACCCCCAATATCTAGCTCTAACCCCCACCTCCGCCCCCACCCTAGTCCCCACCCCGACCGTCACCCCCAATGACTGCTCTCCACCCCCACCCTACGCGGTATGTTTTCCAGCAGCGGCGACAGTTCACCATTGGCTGGCAGCGGGATCTTCCAGTCCCGCCGAGGTCTCTGCCATTGTGTGTGTGTGTGGCTCACCCACTGCCATGGGGAGTGGGAAGGTGGGGACAGGGGTGGGGAGAGGTCACTTTCAGCAGGACTGGAAGACCCCGCCGACAGGAAGGGATGGAAAATACCGCTCGCTGGCTCTTTCTCTCTCTGTGAATGCCGGGTTTTCCCAGCTCTTTCTGTTTTCCCTTCAGACTCCCAGCATTGGCGATATTTTGCTTTTATCTTAGTGAGTCCACTTCAGATGGTTGCCAAATGACACCAGTATAGAGTGGGCCGTGCACACAGGCACCGGCGGTGATAATGTTCTCTGATAGCACATGTTATCGGGACTAGCAAGTGAGAGACACCTCGTAAATTTCAAATGTTTTTGACACATAGTGAAACACTAAGCCAAGTGACTTATCATTAGTCAGAAGCTTATTCCCAGGGTGGAAGAGTCAATTACAGGGGGGCACAGGTTTAAGGTGCGAGGGGCAAGGTTTAAAGGAGATGTACGGAGGCAAATGTTTTACACAGAGGGTGGTGGGTGCCTGGAATTCACTGGCGGGGGAGGTAGTGGAAGCAGAAACGACAGTGAGATTTAAGGGGTGTCTTGACAAATAAACGAATAGGATGGGAATAGAGGGATATGGTCCACGGAAGGTTTGAAGGTTTTAGTTCAGTCGGGCAGCATGGTCAGTGCAGACTTGGAGGGCCAAAGGGCCTGTTCCTGTGCTGTAATTTTCTTTGTTCTTTTTCTTAAGCCGCAAAGACCTTTCTTAAATGCTTCTTTCGCACTTGGAGTTGTGAAATGTTTAGCTGTGTTCTCGGAAAACATAAAACTACAGAAAACAAAACACTTCTTTCATTCATTCGTGGGACATGGGCATTGCTGGCTGGCCAGTATTTATTGCCCATCCTTAGTTGCCTGAGGACAGTTGAGAGTCACCCACATTTCTGTGGCTCTGGAGTCACATGTAGGCCAGACCGGGTAAGGACGGAATCCGAAACCAAAGCTCCCCAAGCCCACCATCTCATAATATTAATCTCTGCTGATTCTCTTTGCTCTGACGAAGGGTCATCTAGACTGGAAACGTTGGCTCTATTCTCTCCCCACTGTCGGACCTGTTGAGATTTTCCAGCATTTTCTGTCCAAATAATTTTTTTTATTGAACTCAAATTCCACCATCTGCCGTGGCGGGATTTGAACCCAGGTCCCCAGAACATTAGTTGGGTTTCTAGATTAATAGAGGGGTGATAATACCAATGGGCCATTGCCTCCCCAGACTTGATGGGCTCAATGGCCTCCTTCTGCACTGTACTGCAGTGAATCTACATTGCTGAAATATTGAACTTGAAAAGCTTGTTGAAAATACCATGGGGTACATAACGCTTCCCCAGTTCGTACAGTTTGTTTGCCGGCTGGCTTGCTTACTGTACTTTTGAACGCAAAATCTGTGTACAGATTTACTGGGAAGAATAATATATTCAGGGCTTCAAACAATGACAATTAAAACATATTATTAAGCTGCTGGTATCAGGTACTCAAGTAGTTCATTATGCTCCTCATGGTGATGGTGCTGCCTTGTAGTCAATGATACATTATCTGTAATAATGGGCTGTCTGGCATGGTGATTTGGGCTTTTCAGGAGTCCCTGTTGATGGAGGAGTGCACTTAAAGCATCACTTTAGAACACTTTGTATGCTAATGTGTTTCCCACTGTGTACTCCCGCCCCAGTCTCTGCAGTAGAGCTTTCCTCCATTAGAGGGGGAACTTAGACTTGAAATGCACTCGCTTTATCATTCTGAGGGGAAACTGCAACATCAATGGGATGCGCAATCCAAAACTGGATCAGCGAAGGATTGATTCTGCACCCTCAACTTTGAGGGCAACATTTGCTGATGCCAAAGCTCTCCGGAAGCTCTCATAGAATCCCTACAGTACAGAAGGAGGCCATTTGGCCCATCGAGTCTGCACCGACCACAATCCCACCCAGGCACTATCCCCGTGACCCCATGCATTTACCCTAGCTAGTCCCCCTGACACTAAGGGGCAATTTAGCATGGCCAATCCACCTAACCCGTACATCTTTGGACTACTTGACATAACTCGCGGCAGTCATGATATTCCCAGTCAGTCAAGTGCTGGCTTCCAATCCAGCCCCATTTGAGTTACTCCAGCTCCCATCTCTTTTTTTTTTTGAAACCTCGACTGAACACGTACCCTCATTTTCAATGGTCATTACATTCTTTTTTTCGATTTTCAAGTTTGCTGACGACACCACCGTAGTGGGTCAGATCTCAAACAACGACGAGACAGAGTACAGGAATGAGATAGAGAATCTGGTGAACTGGTGCGGCAACAATAATCTCTCCCTCAATGTCAACAAAACAAAGGAGATTGTCATCGACTTCAGGAAGCGTAGTGGAGAACATGCCCCTGTCTACATCAACGGGGACGAAGTAGAAAGGGCTTCAAGTTTTTGCGGTGTCCAGATCACCAACAACTTGTCCTGGTCCCCCCATGCCGACACTATAGTTAAGAAAGCCCACCAACGCCTCTACTTTCTCAGAAGATTAAGGAAATTTGGCAAGTCAGTTACGACTCTCACCAACTTTTACAGATGCATCATAGAAAGCATTCCTTCTGGTTGTATCACAGCTTGGTATGGCTCCTGCTCTGACCAAGACCGCAAGGAACTACAAAAGGTTGTGAATGTAGCCCAATCCATCACGCAAACCAGCCTCCCATCCATTGACTCTGTCTACACTTCCTACTGCCTTGGATAAGCAGCCATCATAATCAAGGACCCCATGCACCCCGGACATTCTTTCTTCCACCTTCTTCCGTTGGGAAAAGGATACAAAATTCTGAGGTCACGTACCAACCGACTCAAGAACAGCTCCTTCCCTGCTGCTATCAGACATTTGAATGGACCGACCTCGCATTAAGTTGATCTTTCTCTACACCCTAGCTATGACTGTAACGCTACATTCTGCAGTCTCTCCTTTCCTTCTCTATGAACGGTATGCTTTGTCTGTATAGCGCGCAAGAAACAATACTTTTCACTGAAAAGTAATACATGTGACAATAATAAATCAAATCAAATCTTAATTACTTTTACAGTTTTGTTAACTTCATTTTTAAAGAAAAATATTTGAAATGTGTGATGGAGGTGAAATATCTGACCAAGTTTGGGTAGATGTTTCAGTTCTGCTTTGGCAACATTCCAGAGCCGGGGTATGCGGCGGGGGTTGGTTTCAAGAGCCAGGATGGGTGACACAGTGGTTCGCACTGCTGCCTCACAGTGCCAGGGAACCGGGTTCAACTCTGGTCTCGTCTGCTTGAGCGTGTGGAGTCTGCACGTTCTCCCCGTGTCTGCATGAGTTTCCTCTGGGTGCTCCGGTTTCCTCCCACACTCCAAGGATGTGCAGGTTAGGGTGGATTGGCCATGCTAAATTGTCCCTTAGTGTCCAAAGATGTGTCGGATCCGGGGATTAGTGGGCTAAATGCTTGGAGTTAGGGGATAGGGGCAGGGGTGGGCCTGGGTAAGATGCTCTGTCAGAGAATCGGTGTCGACTCAATGGGCTGAATGGCCTTCTTCTGCACTGTAGGACAGTCTATGATCCTTTAAGGCTTCGGTTCTACATTGCCAGATTGAAGAGATCAAGAGTGGCTGGCAAGCCAATGCAGTCAACTGCAAACTTGTAGATCATGTATGTCTATGATGGTCAGTTTAGTTTTGGTGGGGAGGCGGCTGAGGTTGAAGAGTTTTCCATTTGGGCGCTATTTAATATTGACACAGGAGGGCAATTGATCTTCGATAAGATGAATAATCAATGTCAGGTAGATTATAAATGGGATGGATGCCTCGCTTGACCCCAGTTCGGATCTTGAAGATGGCTGTTTTGGATCTCCCACTCAAGACAATGATGAGGAGATTGAACGCTAGATCAGTTGTGCAAGTTCAGTCTCCACAAAGCATAGCTTTGGGTTTTTGTCAACAAGGACCTCAACAAGCCAACAGCAAGAAGTCCGAGTGTACAGAGCAGATGTCATCAGCACATTCCTGTACTGTAGCGAACCCCGGACTGTGGATTAGTGATACTCAAAAATGCAAGAGATATTCCACCGGCAATGCTTCTGTGGCATCAAGCAGGTTCAATGGGAGGACCCCTGAACAAACATCAATGTCATCCTTGAAGCCAGGTCCACAGGCATTCAGATAAAATTCATGCAGAATTAACTTCCACATCATAACCGGAATTTTACGCCCCCCCCTCCACCCCCCCTCTGCCACCCCCCTCCCCTCCCCCCCGGAATCCGGGCGTGCGTGGCTCACAGAACAGAATGCTCTGTTGGCCTCGGGTGGGATTTTACGAGCCTCGCCTGAGCGAGGTCGTAAAATATCGGCCCGTGTCGGGATGGCTGAAAAGCATCCTTGCCAGGTCCTGTTTTCCCAACTCTCAGTTGGCCAGCGTTCCACGGGAGGACAAGGAAAACACTTTCAAAGGCACTCCAAGGCTCTCCCTGAAGCATTGATGTCCGGTGTGGCACCATGGTTAGCACCGCTGCCTCACAGCGGCAGGGACTCGGGTCCGATTCCCGGTTTGTGTCACTGTCCATGCAGAGTCTGCACGTTCTCCCACTCATGTCTGCGTGGGTTTCCTCTGGGTGCTCCAGTTTCCTCCCACAGTCTGAAAGATGTGCTGGTTAGGTGCATTGGCCAGGCTAAATTCTCCCTCAGTGTACCCAAACAGGCTCCAGAGTGCAGCGACCAGGGGCGACAAGTAACTTCATTGCAGTGTTACTGTAAGCTGACTTGTGACACTAATAAATACTCTAAATGGCTGTTCAAAGTGGCAGCAACTTGTCCGTAAGCCTGCATGTTATTTTATGATGTTGTCGCATGGGCTTATAATTATAAAGAGAGACTTGAGTAATTAGGGCATTGTTCACTAACGCTGTGAAGATTACATTAGCAGGCTGACGGACAATGTATTACATTTTGAGTCTTAATGATGAGGCAGAGCAGTGAGAGGCGGAGAAGGGAAGAAAGGGAAGTCACTCCGGACTCTGCCTCGTAGGGTACCATCCTGCTCTGTGTGCCCAACGATCTGTGTGCCGAGAATCAAACTGTTCAGATATGTGGCAGAAACCTGTGACATTGAGAGGTCATCGTCAAGGCAAGAGACAGCCTCTGCTTCTGGTGACCCTGATTGTAATAACTCCATGGAGGCGAAAGTCCCACCACCAAGTTACTTTATTTACACCATACATCTGCACACAGCCAACTCTCCAGTTGCTCCCTGCTGAATGCAGACTGGGAGTCTGACACACCTGCTTTAAATAGGGAGCATGAGGTTCCCTGATTTAACCATCAATTAGGACTCATCTGGTATCTCAACACCAACCAAATAAACAAACTCAAATTAACTGAGGGACAAATTAAAAGGGGCAGCTCCCCAAAAGGAGGGGGAACAGCCTGAACAAAAAATCAACGTACAAAGGAAACTTAAAACATAGGACTCATCAGGTATCTCTTTTGAATACCAACCAAATAAACTAAATTAGATTAAAGGACTCATCAGATATTTCTTCTGAATAAAGGACTCAAAGAACAAAGAACAATACAGCACAGGAACAGGCCCTTCGGCCCTCCAAGCCCGCACCGCTCCCTGGTCCAAACTAGACCATTCTTTTGTATCCCTCCATTCCCACTCCGTTCATGTGGCTATCTAGATAAGTCTTAAATGTTCCCAGTGTGTCCGCCTCCACCACCTTGCCCGACAGTGCATTCCAGGCCCCCACCACCCTCTGTGTAAAATACGTCCTTCTGATATCCGTGTTAAACCTCCCCCCCTCATCTTGAACCTATGACTCCTCGCGAACGTCACCACCGACCTGGGAAAAAGCTTCCCACCGTTCACCCTATCTATGCCTTTCATAATTTTATACACCTCTATTAAGTCTCCCCTCATTCTCCGTCTTTCTAGTGAGAACAACCCCAGTTTACCCAATCTCTCCTCATAACTAAGCCCTTCCATGCCAGGCAACATCCTGGTAAACCTCCTCTGCACTCTCTCTAAAGCCTCCACGTCCTTCTGGTAGTGTGGCGACCAGAACTGGGCGCAGTATTGCAAATGCGGCCGAACCAACGTTCCATACAACCGCAACATCAGACTCATCAGGTATGTCTTTTCACACCAACCAAATAAACAAACTCAAATTAACTGAGGGACAAATTAAAAGGGGCAGCTCCCCAAAAAGAAAGGGGAACAGCCCGAACCAAAAACAAAGTCAAAAGGAAACTTAAAACATCAAACCAAAAGGTGATTATCAGGGAAAGGACTCATCAGGTAGTTCATACTCTAGCAAGCCAACCTCATTAGTCTGGCTGAAGTCATCACACTGATGTTACTTAATAACCTGTTCTGGCTGCTTCTCCTTCGGTGCCCTCCAATTCCAACTGTTTGTACACTCACAGAAATCTGTTGTATGGAGGTCACAGTAAGAAGTCTCACAACACCAGGTTAAAGTCCAACAGGTTTATTTGGAATCATGAGCTTTCGGAGTGCTACTCCTTC
Source organism: Mustelus asterias (assembly GCF_964213995.1). Taxonomy (NCBI): domain Eukaryota; kingdom Metazoa; phylum Chordata; class Chondrichthyes; order Carcharhiniformes; family Triakidae; genus Mustelus; species Mustelus asterias. The sequence continues at coordinate 94,656,272 of NC_135815.1, read as the reverse complement.
ATCAGGTGAGTGACTGTAAAAAAAATTTTTTTCCCCCTTTTTTGTTGCTGCACCGCGGATCTCTCTGTCGGCTGTTCCGGTTCGTTGGTTGTCTCATTGGCTTCGCTGTTGGACTCTTGGGGTTTGTGGAGGAAACGCCACTGACCTGAGGAAGGAGCAGCGCTCCGAAAGCTCGTGATTCCAAATAAACCTGTTGGACGTTAACCTGGTGTTGTGAGACTTCTTACTGTGCCCACCCCAGTCCAGCGCCTGCATCTCCACATCATGGCTTGTATGGAGGTGGTTCAGTTGCTGAGGTAAGATATAATTAGAGGGTAGCGGATGATGATAATGGGAACCCTCAGTACAGAAGGCATTTTGTACAGGATTAACACTGCAATTAAGTTACTGTGAAAATCCCCTAATCTCCAACACTCCGGCCCCTGTTCGGGTACACTGTGGGAGAATTCAGCATGGCCAATGCACCTAACCAGCACATCTTTCGGACGGTGGGAAAAAACCGGAGCACCCGGAAGAAACCCACACAGACACGGGGAGAATGTGCAAACTCCACACAGACAATGACCCAAGTGCGGGAATCAAACACGGTTCCCTGGTGCTGTGAGGCAGCAGTGCTAACTACCGTGCCACCGTGCAGGATGGTGGGATTGTGTAAGTAACAAGGTGATAGTGCAAGATACAAAATTGCGCTTGATGCCAACTAGAGCACCACACATTACACAATGAACAATGGGGATAAAAGGGTTAGAAAGCGAGCAATGTCAGGAAAGTTAGAGAGTGACTGAATGAAGAGACTGAATACAAGACATTAAAGAGATAAATATAAAGAAGAAAATGAGGGAGGGTATTGGAACAACTGCTCTGGTTGCGAACTGGTGATGTTGTAAACATGTTATTTGATGATGTTGTCGCACAGCCTTACAATTACAAAGAGAGACTTGAGTAATTAGGGCTTTGTTCACTAACACTGTGAAGATTAAGGGGATGATTTGATGGAGGTCACCAAGATTATAAAGGCTTTGAGATGTTTTTTTCAAGAACTCAGGGCTCACCAAACACTTTACAACATCAATAACCACATTGAGTCATTGGGAAGATGGAACAGAGGGAGAAACAAAACCTTGATCAGGAGAAGAATTGAGTTTCAATTAAAATTGCTTTCATGGAATTCTGAGATATTTGCTTGTAGCAAAATGTCTTTACATTATTTCCGAGGGGAGCTAAAGAATCATAGAATCCCGACAGTGCAGAAGGAGGCCATTCAGCCCATCGAGTATGCATCGACAACAATTCCACCCAAGCCCTATCCCCGTTACCCCACCTAATTACCCTGCTGATCCCTCTGACACTAAGGGGCATTCAGCATGGCCAATCCACCTAACCCGCACATCTTGGGACACTAAGGGGCAATTTAGCATGGCCCATACACCTAGCCTGCACATATTGGGACACTAAAGGGCAATTTAGCATGGCCAATCCACCTAACCCACACATCTTGGGACATTAACGGGCAATTTAACATGGCCAATCAACCCAACCTACACATCTTGGGACACTAATGGGCAATTTAACATGGCCAATCAACCCAATCGACACATCTTTGGATCTCCCAGACCTACTTATTGAAGAGAGACGCGATAACTTTTATTATTATGATACCATTTGGCAATTTGCGTAAGGTGAAACAATACAAAACATCAGTGATTGGGGCGGCACAGTGGTTAGCACTGCTGTCTCACAGCGCCAAGGACCCGGGTTTAATTCCAGCCTAGGGTGACTGTCTGTGTAGACTTTGCACATTCTCCCTGTGTCTGCGTGGGTTTCCTCCGGGTGCTCCGGTTTCCTCCCACACTCCAAATACGTGCGGGTTAGGTTGATTGGCCGTGATAAATTGCCCCTCAGTGTCATGAGAATTAGGGGAGGTAAATATGTGGGGTTATGGGGACAGAACAGCACCTGGGTGGGATTGTTGTCGGTGCAGGCATGATGGGCCAAATGGCCTTCTTCGGCACTGTAGATTCTATGCTTCATCGCGTAACCTGGCCATTACTGTCAGCTTGCTTAGACCACGCTGTGCACGGTCCTGATTACCATATTGCAAAAAAGATATAGGCCGGAATTTTACCGCCTGCCGAACACGGGAATCGGAGCGGGAGAGGGGCAGACAATGAAAACCATAGTTTACGTTGGGCGGGATTTTACGGTTTCAGGATGAGTGAGATCGGAAAATCCCGCCCACAGGACAATGTAATGGTTTTAGCAAGGTTCATGAGGTGGACCTGTTAGAATACGAACTCCCTGATTGAGGCAGTCGATGCTTTTCAATTTGGGAGCCCGGCAGAGGTATATATGTGGAGTGTCCGGGTTACTGGCACTCAGGGTGTGTGCTCTGGACTGGGAAGTACCTGCCTGAGTAACTATTGTAAATAAAGTCCAAAGATGTGCGGGTTAGGTTGATTGGCCATGCTAAAATTGCCCCTTAGTGTCCTGGGATGGGTATTTTGGAGGGATTAGCGGGTAATTATGTAGGGATATGGGGGTAGGGCCTGGGTGGGATTGTGGTCGGTGCAGACTCGATGGGCCGAATGGCCTCTTTCTGTACTGTGGGGTTTCTATGAAAGCTGGAATTAGTGAAGGGACACGCCTAATAGGAGTTATTTCAAACGGGATCTAACGGCCCCATTCGCCATGGGCTCAAATCCCGTCTCGGATGCTAAATCTCCCCAGAGAACCAAAATGGGACTGGCGCCAGTGGGATCTCGGTTTGAGATCTTCCCTGCTCCCCTCCCGCCGAACCAGGTTCAAGCCCTGAAAGGAAGATGTTTTCGTTTTGAGGGAGTCTTAAACTAGAGGGAGATAAATATAAGATAGCGGATGATAAATCCCAAAAAGGAAGGCGAGAGAAACATCCTCACTCGCGGAATGTTTCGACTGCGGAACAACATAAATGCCTTGAGGTGGAAGTTAAATGAGTGCGTGAGGGAGAAAGGAGGATAAGGTCATGACAATAGGGTTGGATGAATTAAAGTGTTCGGAAGCTCATGTGAAAAAGGAATTAGACCGAAGTTAAGGGTCACGCAGGGTTGGGGTGGGGGGTGATGAGGGGGTTATGAGGGGTTTATGGGGGGACAGTGAGGAAGGTGAAGTTAAGACACAATCAGATTGTTGAGGATTAACCAGACAACGCACTGTGAGTACTCAATCTCCCAAGCTTTTATTACTTGCTAGCAAGGAGAACAGACACATTGAATTTCACTGTGATGTTCTGTTGATTCATACAGATAATTAGCAGTTATAGTTAATTACAGCAAATGAGAAACCAGCAACTTTCTCATCCTTCATTTGCATACATAGTCCACCAATCATAGCATTGCCTTTTGCCCTTTCTTATCCAATAGAAAACTGTCTCCTTCATTAGCATAATATGTCAACTTTTTTTTTGTATTTATCGTGGTGACTTGTCCTTGTTTCATCCTGTGACCAAGGCTGGGAATGCAGTGTTTCTGAAACTGACACAAGGTTAGATTAGTCTCCTTCCTGAATACACAAGCGCTGACCTTCAATGAGGCCTTGTCTGCCTTGCTGATAGAACCACCCACCATAGTTGTTGTAACTTAATTTCCACAGGATAAACCATACGGGTGGCGGGAATCTGGGACACACAACCTGGGAAGGGAATCGAGGCCGGAAACCTTACAACATTTAAAAAATATTTGGACGAGTCTTGAAATGTAACATACAAGGATATGGGACAAGTGCAGGAAAATGAAATTAGCGCGCCTTTAGTGGTAGATATTGTCGGTGTAGACTCGATGGGCGGAAGGGCCCTTTCTGCACTGTATGACCGGAATTTTGCTGTCCTGCCCGCCATGGGAATTGGAGCGGGCGAGGGGCGGACCATGGAAAGGTTCGTTGACCTCGGGCAGGATTTTAGGGTTTTGGGACGAGCGAGGCCTTAAAATCTCACCCCATGACTTATGAACGGCAGAACAGGCTCGATGAGCCTGAATGGCCTACTCCTATTTCTATGTATTTTACACAGAGGGTGGTGGGGGCCTGGAATGTGCTGCCGGGCAAGGTGGTGGAGGCGGACACACTGGGAACGTTTAAGACTTATCTAGATAGCCACATGAATGGAGTGGGAATGGAGGGATACAAAAGAATGGTCTAGTTTGGACCAGGGAGCGGCGTGGGCTTGGAGGACCGAAGGGCCTGTTCCTGTGCTGTATTGTTCTTTGTTCTTTATTTCTTGTGATCTTACTAACATCGGCATCGACCTGGTTACTGTGCTGTAAATTCTGTTTGATTCCCTGTACCCGTCAACTTCAGATGAATAATGACAACCAATGCTTACACAAGAGGGGAGGACTCAAGTGCTCCTGGACTTTTAAGTTCCCCGTGTGAACATTTTTTTGGTGCTTTTACACTGGCATTTGTTTAGTTAGGACGCCAGGAGGCCAAGATTGAGCTCGATCTCTGAGATTGCACAGTTAAATCTGCTCCTGCATCCAGCCAGCAAAATCGGCTCTTTTTTTCCAGAGCTCAAGATCCTGCCAAAGTAAATGAGGGAACTAGCCGTACCCTAGTCTGCAGGCCTCTGGAGGAATTCATGAGGAACATGGCGGATTTTTTCCCCTCGTGCTAGTAGCCAGTGGTGTTCAACTCTCATTGTGGGGGAGGTAGGGAAAGTTAACTAAGTCAGTAAAGTTCACAGTGGCACGGTGGTTAGCACTGCTGCCTCACAGCGCCAGGGACCTGGGTTCGATTCCTGGTTTGGGTCACTGTCTGTGCAGAGTCGGCACATTCTCCTCGTGTCTGCATGGGTTTCCTGCTTCTTCCCTGCTGCCATCAGACTTTTGAATGGACCTACCTTGCATTAAGTTGATCTTTCTCTACGCCCTAGCCATGTAACACTACATTCTACACCCTCTCCTTTCCTTCTCTATGAACGGTATGCTCTGTCTGTAGAGCGCGCAAGAAACAATACTTTTCACTGAATGCTAATACATGTGACAATAATAAATCAAATCAAATCAAATTTATGGAAATCTACCATCCTTACCCAGTCTACATGTGACTTCAGACCCACAGCAATGTGGTTGATTTTCAGCTGCCCTCGGAAATTGGGTGGCATGGTGGCACAGTGGTTAGCACTGCTGCCTCACAAACGCCAGAGACCCGGGTTCGATTCCCGGCTTGGGTCACTGTGCGGAGTCTGCACGTCCTCCCCATGTCAGCGTGGGTTTCCTCCCACAGTCCGAAAGATGTGCTGGTTAGGTGCATTGGCCGAGCTAAATTCTCCCTCAGTGTACCTGAATGGGCCGCCAGAGTGTGGCGACTTGGGGATTTTCACAGTAACTTCATTGCAGTGTAAGCCTACTCGTGACACTAATAAATAAACTTTTAAAAACTTTAGCCATCCTTGGCCATTGTCAAATCTCATCATTTCTTCAATAGTTCTCGGGTCTCTGCCTCCATTCCAGCATTCATTCATTACTATTTTTATCGATCCATCCTAAAATCATCTTTCACCTCTTTGGATGCATGCCCTATAGTTCAACAAGAGAAGTTTAATTTAATGTAATACTTTTAGTCTGGATTAACTTTTCATACAACCCTAACAACCGTACAGGTTGTTTGATTGTACAGATCAATCAAGCTTGGAGCTTTTCTCCGCACTGCCCCCTTGCCCGCGAATGTGTCTCTGATTTCTCGGTGATCAGACCTGGATATAGTATTGCACGGGAATATCAGCCAAGGAACTGTATTAAAATCTCCAGTTCAAGGTCTTGTACCTTTTGACTCAGGGCAAGGGACCTATTGAGCCAGGGTTGACATCTGTACACGTCTTCTGTGTTTCACTGGGTTGGTGACTAACTTCTATCCTCTGATGTGTCATGTTGTAGGGTGGCATGGTGGCACGGTTGTCTCACAGTGCCAGGACCCGGGTTCGATTCCGGCCTTGGGTGACTTTCTATGTGGAGTTTGCATGTTTTCCCCGTGTCTGCATGGGTTTCCTTTGGGTGCTCCTGTTTCCTCCCACAGTCCAAAGATGTGCAGGTTAGGTGGATTGGCCATGCTAAATTGCTCCTTAGTGTCCAAAAGATGTGCAGGTTAGGTAGATTGGCCATGCTAAATTGCTCTTTAGTATCCAAAAGATGTGCAGGTTAGGTAGATTGGCCATGCTAAATTGCTCCTTAGTGTCCAAAAGATGTGCGGGTTAGGCGGATTGGTCATGCTAAATTGCTCTTTGGTGTCCAAAAGATGTGAAGGTTAGGTGGATTGGCCATGCTAAATTGCCCCTTGGTGTCCAAAAGATGTGTGGGTTAGGTGGATTGGCCATGCTTAATTGCCCCTCAGTGTCTCAACGTATATATAGGTTAGTGGGATTAGCGGGGTAAACTATGTGTGGTTATGGGGATTGGACTGGGGTAAAAGTTGGTGCAGACTTGATGGGCCGAATGGCCTCCTTCTGCACTGTAGGGATTCTATGATTCCATGATGTCTTGGTGACTATTGGTAAAACCTGCATTTTCCACATGCCCCAAGTGTTACACTCCGGAAGGCAAGCAGTGGAAGGAGAGGACAGGAGTCAGTCTTGTCCAATTTTAGAAGCATTTATTTGCAGAGAAAAACATTACAAATGTGCACCTCCTCACCCAACAAACACGGTGCCAATCTGTTCCTATTCACAGAGGGACAAGTGAATCTTGCGTCAATAATCACTGCACACCTTAAAAACAATTAACATCGAAAAAGATACAAAAGTCTGAGATCATGTACAAACCGACTCAAGAACAGCTTCTTCCCTGCTGCCATCAGACTTTTGAATGGACCTACCACATATTAAGTTGATCTTTCTCCACATCCTAGATATGACTGTAACACTACATTCTGCACTTCTCCTTTCCTTCTCCCCTATGAACTCTATGAATGGTATGTTTTGTCTGTATAGCGCGCTAGAAACAATACTTTTTACTGTATCCCAATACATGTGACAATGATAAATCAAATCAAATCATGGAAATCAGTAGTTGACAGAAAGGAAAAGAAAGCAGTGTCATTAAAGAATATTAAAAAAATAACCAGAAGCATCTTCATCCCTGTCTAAAAGGGTGAAGAGGGTTTCATTGTGAAAATAATGACTGCTGGGGGTTTCTCCGAGAACATGCTGAGACATAATACATTGCACAATCACTGAAACTTTTCATGGCTTTTGATGCAAGGCTAAACAGACTGCAGGCTATCACCGATCGCGGGAGATGTACAGCAAGGTGCCTAACGTGGTACTGACTGCATTGCCTCGAAATCAGACAGGCCCCACACTGTTTAATCAGCTCCAGGTGAAATAAGCTTGATGTGTGAACTAGACTTGCGAGAAATGGCACAGAGAAGCACATTATAATTCAATGACAGGTACAAAGCGTGTCACTGCAATATATTCCACTCAAAAGAGCGATCGTTCTGAGATTGACGGAACTAAAAATAAAATGGGAAGAAAATGAGAATGGATCGTGCATTGTTATCAAAATGCCTTACAAAGTCAGAGAATCAGACAGCAAGGAGGTAGGCCATTCAGCCCATTGTTCCTGTGCCAACCTTTTAACAGAGCCAACCAATTAGACTACTGTAATAAAGGCAAAATACCACAGATGCTGGAATCTGAAACAAAAGCAGAAAATGCTGGAAAATCTCAGCAGGTCTGACAGCATCTGTGGAGAGAGAATAGAGCCAATGCTTCGAGTCTGGATGACCCTTTGTGTACTCTGAACAAGTGTCATCCAGACTCGAAACGTTGGCTCTATTCTCTCTCCACAGATGTTGTCAGACCTGCTGAGATTTTCCAGCATTTTCTGTTCTTGTTGCGATTAGTCCTACTCCCCTGCTTTATCCTCACAACTCTACAAATATTTTCCCATTGATGCATTTATGCATAATCGCTTTCGAATATTACTGCTGAATCTGCTTTGGGCAGTTGTTTCTAGGCAACGCAAATTAAATGACAAATATGAAGATTATGAGTGCTATATAACACAGGGGAGGTCCAGATTGAAATTAAAATGGAAAAACCAGGAAATACTCAGCAGGTCTGGCAGCATCTGTGGACGGAGAAACTAAGTTAATGTTTTGTGTTAATAAGCATATGTACCCTTGCCCTTGGGATCCTCCAAAGTGCTTTGCAGCTAATAAACTACCAGTGAGGTGAGTTGCAGGGGATTGGAGGGGTGGGTGGGTGTGGGGTGGGTGGGGACTGGGGGGGTGGGAGTGATGGGGGCAAGGGAAGCCTACCCCTTCAAGTTGAAGATTCAACAGCACTAGCATTTACATAGCATGTTTAACATAGAATCTCCATAGAATCACTACAGTGAAGAAAGAGACCATTCAGCCCTTCGAGTCTGCACCGACTCTCCGAAAGAGCATTCCACCCTGGCCCTCCCCCCTGCCTATTCCCTTAACCCCACACACTTACTATGGCTACTCCACCTAACCTACACATCTTTTGGAGACTATGGGACAATTTAGCATGACCAATCCATCTAACCTGCACATCCTGGAACACTAATCGGCAATTTAGCATGGCCAATCCGCCTAACCTGCACATCTCTGAACTGTGGGAGGAAACCGGAGCACCCAGAGGAAACCCACACAGACACGGGGAGAACATGCAAACTCCACCCAAGGCCAAAATTGAACCTGGCTCCCTGGCACTGTGAAGCATCCCATGGTGCAGTAATGGAGCGTAATCAAACAAAATTTGGTACCAAGCCACTTAAGGAGATATGAGGATGGGTGACCAAACACTTGGTCAAAGGCGAAGCATCTTAAAGGAAGAGGTGGAGATGTTTTGGGAGGGAGTTGCAGAGATTGGACCCTAATGCGATGCAAGGGTCCGCAAGTTGGAACACTAGCCGGAATTTTCCAGCCCTTCACAATCTTCAGATCCTGGTGACGTGAACGGATATTTCAGTGGCTGACCAACCACACCACAGGGTGATCAGCGGAGGGTACGGAGGGTACGGAGTGTTGGGAGGGTACAGCAAAATTCCGCTCATTAACTCTATTTCTCTCTCCACAGAGGCTGCCTGATTCGTTAAGTATTTCCAGCGTTTTCTGTTTTTATTTCAGATCTCCAGCATCGTCGGAATTTTGCTGTTGTATTAATGTCCGGACTTGGAAAGGGCTTTGAATGGAAAAACAGTATCAATTTTAGTACATGCAGAGAAACAGAACCACAAACTGATCTGGCCAAATGTGGGCTCTTAACGAAAGTAAAAATGATAAATTATTCAATTTGATTTTCTATTGAAATTTTCCTCCTCTGAAGAAGAAGCTTTATCACACTGAAGTACACTCCCATGAGTGGCTGCAACACTCTAACATGACATACAAACGTATTGCAATAGACTATTCAACACAGGCACATTGCAGTGCCTCATGTTTCAACACCTCCCGAGCCCTTAGGAACCAGTCCAAAAGCAAATTGGGAGAGTTAAGAACAGTACAGCACAGGAACAAGCCCTTCGGCCCACCAAGCCTGCGCCGACACAAGACGCCTTCCTCAACTAAAGACCATCAGACATAGGAGCAGAATTAGGCCACTCGGCCCATCATGTCTGCTCCGCCATTCAATCATGGCTGATGTTTTTCTCATCCCCATTCTCCTGCCTTTCCCCCATAACGCCTGATCCCCTTATTAATCATAAGACATTTTGTCTCTCCACGGTCCGTATCCCTCTAGTCCCTGCCTATTCATGTGGGGGGGCACGATGGCACAGTGGTTAGCACTGCTGCCTCACAGCGCCAGGGACCCAGGTTCGATTCCCGGCTTGGGTCACTGTTTGTGTGGAGTCTGCACGTTCTCCCTGTGTCTGCGTGGGTTTCCTCCAGGTGCTCTGGTTTCCTCCCACAGTCCAAAGATGTGTGAGTTAGGTGGATTGGTCATGATAAATTGCCCATTAATGTCAGGGGGTTAGCAGGGTAGATAAATGGAGTTACAGGGATAGGGATTGTGGTTGGTGCAGGCTCGATAGGCCGAATGGCCTCTTTCTGCACTGTAGGGATTCTATGAACTCCTTTAAACTTTCTCCCTTTTACCTTAAACCTAGGTTCCCCCAGTAATTGACATTTCTTCCCCGAAGCTTTGTATGTCTGGTGCTCACACATCAAAATGAACAATAGCTCATGTAAAAATAGTTGCCATTTGTTTGTTGACTCGCGAGGAATACTAATCAATCAAAATTACTGATCTCAGAAATCGACTTCCCAGATCAATGAAGTGACACTCCCTTTGAAAGATCAAAAGGTGTTTCATTGCCAAAGAACATGTCTGATGTCAGGGGGCTATTTTGAGTACTGCAAGGGCTGGGAGGAAGTTCAATAAGTGATAATGGGTTTGATTCTTTCTACATGGCCTCCAAATAATGTGGAATTCATGGGCGGAATCTTCTGGCCCTTCCCGCCAGCGGTTTCTTCATGTCCCGCCAAAGGCGACACCCTCCACGGCAAGTTTCCTGGACAGGCAAGCCCTGCAAGATGCCGTAGGTATCAGCGGGACCGGAAGATCTCGCTGGTGGCCAATCGTGAGCCGCTTCCGTGATATACATATGTTGGGGGTTTGGGGTGCATACTGTCCCTTTAAGAGTGCGGGTCATGTAACCCCCTGAGTGGGGTGGGGGGGTTCACATCTCCCAGTGTGGAACTTGGTTAAGCAGTTGAGGATTTGACTGTGGGACAGTGCACGCCTGTATCATAGAATTCATAGAATCCTTACAGCGCAGAAGGAGGCCATTCAGCCCATCGAGTCTGCACTGACAACAATCCCACCCCAGGCCCTATCCCCACAACTCCACACATTTACCCCGCTAATCCCACATATCCCGGGACACTACGGGGCAATTTAGCATGGCCAATCCACCTAACCAGCCATCTTTGGACAGTGGGAGGAAACCGGAGCACCCGGAGGAAATCCACGCAGACATAAAGAGTTTTCCAGTGTTTAAATCCACAAGGCCTATTTCAAGTTTTAAAGTTTATTTTTTGGTGTCACAAGTAGGCTTACATTAACACTGCAATGAAGTTACTGTGAAAATCCCCTGGTCCCCACACTCCAGCGCCTGTTCAGATACACTGAGGGAGAATTTAGCACGGCCAATCCACCTAACCAACACATCTTTCGAACTGTGGGAGAAAACTGGAGCACCCGGAGGAAACCCACGCAGACACAGAGAGAACGTGTAGACTCCGCACAGACAGTGACCCGAGCCGGGAATCGAACCTGGGTCCCTGGCGCTGTGAGGCAGCAGTGCTAACTACTGTGTTAACATGCCGCCCGGTTTATGGCTCTTCTTGCATAACACTCTGCTAAATAAGTTTATTTATTAGTGTCACGAGTAGGCTTACACTCACACTGCGATGAAGTTGCTGTGAAAAGAGATATGTAACAGCCTCCTTCGCCAGAATACACGCAGTGGGAGGGGGTCTGTGGAGGGGAGGGGGATGCAGAAAATCCTGCCCCATTTCTTGTCTGTTTGGTTTTATAAATTGCTTTCCTTGGTCACTTTTTTGGTTGTAAAGGGTGATTAAGTCTGGAACAAGATCCTACACATAGATGCAGGGCGAATTTTCAGAAACTCAAACACGTAGGGAAGGCATGTGTTTTGATTTGATTTGATTTGATTTATTATTGTCGCATGTATGAGAGGATACAGAAGGCAAATTCAGTCACCAAATGCAATTCCATGCAGTGGCAGTTGGAATACAGTGTGGGAAAGTGTGAGGTTATACACTTTGGAAGGAGGAATGGAGGCATAGACTATTTTCTAAATGGGGAAATGCTCAGGAAATCAGAAGCACTAAGGGACTTGGGAGTCATTGCTCAAGATTCTCTTAAGGTTAATGTGCCCCAGGTTCAGTTGGCAGTTAGGAAGGCAAATGCAATGTTAGCTTTCTTGTCGAGAGGGTTAGAATACAAGAGCAGGGATGTGCTTCTGAGGCTGTATAAGGCTCTGGTCAGACCCCATTTGGAGTATTGTGAGCAGTTTTGGGCCCCGTATCTAAAGAAGGATGTGCTGGCCTTAGAAAGGATCCAGAGGAGGTTCACAAGAATGATTCCTGGAATGAAGAGCTTGACGTATAAGGAATGGTTGAGGACTCTGGGTCTGTACTCATTGGAGTTTAGAAGGATGAGGAGGGGATCTTATTGAAACTTACAGAATACTGCGAAGTCTGGATAGAGTGGATGTGGAGAGGATATTTCCACTAGTAGGAAAAACTAGAACCAGAGGGCACAACCTCAGGCTAAAGGGACAATCCTTTAAAACAGAGGTGAGGAGGGATTTTCTCAGCCAGAGAGTGGTGAATCTGTGGAACTCTTTGCCACAGAAGGCTGTGGAGGCCAGGTCATTGAGTGTCTTTAAGACAGAGATAGAGGTTCTTGATTAATAAAGGGTTATGGGAAAAAGCAATGGGGATGAGAAAAATATCAACCATGATTGAATGGCAGAGCAGATTTGATGGGCCGAGTGGCCTAATTCTGCTCCTATGTCTTATGGTCTTATGCAGCAGAAGGAAGATTCACTTTATCTTTTTCCCCACACCCTCCCGCTGACATCCCAGCATTCATCTTAAATAACATCACTGCAAATCTACATCTAATCACCTTCACTTTATTAATCAGAGACGCACAGACAGAAAGAAGGTTTATGACAGTAAGTCACATCACATAAGGTCAACTACCCCCTTGGTAAGAGTTACTTCAGTAGATAACAGAGGATAAACAGAGATAATTTCCTCTTTAGAAGATGGATACATTACCAGATTAGGACATGGTTACACACAGGCAGGCATATTGTATTAACACCGTCCTAATATGGGATGATTGCACACAGGGATATTTTAGCAATTCTGCTGTAAATGTATGAGATGGCTATTGCCTTGAGACCAGCCAGTGAGCAACATAGTTACTCTCAGCGATATTGCCCTCAGAGCCAATGGATGCGAGGCTGGTTTGTGCGATGGATTGGGCTTTTCTTGCTGGAAATCGTATTGGAAATCAAAGCTTTCCTTGCCTTTTCTTGCTGGAACACTGTTAAACAAACTAAGCATCTAATTCAAAATGCCTTTTCTTGTCAAGTCCTCCCAGCAACCTCACTGCTGTTTGGTTCCTCTGTTTACCCCGCAGGAAAGAGGAATTTGCTGAGCATTTTAATTCCTGGAAAAAGGAGATGCTGAAACCTGATTTACAGTTTCCCACGCAATCAGAGATACTGGGAATGGAAGATGGCCAACAGTATTGCTGATAAACGGGCCTGTTGCGTTGTCTGAAGCATCGTTACTCCTTCCGAAAGCTAGTGGCTTCTGCTGCCAAATAAACCTGTTGGACTTTCACCTGGTGTTGTTAGACTTCTTACTGCATCGTTACTTAGAGAGAATCTGACAATGTAATGTCAACATGCTGTGACTTATTTTAACCAGCCCCAAAGGCTTTGATTTCCAATAAGCTTAACACGCACAGCCCCAAATCCATCATGGGACAGGAATAGGGTTGGTATATACTGGAATCATTTGGACTGAAAAGAAAAGGATTAAAGTTGGATATTGTTAGTACTGCTGCCTCACAGCGCCAGGGTTCCAGGTTCAATTCTGGCCTTGGGTCACTGTCTGTGTGGAGTCTGCACATTCTCCCCGTGTCTGCGTGGGTTTCTTCCGGGTGCTCCAGTTTCCTCCCCCCAACAGTCTGAAGATGTGTGGGTTAGGTTGATTGGCCATGCTAAATTGACCCTAGTGTCAGGGGGATTAGCATGGTAAATGCATGGAGTTACGGGAATAGGACCTGGGTGGGATTGTGGTCAGTACAGACTTGATGGGCCAGATGGCCTCCTTCTGTACTATAGAGATTCTATGAATTTTGAAAAAGTATTTGGCATGTAACTTTGTGGTTTAATCCCACTGGGTTGTGACGAATGTCTTGATGGTAATTATTGATGTCAGTTTTGTCTTTTATCTAGAAATCACAAAAGATCATAGAATCCCTACAGTGCAGAAGGAGGCCATTTGGCCCATCCAGTCTGCACCGACTCCTTGACAGTGCATCTTACCCAGGCCCTCTTCCCCCACCCTATCCCTGTAACCCCAAACATTTACATTGGCTAATCCATCTCACCTACACATCTTGGGACACTAAAGGGCAATTTAGCATGGCCAATCTACCTAACTGTTACATCTTTGGAGTGTGGGAGGAAACCAGAGCACCTGGACCAAACCCATGCAGACACGGGAAGAACGTGCAAACTCCACACAGACAGTTTAAAGTTTATTTATTAGTTTCACAAGTAGGCTTACATTAACACTGCAATGAAGTTACTGTGAAAATCCACACTCCGGCGCCTGTACGGGTACACTGAGGGAGAATTTAGCATGGCCAATCCACCTAACTAGCACATTTTTTCAGACAGTGGGAGGAAACCGGAGCACCCGGAGGAAACCCACGCAGACATGGGGAGAACGTACAGACTCCGCACAGACCGGGAATCGAATCTGGGTCCCTGGCACTGTGAGGCAGCAGTGCTAACCACTGTGCTGCCCCCAAACTTTTTCCAGTTAAGTAACAAGCAACTACTGCATAATCTTTGGTGCAGGCTTGGAGGGCTGAAGGGCTTGTTCCTGTGCTGTACGGTTCTTTGTTCTTTGTCCAAAGTCTGGTAACAGCTAACAGGGGTTGTCTAGTGCAGTGACATATTGACACTGGAGAAGATCCACAGTCACATAAAAGAGCCTTATATTGCTAACAAGGCCAGTCTTGAGTAGAAATGAGGTCGGTTTTTGCTTTGTTTTTCAGAACCGTAATCTGCTGAGCTGCATCCAGATTATATACTCAATCAAAGAGACTCGGTCAAGGTACTATTAAGTTGCAAGCGTGATAGCTTACAATCGCCGTCACAAAGTCGATACAAAACAAATTTACTGATTGAGCAGAAATCTTTCAGGGCAAATCAGTCAAGAAACTTCAGTAATTTGCAGGAGCCTCAGCCAACCTGAACATCTACATCAAGTCCACTGTCCAGAGCAATTTGATGTTGGGATTGTGCAACAGCCTGGTTCCTGAATGATAAACTTACCTCAACGAATACAGGCAGAAATCACCGTGTTTGCAAGTCTGAAGCTGCAAGGCCTTGGGCCCATTTATAGTTCACTGATTAGTATTATAAGTAGCCTTACATTAACACTGCAATGAAGTTACTGTGAAAATCCCCTAGTCGCCACATTCCGGCGCCTGTTTGGGTACACTGAGAGAGAATTTAGCTTGGCCAGTGCACCTCACGGGACTTTCAGACTGTGGGAGGAAACTGGAGCACCCGGAGGAAACCCACGCAGACACGGGGAGAACGCGCAGACTCCGCACTGACAGTGACCCAAATTGGGAATCAAGTCTGGGTCCCTGGCGCTGTGAGGCAGCAGTGCTAATCACTGTGCCACCGTGCCGCCCATTTCAGAATGGAATGCTGTCATTCCATTGCAACGGATACAGGAATGCTGCATTGTCAGAGGTTCCTTCTTCTGGGTGAGATGTTAAATCAAGAACGCACCAGCTTGTTCTGGTGATTCAGGTGGACATTAAGAAGTCCGAGGCAACATCTGGATCTTGATGTCTGATCATGAATATACCCCGTGTACAAAATGGCAGCCACGTTTACATTTCACATGGGATAGTCATAGAGATTTACAGCATGGAATCATAGATCATAGAATCCCTACAGTGCCGAAGGAGGCCATTCAGCCCATCGAGCCTGCACCGACCACAATCTCACCCCAGACCCTATCCCTGTAGCCCCACATATTTACCCTGCTAATCCCCCTGACACTAAGTAGCAATTTAGCATGGCCAATCAACCTAACCTGCACATCTTTCGAGTGTGGGAGGAAATCGGAGCACCCGGAGGAAACTCACGCAGACACGGGGTGAACGTGTAGACCCCGCGCAGACAGTGACCCAAGCCGGGAATCGAACCCGGGTCCCTGGCGCAGTGAGGCAGCAGTGCTAATCACTGTGCCACGGTGCAGCCCAGAAACAGGCCCTTCAGTGCAACTTGTCCATGCCGCCTGTTTTTTTACTTCTAAACTAGTCCCAATTGTCTTCATTTGGCCCATATCCCTCCATATCCATCTTACCCTTGTAACAGTCCAAATGCTTTTTAAAAGACAAGATTGTACCCGCCTCTACTACTACCTCTGGCAGCTCGTTCCAGACACTCACCATCCTCTGTGTGAAAAAATTGCCCCTCTGGACTCTTTTGTATCTCTTCCCACTCACCTCAAACCTTTGCCCTCTAGTTTTAGACTCCCCTACCTTTGGGAAAAAAATTTGACCATCTAGCTGATCTATGCTCCTCATTATTTTATAGACCTCTATAAGATCACCCCTAAACCTCCTGTGCTCTAGGGAAAAAAGTCCCAGTCTAACCAACCTCTCCTTGTAACTCAAACCATCAAGTCCCGGTAGCATCCCAGTAAATCTTTTCTGCACTCTTTCTGGTTTAATAATATCCTTTCTATAATAGGGTAACCAGAACTGTACACAGCATTCCAAGTGTGGCCTTACCAACGTCTTGTACAACTTCAACAAGACGTCCCAACTCCTTTTGATTTTGATTTGATTTGATTTATTATTGTCACGTGTATTAGTATACAGTGAAAAGTATTGTTTCTTGCGCACTATACAGACAAAGCATACCGTTCAGAGAAGGAAAGGAGAGAGTGCAGAATGTACAGTCATAGCTAGGATGCAGAGAAAAATCAAGTTAATGCAAGGTAAGTTCATTCAAATGTTTGATGGCAGCAGTAAAGAAGCTGTTCTTGAGTCGGTTGGTACTTGACCTCAGACTTTTGTATCTTTTTCCCGACGGAAGAAGGTGGAAGAGAGAATGTCCGGGGTGCGTGGGGTCCTTGATTATGCTGGCTGCTTTGCCGAGGCAGCGGGAAGTGTAGACAGAGTCAATGGATGGGAGGCTGGTTTGTATGATGGATTGGGCTACATTCACGGCCGTTTGTAGTTTTGTATTCAATGTTCTGACCAATGAAACCAAGCATGCTGAATGCCTTCTTCCCCACTCTGTCCACCTGTGACTCCACTTTCAAGGAACTATGAACCTGTACCCCTAGGTCTCTTTGTTCTACAACTCTCCCCAACACCCTACCATTAACTGATCACTAGTTCATTGCAGGGACACTCCCATAATCTCATGGTCACACTGGTTACTTTGGCTCAAGCTGGGGCAAAAATTGGAGATGGGCCTTCAGGATGGGCCTTGATTCTTGGAGCCACATTTTGTTATGTATGCAGGGGTGTGGCCCCTTTAAGAAGATGGGTCAGGTGACCTGGGGCAAGGGGTGATTTGCCTGGGGAATCCACCCTGACAGGCAGTGAAGGGATAGATTGCGAGGAGAACAGTTCATTGATAAACCCCTCTTGGTTCCTGTGGCTTGCCTCTGTATGAGTTCTGTGGAGCTACACACTTCCTGTGAACACGGCTGGGAAAGCATCCCAGGTCTCACCACCAAGTTCACTATCTGTTGCTATGTGAATGAATGTTTAATTGTCTCCAGGTATTACAGAGTTTGAGTATTGCTGGAGAGAGACATGTCGGCAAAGCTTTTTGTCTTCAAGAATGTTTCTCCTCACAACATTTGGCGTCCCTGCTGAGTACTTGTCCGGCCTACTTTCCCAAATTGCAGTTTGAGTTCCCGTAACAGAGTGTTAATGATAGAGTCACAGGCCAGTTACCATGGTGACTGAATTCAGTACATCTTCTCCTTCTTCATCAGGCAGTCCATTGGGTTCGAGGTTGACTTGCTACTCCTTTGCAATGAGTGCCCCATAAGCCCAATGTGTCATTCGCAAACTCTGCCTCAGGTCGGGCAGCTGGTGCTTGAGGGGGCTGGCTTGTTTGGAGGTTTGAGCGCTCAGTCCGAGGCCTCGACTTTGCCGCCGCACATTTCATAGAAGCCCTACAGTGCAGAAGGCGGCCATGCGGCCCATTGAACCTACACCGACAATAATCCCTCCCAGGCCCTGTCCCCGTAACCCCACGTATTTAACCTGATACTGAGGGACAATTTATCATGGCCAATCCACCTATCCTGCACATCTTTGGACTGTGGGAGGAAACCGGAGCACCCGGAGGAAACCCACGCAGACACGGGGAGAACGTGCAAACTCCACACAGTCATCTGAGGCTTGAATTGAACTCGGGACCCTGGCGCTGTAAGGCAGCAATGCTAACCACTGTGCCACCGTGCTGCCCACAGGCAGTGCCCACAAGCACTCTCTTACCCAAACCCACCCCTCCCTGCCCTATCCCCGTAACTCTGCACACTTACCATGTTCGATTCACCTAATCTGCACATCTTTGGACACTAAGGGACAATTTATCATAGCCAATCCACCTAACATGCACTAAGAAGCAATTTAGCATGGCCAATCCACCTACCTTTGGACTGTGGGAGGAAACCGGACTACCCGGAGGAAACCCACGTAGACATTGGGAGAACGTGCAAACTCCACACAGACAGACAGACAGACAGTGACCCAAGGCTGGAATCAAACCCGGGTCCCTGGCATTGTGAGGAAGCAGTGCTAACCACTGTGCCACCATGATGCCCATTCCTGTCAGAGTCACTTGTCTACAAGCCCCTTTGGTTTTCGCTCAGCACCCACATTCACACTCCTGGATCTAAGCAACTGATTCACAAACTTTTCCAAACTTTCGAAGACCTTTGCAAAGTTCCAGAAGCATTTCAACTGCTTTCAGTTTCACCCCAATGCCCCACCCATTACTGTTCTGCAATCTGCCTTCTCCATTTTGGTTGGTCGCAAGCCAGGATCTCCCATGAGGCTTTGGGGGATCTTTGACCTCTTCAGGAGGCATTGAGAATGTCCTTAAAGCTTTTCCCTTGTCCCCAATCAGCATCAAATTTAAGAAGAATCTGAGCTAAAGAGAGAGATATTCTCCAGGGATAAGTTTTAACTTTATTTATTAGTCACAAGTAGGCTTACATTAACACTGCAATGAAGTTCCTGTGAAAAACCTCTAGTCGCCACACTCCAGCGCTGGTTTGGGTAACACTGAGGGAGAATTTAGCATGGCCAATGCACCTAACTAGCACGTCTTTCAGACTGTGGGAGGAAACCGGAGGAAACCCATGCAGACATGGGGAGAACGTGCAGACTCCGCACAGACAGCGACTCAAGCCCAGGAATCAAACCCAGGTCCCTGGCGCTGTGAGGCAGCAGTGCTAACCACTGTGCCACCGTGCTGGCCACTCTTTGTGCTGGGGTAAATAGCCAATTGAGTGCAAAAAAATTGTGTTTTATCAATGAGTCACTCTTCCTGAGAAATAGCTGAGAACAGGCCAGTGATTTAACGTTTTTTTCTAATCTTTACTTTGTTGACATCTCTGATGCAAACTGATGCCAGTAAAACTGCTGCTTATCTCAAAACTTTGTTACTTAGAAATGACAGCACCAACATCCGAATCGAAGGGATCACACATTATTCCCTGCTTGTGTGCAGGACTTAATTACATTCGCTCCTGCAAAAAAATAACCATCAATGAATGAGAGTGGGTGTCGCCAACGCTGTGGATCCAATACTGCTGACAAACGGACTCAAAACTGGCAGGGCTGCGAAACCCGCTTCTGCGTTACTGTGAGATTAATAGACTGTGCATCAGTGATACGCAATGCCTCCAATCCCTCCCCATGCTGCAGAAGAAAGAGCAAAGCTCTGCCTAATGTAATCAGAGCTGCAGAGTCTAATGAGATCGGTTCTGATATCCAGCACCAGTGTGACGTGATTGTAGTTAGAAATGAAGTGGTGGTACAGTGGTCAGCACTGCTGCCTCACAGCGCTAGGGTCCTGGGTTCAATTCCAGCCTTGGGTCATTGAATAGCGAGAGAGAAAGACAGAATCGCAAGATAGCCATTCTTCACCCCCATGCATGCACTCACTTACAATGCCACTGCAATTGAGATTTCTCCACTTCGGAGCCCCTCCAAATCTTCCATAGAACCTTTTTTAAAACTTCAAACATTAAAGAAGGGTGCATGTTGAGTTGGTTGCATTGAACTGCACAGTGGTTAGCACTGCTGCCTCACAGCGCCAGAGACCCAGGTTGGCTTGGGTCACTGTCTGTGTGGAGTCTGCACGTTCTCCCCGTGTCTGCGTGGGTTTCCTCCGTGCGCTCTGGATTTGCTCCCACGGTCCGAAAGACGTGCTGGTTAGGTGCATTGGCCGTGCTAAATTCTCCCTCAGTGTACCCGAACAGGCGCCAGAGTGTGGCAACTGGGGGATTTTCACAGTAACTTCATTGCAGTGTTAATGTAAGCCGACTTGTGACGCTAATAAAATAAACTTTAAGCAGAGAAGGTTTACGACTGATCTGATAGAGGTGTACAAAATCTTCATGGGCTTTGACGGAGAAAATAAAGAGAAATTGTTTCCAATTGCAGAAGGGCCAGTAACTGGAAAACACCATAGAAATCATCATAGAAACCCTACAGTGCAGAAAGAGGCCATTCGGCCCATCAAGTCTGCACCGACCACAATCCCACCCAGGCCCTACCCCCATATCTCTACACATTTACCCACTAATCCCTCTAACCTACACGTCACAGAACACTAAGGGCAATTTTTTTAGCATGGCCAATCAACCTAACCCACACATCTTTGGACTGTGGGAGGAAACCGGAGCACCCGGAGGAAACCCACGCAGACACGAGGAGAATGTGCAAACTCCACACAGACAGTGACCCGAGCCGGGAATCGAACCCAAGTCCCTGGAGCTGTGAAGCAGCAGTGCTAACCACCGTGCTACCGTGCCGCCCCCAATTGAAGGAAACTGGGGAAAGAACTCAAGTTGATGCACCATCAATCGAGCAAAGACTAGTTTGTATGCAAGAACAAATAGGCTTTTATTAGCAAAAGACTTGGAGCACACCCATGCCGATGAACTGGACCAGACTGAGGCAGGGGGGTGGGGAGCAGTCGCCTTTATACCTGGACCGGGGGGGGGGGAGGAGTCTCGGGTAGGGCCGGCAGGGATGTGTCCAGGCATGTCACATATACAGGTAATAAGCTAACAGTGGTTTACCACATACACATAGCAAATACACCGGCTGAAAGGGCCTAAAATAACTTCCTAAAAGGAACTGGATTGAAATGGAAAATTCTGCAGGGCTATGGGAAAAGGAAAATGTGGACGAATTGGATACAGTTGGCTCTCTCGGAGTGCTAGCACAGGCATAATGGGCCGAATATTCTCCTTCTGTACGTGCTTCAAGGAAATGTGTCCCTTGCATTGTGAAGTCAGAATGGTGCAAGTGGGACAATAATAGAGACCTCTATTTATACAGGGCTTTTCACAATCTCAACACATCCCAAAGTACTTTACACATATAAAGTATTTAAGAATAAGCATGCTTCTTCATGTTTGATTGTCAAATGTGAGGCACTACTAGTTAACTCTTTGCTCACTGGAACCTGGGAAGGCTGCATGATTTGCTATAATATATGACAAGTCACACACACATGTGTACACACACTTGCACACACACACGTGCACACACATGCACACACACTTGCGCACATGCACACACACACGTACACACACACGCGCACACACACACATGCACGCACACACTTGCGCACATGCATGCGCACATGCACACACACGCACGCACACACACTCACACACAGGCATGCACACACACACTCGTGCACGCGCGCACACACACACACACACACCATGTCAGGAGTGTGATGGAATTGTCTGGATGAGTGCAGCTCCAACAACACTCCAGCTTGATGCCATCCTTAAACATTCACATTTACACCACCGATGATACAGTGGGCAGCCGTGTGCACCATTTACAAGATGCACTGCAGCAACTTGACAAGTCTCCATCGACAGCACCTTCCAAACCCAAGACGACTATTATCTGCAAGGACAAGGCAGCAGACACCTGGGAACACCATCACCAACTGGAAGTTCTTCTCCAAGTCACCCACCATGTTGATTTGGAAATATATCGGCCGTTCCTTCACTGTCGCTGGGTCAAAATCCG
This sequence comes from Mustelus asterias, assembly GCF_964213995.1. Lineage (NCBI taxonomy): Eukaryota > Metazoa > Chordata > Chondrichthyes > Carcharhiniformes > Triakidae > Mustelus > Mustelus asterias. Next base: position 94,634,152 of record NC_135815.1, on the reverse strand, counting down.
GGAATTCCCTCCTTAACAGCACTGTGGCTGTACCTAAACCACCATGGACTGTGGCAGTTCAAGAAGACAGCTCACCACCACCTTCTTATGGGCCATTAGGGATGGGCAATAAATACTGGCCAGCCAGCAATGCCCATATCCCAAGAATGAACTGGAAGATCACACACGTCTATGCAAACAAACACACACACACACACATGGACACACCAATACCCACAGGGACACGCACACACACACACATACCCTCAGTGCAAACCAGGAAAACCAAAATATCTTACAAGCCACACACATAATGGCAATTTACCAACTTGTACCATGGGACAGAGTAACGCTTCACAAATTCTTCAGCCAGAACGTTTTTTAAATTCATTCATGGGGCAAGGGTGTCGTTGGCTGGTCAGCATTTATTGCCCATCCCTAGATGCTTTTGGAGGGCACTTGCGGGTCAAGCACATTGCTGTGGCTCTGGGGTCACATTTAGGCTAGGCCGGGTAAGGATGGCAGATTTCCTTTCCTAAAGGACATTAATGAACCAGATGTGTTTCTCTGACAATGGTTTCATGGTCATTAGTAGATTCCTAATTCCAGATTTCTTTTTGTTGAATTCAAATTCCACCATCTGCCGTGGCGGGATTCGAACCCGGGTCCCCAGAACATTAGCCGAATTTCTGGATTACTAGTCGAGCGATAATACCACTGGCCCATTGCCATCAGGTGATGGAGGAGCAGCGCTCCAAAAGCTCATGATTCCAAATAAACCTGTTGGACTTAAATCTGGTGTTGTGAGACTTCTTACTGTGCCCACCCCAGTCCAATGCCGGCATCTCCACATCATAGCCAACTCCTAGTTCACTTTCCAATGGATGATACTGAGCAATGATTGAGAGGCGATGGCCTAGTGGTATTATCGCTAGACGATTAATCCAGAAACTCAGCTCATGTTCTGGGGACCCGGGTTTGAATCCCACCACGGCAGATGGTGGAATTTGAATTGAATAAAAAATATCTGGAATTAAGAATCTACTGATGACTGTGAAACCTTTGTCAGGACAAACCCATCTGGTTCACTAATGTCCTTTAGGGATAGAAATCTGCTGTCTTTACCTGGTCTGGCCTACATGTGACTCCAGAGCCACTGCAATGTGGTTGACTCTCAACTGCCCTCCAAGGGCAAAGTTTATTTATTAGTCATAAGTAGGCTTACATTAACACTGCAATGAAGTTACTGTGAAAATCCCCTAGTCGCCACATGTTCGGGCACACTGAGGGAGAATTTAGCACGGCCAATGCACCTAACCAGCATGTCTTTTAGACTGAGAGAGGAAACCGGAGCACCCGGAGGAAACCCACGCAGACACGGGGAGAACGTGCAGATTCCACACAGACAGTGACCCAAGCCGAGAATTGAACCAGGCCCCTGGTGCTGTGAGGCAGCAGTGCCAACCACTGTGCCGCAACTAATGATGGGCAATAAATGCTGGCCACCAGCGACACCCATGTCCCATGAATGAATAAAAAAAGCAGTCCTTCTGCATTTCAGGGACAATAACTGTCCTGACATGAAGGTGGGAGACGGCCTGTCTTCAGGGTTCACTAACACACCCTGTGCTGAATTTAATCATTCGGGAACCTTTAAGTAATTTTAATGAGCTTTCAATACAGTATGTTTTTAAACTACATCCCAGCGCTGTTAAGTCTGTCTGTGCCGAGCTTGCACATTCTCCCCGTGTCTGCGTGGGTTTCCTCCGGGTGCTCCGATTTCCTCCCACACTCCAAAGATGTGCGCGTTAGGGTTGATCGGCCATGCTAAATTGACCCTAGTATCAGGGGGATTAGCAAGGTAAATACATGGGGTTACGGGGATGGGCCCCGGGTGGGATTGTAGTCAGTGCAGACTCGATGGGCTGAATGGCCTCCTTCTGCACTGTAGTGATTCTAAGTCCAATGATTTTCAGAGTTGATTTTAAGTCCTTTCTAATTTACTTCTCAAGAAAGAAAGGTTCAACAGATGGGAGTTATTACGGCGGATGTATTAATCTCAAGGAAGCAGCAACTGTAAAGGGATACTGTCCGAGTCATCACAATATATGGTGTAGTCTGCAGCTTTTTCCACGCAGAGATGCAAACACTTTCCAATACTTGTAGCCATGAACCAATTTGTGATGATATATTCAGACTTCCAAGCACTGCCTTACTAATTCTTTTAGGCAATTTTTCAAATACTGATATGTTAAGCGTTCCAAATTGGACACAGATCAGAACCCTGCAGTGCCGTAAGAAATACAGGGAAGCATAACAATAATAATGTACAATTATAGTTTGGATAATAGTTGATTTCACTTCAGTGCTTCCTCCGTGTCAGCCTGCATTAGTGAACCTCTTGCTTCGCAAAGTTCAGACGTCAGGGTTTCAACTAATATTTTCTTCCTTCCAAATAAGGCGCAGCACACTTCACTTTCAAATATCCTTCGGGAAGGATGGCATGGTGCCGCAGTGGTTAGCACTGCTGCCTCACAGCGCCAGGGACCCGGGTTCGATTCCGGGCCGAGGGTTACTGTCTGTGCAGAGTCTGCGCACATTCTCCCCGTGTCTGCGTGGGTTTCCTCTGGGTGCTCTGGTTTCCTCCCACACTCCAAAGATGTGCAGGTTAGGTGGATTGGCCATGCTAAATTGCCCCTTAGGTTCCAAAGATGTACAGGTTAGGTAGACTGTAGGGTTAAGGGAATAGGGCCTGGGTGGGATTGTGGTCAGTGCAGACTCGATGGGCCAAATGGCCTCCTTCGGCACTGTAGGGATTCTATGCTTTTCTAATGGGAAGGATCTGACCACATCGCTTCCATGCTGAAGGCAGTGTGAGCTTGTACTGAAAAGCGGTATTTAATTATCTAAAGAACCATTCTACTTAACCTTAACAGCTCCAATAAAAACGCTCATGACTCATTATTCAGGCTTCTTACATGCACTTGTCTGGTTCGCCAATGTTAATTGGATGGGTTTGAGAAGAGGCGTTGCGTGAATGGCAAAACCAGAATCCTTAACTATGCTGACCAAATTCTGAAGAGGGTCCCTCACAATCAAAGACAGCAGCCTCTTGCGACAGCAACAGCTTATAGTTACAATTCCCGGACTCAGCAAATCATGGTCCAATGTTCAAAAAAAAGATGTGTCATTGATATAGCAACTTGCACAGCCCCAAACTGTCCCAAAGAGCTGGACAGCCAATCATCTGCTTTTGAAGGGTGGCGGGAAATTAGCTCCAATGGTAGAGCACTTGCTTAGCATGTGTGAGACAGTGGGCTGCATGCACACATTCCTCCACTTCTAAGTGGGCGGCACGGTGGCACAGTGGTTAGCACTGCTGCCTCACAGTGCCAGGGACCTGGGTTTGATTTCGGTCTTGGAATCGAATCTGGGTCCCTGGCGCTGTGAGACAGCAGTGCTAATCACTGTGTCACCATGCCACCCTTGCACATTGTTGTTTGCACGTTCTCCCCGTGTCTGCGTGGGTTTCCTCCGGGGGCTCCGGTTTCCTCCCGCACTCTAAAAGATGTGCTGGTAAGGTGCATTGGACCATACTAAATTGTCCCTGAGTGTCGGGGGGTGAGCAGGATTCCGACCTTGATTGTCCCTGTTCATAGAATCCCTACAGTGCAGAAGGAAGCCATTCGGCCCATTGAGTCTGTACCGACCACAATCCCACCCATTCCTGTAACCCCACACATTTACCCTGCTAAGCCCCCTGACACTTGGGTCAATTTTAGCACAGCCAATCCACCTAACTTGCACATCTTTGGAGTGTGGGAGGAAATTGGAGCACCCGGAGAAAGCCCACGCAGACACGGGGAGAAAGTGCAAACTCCACACAGACAGCAACCAGGGCTGGAATCGAATCTGGATCCCTGGTGCTGTGAGGCAGCAGTGCTAACCACTGTGCTCCCTGTGTCTGCGTGGGTTTCCTTCAGGTGCTCAGGTTTCCTCCCACACTCTAAAGATGTGCGGGTTAGGTGAATTGCCCCTGAGTGTTCGGGGGGGGTTAGCAGGGTAAATACATGGGGATTATGGGGATCGGGCCTGGGTGGGATTGTTGTCAATGCAGGCTCGATGGGCTGAATGGCCTCTTTCTGTATTGCAGGGATTCTATGATCCTAACTTTCCATTGGAAAGACAGTACCTCTGACAGTGCTGCACTTCCTCAGTGCTGCATTGAAGTGTCAGCTTAGAAAACTGAGCAGCAAGGCAAGGGGGATGAAGGGAGATGGATGAAGGCAGGATCATAGTGATTTGTTTAAGGAAGGTGGGGTGGGATATCGCAAGCACTGGGGTTCAGAGGTACAGGAAGGTGGGGTGGGATATAGCAAACACTGGGGTTCAAAGGCACAGTTTGAGAGAGTGTGGGACTGAGCTGTGTTAAGGCTCGGCCACTGATAGTAAGACAGACAGAGCAAGGAAGACTCAGAGCTGAAGGTGGGGAAGGTGCAAATAGATGCACCATCCAGTGCTGTGTCACCTGCCACCTAGAAGGACAAGTGGGCAGCAGAGGGATGGGAACACCTCCAGTTGGGAGTTCCCCACCAAACCACTCACCATCCTGACTTGGAAATATAGCGTTGTTCCTTCACTGTCGCTGGGTCAACATCTGGAATTTCCTCCTGAACATGGAAGGCAGCTCATCACCACGTTCATAGTGTCCCTACAGTGCAGAAGGAGGCCATTCAGCCCATCGAGTCTGCACCAAGTCTGCAACAGAGAACCATACCCGGGCCCTGTTTCCATGACCCAATATATTTACCCTGCTCCTCCCCCTAACTGACACATCTTGAGAAACTAAGGGGCAATTTAACATGGCCAATCCACCTGACCTTTAGACTCAGAGGAATCGTAGAATCATAGAATCCCTACAATGCAGAAGGAGGCCATTTGGCCTATCGAGTTTGTGCTGGCCACAATCCCACCCAGGTCCTATTCCCGTAACCCCACATATTTACCCTGCTAATTCCACTGACACTAGGGTCAATTTAGCATGGCCAATCCATCTAACCCGCTCATCTTTGGACTGTGGGAGGAAACCGGAGCACCCGGAGGAAACCCACGCAGACGCGGGGAGAATGTGCAGACTCTGCACAGACAGTGACCCGAGGCCAAATTGAACCTGAGCTCCAGCACTGTGAGGCAGCAGTGTTAACCACTGTGCCACCATGCTGCCTTCACAAGGGTGGTTAGGGATGGGCAACAAATGCTGGCCTAGCCAACGATGCCCATGTCCTGAGAGAGAATAACAAAAAACAAGGTTAAGGACTCGAGATTTAAAGCACAATCCAAACCTTACAAGTAGTAAGGAAGCTGTCTTTTGAAAAAAGCTAATTATAGCAATCTCAATGTTGAAATGTCTTCAAGTTAATAAAGTAAAACATATTAATATACATTTCCTGACAGTTACTGCTTGAGGAAACATCATTTTCAGCCTTCAACATCATTATTCCTACGAAATTCATCTCCAAACTCTGTGGCCTGGGCCTCAGCTCCTCCCTCTGTGACTGGATCCTGAACTTCCTAACTTTGCTTTGTCTGTATAGCGTGCAAGAAACAATACTTTTCAATGTATGTTAACACATGTGACAATAATAAATCAAATCAAATCAAATCAAATCACAGACCGCAATCAGTAAGAATAGGCAACAACACCTCCTCCACGATCATCCTCAACACCGGTGCCCCACAAGGCTGTGTTCTCGGCCCCCTACTATACTCCTTATACACCTATGACTGTGTGGCCAAATTCCCCTCCAACTCCATTTTCAAGTTTGCTGACGACACCACCATCGTGGGTTGGATCTCAAACAATGATGAGACAGAGTACAGGAATGAGATAGAGAATCTGGCGAACTGGTGCAGCGGCAATAATCTCTCCCTCAATGTCAACAAAACGAAGGAGATTGTCATCGACTTCAGGAAGCGCAGTGGAGAACATGTCCCTGTCTACATCAATGGGGACGAAGTGGAAATGTTCAAAAGCTTCAAGTTTTTAAGTGTCCAAATCACCAACAACCTGTCCTGGTCCCCCCATGCCGACAATATAGTTAAGAAAGCCCACCAACGCCGCTACTTTCTTAGAAGACTAAGGAAATTTGGCATGTCAGCTACGACTCTCGCCATTCTTTCTGGTTGTATCACAGCTTGGTATGGCTCCTGCTCTGCCCAAGACCGCAAAAAACTACAAAGGGTCATGAATGTAGCCCAATCCATCACACAAACCAGCCTCCCATCCACTGTCTACACTTCCCGCTGCCTCGGCAAAGCAGCCAGCATAATTAAGGACCCCACGCACCCCGGACATTCTCTCTTCCACCTTCTTCCATCGGGAAAAAGATACAAAAGTCTGAGGTCATGTATCAGCCGACTCAAGAATGGCTTCTTCCCTGCTGCTGTCAGACTTTTGAATGGACCTACCTCGCATTAAGTTGATCTTTCTCTACACCCTAGTTATGACTGTAACACTCCACATAGACAGTCACCCAAGGCCGGAATTGAACCCGGGTCCCTGGCGCTGCGAGGCAACAGTGATAACCACTGCACCACCGTGCCAGCCCTAAACAATGCCCTTAAATCAATGCCCCATCTGGTAGACAGATGCATAATGGTTCATTATTTGAAGAGGAGTCGGGAGTTCCTCCTGCTGAACAGGCCAATACCGGTTCCCTGAACGAACATCACTAAAAAAAAACATTATTTGGTCGTTATCAAATTGCAGATTGCGGCAGCTTGCTTTACACAATTTGACTGCTGCATTTCCTACGTCACAACGATGGCTATACTTCAAAAGTTCTTTCGGGTAGCCTGAGTGTGCTTTATAAATGCAAGTTCATTCTTTCTATCCTTGAACTCCCAGCTCCAGATGAACAATGACCTTGGTCACACCCATGCAACCAGCAGATGTAAACAACAACAGCCTGTTCATTGCTCTCCAATGCCACACAGAATGGAAACTGCTTCTATTTATCAGGATTGCGGCATGGGTGGCATGATGGCACAGCGGTTAGCACTGCTGCCTCACAGCGCCAGGGACCTGGGTTCAATTCCTGGCTTGGGTCACTGTCTGTGTAGAGTTTGCACATTCTTCCCGTGTCTGCGTGGGTTTCCTCCGGGTGCTCCGGTTTCCTCCCACAGTCCGAAAGACGTGCTGGTTAGGTGCATTGGCCATGCTAAATTCTCTCTCAGTGTGCCTGAACGGGCAGCGGAGTGTGGCGTTTAGGAGATTTCCACAGTAACTTCATTGCAGTGTTCACGTAAGCCTACTTGTGACACTAATAAATAAACTTTGGATTGGTTTATACACCTGGGAATTAAAAAGGAGAAAGTTTCAGGGTTACACAATTCTATGTTTGGATTTTGTAAAGCTGCCGTTGAATTGCAAGATGTCGAGAGGGTTTGTGTCACACCGTGTGGGTGATTAATGTGAGATGTCACAGTGATGCATTGCCCACACAGATCTAATCCAGTTGTTTTAAAGAAACCTGTTCAGAGATAATATGATAAAGAAGTCACAATTTCAACACTTCTGTGTCAATGTCTTCACGGACGGTTAATCTGCATCCAAAACAATGACTGCATCAACAGGACTAACCTCCTGCAATATCAGATCAGTGACATCTTTGAATTGAAATTGGAATTCTTTTACAGTCTGGAAGAGCCGAAAAACAAATACACTGAGATTTTGGAAGACAAGTAGGAAGAGACGTGGTTGCAGAATAGGAACTGACACATTGACACATCAAAAGAGGCAAACAGGGAGATGCACCAACCAACTCAAGAACTGCTTCTTCCCTGCTGCCATCAGACTTTTCACAGAGTCATAGATTCCTACAGTGCAGAAGGAGGCCATTCAGCCCATCGAGTCTGCACCGACCACAATCCCACCCAGGTCCTATCTTCATAACCCCATGCACTTACCCTAACTAGTCCCCCTGACACTAAGGGAGAATTTAGCCTGGCCAATCCACCGAACCGGCACATCTTTGGACTGTGGGAAGAAACCGGAGCACCCGGAGGAAACCCACGCAGACACGGAGAGAATGTGCAGACTCCGCACAGACAGTGACCCAAGCTGGGAATTGAACCCAGGTCCCTGGGGCTGTGAGGCAGCAGTGTTAACCACTGTGCCACTATGCCATTCAGGAACGTAGAACCTGGTGGCCTCGCATTGCCACCCAATTTACACTCAAAAAAGTTCACAGCTGATCCCTGGGGTGAAGGGGTCTGACTTATGCGGAAAGGTTGAGCAGTCGGCACAGTGGCAGAGTGATGGAACATTGAGATCGTGGTTAAGATCAACCTCAGGGCCACTACGTACCAAGGAGACTGCTTGATCTGCACTCCATCCACTACGTGAACTCCCCTTCCACCACTGTCACCCATGGCTGCAGTGTGCACCATCTATAAGATAAACCGTAACAACGCACCCAGGCTTCCGGTACCTCCCAATCCACCTCGAAAGACCAAAGTCTTAGACACATGGAGATCACCACCATCTCAATGTTCCCCTGCAAGTCACCTTCCATATGGGTGGCACGGTGGAGCAGTGGGTTAGCATTGTTCCCTCACAGCGTCAGGGACCTGGGTTCAATTCCTGGTTTGGATACCTGTCTGTGTGGAGTTTGCATGTTCTCCCCGTGTCTGCGTGGGTTTCCTCCGGGCGCTCCGGTTTCCTCCCACACTCCAAAGATGTGCAGGTTAGGTTGATAGGCCATGCTAAATTAACCCCAGTGTCAGGGGGATTAGCAGGGTAAATATGAGGGGTTACAGGAAGAAGGACTGGGTGGGATTGTGGTCGGTGCAGACTGGATGGGCCAAATGCCTCTATGGTCATCATTCCTTCAGTGTCACTGGGTTACACCCTGGAACCCAGTCCACAACAGAATCATAAGAGTATTTTCAACTCAGCAATTGCAGTTGACACTTTACTGCCAACTTCCTCTGGGTAATTAGGATGGCAAAAAAGGCAGGGGTTGCCAATGTCCAGTGGATAAATAAATTTGACAAATGCCTTCAAAAGGTGAGGTGGAGAGGACTTGTCATAACTACCACTGTGTTTGTTAGAACCAATAATAACATTGGATCTGTTGTTGTGTGACAAATGGTAACATGCGGTAAGGTTCAGCTGACCCAGTAGACTATGTAACCAGTGACAGAATGATGTGCTGGTCAACTGACCAGCTGACACAGTACAAATAAGAAGCTGCTGGGATTTGTGGGAGCTTGGAATGGCCCAGGGTGAGGCCTCAAGTGTTGGAGTAATGAAGTTTCTTTATTAAACCGGTATCTTTGATTTATAAGTTGGAGTAAGTCCAGTTTTATTTATTTTATTTTATTGTCTACAACTGAAGAGTTCCTTCTGGTGGATCAACAGTGTTCAGGTGTATCTCAGAAACAGGTGAGAAGTATAGGCTGGGAGAAACCCAAGAACACACAGTGCATTGTAAATGTAGATGTTCCTATGTGTCTCCTTCCTGCCAGCAGTGTAGTAACATTTCCTACTTTTAAGTTGGTTCAACAGTTAACCAATTGGCTACACTGTGGCAAAATCAGCTGTTTTCCTTTGTGCAATTCGGGCCTGTCACCAATGAGAACGATTGGAGTTATCCATTGTGAGGTGATGGCGCAGTGGTATTGTCACCGGATCAGTAACCAAGAGACTCAGGGTAATGTGCCCGGCACCTGAATTCAAATCAATCTCAACTTCAAAGATTATGGGCTGAACTCTCCAGCCTCCCAGCCGCGTGTTTTCCACTGGCGGGAGGTGGTGCGTTCACAGAATCACAGAATACTACAGTGCAGAAGAGGCCCTTTGGTCCATCGAGTCTGCACCGACGCACGAAATGCCCTGACCTGCTCACCTAATCCCACTTACCAGCACTTGGCCCATAGCCTTGCATGTTATGGCGGTGCCAAGTACTCATCCAGGTCTCTTTTAAAGGATATGAGGCAACCCACCTCCACCACTCTCCCAGGCAGCGCATTCCAGACCGTCACCACCCTCCGGGTAAAAAGGTTTTTCCTCAAATCCCCCCTAAATCTCCCACCCCTCACTTTTAACTTGTGTCCCCTCATATCAACTAAGGGGAACAGCTGCTCCCTATCCACCCTGTACGCGTCCCTCATAATCTTGAACACCTCAATCAGGTCGCCCCCCTCAGTCTTCTCTGCTCCAGAGAAAACAAGCCAAGCCTACCCAACTTCTCTTCATAACTTAAATGTTCCATCCCAGGCAGCATCCTAGTGAATCTCCTCCACACCCCCTCCAGTGCGTTCACGTCCTTCCTATAATGTGGCGACCAGAACTGCATACAGTGCTCCAGTTGTGGCCTCACCAAAGTTCTATACAACTCCATCATGACCTCTCTGCTTTTGTAATCTATACCCCGATTGATAAAGGCGAGTGTGCCATATGCGCCATGAACTATGCCCATAAGCCTTTTTCACCACCCTATTAACCTGCCTCTCCGCATTGTTTGCTAGTGGTGGGATTCTCTGGTCACGCCGCTGTTAATGGGAATTCCCACTGACAACATCTAATGCTGGCGGGAAACCCGCGGATGGGGGTGCGCTGCCGGTGGAACGGGAGAAACATGCCAGCATTAATGGCCGGAGAATTCCGGCCTATCAGTCTCATGATGACAATGGAGTCATTGTCGATTGTTGTAAAAACCCAATCTTCACTTAGGGAAGGAAATCTGCCATCCTTACCTCATCTGGCTAGAAAAGTGGTTAATGAGCAGGACGCCCAGTTTTTATTATTATTTATTTGTGGGGCATGGGCGTGGCTGGCCACAGGAATGTGGTTGACTCTCAACTGCCTGCCAAGGGCAACTGGGGATGGGCAATAAATGCTGGCCAGCCAGCGACGCCCTTGTCCTACGAATGAATAAAAATGTTATATAAAAACAATTACCGTACTCCATCTTGTAAGGATATATTGAAGGAGACAGTTAGAATATGATTTCTACCGGCACATATTTAGGTAGAACCAGTCTGCTGACTGGAAATGCTTAATGATAAGATAGCAAATAACATGGAAAGGTAATTAGTGAGGAAGTTGGAAGTGATTCCAATACTAACAGGAACAATGGATTAACCTGAGAACAACGTCGGAAATGAAAATGCAAAGTTCTGAATAATATAGTGTCCGCCAATCGGTTGAGTGATTAATAGTTTTTTTTTTGATTTGATTTATTATTGTCACATGTTTTATCATACAGTGAAAAGTATTGTTTCTTGCGCGCGATACATACTGTTCAAAGTGAAGGAAAGGAGAGAGTGCAGAATGTAGTGTTACAGTTATAGCTTGGGTGTAGAGAAAGGTCAACTGAATGCAAGGTACATTCATTCAAAAGTTTCTTAGGTATTAATGGTAATGGAACCAAGACTGGTAGATAGACTTATGGGATTAATCAAGAGGTGCAGAGTGCAACTGCAAGGACATGTGCTAGATGGACTGAATAGCCTTCCTCTGTGCTTCAGAAAGATTTCTTCATTGTAAAAAGATTTTTTCTTTTTCTCACCATTATTTCACTCTCCTGCCATAACAGACACAACAATACCGCCCCTCCCCGCCCCCCCCCCCCCCCGCCCCCCCCCCCCCCCCCGCCCCCCCCCCGCCCCCCCCCCCCCCCCCCCCCCCGCCCCCCCCCCCCCACGCCCCCCCCCAATCTTGTGGCACATGGGCCAGCATTTATTACCCATCCCAAACTTCCTTTGGATCCAGTGGCTTGCTGGGCCATTTCAGAGGGCAGTTAAGAGTCAACCACATTGCTGTGTTTCTGGAGTCACAGGTAGGCCAGACCGGGTAAGGACGGCAGATTTCCTTCCCTAAAGGACATTCGTGAACTAGAAGGGTTTTTCCGACAATCGGCTCAATGGCTTAATAGTCATTGGTAGATTCTCAATTCCAGATTTCTTTTATTGAATTCACATTCCATCGTCTGCCGCGGCGGGATTCGAACCCGGGTTCCCCAGAACACGGAGCTGCGTTTGTGGATTAATAGTCCAGCGATAATACCACGAGACCATTGCCTCCCCAAAGTTCAAGTGTGATTAGGAATGAGCAATAAATGTTGGCCCGGCCAGCGATGCCCTCGTCCCATGAATGAATAGGAAAAATAAAGTGCTGGAATGCCATTTCCCTTTGAGCTGAATGAAGGCAGATTCTGTTTCCAATACCGTATTTAGCTTGCAAGCACCATTTATGTTGTCTGTTAACGTCCTATTCCTCTAGGAAGCGGATGAGTAGTTTTTACTTAATTATAAAGCTTAATTATAAGGCTGTAAAAATTAAAGCTATAAAATGCTTCCATTTTAAGACTTGCTTCACACAATATTGTTTTTATTACTTTCCGCTTCTCTTCCTCACAACTGAAAATGAAAAATAAGAACCACTAAGGAACAAAAAAAATTGAATGACGTGCGCTGGAAGAAGGAGCATTGGCAACCGAGATGATTGTGAAAACAGAGAGTGTGCTAGAGAGTGACAAGTGTGGAATATTTGCAGACAAAAGAAGCACAGAACTTCTGCTTTGGAAGTAAAAGCCCAAGAAGGGATCATGGGAAAAAGGGAGAGGGCAGTGAATTCCCGGAGCACTGCTTCCCTATCCCGTCAGACCAAACAAATGGAGCACGGACTGAACGGAACTAATCCTGAGCTTTGAATGTTCATGTGTATTTTGGGGTGGCACAGTGGTTAGTATTGCTGCCTCACAGCGCCAGGGACCCGGTTCGATTCCCGGTTTGGGCCACTTTCTGTGTGGAGTCTGCACATTCTCCCCATGTCTGTGTGGGTTTCCTCCGGGTGCTCCGGTTTCCTCCCACACTCCAAAGATGTGTTGGTTAGGTGGATTGGCCATGCTAAATTGCCCCTTAGTGTCCAAAGATGTGCAGGTTAGGTGGATTGGCCATGTTAAATTGTCCCTTAGTATCCAAAGATGTGCAGTTAGGTGGATTGGCCATGCTAAATTGCCCCTTAGTGTCCAAATATGTGCAGGTTAGGTGGATTGGCCATGTTAAATTGCCCCTTAGTTTCCAAAGATGTGCAAGTTAGATGGGTTGGCCATGCTAAATTGCCCTTAATGTTCCAAGATGTTCAGGTTAGGTGGATTGGCCGTGCTAAATTGCCCTTTTGTGTCCAAAGATGTGTAGGTAAGGTGGCTTGGCCATGCTAAATTGCTCCTTAGTGTCCAAAGATGCACAGGTTAGGTGGATTGGCCATGCTAAATTGCCCCTTAGTGTTCAAAGATGTGTAAGTTAGGTGGATTGGCCATGTTAAATTGCCCCTTAGTATCCAAAGATGTGCAGGTTAGGTGGTTGGCCGTGCTAAATTGCCCCCTTGGTATTCCAAGATGTGTAAGTTAGGGCAAATAGCTGGTTAAATGTTTGGGGGGTTACAGGGATAGGGCAGAGGGATGTGCCCTGGATAAGCTGCTCTGTTGGAGAGTAGATGCAGATTTGATGGGCCGAATGGCCCGCTTCTGCACTCTAGGGCTTCCTTTCTACATGGATACAAAGGAAGAGCTGGAGTAAGAAAGTTATAAAATCTGAAGCTGAAATTAGTCACAGACCATTGGTTCCTTGAGTATGGTTTGGAACCTATCAAAGTTTCATGCCCTGTTGAAGATGCTGTTCATGGAGTAAAATAGTTTTATTGGAGGAAGGAAGAATTTTAGACAACATTCTGCTTGGCAGCACAGAACTTGGAACTTGCTGAAAGGAGAGATGTGTTGTTGAAGTTTTTCATCATGTACTCATCAGGTCAAATTTCAAACGGTCACCATTAATAATGCAGGAGAAAAGGTTGCTGATTGATTGGTTCAGAGTCAACTCATGTTCGACCATCGCACCTTCCACTTTCTGCAAACTTGAAGCCATCCAAAATTCTGCTGTCCCTGTCTTAACTTGCAGTCAGTCCCACTCCCCTTTTGCCCCTCTGCCTGTTGACCGACATTGGCTCCCAGTAAAGCAACATCTTGACTTTGAATTTCTCATCCTTGCTTCCCCCATAAACTCACCCCTCCCTATATCATTCATCTCCTTCAGCCCTAAAGCCCTCCAAAATATCTGCACTCCTCTAATTCTGCATCTCCAATTTTAATTGTGACACCATTGGCACCTGTGACTTCAGCCGGGTGCTCCAGTTTCCTCCCACACTCCAAAGATCACAGAATAATAGAATCCTTACAGTGCAGAAGGAGGCCACTCGGCCCATCGAGCCTGCGCTGACAACAATCCACTCAGGTACTATCCCCGCAACCCCATTTATTTATCCTGCTAGTCCCCCTGACATTAAAAGTCAATTTAGCATGGCCAATCTACCTAACCCACACATCGATGGACTGTGGGAGGAAACCGGAGCACCCGGAGGAAACCCACGCAGACACGTGGAGAATGTGCAAACTCGACACAGACAGTGACCCAAGCCGGGAATCGAACCCGGGTCTCTGGCGCTGTGAGGCAGCAGTGCTAACCACTGTGCCGCCCCAAAGATGTGTGGGTTAGGTTGATTGGCCGTGCTAAATTGCCCCTTCGTGTCAGGTAGATTGGCAGGGTAAATATGTGGGGTTATGATGATAGGGCCTGGGTGGGGGTGTTATCAGTGCAGGCTCGATGGGCTGAATAGCCTCCTTCTGCACTGCAAGAATTCTATAATTCTATGATTCTTCTATGATTTTTAATTCTGAACATAAAGGATCTAACACACTTACCAACTCCTATAAACTATTGACCTGTAAACCCTGTTTCTTTCTTCCCTTTCAATCCTGTAGGTCTTTTCAAAATGCAATAAGCAGAGTACGAAATATATTCAACATAGCAGGAGTTTGGATGTGGCGCATAGGGACTATAATGGGTCACTTACACGCAGAGAATATCCAAAAATCACTGTCCACTAACATTGGAAACACAAATGCTAATTTTACAGTTTAAATTCTTTCTGGGATGACTGCGCTGGTTGCTAAGTGATATCGCTCTCCACGTTGTTTTTCTTTCACACTTTTCTTTATTCTTTTATTGTATGTTCTTTACGCCCCTGTAATTTCCGGACAAATTGAAGTAGTCTGGCAGGCAACCTGTATCCGCCTGCTTAGTAATTATCTGGCAGGAAGCGCCTTTGGTGTTTTGAAGGGAGGCACTCCCGCCTTGTCAGGACATATCGATTCTCTGCAAAGCATCACCTTTCATTCCAAGTCACTCCAAAGCACCTAAATGCCTCCAATCCAACAATGCACTGGCAGCCCCTCATCTCCTGGAGTATTGTGTGCAGTTTTGGTGTCCTTATCTGAGGAAGAATGTCCTTGCTATATAGGGAGCACTGCGAAGTTTAACCAGGCTGATTCCTGGGATGGCAGGTCTGTCATATGAGGATTTCTTAAAAGGTTTTTTATTTATTAGTCACAAGTAGGCTCACATTCACACTTTTAATGAAGTTACTGTGAAAATCCCCGAGTCACCACACTCCAGCGCCTGTTCAGGTACACTGGGGGAGAATTTATCATGACCAATTCACCTAATGTTACATCTTTGGACTGTGGGGGGAAACCGGAGCACCCGGAGGAAACCCACGCAGACACGGGGAAAATATGCAAACTCCACACAGACAGCGACCCAAGCCGGGAATCGAACCCAGGTCCCTGATGCTGTGAGGCAGCAATGCTAACCACTGTGCCACCGTGCCGCTACCAGGAGAGATTATCGGTTAGGATTGTATTCACTGGAGTTTGGAAGAGTGAGAGGGGATCTCATAAAAACCTCTAGAATTCTAACAAGGTTAGACAGGAGAGGTTCAGAAAGAATGTTCCCGATGGGGCGGCACGGTGGCACAGTGCTTAGCACTGCTGCCTCACAGCGCCAGGGACCCGGGTTCGATTTCCGGCCTCGGGTCACTGTCTGTGTGGAGTTTGCACATTCTCCCCATGTCTGTGTGGGTTTCCTCCGCGTGCTCCGATTTCCTCCGGCGAGCACCCGGAGGAAACCCATGCAGACACAGAGAGAACATGGAGACACCGCACAGATGGTCACCCAAGCCAGGAATTGAACCTGGGTCCATAGAATCCGCAGTAAGAAGTTTAACAACACCAGGTTAAAGACCAACAGGTTTATTTGGTAGCAAAAGCCACACAAGCTTTCGGAGCCTTAAGCCCCTTCTTCAGGTGAGTGGGAATTCTGTTCACAAACAGGGCATATAAAGACACAAACTCGATTTACAGAATAATGATTGAAATGCGAATACTTACAGCTAATCAAGTCTTTAAGATACAAACAATGTGAGTGGAGAGAGCATTAAGACAGGTTAAAGAGATGTGTTTTGTCTCCAGACAGGACAGCCAGTGAGACTCTGCAGGTCCAGGCAGGCTGTGGGGATTACAGATAGTGTGACATGAACCCAATATCCCGGTTGAGGCCGTCCTCGTGTGGTTCATGTCACATTATCTGTAATCCCCACAGCTTGCCTGGACCTTTGTGCCCTGTTTGTGAACAGAATTCCCACTCACCTGAAGAAGGGGCTTGAGGCTCCGAAAGCTTGTGTGGCTTTTGCTACCAAATAAACCTGTTGGACTTTAACCTGGTGTTGTTAAACTTCTTACTGTGTTTACCCCAGTCCAACGCCGGCATCTCCACATCACCACTCCATAGAATCCTACAGTGCAGAAGGAGGCCATTCGGCCCATTGAGTCTTTATTGACCACCATCCCACCCAGGCCCTATCCCCTTAACCCAATACATTTACCCTAGCTAGTCCCCCTGACACTAAAGGGCAAGTTAGCATGGCCAATCCACCTAAGCCGCACATCTTTGGAGTGTGGGAGGAAACCAGGGCACCTGAAGGAAACCCACGCAGACACGAGGAGAATGTGCAAACTCCACATAGACAGTGACCCAAACCAGGAATCGAACCCGGCTCCCTGGCGCTGTGAAGCAGCAGTGCTAACCACTGTGCCACTCTGCCGCCCTGATGAAGATTCTCTTACAAAATAAAAGGGGCAGTGGGGCTTGCACAGGATGAAAGGCAGCAGACATATTCTTTTTTGGGAGGTGTTGCTGATTGTGAACGGTTAGGCATTCCCGGCTGTGCGTCAGATTTACAGTCAATTATCACATGGTGTAAGTGTTGCACCGTTACTATCTGTAAGGTGAATAAACCTTGTTTCCCCACATCAGAATAGTGAGAGGAGTGGGAAATGTGTAACTGTGGTTCAAAACAACAAACAGATTGTATTGCAGACTTTTCAATGTGTAAAGGACCGCCACCACCCCACCCACCCCCCCCCCCCCGCCCCCACAACTCCCCCGCCCCGCTCTCTCCGACCACGTCAGGGAGACATCACCACTCCACTTATTCCAAGAGCTTTCTCCATTCAAGAGTACGTCCCACCTTTGCCAACGGGTCCGGAGAACCCCAGCCATGGGCAAGGTCGGAGGTTTCTGGCATAACCGTAGCTTTGATAGTGCATACTCGATGGGTCAAAGGGCCTCTTCTGTACTGTGTGATTCCATAACTCTATTTCTTGCCCATCCCTAATTGGGAAGACAGTGCGGAACCACCTACTTGGACAACTGAGGGTGAGGCCACGAGGGCGGCACAGTGGTTAACACTGCTGCCTCACAGCACCAGGGATCCAGGTTCAATTCCAGCCTTGGGCGACTGTCTGTGTGGAGCTTGCACATTCTCCCCGTGTCTGCATGGGTTTCCTCTGGGTGTTCCTCCCACAGTCCAAAGATGTGCAGGTTAGGTGGATTGATCATGCTAAATTGCCCCTTAGTATCCAATGTGCAGGTTAGCTGGATTGGCCATGCTAAATTGCCCCTTAGTGTCCAAAATGTGCAAGTTAGATGGATTGACCATGCTAAATTGTCCCTTAGTGTCCCAAGATGTGTATGTTCAATGGATTGGCCATGCTAAATTGCCTCTTAGTGTCCAAAGATGCGTGGATTAGCCAATGTAAATGTGTGGGGTTATTGGGATAGGGTAAATGGCCTGGGTAAAATGCTCTTTTGGAGAGTCGGTGTTGATTCGATGGGCCGAATGGCCTCCATCTATACTGTAGGGATTCTGTGGTAAGGTTGACATGGTGCAGGTATACCTATCGTGCTGTTAGGAAGGAGTTTGAGGATTTTAGCCCACTGAGGATGAAGGAACGATGATATACGTACAGCACTTCCAAAGCAGGACGGTCCGTTAGTTGGAGGACAACATGCCAATGGTGGCATTCCCACGTCCCTTACCTCTCCTAGCTGTCAGAGGTTGACACCTCGAATACACGCAAGAATGCAAGCAGTAGGCAGTAGAGTACCAGACATAATGATGAAAAACACCAAGCATATTGCAATTTACCACACGCTTCAGAAAGCTCATACATTCTGGCATTATATAACTGGATGGTTTTTCAATCATTCAGCCACCTACAGTGTAATGAGTGGAATTAAAATATATTTATACTCGCCACATGATAGTAAGTATATACAGATTTACAAAATGATTGGATTTCAGGTATATCTGAAAGTTAAAGTTTATATTTTAGTCACAAGCACTGCTGCTTCACAGTTCCAGGGACCTGGGTTCGATTCCCGGCCTGGGTCACTGTCTGTGTGGAGTTTGCACATTCTCCTCGTGTCTGCGTGGGTTTCCTCCGGGTGCTCCGGTTTCCTCCCACAGTCCAAAGATGTGCAGGTTAGGTTGATTGGCCATGCTAAAAATTGCCCCTTAGAGTCCTGAGATGCGTAGGTTAGAGGGATTAGTGGGTAAATGTGTAGGGATATGGGGGTAGGGCCTGGGTGGGATTGTGGTCGGTGCAGACTCGATGGGCCGAATGGCCTCTTTCTGTACTGTAGGGATTCTATTCTATTCTATTCTAAAGTAAGGCTTACATTAACACTGCAATGAAGTTACTGTGAAAATCCCCTAGTCGCCACACTCCGGCGCCTGTTCAGGTCAACTAGCACGTCTTTCGGACTGTGAGAGGAAACCGCAGCACTCGGAGGAAACCCATGCAGACACGGGGAGAACATGCAAACTCCACACAGACAGTGACCCAAGCTGGGAATCGAACCTGGATCCCTGGCGCTGAGGCAGGGGAAGCCATTGAGACAGAGTCCGAGAATTGTAAAGCATTACTAACAGGGCAGCAATCCTGACAATGCCTCAGCAAACACATTCAAAAACTAATTTGACCAGCGTCTGCAATGTATCTGTCAGCGCTTGGATTAAAAGGTACTGAACTAAGCTTTTCTCATGTAACATTTTCTTCTGAATTAATTAACGAAATGTTCTGAATATATCGAGCCTGAATTGGCAGTCAAAACACCAACAAGGCTATTGGCATTCACTGTTTTGTACCGGTAAATGATCTGCAGATGAGACTATTTTTAAAAATTCATTTGTGGGATGTGGGCATTACTGGCTGGGCCAGCATTTATTGCCCAACTCTAATTGTCCTGGGCGGTATGGTGGCACTGTAGCAATGCTGTCTCACAGCGCCGGGTTCAATCCCCGGCTTGGGTCACTGTGCGGAGTCTGCACGTCCTCCCCATGTCTGCGTGGGTTTCCTTCGGGTGCTCCGGTTTCCTCCCACAGTCCGAAAGATGTACTGCTTAGGTGCATTGGCCAGGCTAAATCCTCCCTCAGTGTACCCGAACAGGCACCGGAGTGTGGCGACTAGGGGATTTTCACAGTAATTTCATTGCCGTGTGAATGTAACACTACTTGTGACACTAATAAATTTTTAAAAACCTTTGATGGCTAGGCTATTTCAGAGAACGTTTGAGAGTCCACCACATTGCTGTGGGTCTGGAGTCAAATGTAGGCCAGACCATATAAGGATGGCAGATTCCAATCCTTAAAGGTCATTAGTGAACCAGATGGGTTTTTACGACAATCGACAATGGTTTCATGGTCATGGTTCCATTTTTAACTCCAAATTTTTATTCAAATTTTGCCAACTGCCACGTTGGGATTGGAACTTGGGTCCCCAGAGCAAAACCCTGGGTTTCTGGATTGCTAGTCCAGTGACAATACCACTATGCCAATGCATCCCGGAACATAAACCAATGTAAATTCCTGGAACTGCCTCCCTAATGGCACTGTGGGTGTGCCAACACCACAAGAATCGCAGTGGTTCATGAAGGCGGCTCATCACCACTTTCTCAAGGGGCAATCAAGGATGGGCAATAAATGCTGACCTAGCCAGTGACGCCCACCAACCAAATGGATAAAAAGCAAAGTCTCTCCAAGTTGCCTCATTTCGTCACAACAACGAGTCATCCGGACTCGAAACGTTGGGCGTGATTTTATGGCCTTGCTCATCCCGAAACCGTAAAATCCCGCCCGAGGTCAACGGGCCTTTCCATTGTCCGCCCCTCGCCCACTCCGATTCACGTTGCGGGCGGGACAGTGAAATTCCAGCCGTTTGGGCTCCATTCTCTCTCCACAGATGCCATCAGACCTGCTGAGATTTTCCAGCATTTTCTGTTTTTGTTTCAGATTCCAGCATCCACTGTCACTTGCTTTCACATTATGCATACTTTTCTCCTTAACTTCATGAAAAGGGCATGACACCCTCCACCTCCCCATTATTTTTTAGGAGCTTGCTGCATTTATCCATTAATTCCCATTAAATCTGACACAGAATGATGAGTTGCATCGTTAGAAGTGTAAACACTGCTTTAACAATGTCAGAAGTGTTAATTACCCACAATCAACCCCTCTGGCACTGAAAACTAACAATACAAAGGTGGGTTGCAATCTCTGATTTTGATTTTTTTTAAAGGTGTCAAATTTTAAAAAAACTTTTGTTTTCTGTTTTGTTTTCTCTGTTCCCGTTCCACCCACCATGGGAATGCCCGTGAAGGATGGGGGAGGGGTGGACCATGGAAAGGTCCATTGACCTCGAATCATAGAACCCTACAGTGCAGAAGGAGGCCATTTGGCCCATCAAGTCTGCACTGACCGCAATCCGGCTCAGGCCCTATCCCCACAACCCCATGCTATAACCCTCGCTAGTCCCCCCGACACTAAGGGGCAATTTAGCACGGCCAATCCACTTAACCCGCACATCTTTGGACTGTGGGCGGAAACCGGAGCACCCGGAGGAAACCCACGGAGACACGGGGAGAACGTGCAGACTCCACACGGACAGTGGCCCAAGCCGGGAATCGAACCCGGGTCCCTGGCGCCATGAGGCAGCAGTGCCAACCACCGTGCCACCGTGCCGCCCCTAAAATCAAAGTGGAGAATGTGGGCATTGATCCCACTACCTCTCGCATGCTAAACAAGCACTCTACCATTTGAGCTGGCGGGATTTTCCGGTTTCGGGGTGAGCGCAGCCGGAAAATCCGCCCAGGGACAAAGTTGGGCCCTGTTATGGAGGTGGAAATGGGTAGCCTGAATTAAATCAGAAGCTCCTCTCGAGAGGAAATAGATGCCAATGTTGCAACAGATTGGCTTAATCTCTGTTGCTGGGGAGAGGGAATGGAGTCAACCCGAATATTACTGTTTGCAAGGATTTTTTTCTTCTTCTCGTTCAATCAGATGCTTTTTAAAATATTCATTCATGAGATATGGGCATCGCTGGCTGGGCCAGCATTTATTGCCCAATCCCGGGGGCGTTTAACAGTCAGTCACATTGATATGGCTCTGGAGTCACATGAAGTTTATCAAGTTTATTTATTTATTAGTCATAAAGAGGCTTAGATTAACACTGCAATGCAGTTGCATGCAGCTTATCTGGATCATTTAGAGATTAGGTTGAAGCCGTGATAATTTACATTTTGTTCCCTAACATGACTTGTGAATCATTCTGTAATGATCACATTTATTCACATAATCATTTTGACATTTTTTTTTAGAAGTGAGTTCTGAGGAAAAGGGTTCCAGGGCTGGGAAAATGAAGTATTTTCTTTGACTTTATTTTTCACATACAGCCTTGGGTCATTCCCAAGTCAGAATAGTTAAAGTTTATTTATTTGTCGCAAGTAGGCTTATATTAATACTGCAATGAAGTTACTGTGAAAATCCCCTCGTCGCCACACTCCGGCACCTGTTCGGGTACACTGAGGGAGAATTTAAGCATGGCCAATCCACCTAACCAGCACATTAAAGTTTAAAGTTTATTTATTAGTCACAAGTAAGGCTTACATTAACACAGCAATGAAGTTACTGTGAAATTCCCCTAGTTGCCACATTCCAGCACCTGTTCAGGTCAATACACCCAACCAGCACGTCTTTCAGACTGTGGGAGGAAACCAGAGCACCCGGAGGAAACCCACGCAGACACGAGGAGAACGTGCAGACTCCACACAGACAGTGACCCAATCCGAGAACTGAACCCGGATCCCTAGCATTGCGAGGCAGCAGTGCTAACCACTGTGCCCCATGCCATCTCTCACGTAACGTGTAACTGTAACATGTTAGTAAGGTTTAAATACCAGGTGCTTCTTCTTAAGTGATTTGTACATCATTTTTGTCAGGGGCAAGAAGGGAACTCTTCTTGGCTTTAACTAGATCGGAATAGTGATCTTCGATCAGATATTGGGCGGCACGGCGGCACAGTGGTCAGCACTGCTGCTTCACAGCACCAGGGACCACCAGGGTTCAATTCCCGGCATGGGTCACTGTCTATGCAGAGTCTACATGTTCTCCCCATGTCTGCCTGGGTTTCCTCCAAGTGCTCCGGTTTCCTCCCACAATCTGAAAGACGTGCTGGTTAGGGTGCAGTGACCATGCTAAATTCTCCCTCAGTGTACCTGAACAGGTGCCGGAGTGTGATGACTATGGGGTTTTCAGAGTAAATTCATTGCAGTGTTAATGTAAGCCTTACTTGTGACTAATAAATAAAATTTAATGTGCTGGTTAGATGGATTGGCCGTGCTAAATTCTCTCTCAGTGTACCCGAACAGGCGCCGGAATGTGGCGACTAGAGAAATTTCACAGTCACGTCATTGAAGTGTTAATGTAAGCCTTACTTGTGACACTAATAAATAAACTTTACTTTATATCAGACTCCCCATAAGGAGCATCTCATGGGGTCAGTAAAGCGATGTTTGCAAAGTGACAAGTCTGAGTATTAATAACAACATATATAACGCGTGCTGCTTATGTCTCCTCAACTTGGGACGTCTTGTTGAAGTTGTACAAGACATTGGTAAGGCCACACTTGGAGTACTGTGTGCAATTCTGGTCACCCTATTATTGAAAGGATATTATTAAACTAGAAAGAGTGCAGAAAAGATTTACTAGGATGCTACTGGGACTTGATGGATTGAGTTATAAGGAGAGGCTGAATAGACTGGGACATTTTTCTCTGGAGCGTAGGAGGCTGAGGGATGATCTTATAGAGGTCTATAAAATAATGAGGGGCACAGATCAACTAGATAGTCAATATCTTTTCCCAAAGTTAGGGGAGTCTAAAACTAGAGGGCATAGGTTTAAGGTGAGAGGGGAGAGATACAAACGTGTCCAGGGGGGCAATTGTTTCACACAGAAGGTGGTGAGTGTCTGGAACAAGTTGCCAGAGGTGGTAGTAGAGGCGGGTACAATTTTATCTTTTAAAAAGCATTTAGATAGTTACATGGGTATGATGGGTATAGAAGGATATGGGCCAAACGTGGGCAATTGGGATTAGTTTAGGGGTTTAAAAAAAAAATAAGGGCGGCATGGACAAGTTGGGCCGAAGGGCCTGTTTCCATGCTGTAAACCTCTATGACTTTAACTCTCTTCAATAATACAGCACCAAGCTCCTTCCTCATTAAACAGGCAAGCTAGCAGTTTAACGCCTGACTGACTGAGATGGTAAACAACAGAGATTGTGCTTATCGCTCCCAGGAGAGCAATAGGATGAGCAAATACATTTAAAATAAATGCTGTCAAACTAAATCATTAAAACTGTGAAGCGGGAAAGAAGGGAAACTAAACAAACCTTAAAAGTTGTCATTTCGTGATCTGCTGCTCTGGAGCAACACATGCCCGTGAGGTGCTAAAGATAACAAGCTGAAGTGACTCATGGCCAGAAGCAAGATGATATTGCAATGTGGGAGAATGCAGCACATCCAAACCAATCCCTGGAGAATTACGGAGCAAAAAGTGAATGTGACTTGTTCGCGAGTGTCAATAAGTCCTCGCCATCTTAATGAGTTTTGTTTCTTGTAATATGGGTGATCTACCGCGGCCCTTAATTAATGGAACCAGTTCAAATGCACTGGCATTGAACTGGAAAGAAAAATGACTCCGTGAAATCAACCTGCTCTGGTCCACTTGAAAGACTTGCTAGTGGCTCCTTCTGTACTGACTCTTATGTTACGGGGATGTGCTATGTAGAATATTAATTTGTAATGCCATGTCCTGGGTATATGCGCTGAACTGCAAGGTGGCACAACGGTTAGCACTGCTGCCTCACAAGTGCCAGGGACCTGGGTTCGATTCCTGACTTGGGTCACTGTCTGTGCGGAGTCTGCACATTCTCCCCGTGTCTGCGTGGGTTTCCTCTGGGTGCTCTGGTTTCCTCCCACAGTCCAAAAGACATGCTGGTTAGCTGCATTGGCCGTACTAAATTCTCCCTCAGTGTACCCAAACAGGTGCCGGAATGTGGCAACTGGGAAATTATTACAGTGGCTTCATTGCAGTGTTAATGGAAGCCTACCTGTGACACCAGTAAAAAAACTTAAAACTGAACCTTTTTGAGAAGAAGATTTTGTGCTAAATGAAGTATTACTGACTTACAGCAGCTAGTAAGTTGCATTTATGAAGGCCGCAGGCCACTACATGGACTCACAGAGGGCAGGATTCTCCGGCCGCACATGCCCCAAGACTGGAAATTTCCGCCCGAGCTCAACGGACCTTTAAATGGTCTTCCGAATTTTATGTCTCGCCCGCTATGATTCCCGCTGCGGGCGAGACGGTAGACTTTCGCCAGCTCTCAGTGACAAATGGCTAAAATAAGACCCAGATTGAACCCAGAGAGAGGTCAGGTGACCCATCCCTCGGGGGTAAAATATGTTGCATTTGAAATACCAGATAAAGAAACAGTAGGGGCTACAGCTTTGGCCTCTCTTTCTCACTCAAAACTCTCTCAACAAAGCTGAGCACTATTTGCAGTTTGAAAACCCACCAGAAAACCTCATTGCTGCAAACTCAGAGTTCTTAAAGGAGGGTGTGGTGAACCATCGTTGGTTCACCACTGGGGTTGTTATTGTGTTACTGTTGGGCTAGGGTGTTGTTGTTATGGGGGTTGTTCTATGTTGTTGGGATAGGGTGTTTACCTGTCCTAAGTGTTATCATGGCACACTCCAGTGGGGTCCCGCCTCCGGTGGCAGGGTATAAGACCCCCTGCTCCGGCAGGACCCCTTCAGTCTGAACGGGTGAATTTGTGTTAGTAGTTTCATTGTTAATGTATTAAAGCCTTCAGTACTAAAGCCTTGTTTCCGGGTGCTCATTGAGGTGCATCAATTTAATACATTAACTGAGAATATGGAGCAGATCCTAAAACCGGATCGTCTGACACTGGACCCACGTGCGGTCGGTGCAGCTAACACGTTCGAACATTGGTGGAAGTGCTTCGAGGACTACCTGGCAGCCTCGGTAGCTATCACTACGGACAGTGATAGACTCCAGGTCCTCCATGCAAGGGTAAGCGACACGATTTACCTAGCCATTCGTGCAGCTTCCACTTACCAGGGTGCCGTCGAGCTCCTAAAGAATAGGTACATTACGCCACCCAACGAGATTCACGCTCGTTATCTCCTCGCTACACGACGTCGGCAGTCGGGCGAGACCATAGAAGACTACGCCAATGAACTCCTGCAGCTTGCCAGGGCTTGTGACTGTAAGGACGTCTCCGCCGAGCAGTACATGCACGACCTCGCCCGAGACGCGTTCGTAGCAGGGGTAGGGTCCTCGTATATCAGACTTAAATTACTAGAAAAGGGGAAACTCAACTTGACCCAGGCAATGGGGATGGCCGTGAGGTTGGAGGCGGCGTCGAAGAGCTTGGCGCTGTACCCCGAGGACCACGTGCAGTCAACGTGGTTGGAGCAAGCTCTGCTCCCTCCTCGCCCCGCGAACCCGCGCTCCCAGATCGATTCGACGACGGCGGCAGCTCCAGGGGGCCAGCGATGCTATTTTTGCGGTGGGGCTAAGCATCCACGGCAGCAGTGTCCGGCAAGAACGGCAATCTGCAGCCAGTGCGGTAAAAAAGGCCACTACAGCAAAGTCTGCAGGTCCAAACCTAAAAACGGCAGTGCAGCTTGTAACCCTCCAGAACGGAGACCATCTCCTTCGGCGCTGCAGTACCCACGAGGTCCGACCACGTGCGACCTCAGGACGGCGCCATCGTGGCAAACAGAGGAGGAGGAAGACCACCAGGAGTCGCTGCGCTTGGCGCCCTCGCCCATGTGCGATTCATGGGGGCGGCCATCATGGTCCATGACGACTAGGAGCGACCAGCAGGGGTCCTCAGCATCCACATCGGCAGCATGCAGTGACGCCCAGGGGCCAACGGTGGCGTCGATCTCTCTGGATCAGACCAGGCATTTCAGACTGGAACATTCTATGATGGAGGTAAAGGTTAGTGGCAGAACTGTAAATTGTCTGTTTGACAGTGGGAGCACCGAAAGTTTCATACACCCTGAAACTGCTAAAAGGTGTGGACTCCGGGTTCTCCCTGCCAAGCAGACCATTTCCATGGCATCACAGTCCCGGTCTGTACCGATCCAAGGACGATGTATGGTAACTCTTGAGGTACAGGGCACAGTCTACGAGCAATACAGGCTCCTTGTGTTACCTCACCTTTGCGCGCCAATTCTCCTCGGACTAAATTTTATGGTCCACATGAAGAGTGTGATCGCTACTAAAAGTAGGCGTTACAGCGCTGAGGACCGGATCTTTATTAGATCTGAGGTTCAGCGGCTCCTCAAGGAAGGGATCATACAGGCCAGTGCTAGTCCGTGGAGAGCGCAGGTCGTGGTAGTCAAAAGCGGGAACAAACCTCGGATGGTCATCGACTATAGTCAGACCATTAATAGATACACGCAGCTGGATGCGTATCCTCTCCCGCGCATTTCTGATATGGTCAATCAGATTGCGCAGTACCGAGTGTTTTCTACCATAGACCTTAAGTCCGCCTACCATCAACTCCCCATCCGCCCAGAGGACCGACAATATACGGCCTTTGAGGCGGATGGTCGTCTATACCAATTCCTCAGGGTTCCATTTGGTGTCACCAATGGGGTCTCGGTCTTCCAGCGTGCTATGGACCGAATGGTGGACCAGAACGGGTTGCGGGCTACCTTCCCGTACCTGGATAACGTCACCATCTGCGGCCATGACCAGCAGGACCATGACACGAATCTCCAACACTTTCTGCGCACTGCATCTCGCCTGAATCTGACCTATAACAGGGAGAAGTGCGTATTCCGTACGCGTAAGTTAGCCATCCTCGGATACGTGGTGGAAAACGGGGTCATTGGCCCTGATCCAGACCGTATGCGACCACTCACTGAACTTCCCTTGCCCGCTAGCACGAAAGCACTCAGGAGATGCCTCGGGTTCTTTTCGTACTATGCACAGTGGGTCCCCAACTATGCGGACAAAGCTCGTCCGCTCATTAAGTCCACGACCTTCCCACTTACGCCGGAGGCCCAATTGGCCTTCAAGGTTTTGAAAAGCGACATTTCGAAAGCCACGATGCACGCGGTGGATGAATCCATCCCCTTCCAGGTGGAGAGTGATGCATCTGATTTCGCCCTAGCCGCCACACTAAACCAGGCAGGCAGGCCCGTCGCGTTTTTTTCCCGCACCCTTCAAGGCCCCGAAATTCGGCACTCAGCGGTGGAGAAGGAGGCTCAGGCCATTGTGGAGGCAGTCAGACACTGGCGCCATTACCTGGCAGGTAAGCGGTTCACCCTGATCACGGATCAACGATCCGTGGCGTTTATGTTTAGTAACACGCAGAGGGGCAAGATCAAGAACGATAAGATCTTGCGGTGGAGAATTGAGCTCTCCACCTATAATTACGATATTATGTATCGTCCAGGGAAGCTCAATGAGCCCTCGGATGCCCTCTCGCGCGGAACATGCGCCATCATGCAGGAGGACCGCTTGAAGGCTCTCCACAATGATCTGTGTCATCCTGGAGTCACCAGACTCTACCACTTCATAAAAGCCCGCAACCTACCCTACTCGGTGGAGGAGGTCAGGTCAGTTACTAGAAGTTGTCGGATTTGCGCAGAATGCAAACCACACTTTTATCGACCAGACCGGGCACATTTGGTCAAGGCCACTCGCCCTTTTGAGAGGCTGAGTGTAGATTTTAAGGGCCCCCTTCCCTCAACGGATCGGAATGTCTATTTTCTTAACATAATAGACGAATTTTCCCGGTTTCCGTTTGTTTTCCCCTGTGCGGACACGTCGACTGCCACCGTCATCAAGGCATTCAGTGAGCTTTTTACCCTGTTCGGGTACCCCTGCTATATTCATAGCGACAGGGGCTCGTCGTTCATGAGCAACGACTTGAGGCAATTCCTGCTCTCATTCGGGATTGCCTCTAGTAGAACCACGAGCTACAACCCTAGGGGTAACGGACAGGTGGAAAGGGAGAATGCTACAGTCTGGAAGGCTGTCCTACTGGCACTGAAATCCAAGGGCCTTCCAGTCTCCCGGTGGCAGGAGGTCCTTCCAAATGCGCTCCATTCTATCCGCTCCCTCCTGTGTACGGCAACCAATGCTACTCCCCACGAGAGGATGTTCTCATTCCCTCGGAAGTCGTCCTCGGGGACCTCATTGCCAGCCTGGTTGACGTACCCAGGACCCGTCCTTCTGCGGCGCCATGTGAGGGCTCGCAAGTCCGACCCCTTGGTCGAACCGGTCCAACTCCTCCACGCCAACCCTCAGTATGCCTATGTGGCATATCCTGACGGGCGAGAGGACACTGTCTCCATTAGAGACCTGGCGCCCGCAGGGGACGTAGCAACTCCTGTCGCTCCTATTCCCCCAGTCACAGATCCACTACTCCTCATTACTTCCCCAGACGTGGCGCGGTCAGCACCGGGACCAGTGCATATCACTTTTACTCCCATGTACAGCTTGCCTGAGACTCGGAGATCGGCGCCACCATCATCACCACCACCACCACCACCAAACGTTCCAGGATCCCCTGCACCATCGCCTCATCAGGGCCGGCCGGCCCGGGAGTCTTTGAGGGGACAGCCAGATGTTGCTTTGAGAGAGCCACCGCAAGCACCTGCTCCGGTTTCGCAACCGGTGTTGAGAAGATCGCAGCGTCGGTGTGGTCCTCCAGACCGTCTGGACTTGTGAATCCTGTTATTTTTTTTTGTCATTGTCTGTTTTCATCCACCCCGCCACCTTTGGTTCCTAAAGGAGGGGTGAATGTGGTGAACCATCGTTGGTTCACCACTGGGGTTGTTATTGTGTTACTGTTGGGCTAGGGTGTTGTTGTTATGGGGGTTGTTCTATGTTGTTGGGATAGGGTGTTTACCTGTCCTAAGTGTTATCATGGCACACTCCAGTGGGGTCCCGCCTCCGGTGGCAGGGTATAAGACCCCCTGCTCCGGCAGGACCCCTTCAGTCTGAACGGGTGAATTTGTGTTAGTAGTTTCATTGTTAATGTATTAAAGCCTTCAGTACTAAAGCCTTGTTTCCGGGTGCTCATTGAGGTGCATCAGAGGGTTCCAATCCAACACCGCTGTCTTCCAGAGAAAAGGGAATCAATCAATTGCAACTGTAGAGTGACACCTGAGGAACCAAAGTACCAGCAGCTACTGTAGAACGTGCCTTTCTTGCTGTGAACAAGGATTCAGACAACCTCTGAATGGTGTTTCTGACTTCTGTTGTTACCTTGGTCTAGTTTTGACATCTGATAAATACTCTGGAAAGTTTGATTCCTATTTGTGCTTGCCTGGTGTAATAGTGCGCAAAGTGTTTTCCTTTAGTGGGAATTTGTACTTTTTAAACCTTTTTGTTAAGAATCTCTTTATTTTTATCTGAGTGAGTTTCAGTCATAAAACCAATTCCTTATTGTTAACACAAGGAATCTAGCTGGCTAGATTCTTACACTGAGCTATACACAGTTGAGTGCATATCAAGTTGGCAATATAACATAGTTTGTCAAGTCTCCACTGCCTGGCATGTCAGCAGCGACTCTCACCAACTTTTACAGGTGCACCATAGAAAGCATTCTTTCTGGTTGTATCACAGCTTGGTATGGGCTCCTGCTCTGCCCAAGACTGCAAGGAACTACAAAAGGTTGTGAATGTAGCCCAATCCATCGCACAAACCAGCCTCCCATTTATTTATTCCGTCTACATTTCCTGGTGCCTCGGAAAAGCAGCCAGCATAATTAAGGACCCCACGCACCCCGGACATTCTCTCTTCCACCTTCTTCCATCGGGAAAAAGATACAAAAGTCTGAGGTCACGCACCAACCGACTCAAGAACAGCTTCTTCCCTGCTGCCTTCAGACTTTTGAATGGACCTACCTCGCATTAAGTTGATCTTTCTCTACACCCTAGCTATGACTGTAACACTACATTCTGCATCCTCTCCTTTCCTTCTCTATGAACGGTATGCTTTGTCTGTATAGCGCGCAAGAAACAATACTTTTCACTTATGTTAATACATGTGACAATAATAAATCAAATCAAATCAAAATCGGCAAAGCAGCCGGCATAATCAAGGACCCCACGCACCCCGGACATACTCTCTTCCACCTTCTTCCGTCGGAAAATGATATAATAGTCTGAGAACACGTACCAACCGACTCAAGAACAGCTTCTTCCATGCTGCCATCAGACTTTTGAACGGTCCTATCATACGTTAAACTGATCTTTGCCTACACCTTATCTGTGACTGCAACACGATATTCTGCACCCACTCCTTTCCTACTCCCCTATGTACTCTATGAACGGTATGCTTTGTCTGTATAACGCACAAGAAACAATACTTTTCACTGCATACTAATACACGTGACAACAATTAATCAAATCAATCATTGGTCCCTCAAGTCAGGTGACCCTCTATTGCTGTACTGTCTTAAAGAGACACCACATACACAACAGTAACTGACTACTCTCAGAACATTTCATTGGTTGTAAAACATTTCGGTGGTTGTGAAAACTGCTGTATAAATGCAAGTCTTTCTTTCTCTCAGACGTAAAACGAAATCAAGTTGTGACTATTGACTCACTTACAAAAACCATTAAAGACAGGACAACTGCAGGGTATTTAGATGTTATTTATGAAGCCTAAAGTTGTTAGGAACTTTCTTTTTTGCGTTAGCTACCTACTGATTTTTTTTAATGGGACAGTTCATTGGCATTCCAACCCTGACACAGCAAGATTGCGCTGGCTCGGTGGCACAGTGCTTAGCACTGCTGCCTCACTGCACCAGGGACCCGGTTTCAATTCCGGCCTTGGGTCACTGCCTGTGTGGAGTTTGCACGTTCTCCCCATGTCTTCGTGGGTTTCCTCCCACAGTCTGAAAGACGTGCTGGTTAGGGTGCATTGGCCAGGCTAAATTCTCTTTCAGTGTTTCCCAAACAGGAGAGTGGCGACTCGGGGAATTTCACAGTAACTTCATTGCAGTGTTAATGCAAGTCTACTTGTGAACTAATAAAAGAACTTTAGGTTTTGAAATGGACACAAATGTATCGCACTCCTGACACGGCTTTTAAAATGGAGCTCTGGAACTGTTCATCAATTGACAAATACTACACTTTTACTTTCAGGCCTAAGAGGTCATTTGAGGCTCGATAAAACCTATGGAACTAAAATGAATCAATTTGCATGTGTCACAAAGGGAATACAGGCTTTCCAAATTCCTCCTCCTGCAATTTATTCCTGAGTAATGGAACGTATGAGTCACCGACTGCTTATAGATTCAGCGACATTCAGAACTAATAGACAATGGGGAAAGATGCATCCTAAATTAAGTACCTATTAAGCATCACAACTGCATAAGCAGGATACATTTCTTCGACAAATCTGGAAGATAACATTTATTACGCCATCCTATCTGCCAAATTGGAGGGGAGCGGACTCAGAGAAAAGAAAATGAATTAATCTTGGGTAAAGGAAAGGAATTGTACGTGGGTGACCTTAATCATAAGCAAGGCCAAAGATTCTATTGAAGACAAAGTTAGCTTGGTTCCCAAAGTTTCATGCAGCTTTTACTGGCAGAATGGCGCACTGAGGCTGGACAGAACAATAATGTTGACAATGAGCTTTCGTAGCCTGCTCATTATTTCATTTTACAGTCAAAGATAAAGTAAAGTTTATTTATTAGTCACATGTAAGGCTTACATTACCACTGTAATGAAGTTACTGTGAAATTCCCCTAGTCGCCACATTCTGGCACCTGTTCGGGTCAATGCACCTAACCAGCATGTCTTTCAGGCTGTGGCAGGAAACCGGAGCACCCGGAGGAAACCCACGCAGAAACGGGGAGAACGTGCAAACTCCACACAGAGTGGCCCAAGCCGGGAATCGAATCCAGGTCTCCGGAGCTGTGAGCCAGCAGTGCTAACCACTGTGCCACCGTGCCATCCCAAGGTAATGATGTTGGACATACCTACACACATGTGCACTTGCACACATACACAGATGCATGCCTGAAATCAGAGTGCGTACAGTCCAGGCCTAGAAATAGACTTTGGCCCTTTTTTTGGGGTGAAGAGTGGTTCATTGATACAGGGTGCCTGGCAGAAGCTAGATGCCAACTCAAAATTGGGGCCACATTTTAATCATTCCAGTTGGCACCCACTGAGGCAGCTCGCACTTTGTGTCAATTTTATTTTTTGTTTACGTATTCGTATCACAAGTAGGCTTACATTAACACTGCAATGAAGTTACTGTGAAAATCCCCTAGTCGTTATATTCCGGCGCCTGTTCGGGTACACTGAGGGAGAATTTAGCATGGCCAATGCAACTAACCAGCACGTCTTTCGGACTGTGGGAGGAAACCAGAGGAAACCCACACCGACACGTGGAGAACGTGCAGACTCCGCACAGACAGTGACCCAAGCCGGGAATCGAACCCGGATCCCTGGTGCTGTGAGGCGACAGTGCTAACCACTGTGCCACCATACTGCCCAGTTGTGACCCTTTAGGTCAGTCCAGGTGGCGGTAAAGAAGACTACTGGCACCAGCTGGGATCTAAGTGAAGGCAAGTTACAGACATACTTGTGTTTTGGGGTTGCATTACTGAGACGGTGCCCTTGCACACCTTGTGTCCAACAAGGTGCGTACAAAAATAGGGGGGTTTTAGCCCGTGCTATAATGGACCTGCAGTTTCACCTCTTGGCGGGGTGAAAGAAAACATCCTGAGGTTGTGAAAGGCTTGATCTAAATGGGAGTCCTTTTCTGGAGAGGTTTGCTTCTTGTTCTGACATCTCTCCACCTTGTCACCGAGCAAGTCTGAACTCCTACCTTGCCCAATTCACCAAGTGACCACGCATGCATGGTCAGGTCCTATTGATAATGTAGCGGCACAGATCTGGAGCACACATTCAAAGAATGAAGCTCCTTCCCCCTCAGAGAATGCTGCCCACTTTTGTGAAGGTGCCTCCAATAGCATCACCACTCACCATTGAGATTGCAAAACCCAACAGTGCTACTTGTGGCACTAATAAATAAACTTAATCTATTCTGACTTGGAAATGACCCAAGGCTGTATGTGAAAAAATCAAAGTCAAAGAAAATACTTCATTTTCCCAGCCCTGGAACCCTTTTCCTCAGAACCCACTTCTAAAAAAACATGTCAAAATGACTATATGAATAAATGTGATCATTACAGAATGATTCACAAGTCATGTAAGGGAACAAAATGTAAATGATCACGGCTTCAACCTAATCTCTAAATAATCCAGACAAGCTACATGTAATATTTAACAAATAACAGTTTTGCTTTGTCAGATACAAACCAAAGGAGATCATAATAACCTTCCAACTTATCCACAGTTTAAGTGATTTAACTTTTTAAAAAGTTTATTTATTTATTAGTGTAACAAGGAGGCTTACATTAACACTGCAATGAAGTTACTGTGAAAATCCCCGAGTCGCCACACTCCGGCGCCTGTTCGGGTAACACTGAGGGAGAATTTAGCACGGCCAATGCACCCTAACCAGCACCTCTTTCGGACTGTGGGAGGAAACCGGAGGAAACCCACGCAGACGCGGGGAGAACATGCAGACTCCGCACAGACCCAAGCCGGGAATCGAATCCGGGTCCCTGGCCCTGTGAGGGAGCAGTGCTACCCATTGTGCCACCGTGCCCCGCTTCCTTAACATCTTCCTTACTCACGATGTCACTTTCAAAAAGCATGGTGGGCTTGATAATTTCAGCTATATTTTTGGCATTTCTTTGTATTTGTATGGATTCGAGGCACAATCAGAAATAGAAGACCCCTAACGTTGCTTGCTAACTTTCTTTATGTTTTGAAAATTCATTTACAGGATGTGGGCATTGCTGGCTAGGCCGGCATTTATTGCCCATCCCTAATTGCCCTTGAGAAGATGGTGGTGAGCTACCTTCCTGAACCACTGCAGACCCTGAGTGTGACGATATTGTGCCTTTTAAGAAATGTATTTTATGTCAAGGTGAAGGTTGTGTTTATACTTCAACTCTGATCACGGTACAGCCAGGTCACATGCTGCGCATGCAGAAGGTTGATTGCTCTGAACTATTGGACTGTTTGTTTTAATCTGGGCTAATGCATTATTGTTATTCTTAGAGTTGTTCCCTGGGGTTTCAGAGTAGGGTTTGACGAGGTTGATTGACAAGAAGAGAGTCAAGAGTGGGTGGAGCTAGGCTTACAGAGAGAGAAAAAGCAGGCAGTTGCAGTTTGAATTTAAAAAGAGCAGTAGCTCTTTTACTCTCTCCCTCTCTTTCTGAAAATTGAAGTCCAGGACCTGCTAGAAAATAGGTATCTCTTGAGAGGTCTGCAAAAGGCAAGAGATGTTTTTTTTCCCTCTCTGGGGTTCTGCTGTTTGAGAAGACAAGTGTCTCTATACCTCTGTCCAGAGGGGTTAAAAGGCTGGCGGACAAGCAACCCATGTCAGCCTGTGTATCTTGCTAACTGATTCTAAAGAGGAGTTTATGCCTATGGGGATATTGTTTACATTGGAACTAATACAGCTAGCAATTAAGAATTGTCATGTTCAAGTATTTCAATTGGTATAAGTTATGCTGATTCTTTTTGTTTTATGTTAACTGTGTTGTTAAATAAAGTTTGTTTTAATAAAAGTTTCCTTGTGGGTCAACAGAATCACACCTAGAATGAAACACCTTATGCTCACACTAATGCCAAAATCAAGAAAAGTTAAGGTCTAAGCTAACTTCATAATATACCTTGGAGTTTCTGATTTGGCCCGGAACAGGTATAGGTAGGTACACACACAGTGCTGTTAGGGAGGGAGTTTCAGGATTTTGACGCAGCGACAGTGAAGGAACGGCGATATATTCCCAAGTCAGGATGGTGAGTGACTTGTAAGGAAGCTTCCAGGTGGTGCTGTTCCCATGTTTCTGCTGCCCTTGTCCTTCTAGATGGTAAAAGTCATGGGTTTGGAAAGTGTTGCCTCAGGAGATTTGATGAGTTCTTGCAGTGCATCTTGTGGATGCTACACACTGCATCAGTGGTGGAGGAAGTGAATATTTGTGGAAGGGGAGCCAATCAAGTGGGCTGCTTTGTCCTGGATGGTAAACATAAGAACTATGAGCAAGAGTAGGCCACCTGAACCCTCGAGCCTGCTCTGCCATTCAATAAGATCATGGCTGATCTTTTCGTGGACTCAGCTCCACTTACCCGCCCGCTCACCATAACCCTTAACTCCTTTACTGTTCAAAAAATTATCTATCCTTGCCTTAAAAACATTCAATGAGGTAGCCTCAACTGCTTCACTGGGCAGGGAATTCCACAGATTCACAATCCTTTGTGTGAAGAAGTTCCTCCTCAACTCCTAAATCTGCTTCCCCTTATTTTGAGGCTATGCCCCCTAGTTCTAGTTTCACCTGCCAGTGGAAACAACCTCCCTGCTTCTATCTTATCTATTTCCTTCATAATCTTATATGTTCCTATAAGATCTCCCCTCATTCTTCTGAATTCCAATGAGTATAGTCCCAGTCTACTCAGTCTCCCCTCATGATGTGCCAAGCGGCTCATCCAGGTACTTTTGAAAGGATATGCAGCAACCGCCTCCACCACCCTTCCAGGCAGTGCATTCCAGACTGTCACCACCCACTGGATAAAAAAGAACTCCCCTTATTCTTCTGAATTCCAATGAGTATAGTCCCAGTCTACTCAGTCTCTCCTCATAAGCCAACCATCTCAACTCCGGAATCAACCTAGTGAATCTCCTCTCCACCCCCTCCAGTGTCAGTATATCCTTTCTCAAGTAAGGAGACCCAAACTGGACACAGTACTCCAGGTGTGGCCCCACCAACACCTTATACAGCTGCAACATAACCTCGCTGTTTTTAAACTCCATCCCTCTAGCTATGAAGTGTCAAGCTTCTTAAGTGTTGTTGGAGTTGAACTCACTCAGGCAAATGGAGAGTATTCCAACCCACTTTATAGATGGTGGACCGGCTTTGGAGAGTCAGGAGGTGAGTTACTCCGCGCAAGGTTCCTAGCATCTGACATGCTCTTGTAGCTACAGTACTTATGTGATAGTTTGGTACAGTTCCTGTTCAATGCTAGCCCCCACAATGTCAGTATTCTTGAAAACAAGATGGGGGTGGAAATCCCACACGCGAAAAAAAGTGCTGTGCTCAATCTAGTCGAGTATTGTTCACAAATTCCTTAAATAATTCAATGATGCTTCAGTTAATGGCTACAATCATATCCTTAAATACTTAAGTACTCAGTACATCAATGTTAGATTTGTGCTATCTGTGGGTATATGTATGCAAACAACATTGAGAGAATCCAAGCTCCTCATGCAACCTTACAATTTACATTTGTCAAATTACTTAATTGCTGGAAATCACACAGCACTTCTCTTAATTTTGTTGAGTTGGTGTTGAGTTGGATTAATGCTTCTGAGCATAATTGATTAACGGAATGGAAAGACCTGAGCTACTGTACAATCCAGGGCCATTACTTTATTCTTGTGTGTACAGTGCGAGTTTACAGAAAGCGTGCGGCTAAGTCAAGCATCATAGAATCTATAGAATCCCCACAGTACGGAAGGAGGCCATTTGGCCCATCGAGTCTGCACCAACAACAATCTCACCCAGGCTTTATCCCCGTAACCCCACATATTTATCCCACTAATCCCTCTCACCTACGCATCGCAGAACACTAAGGGTCAATTTAGCATGACCAATCCACCTAACCCGCACATCTTTGGAGTGTGGGAGGAAACCCACGCAGACATGGGGAGAACATGCAAACTCTGCACAGACAGTGACTGGTGGTGAATTTAACATCAGGATTAGCACACCTAAAGCAAGGGGCATGGTTGAGAAGGTCTCAGCCGGGACGGGAATTGAACCCACGCTGCTGGCCCTGCCTCGGCAGCACGAACCAGCTCTCGAGCCAACTGGGCTAAACTGACTCTCAAATGAGATGAAGTGGGTGAAACGTAAACACCAATCAGATGGATCGAATGACTTGTTTCTATGCTGTAAGTTCTACGCAAGGCTTTGGCAGTCGATAGAATCATAGAATAGAATCGTAGAATCCCTAAAGTACAGAAGAGGCCATTCAGCCCATCACATCTGCACCAATTCTGACAGAGCATCCCATCCATCCACTCCTCCCACCCTATCCCTGTAACCTCACACACTTACCATTTACCCCACATATGAATCCATCTAACCTACATATCTTGTGACCTGTACAGACCTTGTGGTCTTGTGTCCAGATTGCAGGATAAGTAAAAAGAAGGCAGAAAGTTACTTTTGCAACTGCCCATCCAAAAATTCCTTTGGCTATTTGTTTCTTCTTTCCCATTCCCTTCCCTCTAAATCCGGGTTTGATTCCAGCCTCGGGTCACTGTCTGTGTGGAGTTTGCACATCTCTCCTGTGTCTGCGTGGGTTTCATCCAGGTGCTCTGGTTTCCTCCCACAGTCCAAAGATGTGCAAGTTAGGCGCATTGGCCATGATAGTGATTGCCCATTGGTGTCAGGGGGATCAGCAGGGTAAATATGTGGGGTTACGGAGTTGGGCCTGGGTGGGATTGTTGTTGGTTCAGACACGATGGGCTGAATGGCCTCCTTCGGTACTGTAGGGAGTCTATGATTCTACGATTCCATGATAACCAAAGTCATTTACACCATTCCTTCAGTCAGCAGATTTTTCATAACATGTCATCATTATTCTTTGCAGATAACCTGGACATGTTACTCGGGTTTAGTTGGACAGGAACATCTGTCCATTGCAAAATTCGCCCAAGATTATTAAGGTAATATGAGTAATAGTTTGCTTGTAGCACAAAATGCCTGTGTGGTAATTGTTCCAGAGTACGGTGGCACAGTGGTTAGCACTGCTGCCTCACAGCGCCAGGGACACAGGTTTGATTCCCAAATGGTCACTGTCGGTGTGGAGTTTGCACATTGTCTGTGTGGGTTTCCTCCGGGTGCTCCGGTTTCCTCCCACAGTCCCAAAATGTGTGGGTTAGGTTGATTGGCCGTGCTAAATTGATCCTTAGTGTCAGGAGGATTGGAGGGTAAATATGTGGGGATATAATCATGGAAACTCTACAGTACAGAAGGAGGCCATTCAGCCCACCGAGTCTGCACCAACAACAATCCCACCCAGGCCCTTTCCCTGTAACCCCACATATTTACCCCGCTAATCCCTCTAGCCTACACATCCCGGGACACTAAGGGGCAATTTAGCATTGCCAATTATAGGATCCCTACAGTGTAGGAAGAGGCCATTCAGCCCATCAAGCCTGCACCCTCATCCCACCCAGGCCTTATCCCCGTAACCCCAGGTATTTACACTGCTAATCCCCCAGACACGAAGGGGCAATTTAGCATGGCCAATGCACCTAACCAGCATGTCTTTCGGACTGTGGGAAGAAACCGGAGCACATGGAGGGAACCCCCGTAGACACGGGGAGAATTCCACACAGACAGTATCCCGAGGCTGGAATTGAACCCGGGTCCCTGGCGCTGTAAGACAGCAGTGCTAACCATTGTGCCACTACGCTGCCTTATCAGTTCAATGGTAAATTGCCCCTTAATGTCTCAAGATGTGTAGGTTAGGGGGATTAGCGGGGCAAATACGTGGGGTTACGAGGATAGGGCAGGGGGTGGGGCTGGGTAAGATGTTGAGTTGGAGAATTGGTGCAGACTCGATGGGCCAAATGGCCTCCTCCTGCTCTGTAGGGATTCTAATACTGACTGAAGGATGTGCTGCAGATTCACCGATAAATATTCAGCATTGCAAATAAATGCTAAAGAGTAACAGAAGGCAGGGGAAAAACTAAATAGATTGTAGTGAAGAGCGATACCTTGTTTAAAAAGATCAATCAAATTCAGACAGGATTGTTATTTAGGGAAAGTAAATAAATAAGGATGTTCAGTTTTTCAATACACTTGAGTGCATTAACTTTAACCAATAAGGCAATGCATTTCCTGGAAGTTTTGTTTGCAAAGCATCATGGACATCATTAAATTTGGAGATCTTATCCAGACTAATCTGGTTTCCACTCTAATGAAGATGTCCAAGGTTCTCGGAAATCTGTATAGACAAACGCACACACTACAGTACATCACTGAGAGGCCGAGTGAGAGGAGGGGAGAGAAAGAAACTGAGAATCCAAAGGTATGAGATGGAACCGGATGCGATGAGGTGAAAGGCAGACACGTGATCACTGAGGCGATCTGGAATGCGCTGCCTGAAAGGGCGGTGGAAACAAATTTGGTATTAAATTTTAGTCATAGAGGTTTACAACATGGAGACAGGCCCCCAACTTGTCCATGCCGCCCTTTTTTTTTAACCACTAAGCTAGTCCTAATTGCCCGCATTTGGCCCATACCCCTCTATACCTATCTTATGGGGAGGTGAAGGCTTAGTGGTATTATCGCTAGACTGTTAATCCAGAAACTCAGCTCATGTTCTGAGGACCCGGGTTCGAATCCCACCACAGCAGATGGTGGAATTTGAATTCAATAAAAAATCTCTGGAATTAAGAGTCTACTGATGACCATGAAACCATTGTTGGAAAAACCCATCTGGTTCCTTCAGGGAAGGAAATCTGCCATCCTTACCCGAGCCTGGCCTACATGTGACTCCAAAGCAATGTGGTTGACTCTTAATTGCCCTCTGAAATGGCCCAGCAATTCACTTAGTTCAAGGGCGAGGAGAGATGGACAATAAATGCTGGCCAGCCAGAGACACCCATGTCCCACAAATGAATAAAAAAAAATCTTTGTAACTTCTTAAATGCCTTTTGAAAGGCAAATTTGTACCCGTCTCTACTACTACCTCTGACAGCTTGTTCGAGACACCACTCACTACCCTCTGTGTGAAAAAAATGCCCCTCTGGACCCTTTTGTATCTCTCTCAACTTCAACCTATGCCCTCTAGTTTTAGACTCCCCTACCTTGGGGAAAAGATGTTGACTATCTGACTGATCTATGACCCTCATTACTGAAGAGAATTGGACAACTATTTGAAGGAAGACACCTTTACAAAGTGATGGGGAAAGAGCAGGCGTGTGAGGATAATTCAGTACCTCTTATAAAGGGCTAGCACAGAAACATTGGGATGATTGGCCTTCTTCTGCACCGTACAGTATTGTATTTTGTTTATTCCTTCATGGGCTGTGGGCATCATTTGTTGCCATCCCTAATTGGCGGCACAGTGGCACAGTGGTTAGCACTGCTGCCTCACAGCGCCATGGACCCGGGTTCAATTCTGGCCTAGGGTGACTGTCTTTGCAGAGTCTGCACGTTCTCCCCATGTCTGCATGGATTTCCTCCGGGTGCTCTGGTTTCCTCCCATCAGTCCAAAGATGTGTGAGTTAGGTTGATTGGCCGTGCTAAATTGACCCAAGTATCAGGGGGAATAGCAGGGTGAATGCGTGTGGTTATGGGGATAGGGCCTGGGTGGGATTGTGGTCAGTGCAGACTTGATGGGCTGAATGGCCTCCTTCTGCACTGTAGGGATTCTATGATTAAAGTTCAAGTTTATTTATTAGTCACAAGTAGGCTCACATTAACACTGCAATGAATTTATTGTGAAAACCCCCGAGTCGTGACACTCTGGCAGCTGTTCGGGTACACTGAGGGCGAATTTAGCATGGCCAATGCACCTAACCAGCATGTCTTTCTATGATAATTGCCCTTGAGCTGAATGGGCCAGCTCAGAGGGCAGTTAAGAGTCAGCCATATATCTGTGGGTCTGGAGTCACATTGAGATCAGACTGGGGTCAGGATGGCAAATTTCCTTCTCCAAAGAGGAATGAGTGAATCCAATGGGGTTTTTACAACAATTAGCGCTCGTTATCATGGTCACCATTACTTCATGAAGGTCCCGCCTACTCAACCTTGCCTCCTGCCTGAAGTGTGGCGATCTTCAGGTTAAATCACCAGTCAGCCTATGGTCAGCTGGGACAATGACGATGTTATCTTTACTGAGGCTAATTCTGGATTAATAGAGTGAATTTAAATTCCATCCGCTGCGATAGTGGGATTTGAACCCATGTCCCCAAGGCACAAACCTGAGCCTGGGCATCACCAATCAAGTGACATTATCACCGTTACACTTCCTATCATTTTATGATAAAGAGAAACTGACCCTGACTGTATTTCTTTTCAACTCAGGAGATAATATCAGAAGCATTTTCCATATAAATGAATGTTTCCATTTTCCAATTATTTCTGACTGGGAATGGATATTTCTGTCAAGGCGCTGTAGGCAGCTATGGAAACAGGCTTAAGAAAGTGAGAGCGCAGCAGATGCTGTTCCAAAAGGGGATGAAGGTTCAATCGCTCCTTCTGTGTATTTTTAAGACTTTGCCCAAAATTTTCCCAGGGTGGATCTTCCAGTCCTGACAAAGTCAATGGATGTTTGCATGGTTCACCACATCTGCCACGGGGAGGGGGACCCGCCATCGCACAGCCAAAAAATTCCAGCCTTTACTTAAAAAGAAAATTTTTAAAGTAAGGTTCACAACAAACTGTTGTCGCAATAATGGTATTTATACTTTTTAAAATGATGAGTCAATACTGCAGTGTACACCACCGTTGTGGGCTGGATCTCAAACAATGACGAGACGGAGTACAGGAATGAGATAGGGAATCTGATGAACTGGTGCGGCAACAATAATCTCTCCCTCAATGTCAACAAAATGAAGGGGATTGACTTCAGCAAGTGTAGTGGAGAACATGCCCTTGTCTATTCCAATGGGGATGAAGTAGAAATGGTCGTGAGCTTCACGTCTTTAGGTGTCCAGATCACCTGGTCCCCCCATGCCGATATAGTTAAGAAAGCCCAACGCCGCTACTTTCTCAGAAGACTAAGGAAATTTGGCATGTCAGCTACGACTCTCACCAACCTTTACAGATGCATCATAGAAAGCATTCTTTCTGGTTGTATCACAGCTTGGTATGGCTCCTGCTCTGCCCAAGACGGCAAGATACTACAACGGGTCATGAATGTAGCCCAGTCCATCACACAAACCAGCCTTCCATCCACTGACTCTGTCTAGACTTCTTGTTGCCTCGGAAAAGCAGCCAGCATAATCAAGGACCGCATGCATCCTGGACATCCTCTCTTCCACCTTCTTCGGTCGGGGAAAAGATACAAATGTCTGAGGTCACGTACCAACCGACTCAAGAACAGCTTCTTCCCTGCTGCTGTCAGACTCTTGAATGGACCTACCTCACATTAAGTTGACCTTTCTCTACACCCTAGCTATGACTGTAACACTACATTCTGCACCCTCTCCTTTCCTTCGTTATGAACGGTATGCTTTGTCTGTATAGCACACAAGAAACAATACTTTTCATTGTATACTCATGTGACAATAATAAATCAAATCAAAATCAAAGGCACCTAATCATATTGGGTGAGATTCTCTGGCCTTCCCTCAGCATGTTTCTCGGTGGCGGGAGGGGGTGCACCGTTCGATGACGGCCGGACTGTCAACGGGAATTCCCACACCATCAGGAAACGTGCCACAAGGGGTGCGCCGCCGGTGGGATCAGGGAATCTCAGTGGTGTAAACGGCTGGAGAATTCCAGCCATCAAATCAAGGCATGAACCACAATGCCACTGGAAGGGTCAGTGTGGTATGGGTCATTGAATATTAGCCATTAAAGCACATTAGCTATTCCTCCAAAAGCCAGCTTTCTAGTTAGCTGCCTACTCACAACGGTTAGTGTTGGTGTAGTGGTATTGTCACTGGACTCGTAATCCAGAGACCAAGAACATGATCCACCCGGCTTCAAATCCCACTGCGGCAGATGGTGAAATTTGAATTCAACAAAATATCTGAAATTAAATGTCCAATGATGACCATGAAACCATTGTCGATTGTTGGAAAAACCCATCTGGTTCACTCATGCCCTTTAGGGAAGGAAATCTGCCGTCCTTACCTGGTCTGCTCTACATGTGACTCCAGACCCACAGCAATGTGGTTGACTCTCAACTGCACTCTGAAATGCAGGGCAGTGAGGAATGGGTGATAATTGTTGGCCCAGCCAGCAACACCCATGTCCCATGAACGAATAAAAATAAATCCTCAGTGATTTGCTCAAATGCAAATCTCGAAATTTGATCCACATAAAAACCATTATCCTCCTCTCACATTGGCCGTTTCCCCAGTATGGCCCTCATACTAACTTTCTTAAGTCCAAGAGTCTCAGTCTCTTGAGAGAATGTGGGGCACTGGTGCTGAAGCCATCCACTGTTCCCTCTGGCTGAACTGCACAGCTGGAAGGGAGAGAGAGGTTGGACTTGGAATGGTGTTCAGAGATGGTGGAGGGAGTCATGAGTTTGTTCTTTTGAGAAGAAGGGTGAGGACTGTGGATTTAAAGGAGAGAGAGGCAACACTTGAAGAGAGAGAACAGTTAACAGTATTGGCTAACGT
This sequence comes from Mustelus asterias, assembly GCF_964213995.1. Taxonomy (NCBI): domain Eukaryota; kingdom Metazoa; phylum Chordata; class Chondrichthyes; order Carcharhiniformes; family Triakidae; genus Mustelus; species Mustelus asterias. The sequence goes on along the minus strand of NC_135815.1, from coordinate 94,590,066 downwards.
GCAGGCTTGGAGAGAACTTGGGATGTATGGAGTTTTTGTGGAATTGGAATAGAAGCAAGGTTTAATGGGCCTTGTCAGGTTTCCTAACATATTTTATTAATTTGTGGGACATGGGAATCGCTGGCTGGCCAGCATTTATTGCCCATCCCTAGTTGCCTGAGGGCAGTTGAGAGTCAACCACATTGCTGTGGCTCTGGAGTCACATGTCGGCCAGACCAGGTAAGGACGGCAGATTTCCTTCCCTAAAGGACATTAGTGAACCAGATGGGTTTTTCTGACAATTGACAGGAACATAGGAATTAGGAGCAGAAGTCGGCAAAATAGCCCTTCGAGCCTGCTCCGCCATTCAATCAGATCATGGCTGATCTCTCCCTGGTCTCAAATCCACCTCCCCACCTATTCCCCATATCCCTTTAACCCATTTTTAAAATTAGAAATATATCTATCTCCCCCATAAAACCATTCAATGATTCAGACTCCACCGCGCTATGGGGCAGCAAGTTCCACAAATTCACCACCCTCTGCGAGAAGTAGTTCCTCCTCATCTCAGTTTTAAATCTACCGCCTCTCAACCTATACCTGTGACCTCTTGTTCTAGATTGCCCCACAAGGGGAAACATTTGGTCTATGTTTACTTTATCAATCCTTTTGAATATTTTATATACCTTGATCAGATCCCCTCTCAACCGTCTAAACTCCAGCGAGTATAAACCCAAATCTCTCCTCATACGTCAACCCTTTCATCCCTGGAATCAATTTGGTGAACCTCCTCTGAACTGCCTCCAATGCCGCAACACCCTTCCTCAAATAAGGAGGCCAAAACTGGTCTCACCAACACCATATACAATGGCTTCATGATCATCAGTAGATTCTTAATTTCAGATGTCTTTTATTGAATTCAAATTCCACCATCTGCCATGGTGGGATTCGAACCCAGGTCCCCAGAACATTAGCTGAGTTTCTGGATTAATAGTCTAACGATAATACCATTGGGCCATCACCTCCCCAGGGGTTTCTGATCTGTACCTTAACATTATCAACTTCAGTCAACCTACCTGGTTGAATCAGCTGGCATGGGTCACCAGGAATGAGCAATGATGGCATTGTTAACTCCATATGGAACAATGTTCCCTGGTGCTTACAGAATGAAGACAGCTTTGATGCCAACAGTGGCATTTTTTGGATTCCTGGACCCGGGGACAGACATGACCAACAACTGTAAATGGGCGGCTACCTTGACTCTGAAAAGGCACTCATCACATTACGAGGGCTATCAGAACTTTACAGAATGTACCGAGGGAGAAAAAAACTTCCGGAAGGTTTAATCCCCACTCATCTTTCAGGCACACAAATATGGGTGGCACAGTGGTTAGCACTGCGGCCTCACAGCACCAGGGTTCTGGGTTCAGTTCCGGTCTCAGGTGACTGTGTGGAATCTGCACATTTTCCCTTTTTCTGCGTGGGTTTCCTCCGGGTGCTCCGGTTCCCTCCCACAGATGCGTAGGTTAGGTGGATTGGCCATGCTAACTTGCCCCTTAGTATCCAAAGATGTGTAGGAGAGACAGATTGGCCATGGTAAATTACCCATTTGTATCCAAAGATGTGTTGGTTAGGTGGATTGACCATGATACATTGCCCTTTAGTATCAAAAGATGTGCAGGTTAGGTGGATTGGCCATGCTAAATCACCCCTTACTGTCCTGAGATATGTAGGTTAGACAGATTGGCCGTGCTAAATTACCCCTTAGTGTCCAAAGATGGGCAACTTAGGTGGATTGGCCATGCTACATTGCCCCTTAGTATCCAAAGATGGGCAGCTTAGGTGGATTGGCCATGCTACATTGCCCCTTAGTATCCAAAGATGTGCAGGTTAGGTGGATTGGCCATGCTAAATTGCCCCTTAGTGTCCAAAGATGTGTAGGTTAGACGGATTAGCCATCTAAAAGTGTGGGGCTATGGGAATAGGGCGTTGGGAGAGAGCCTGTGTAAGATACTCTGTCAGAGAGTTGGTGCAGACTCAATGGGCTGAATGGCCTCCTTCTGTACTGTGGGGATTCTATGATTCAGATCTTATGGAAACTAGCTCCCACCTTCTCTGAACTTGAAGATTACTCACTTCTGTAGGCACCAGAGGTACAGTGCAGACAGTGCGCCAGGAGATATTAATGGAAATAAATCAACGCACTGATATCCAGTTGCGGGGCATAACTTGCTATTTAACCCACGCGAGTTTTGACGCACTTTCAGTACGGCTATATTTAAACAGTGCGGAATGGTTATGTGTTCATCGAGACTGTGGAACCATCTATCACCATCATGCCCACCAGCTTTTCATGTAGAAATCAGAAAGGAATTGTGTAGTTCATTAAAGTAAACAAGCCTATCCCGATGCCTAAGAATTGCGAGGTAACAACCCTTTGACAGGAAGTGCATTGGGACTGATAGTTCCCATCTGCACATTCAATTACTTAAAGTCCAATTAGCTTCTACCAGACAGAAGTAGTTTGTATCAAATTGAGCCACACTTGTCATTCGTGTTCGGTGCCCAGGAACTGTAATTTAACCAAAATAGCTGTGGGATAATAGATTGCTGACAGTGACTAACAAGGCACTAATCCAATTGGGCAGCTCTGGTGATGTCATGGGTCGCAGGAGTGAAGTTACAGAATCCTCAAGACTGAATAACTCCTTTAAACTCACTGCCAGAACTCTGTGTTTTGTGATCTGTAATCTATAGCACTTTCCAGGGGCGGCACGGTGGCCCAGTGGTTAGCACTGCTGCCTCACAGCACCAGGGACCCGGGTTCGATTCCTGGCTTGGGTCACTGTCTGTGTGGAGTTTGCACATTCTCCCCGTGTCTGCGTGGGTTTCCTCTGGGTGCTCCGGTTTCCTCTAACAGTCCAAAAGACAAAGAAAATTCCAGCACAGGAACAGGCCCTTCAAGCCTGCATCAACCATGCTGCCCATCTGAACTAAAGCCCCCTACCCTTCCAGGTACTATATCCCTCTATTTTATTCCCATCCCATTCATGTATTTGTCCAGACGCTTCTTAAAAGATCTGCTGGTTAGGTGCATTGGCCATGCTAAATTCTCCCTCAGTGCACCCGAACAGGCGCTGGAGTGTGGCGACCAGGGGATTTTCACAGTAACTTCACTGCATCATGAATGTAAGCCTACTGGTGACTAATAAATAAACTTTAACCTACAATTCCATTCAGCGTAGATCTCTCCATTTGGCAGCAGCCTGAGTAAGAGACTAACCAGTAAGGAGCTGACACGGTGACACGGTGGTTAGCGCTGCTGCCCCACAGCGCCAGGGACCCGGGTTCGATTCCCGGCTTGGGTCACTGCCTGTGCGGAGTCTGCACGTTCTCCCCGTGTCCGCGTGGGTTTCCTCCGGGAGCTCTGGTTTCCTCCCACAGTCCAAAGATGTGCGGGTTAGGTGGATTGGCCAGCCTAAATTGCCCCTTAGTGTCAGGGGGACTAGCAGGGGAATTAGGTGGGGTTGAAGGGGATAGGGCCTGGGTGGGATTGTGGTCAGTACAGACTTGATGGGTCAAATGGCCTCATTCTGCACTGTGGGATTCTATGATCCTATGGCTGTGGGAACTCAGAGCGAATTAGGAGACCATTTGGCTCGTCACTTTTCTGGCCCAGCACTTTGACCTCAGAGTTGGAGCGATTGGGAAACTCTCGCTGCGTTTCCAAAGGCACCAGAAGTGCTGTGGCCTCCAGGGCTGTGGACCAAGTGCTGGACAGTGGGGTTGGGTTGGATAGTCCTTTTTTCCCCAGCTGGCCTGAATCAATGGGTCAAATGGCTGCAGGCAGGAAAAGGAGCAGCCCCGGTTCCAACGATATTCCCGGCGGGGTTTCCTGAAGCACTTGACCCGGGGATTCTTCCGAAGCATGTTCCAGCTGCTGAAGGCTGCAGACCCCTCTGACACTAAGGGGCAATTTAGCACGGCCAATCAACCTAACCTGCACATCTTTGGACTGTGGGAGGAAACCAGAGCACCTGGAGGAAACTCACGCAGACACGGGGAGAACGTGCAGATTCTGCACAGACAGTGACCCAAGCCGGGAATCGAGCCTGGGTCCCTGACATTGAGGCAGCAGTGCTAACCACTTTTGAATGGTCCTATCATACATTAAGTTGATCTTTCCCTGCACCCTAGCTATGACTGTAACATCACATTCTGCACCATCTCCTTTCCTTCTCCCCTATGTACACTATGAATGGTATGCTTTGTCTGTATAGTGTGCAAGAAACAACACTTTTCACTGTATCCCAACAATAATAAATCAAATCAAAGTTGTTCTGCAGTTACATTTAGTTCACAAGTGGTTCGCTCCTTGTAACGCATTGGTTTTACAGGATGTTGATTAGGATTATCAGCAAGAACACCAGACAAAGCAGCTATCAGTTCGAGACATTGGGAAGACTGATGTGCGATAAATCACACGGGAGGCAGGATGTACCCGGGAAATAAAGGCTTTTATTGCCAACAATAACGGAGCTACTATATACAATATACAATCCCAGACTAAAGGGTCACCAGGCAGAGCAGTGACCTTTATACCTCTCCCAGGAGGCGGAGCCAACTGGGGTGTACCATAGGACTATATTAACAGGTAGAGCAGCCCAACCCTAACCCCAACAGTAACATATCTACAGACTCATAGTACTGGCCAGACCATGGCTCAGCACTCCTGGTGGTAACCAACAATGGTTCACCACAAAGACATCCAACACGTTCTGGAGAAGTCGACAAGCTCGATGAGAGGCGCACAGCTAGGGGTCTTACACCGACAGTGTCATTGCTGTGACTCCCACAGCGGGGGCAAGGTATCGCATTTAAGGTACTGCATTTAACTGGTGGCTTGATCAGCCAATCTCTGGTCTGGCGAACCGGGAGAGGGATCGGAGGTCATCTGCCGCGTTTGTGTCCTGCTTCTTCACTCAAGGAGTAGTGAGAGCGTGGAACTTGCCACCACAAGAAGCAGCTGGAGTGAATAGGAGAAACACACTTAAGAGGAAGCTAGACAAGTATATGAGACAGAAGGGAGTAAAAGGTTATCACAGAACCCGACAGTGCAGAAGGAGGCCATTCGGTCCATCGAGTCTGCACCGACCACAATCCCACCCAGGCCCTATCCCCGTAACCCCATGTATTTCACCCTAGCTAGTCCCCTTGACACCAAGGGGCAATTTAGCATGGCCAATTCACCTAACCCGCACATCTTTGGACTGTGGGAGGAAACCGGAGCACCCGGAGGAATCCCACGCAGACACGAGGAGAATGTGCAAACTCCACACAGACAGTGACCCAAGCCGGGAATCGAACCCGGGTCCCTGGCGCTGTGAAGCAGCAGCGCTAACCACTGTGCTACCGTGCCGTCCCCACGGGTTACGATGATCGATTGAGATGAGGAAAGATGGGAGGAGGCTCGAGCGGAGAGTGAACATGGACTGGTTGGGCTGATTGGCTGATTTCTATGCGATGCATCCTCTGTATTTCTATTTAATGAGCAAAACCTCAGCAGGTGAAATTCAGTGTGTGGAAATGTGAAGCGGTACACTTTGGGACAGTTGATATGGAAAGATGGTAGACCACAAATGGCACAATTTTTAAAGTGCAGATGCACAGAGACATTGGTGTCCATATACAAAAACATTTCCCGGTATAGGACTAATTGATGCATTCGCTTGAAGCAGTCTCACTATCACTGCAGCTCAGACACACGAACTGCACTGCCATAACTTAATCTAGATCATTTATACAGACTTTTATAGGGAATTGTGCCCCAGAGGTGCACCTGACCTAGAGACTTTTGAGCACGGTGGCACAGTAGTTAGCACTGCTGCCTCACAGCGCCAGGGACCCGGGTTCGATTCCCAGCTTGGGTCACTGTCTGTATGGAGTCTGTATGTTCTCCCCGTGTCTGCATGGGTTTCCTCCGGTTTTCTCCCACGGTCCGAAAGATGTGCTGGTTAGCTGGATTGTCCATGGTAAATATAGGTGGCACAGTGGATAGCACTGCTGCCTCACAGTGCCAGGAGCCTTGGTTCGATTGCGGCCTCGGTCACTGGCTGTGTGGAGTTTGCACATTCTCCTCGTGTCTGCGTGGGTTTCCTCCGGGTGCTCCGATTTCCTCCCACAGTCCAAAGATGTGTGGGTTAGGTTGGTTGGCCATGCTAAATTGACCCTAATGTCAGGGGGATTAGCAGGATAAATGTGTGGGGTGAGAGGAATAGGGCCTGGGTGGGATTGTGGTCGGTACAGACTCGATGGGCAGAATGGCCTCCTTCTGTACTGTAGGGATTCTATGTTGTAAGAAACAATTGATCATAACTCTTCTTATGGATTGGATTTTTAAGTGATATGGTTGGCAAGACTTTCTGCAAAACCTGTCACAGAGAACTTCCAAATAGCATAGCCTGAAGATCCAGTCCCTCTACCTTGTCCAACTCAATTAGAAAGGACTATTAAAAAGTCAATCTACATATTAGGTCTTTAATAAATGCAATCCCTTCAAAGATGGGATAAACTCGATCAGTTTAATGAGCGTGAAAATAGATGTTTGATTTCTTTTACATTATTTTGTTGCCTCTTCCTTCATTGCATGTCTTAGATCCCAGGAGTTAGACTCATTTGTAAAAGACATTTTGCAGATTTGATTTTCAAGCTTGGCAAATTTAACCAAATGGAAGGAAAGAAAGACATGGGATTTATGTCGCACTTTTCATTTGCCGAGGCGGGCATGGTGGCACAGTGGTTAACACTGCTGCCTCACTGCGCCAGGGATCCGAGTTCAATTCCAGCTTTAGGTCACTGTCTGTGTGGAGTTTGCACATTCTCCCCATGTCTGCTGAGTTTCCTCCGGTTTCCTCCCACAGTCCAAAGATGTGCAGGTTTGGTGGATTGGCCATGCTAAATTGACCCTTAGTGTCAGGGGGACGACTAAACGTATGGGGATAGGGTCTGGGTGGGATTGTGGTCAATGCAGACTCGATGGGCCGAATGGCCTCCTTCTGCGCTGTAGGGATTCTATGAAAATCCACAAGCAGTGATGTGAGAAAGGCAATACTGTATGAAAGGTTTTTGTAATGTTGATTGAGGGTAAAATATGGGCGGGAACCACCCCCACACCCCCCTTGCTCTTTGAAATAACGTCATTTGTGGCATCATTTACATCCACCCGAGCGGGCCTCAGCTTAACATCGCACCAAAAAGATGACACCCTGACACTGCAGCACTCCCTCGGTACCGCACTGGAGGGTCACCCTTGACTTTTTATACTCAGGACCGACACTGGGACTTGAACTCAGAACCTTGTGACTCAGCGGGGAGCGCGACCAACCGAGCCGCAGCTTTAGAACCTGCATCAGGATAACATCTGTACCCAGAGTGATAAGCATTTGGAATAATCCTTCAAGCAAGAAATAAAACCATCTAGTAACGAGTAGATTCCCTAATGGGGGAATTAGTGTATGCAAGAGATGGGCTTCTAAAGAGCCAAATAGTTATTCTTATGTTGTTATGAACCCTCCCTCAGGCTAGTGTACATCATTATATGGATTGCCAAACCTACATTTGTTTGGTTCAGTCATGATTATGAGAACTCTCATGTGCCGTTCTGGACCAAGTGCGAAATGTATTTTTATTTTATCCTTATGTTCCATTCAGGACAACCAAAATTGATAAGACAAACTTTATTTTCTCTTTTATATACATAAATATATAAATATGTTTCACCTACAGGTTCCTCTCCAAGTCACCACCATCCTGGAAACATATCACTGTTCCTTCACAGGAGTGGCACGGCGGCACAGTGGTTAGCACTGCTGCCTCACAGCGCCAGGGACCCGGGTTCGATTCCCGGCTTGGGTCACTGTCTGTGCGGAGTCTGCACGTTCCCCCATGTCTGCGTGGGCTTCCTCTGGGTTTCCTCCCACAGTCCGAAAGACGTGCTGGTTAGGTGCTAAATTCTCCCTCAGTGTACCTGAACAGGCGCCGGAGTGTGGCAACCAGGGGATTTTCACAATAACTTCATTGCAGTGTTAATGTAAGCTCACTTGTGACAATAATAAAAGGAACTAACTAAAACTAAAGTTAGGTGGATTGGCCATGCTGAATTGTCCCTTAGTGTACCCGAATTGTAACTTCATTGCATTGTTAATGTAAGCCTACTTCTGACACTAATAAATAAACTGAACTTACCTAAGTGTAGTCACTGCTATAATGCACAAGATATGACAACCACTTTACACAGAGAAAACTTCGATAAACAGCAGTGTGATAATGACCAGATCCTCTGACTTTCTGGTGCTGAATGAGTGATAAATATTGGCCAGGAGGGGGCCCGGGATTGCCACCATTTGGGAGGCCTTGACAAGCCAGTGTTGGACCTTCCCTGGGACCAAGGACACGGAGGGCAAAAACCTCACCCCCAACATGAGCAGAAACCAGAAGCTCCATTGAAAGACAGCTCCTCTGGGGAGGTAGTGGCTGCTGCCGGTACTACAACTACCCAAGGCTCAGGATGAGAGGCTACAGGTAAGCGATGGTGGGAGGTGGGTCGAGGGATGCGAGCCTCAGGGGAAGGGTGGGGGGGGCAGGCAGCAAATGCAGAGTTGGCTCTCAGTGGGCCACTTATCCGAGGCTGGGCCCCTTAATCAGGCACCAAGTACCTTTGAACAGGTGATCCTGCCCCAGGAACCTGCAGGCAACTCGGCACAGGTTTGCCTGCCACGCTCCCAGTGGGGTGACCTCCTGCCTGCCATTGGGTTCGTCCCAAGATGAGGCCCTTAAGTGGGCATTGATTGTTCATTTGGGAACCTCAGATGGCAAGAAGGCAGTCCAGGGATCTTCTCACTATGGACTGAATGGGGGTGTAGACAGGGAGGTAGAGAAGTACGCACCCATCACCCTCACTCCTAATTAAATTCCCTTCCTTCTTTAAGTTGAAGCTTTAAGTTTATTTATTAGTGTCATAAGTAGGCTTACATTAACACGGCAATGAAGTTATTGTGAAAATCCCCAAGTCGCCACACACCAGCGCCTGTTTGGATACACAGAGGGAGAATTTAGCTTGGCCAATGCACCCTAACCAGCACGTCTTTTGGACCGTGGGAGGAAACCGGAGACCCAGAGGAAACCCACGCAGACACGGGGAGAATGTGCAGACTCCACACAGACAGTGACCCAAGTCAGGAATTGAACCCGGGTTCGATTATTATTGTCACAAGTGAGCTAACCACTGTGCCACCGTGCTGCCCATCTTGGGACACTAAGGGAGCAATTTAGCATGGCCAATGCACATAACCAGCACATTGTTGGACTGTGGGAAGAAACTGGAGCACCCGGAGGAAACCCACGCAGACACGGGGAGTGTCCAACTAAACCACTAAACCCGCCATGGCGGAGGGCACAAGACTCCGCTTCACAGTCTTCCTCTTAACTTGCTTGCAAAGAGTTGCAAACTCTGCCCTGCCTGTGACCGATTGTGGGGTTCTTTAGGCCAGTACAGGTCAGTGCATGCCAAGGTGCTGAACTTATCCACTTAACCAACTGCGGGAGCTGCTAGATCACTCCTTTGTCCCGAAAATAGTGTTCATTCACACATCTCACTTCACCACGTGTATAACTGGCCAGAATGAGTCAGTGACCTTGTGCTCACTCATTACTTGGCCTCTATATCTCACCCTTCACCATCAATGGGCGGCACGGTGGCACAGTGGTTAGCACTGCTGCCTCACACCACCAGGGACCCGAGTTCAATTCCCGGCTTGGGTCACTGTCTGTGTGGAGTTTGCACATTCTCCCCGTGTCTGCGTGGGTTTCCCTCTGGATGCTCCAGTTTCCTCCCACATTTCAAAGATGTGCGGGTTAGGTGGATTGGCCATTCTAAATTGTCCCTTAGTGTCAGGGGGGCTAGCTAGAATAAATGGGATAGGGCCTGGGTGGGATTGTGGTCGGTGCAGGCTCGATGGGCCAAATGGCCCCCTTCTGCACTGTAGGATTCTATTCTATGAAGGAGGGAAAATGTCTGCTCTCCACTCTTCAGTAAGAAGTCTCACAACACCAGATTAAAGTCTGAAGTCCAACCTGTTGGACTTTAACCTGGTGTTGTGAGATTTCTTGCTGTGCCCACCCCAGTCCAACGCCGGCAACTCCACATCATCTCCACTCTTCAGTGCAGCATTATTTAGGACTATTTACGTGCGAGGGTCTAACTCTGAACGCTGACTTGTTCATCTGGTAGAAAGCGCACTCATTCTGCAACCCACTCGTTGACTGATAAGCCAGCAAACTGTAATGGAGGGAAATCGCATTAAAACAACCGAAGAAGCTATCACTCACTTCAAAAGCAATCTTGCTCGTCATGCACCAGAGAGTTGATCTTGAAGAAGCGGCAGAAGCAGGAATGGCGCTGTAAATCAACCGAGGTGACTGCCCCAATTCATGTCCTGATGATAAATGTTCCAAACCTACATTCTTCAATTGCGTGAGGTTTGCTTTGTGTAAATCAGCAATGCGCAGTGTCTGTAAATGTGACATTCTCATGGCCTCTCGCTATGAAGCTCATTCATACTGCGGATGGCACTATGGATCTGAGAGATTGACAGTTATTCAAACTATGCAGTGGGACAACCGATGTGAAGGCTTGCTGCTTTCCGCATTCCACTGTTTTAGCAGAAATATTAATCTATTTCAAAACAAAGTTGTCCAAGTGGGCGGCACTGCTGTCACACAGGGTCAGGTAGCCGGATTCCGATTCTGGCCTCGGGTCACTGTCTGTATGGAGTTTGCACGTTCTCCCTGTGCCTGTGTGGGTTTCCTCCGGGTGCTCCGGTTTTCTCCCACAGTCCAATGATGTGTCGGTTAGGTGGATTGCCATGCTAAATTGCCCCTTACTGTTCAAAGATGTGCAGGTGAGGAGGATTAGCCATAATAAATTGCCCCTCAGTGTACAAAGATGTTCAAGTTAGGTTGATTGACCATGCTAAATTGCTCCTTACTTTCCAAAGATGTGTCGGTTAGGTGGATTGGCCATGCTGAATTGTCCCTTAGTACCAAAGATGTGTAGGTTAGGTGGATTGGCCATGTTAAATTGCCCCTTAGTGTCCAAAGATCTACAGGTTAGGTGGATTGGCCATGCTAAATTGCCCCTCAGTGTTCAATGATGTGCAGGTTAGGTAGATAGGCTATGGTAAATTATCCCTTAGTGTCCAAAGATGTGCAGGTTCGGTAAATTGGCCATATTAAATTGCTTTAGTGTCCAAAGTTGTACAGGTTAGGTGGATTGGCTATGTTAAATTGTCCCGTAGTGTCCAAAGATGTGCAGGTTAGGTAGATTGGCCGTGCTAAATTGCCCCTTAGTATCCAAAGATGTGTCGGTTGGATGGATTAGCCATGGTAAATGCTCAGGATTACAAGGATAGGGTGGGAGGATGGGTCTGGGTAAGATGCTCTTTCGGAGTGCAGGTGAGTGGAAACTCGACGGGCCAAATGGCCTCCTTCTGCATTGTAGGGATTCTATGGTTCTCTGATCTCTGATGAGGAGAGCAGAGAAAGGGATTTCAGAGAGCGTTTACACCTACGCCGCATTAGTTCAAAGCCTGCAGGTTTTATTTGTGAAATCATTTTCTTCACTTCTGCCCTTTACTCATCCACAGCTGGTTTCTAGCCAGGTGTGAAGGAACCATCAAATTAAATCAGTCAGAGAGAATGTTTCTCCTTTCCCTGGCGTTGCTCCAAGGAACAGAAAGGGGGGTGTTGTGCTGAATCACATTAACCTGCCCCAGTCGGCCCCAGTGTGTGGGTACAGTGTTCAAAGCAGGAGCTGGTAGAAGTGGAGTGTACCAGTTATTTTTCAACCTCTGCTTCCACACAACATCCATCAGGCAAGTTGAATTCCGGATCTTTCAACCTGTCTTATTCTCTGCGGCAAAATTGCAGCAATGTCCTTTTCCCCGAGCCCTGTTGGAATCGATGTCCCGACTTCACGCCCATGGGAATTTTGGACGGGAGGCTTGTGGCAGAAGAAGATAAGCAAGAAATGGTTCCATTTTTAATGCACTAGATCTCTCCCTGCAATCCCTCCCAGTTCCCAAACATTTCTCACCCTCTTTGCGTTGTATAAATGATGTTTCTTCAGAAGGAACTCTTCAAATGCAGACAATAAAGATATAACAAAACTTATTCCAACTTACAAATCAAAGAAAGGATTTAATAAAAAACTTCATTGCTCCAAACTTGGGGCCTCTCCCTGGGCCAATCCAAGCTTCCCACAATTCCTAACAGGTTCTTATTTATCGTGAGTCAGCTGACCATCACATCATTCTGTAATTGGTTCCATGGTTTACTGGGTCAGCTGACCCTTACAGCTTGTTACCATTGGTCACATTACATCCAATACAAAAGTGTCACCAGTTATATTCTAACGAATGATGACTCAAAGGACATTTAATGGGTTGTTGTAAGATGAACTCTTCATAACTATTGTGCAGAATCACCTATCTATCTAATGGACCTCTTTCAAGGTTGATTGCAATCTGTGCATCTGTACAATCTTTTCTCATACTCAATGGGTTTTACAGAAAGCTCATTGATGTCATCTGCCAAACAACAATAAATACGACAAAGCGTTATACAAAACTCTCCACAGCAACAACAGAATGTCTTTAAAGAGAAAAGTGGGTTGCTCCTTCCACACTGCAAGTTCTTATTATTGATAATTCACAAAGGAAAAGCACACAATCAAACTATTCACTATTTTCATTTTATAACCTCAGTAGATTAAACTGCAACTTTTCAATGCCCAAGCGAAAATCAAGCATTAAGAGACTTTTCTTTCCAAGGGAGCTTGTAAAGTAACTGGTGCACTCCGCTTCCACCAGCTCCTGTTTCGGACACTGTACCCACGCACTGGGGCCGACTGGGGCAGGTTAATGGGATTCAGCGCAACATCCTCCTTTCTCACAGCATCGGGGACCCAGGTTCAATTCCTGGCTTGGGTCACTGCTTGTGTGGAATCTGTATGTTCTCCCCGTGTCTGTGTGGGTTTCCTCCCACAGTCCAAAAGACGTGGTGGTTAGGTACTCAATTCTCCCTCGGTGTACCTGATCAGGCGTCGGAGTGTGGTGACTAGGGGATGTTCACAGCAACTTCATTGCAGTGTTATCGCAAGTCCACTTGTGACAATAATAAATAAACTTAAAAACATAAGCGCCTCAACTGTGGGGCGGCACGGCGGCACAGTGGTTGGCACTGCTGCTGTTGGTTCACAATGCCAGGGACCCGGGTTCGATCCCCAGCTTGGGTCAATGTCTGTGTGGAGTTTGCACATTCTCCCTGTGTCTGCGTGGGTTTCCTCCGGGTGTTCCAGTTTCCTCCCACAGTCCGAAAGATGTGCGGGTTGGGTGGATTGGCCGTGCTAAATTTCCCCTGAGTGTCAGGGGTACTAGCTAGGGTAAATGTATGGGGTTGTGGGGATAGGGCCTGGGTGGGATTGTGGTCGGTGCAGACTCGATGGGCCGAATGGCCTCCTTCTGCACTGCAGGATTTTATGATTCTATGAACGCCAGTGCTAACTTGGACAGTCGAGAAGGGGGATTTCATTTAGTAACACAAAAACCTTTCAGTGGATGAAATATATGCTTCTATGTACAATTGACCAAGACGTTTGTTGCTTATTAATCACCTTCCATACCTTCAATGTTTATGTTGTACCTCCCCCAGGCATGGTGGAAAGCCTATACTTCAAGCCATGTTGCACTGGCAAAGGTCTCATTAACATCTTTGGCTGCTAAAAATGGAAACATGCAAAAGAAGTGTTGAAGCTTGCTTGGGCAAAATCAATGGAACACTTCACAGGGGTTACATTTAAATGCGCAAAGCATGAATTGCGAGCTTGGAAACTATACTTGGCCAGTCAGCTCCCTAGCAACAAGGCACTAAACATGATCTGTTTTTAAATGGGGTGAAATCTGCAGTGGATGTCTGTGCGCGGTGAGCCTGGCTGGCGTGCCTGTGTCGCATCCAGCAGCACGTTAGCAGAAAGGGGTTTGTTTAATGAGGAATGTCATTAAAGATCGAGGCACAGATTAATGAGCTCTTGAAGCAGAAAAAAACATCCTTTGCAGCAGCGACGGGACCCATTCAATGCTTCATTTCCCTTCCAGAGATAAACAGCAAACACAAAGCCGGTTGTTACTTCCGTGCATCACCCTGCTATTTTTTTTTTAAACAAAAGGCATTGCAATTCCTAGCATGAGTGTCAGCGAGTGTCTTCGTGTGCCCTTTGGAGATAGTGTGCATCATTATAATTTAACAAGACGCGCTCTGCTTTCGAACGCTCACGATAACAGATGACTTTATGGACAACCTCATCTAACACAGCAGCCTTAAGTGATGGATGCCTTTACACTCAGCCCTTCCTCTGGCTTTTTGGATTCAAAATATTCCCTCCTCAGGATTGCGACAGGGAGATGGCCCCACGTGGCTGAGTGGCGAAATGTAATGACTTCAGTCAGGCCATTGAGGTTGGCCTATTGGAGTATGAGCTCCCTGATTGAGGATCCAATAGATGGGCCAATCAAGGAGTCTTTGCCTTGTATTTAACCGGGACTGTCAGTTCCTCTGGCACTCCCGAAGGTAGACTGCTGACTGATAGCACTCTGTGTACTGCTGTTGGAATTGTAAATAAAGGGATTCTGGTGAAGGGACTTGTGCCTCCGAAGACTTATTACACTAAACCTGTTCCATCTTACAAGATCCCATTGTAAAAAGCAACAGATCCTAGATTCCAATCACTGCATGTACAGAGCTTACTCAGTTGGTCATTGAAATTAGCCTGCACAAGGGAAGAGAAGAGGTTCGTACGGCCAATGGCTCATTATCTGCCAGGTGTGAGGGCAGGTTTGCCTCTGTCCTGGAGGCACTGCGGGGGACTCCCTGCCAGCACTTGGTGGCACAGTGGTTAGAACTTCTGCCTCACAGCGCCAGAACCCAGGTTCGATTCCGGCCCTGGGTGACTGTCTGTGTGGAGTTTGCACATTCTCCCCGCTTCTGCGTGGGTTTCCTCCGGGTGCTCAGGTTTCCTCCCACAGTCCAAAGATGTGCTGGTGAGGTGGATTGGCCATGCAAAATTGTCCCTTAGTGTCCAAAGGTGTGCAGGTTAGGTTGGTTGGTCATGTTCGAAAGCTCCTTAGTGTCAGGGGCATTAGCTCGGTAAATGTGTGAGGATAGAGCCTGTGTAAGATATTCTGTCAGAGAGTCGGTGCAGACTCGACGGGCTGAATGGCCTCCTTTTGCACTGTAGGGATCCTATTATTCTACGATCACGCACCAAGAATGGTCATTTGCGCAAGATACAAAGAACAAGGTGCAAAGGATCATCCACTTGCTCAGGATCCCATACACCAACCGTCAACATTCACTCCCTCCACAACCTACTCAAAGTGGCAGCATTGTGTAGCATCTACAAGATGCACTGCAGTAACTCGACAAGGCTCCGCTGACTGCACCTTCTGAACCCACGACCTTTACCACCTGGAAGGACAAGGGCCGTAGACACCCGGGAACACCACCACTTGGACGTTCCCCTCCAAACCAGTCACCATCCTGACTTGAGAATATGTCGATGCTCCTTCACTGTCGCTGGGTCAAAATCCCGGAACTCCAACCACCTGCCCCCACCCCCCCACCCTTCCCCCCTCCCCCCCCCCAACAGCACAGTGGGTGTCCCTACACCACGTGGATTGCAGCGGGTTCAAGAAGGCGGGCTCACCACCACCTTCTCAAGACGCAATTAGGGATGGGCAATAAATGTTGACCTCGCCAGTGATGTTCACATCCCCTGGAAGGATAAAAAAGAAAATCTTCACCAATGGGAGTGGAGGAGGAGAGGGTAGAACATGTTTAATAAAAATATTCAGAAAAAAGGAATGAAATATTCCATCCTGTTGCGCTAATACAGAAAATTAGCCCTGTAATCATGTCTTGGCCCCCTTTCCTTGCTGCCACCACATTGAATGAATGAAACAGGTTTACTGCATGACCTTGTATGAGTGCGGGCATCGATAGGAATGGCAATATGGTCATCAGGAATGTGTGTCACCCAAAACACAATGGCCCCTGTGTTCTTTGATTTCAGCTCAGAGTAGTCAGGATGTTATTATCAATCTCAGTATCACATAGAATCCCTACAGTGCAGAAGGAGGCCATTTGGCCCATCGAGTCTGCACCAACAACAATCCCACCCAGGCCCTATCCTCGTAACCCCACATATTTACCCTGCTACTCCCTCTAACCTACGCATCCCGGGACACTAAGGGGCAATTTGGCATGGCCAATCAACCTAACCCACGCATCTTTGGAGTGTGGAGGAAACCGGAGCACCCAGAGGAAACCCATGCAGACACGGGGAGAACGTGCAAACTCCACACATACAGTGACTCAAGCTGGTCCCTGGCGCGGTGAGGCAGCAATGCTAACCACTTCTGATTGGGGCAGGAAGCCCCCTGGAGTACATGTTTCAGACATGTCCTCAAAGCCTCCCTGAAGAGATCAAACATCCCCGCTCTCTCACAGGAGATCCTGGCTTGTTCCTGACTGAAATGGCTCATTGGGGATGAGACCAAAGATGTCGTCACACTTGAGAGTCAACCACAAGACATTGGTAAGGCCAAACTTGGAATACTGTGTACAGCTCCGGTCACCCTATTATAGAAAGGATATTTTTAAATTAGAAAGAATGCAGAAAAGATTTACTGGGATGCTCCTGGGACTTGATGGTTTGAGTTATAAGGAGAGGCTGGATAGACTGGGACTTTTTTCTCTGGAGCGTAGAAGGCTGCGGAATGATCTTTTAGGGGTCTCTCAAATAATGAGGGGCACAGATCAGCTAGATAGTCAATATCTTTTCCCAAAGGTAGGGGAGTCTAAAATGAGAGGTCTTAGGTTTAAGGTGAGAGGGGAGAGATACAAAAGGGGCAATTTTTTCACACAGAGGGTGGTGAGTGTCTGGAACAAGCTGCCAGAGATAGTAGTAGAGGCGGGTACAATTTTGTCTTTTAAAAAGCATTTAGACAGTTAAATGGGTAAGATGGGTATAGAGGGATATGGGCCAAATGCGGGCAATTGGGGCTAGCTTTGGTGTTTTAAAAAAAAAGGGCAGCATGGACAAATTGGGCCGAAGGGCCTGTTTCCATGCTGTAAACCTCTGTGACTCTATGACATTGCTGTGGCTCTGGAGTCACATGTAGGCTAGACCGGGTAAGGACGGCAGATTTCCTTCCCTGAAGGGCATTAGTGAACCAGATGGCTTTTTTTTTACAAATTGGCAATGGATTCATGATCATCATTCGTCCATATTTTTAAAATCTAACTCAAATTTCACTCGCTGCCATGTTGGGATTCGAACCCGGGTCCCCCAAGGTTTACCCTGGAAATCCAGTCGAGTGACAATATCACTACAATATCACTACACTACCACCTTCCCTCGACAACATTCTCTCTAAAGGTAAACTTGCAGGTTGAGTCCGTAATTAAGAAAGCAATGTAATGTTGTCATTTATCTCAAGAGGCTTGGAATACAAAAGCAGGGATGTACTTCTGAGGCTTTATAAAGCACTGGTTAGGCCCCATTTGGAGTACTGTGAGCAATTTTGGGCCCCACACCTCAGGAAGGACATACTGGCACTGGAGCGGGTCCAGCGGAGATTCACACGGATGATCCCAGGAATGGTAGGCCTGACATATATAGAACATAGAACATAGAACAGTACAGCACAGAACAGGCCCTTCGGCCCACGATGTTGTGCCGAGCTTTATCTGAAACCAAGATCAAGCTATCCCACTCCCTATCATCCTGGTGTGCTCCATGTGCCTATCCAATAACCGCTTAAATGTTTCTAAAGTGTCTGACTCCACTATCACTGCAGGCAGTCCATTCCACACCCCAACCACTCTCTGCGTAAAGAACCTACCTCTGATATCCGTCCTGTATCTCCCACCACGAACCCTATAGTTATGCCCCCTTGTAATAGCTCCATCCACCCGAGGAAATAGTCTTTGAACGTTCACTCTATCTATCCCCTTCATCATTTTATACACCTCTATTCAGTCTCCCCTCAGCCTCCTCCGCTCCAGAGAGAACAGCCCTAGCTCCTTCAACCTTTCCTCATATGACCTACCCTCCAAACCAGGCAGCATCCTGGTAAATCTCCTCTGCACTCCTTCCAGCGCTTCCACATCCTTCCTATAGTGAGGTGACCAGAACTGCACACAATATTCCAAATGTGGTCTCACCAAGGTCCTGTACAGTTGCAGCATAACCCCACGGCTCTTAAACTCCAACCCCCTGTTAATAAAAGCTAACACACTATAGGCCTTCTTCACAGCTCTATCCACTTGAGTGGTAACCTTTAGAGATCTGTGGATATGGACCCCAAGATCTCTCTGTTCCTCCACAGTCTTCAGAACCCTACCTTTGACCCTGTAATCCACATTTAAATTTGTCCTACCAAAATGAATCACCTCACATTTATCAGGGTTAAACTCCATTTGCCATTTTTCAGCCCAGCTTTGCATCCTATCTATGTCTCTTTGCAGCCTACAACAGCCCTCCACCTCATCCACTACTCCACCAATCTTGGTGTCATCAGCAAATTTACTGATCCACCCTTCAGCCCCCTCCTCTAAGTCATTAATAAAAATCACAAAGAGCAGAGGACCAAGCACTGATCCCTGCGGCACACCGCTAGCAACCTGCCTCCAATCCGAAAATTTTCCATCGACCACCACCCTCTGTCTTCGGTCAGACAGCCAGTTACCTATCCAATCGGCCAACTTTCCCTCTATCCCACACCTCCTCACTTTCATCATAAGCCGACCATGGGGGACCTTATCAAACGCCTTACTAAAATCCATGTATATGACATCAACTGCCCTACCTTCATCAACACACTTAGTTACCTCCTCAAAAAATTCTATCAAATTTGTGAGGCACGACTTGCCCTTCACGAATCCGTGCTGACTATCTCGGATTAATCCGCATCTTTCTAAATGGTCGTAAATCCCATCCCTAAGGACCCTTTCCATCAATTTACCAACCACCGAAGTAAGACTAACCGGTCTATAATTACCAGGGTCATTTCTATTCCCTTTCTTAAACAGGATGAACGTCTGAGGATGAACGTCTGAGGATCGTGGGATTATATTCATTGGAGTTTAGGAGGTTGAGGGGAGATCTGATAGAAACTTACAAGATAATGAACGGCTTAGATAGGATGGACGTAGGGAAGTTGTTTCCATTAACAGGGGAGACTAGGACGCGGGGTCACAGCCTTAGAATAAAAGGGAGTCACTTTAGAACAGAGATGAGGAGAAATTTCTTCAGCCAGAGAGTGGTGGGTCTGTGGAATTCATTGCCACAGAGGGCTGTGGAGGCCGAGACGTTGAGCGTCTTCAAGACAGAAATTGATAAATTCTTGATTTCTCGAGGAATTAAGGGCTATGGGGAGAGAGCGGGTAAATGGAGTTGAAATCAACCATGATTGAATGGTGGAGTGGACTCGATGGGCCGAATGGCCTTACTTCCGCTCCTATGTCTTATGGTCTTATGGCTAATGGGAAATTACTTCCACTGGTGGCCTAAGGAAGGGATGGGGAAAGCAATAACATTATCATTTACGTCAATTTCACATCAAAGAAAGATTCAAGCTGTTGCGATACTTTCACGAAGTCTGAATGGGATAAAAGTTCATCCATTCCTTTTGTCTGATAATTCGCAAACAAAATGATGATGGAGACAAATCTGGGTCTTGGTTTCTGGAGCATGTTGTGTTTAATTGAACCTTGTAAGATTGCTGGTATTTTGGAAGTGTAACTTCAATGATGTACCCTATTGTCTGGGTATTCGTTTACCTCATCTAAAAGCAATCTCATATGCTAACTGGATCGTACAAATCATAATTTGCCCAGGGCAAGAATGGAGGTGTTGGAAATTTTCCAGCTTCATCGAAACACGTCTAAAGATGGCAAGGTTTGCGATTGAGCAACTGGTCCTGAAATTCCAAGATGCGGTTGAAGGCACGGGCTCTGATGTCAAAACCAGCATGCTCAGAGAGGAGACTGAGTGGGGCCATGAAATGGGGGCATCGACCCCTAGCTCTGCGTTCACACGTCACTCCTGCTGGCCGCCTTTCTAGCTGTTGGGGAGTAGGAGGCATTGCCACAGTCCGTTCACACCCTCATTAATCATAGAATCCCTCCAGTGCAGAAGGAGGCCATTCGGCCCATCGAGATAGCACCGACAACAATCCCACCCAGGCCCTATCCCCATAACCCTGCATATTTACTCTGCTAATCCCCCTGACACTACGGGGCAATTTAGCATAGCCAATCTACCTAACCCGCACATCTTTGGACTGTGGGAGGAAACTGGTGTATCCAGGGGAAACCCACGCAGACACAGGGAGAACGTGCAAACTCCACACAAACAGTGACCCAAGCCAGGAATCGAACCTGAGTCCCTGGCGCTGTGAAGCAGCAGTGCTAACCACTGTGCCACCATGCCGTCAACCCACTGTGCCACCACCGTGCCAGTGGACCAGTGCTAATTCCAATAATTATGCATTGGGGAAGGATGATTCCAAAGCTCGCCTGTACCTTCAACAAGTTCTATTTCCAAGGCAACACTGCAAAGTCTGGGGCTTTCCAAGTTCCTCCTCACCTCTGTGTTCCAGCTGTCCCCATCTATGGGGCTGGATTTTCCGACCTTGCCTGTGGCCAGGATTCTCCGGTCCTGTGAATGGAGGTTTGGCTGAGCACCAAATTCTCCGTTCTCGCTGGCTGCAGGGGACATCGGAAAATACCGGCTGTACTCTTTGATTTGATTTGATTTGATTTATTGTCACATGTATTTACAGTGAAAAGTATTGTTTCTTGCGCGCTACACAGACAAAACATACTGTTCATAGAGAAGGAAAGGAGAGAGTGCAGAATGTAGTGTTACAGTCATAGCTAGGGTGTAGAGAAAGATCAACTTAATGCAAGGTAAGTCCATTCAAAAGTCTGACAGCAGGAGGGAAGAAGGTGGAAGAGAGAATGTCCGGGGTGCGTGGGGTCCTTAATTATGCTGGCTGTTTTACCGGGGCAGCGGGAAGTATAAACAGAGTCAATGGATGGGAGGCTGGTTTGCATGATGGATTGGGCTACATTCACGACCTTTTGTAGATGCTTGTGGTCTTGGGCGGAGCAGGAGCCATACCAAGTTGTGATACCACTGGAAAGAATGCTTTCTATGGTGCATCTGTTAAAGTTGGTGAGAGTCGCAGCTGACATGCCAAATTTCCTTAGTCTTCTGAGAAAGTAGAGGCATTGGTGGGCTTTCTTAACTATAGTGCCGGCGTGGGGGGACTAGGACAGGTTATTGGTGATCTTTTGAGTCTAACCAGTTAAACTAAGTTAAACGAACTAAGTGATAAATCAAGAGAGTGGTCCCTTAAAAGGAATACTGCATCAAACAAAATAGATCAGAAAGGAAACTTAAAAGATTAAATCAAAAGGTGATTAACGGGGGTG
This sequence comes from Mustelus asterias, assembly GCF_964213995.1. NCBI lineage: Eukaryota > Metazoa > Chordata > Chondrichthyes > Carcharhiniformes > Triakidae > Mustelus > Mustelus asterias. Next base: position 94,568,472 of record NC_135815.1, on the reverse strand, counting down.
ATAAAACGCCTGTCGTGCCCAGCGGGCATGGAAGTTCGCATTACCCTGTTTAACAATGCAATTGCCTGAACAATATTCAGGCATGACACTGGGAAGTTCTGTGGAACAAAGGGACCTTGACGTGTTTGTCCACAGATCTCTGAAGGCGGAAGGGCATGTCAGTAGGTTGGTGAAAAAGGCATACGGGACACTTGCCTTTATCAATCGAGACATAGATTACAAAAGCAGGGAAGCCATGTTGGAGTTGTATAGAGCTTTGGTGAGGCCACAGCTAGAATACTGTGTGCAGATCTGGTCACCACGTTAGAGGAAGGATGTGATTGCACTGGAGGGGGTGCGGGGGAAATTCACCAGGATGCTGCCTGGGATGGAACATTTAAGTTGTGAAGAGAGGTTGGGTCGGCTTGGTTTGTTTTTGTTGGAGCAGAGAAGACTGAGGGGCATCTGATTGAGGTGTTCAAGATTATGAGGGACATGGACAAGGTGGATAGGGAGCAACTGTTCCCCTTAGTTGAAGGGTCAGTCACGAGAGGACAGAGGTTCAAGGTGAGGGGCAGGGGGTTTAGGGGGGATGTGAGGAAAAACTTTTTTACCCAGAGGGTAGTGACAGTCTGGAATGCGCTGCCTGGGAGGGTGGTAGAGGCAGGTTACCTCATATCCTTTAAAAAGTACCTGGATGAGCACTTGGCACATCATGAGGGAAGACTGAGTAGATTGGAATACTCATTGGAATTCAGAGGAATGAGGGGAGATCTTACAGAAACATATAAGATTATGAAGGGAATAGATAAGATAGAAGCAGGGAAGTTGTTTCCACTGGTGGGTGAAACTAGAACGAGGGGGCATGAATTCAAAATAAGGGCAGATTTAGGACTGAGTTGAGGAGGAACTTCTTCACCCAAAGGGTTGTGAATCTGTGGAATTCCCTGCCCAGTGAAGTAGTTGAGGCTACCTCATTGAATGTTTTTAAGGCAAGGATAGATAAATTTTTGAACAGTAAAGGAATTAAGGGTTATGGTGAACGGGTGGGTAAGTGGAGCTGAGTCCACAAAAAGTTCAGCCATGATCTTACTGAATGGCGGAGCAGGCTCGAGGGCCCAGATGCCTACTCCTGCTCCTAGTTCTTATGTTCTTATAACAGAACAAAGAGATCTCGGGGTACATGTTCATAGCTCCTTGAAAGTGGAGTCACAGGTGGACAGAGTGGTGAAGAAGGCATTCAACATGCTTGGTTTCATCGGTCAGGACATTGAATACAGGAGTTGGGACGTCTTGTTGAAGTTGTACAAGACATTGGTAAGGCCACACTTGGAATACTGTGTGCAATTCTGGTCACCCTATTATAGAAAGGATATTATTAAACTAGAAAGAGTGCAGAAAAGATTTACTAGGATGCTACCAGGGACTTGATGGATTGAGTTATAAGGAGAAGCTTGATAGACTGGGACTTTTTTCTCTGGAGTGTAGGAGGCTGAGGGATGACCTTATAGAGGTCTATAAAATAATGAGGGGCATAGATCAGCTAGATAGTCAATATCTTTTCCCAAAGGTAGGGGAGTCTAAAACTAGAGGGCATAGGTTTAAGGTGAGAGATACAAAAGTGTCCAGAGGGGCAATTTTTCCACACAGAGTGTGGTGAGTGTCTGGAACAAGCTGCCAGAGGTAGTAGTAGAGGCTGGTACAATTTTGTCTTTTAAAAAGCATTCAGATAGTTACATAGGTGTGATGGGTATAGAGGGATATGGGCCAAATGTGGGCAATTGGGAATAGTTTTGGGGTTTTAAAAAAAAGGGTGGCATGGACAAGTTGGGCCGAAGGGCCTGTTTCCATGCTGTAAACCTCTATGGCTCTATGATCCAAGGCTATGGGCCAAGGGCTGGTAAATGGGATTAGGTGGGAGGTCAGGTGTGCCGGTGCAGACTCGATGGACCGAAGGGCCGCTTCTGCACTGTATGATTCTATGAATGTGATCCCCATTTAACAAAATGATTGCCTGGATTGAGCGGCATGCCTTATGAGGATAGGCTGAGGGAGCTCGGTCTTTTCTCCTTGGAGAGACGAAGGATGAGAGGAGACCTAATAGAGGTGTATAAGATGTTGAGAGGCATCGATCGGGTGGACTCTCAGAGGCTTTTTCCCAGGGTGGAAATGTCTGCTATGAGAGGACACAGATTTAAGGTGCTGGGGGGTAGGTACAGGGGAGATGTTAGGGGTAAGTTTTTCACACAGAGGGTGGTGAGCGAGTGGAATCGGCTGCCGTCAGTGGTGGTGGAGGCGAACTCAATAGGGTCTTTTAAGAGACTCCTGGATGAGTACATGGAGCTTAATAGGATGGAGGGTTATAGGTAGGTCTAGAAGGTAGGGATGTGTTCGGCACAACTTGTGTTTCTATGTTTCTATTGGACCATGACAGTGTAAGAAATAAGACAGTGACACCCAGGAGTTGCAATCTCCCAGGTGTCACGCACCGTGGGGCCTCAGCAATTGCCCTGCACCCAATTAAAATAGGCCAATGGATTCCTTAACCTGAAGCATTTATTGCGTATAATATAATTCAAATCCAATCTGCAATGAGAAGTGACTGAACGTTTGAAGATAAGCAGAAGTGCAATTTAACTATAATTGTATTTTGTAAAGGGGAAATCACCAAATGCAATTTACCCATTACACTTGATGCTTAATAATCTATTACATTCAGGTTCGATATTTCGATTTGATACCATGCGCGGAATATTTTTCTGCTTCAGAGTTCTATTGATTAGTGAATAAATGCTTTAACCTGTAGGAGTCTGTATTTAATAGTCTGAAGGGAACATTTGATAAGGTGCAAAATGCGCTGAATGTCACTGAGCACGGACCAATCCTTCATCCACGAGAACAGCTACAACTTACAGATCATATTGGGCTCAAAATGTGCAAATGTGGCCTGATGCTTCGAAAGACCTGCCAACGAGATTTTAAAAACTCCACAAATCTAAAACGCAGTAACAAAAGAGAAAATGCTGGAAAATCTCGGCAGGTCTGGCAGCACCTGTAAGGAGAGAAAAGAGCCGACGTTTCAGGCCCGATTTTACCATCGCGTTGCACTTGTTTTCAGGCGTGAAAACTTGGTAAAGTCGGGCGTGAGGCCAGTAGCACAATCTGCTCCCGCCTCCGCGCCTGTTCCCCCTTTACCAATGGCCGAAAATGGCTGCCTCAGGACCGCTCCCGTTTCGGTGCATTAAATGCATTTGAATGCATTTAAATTGACTTAATGGGCTGCACGCCCAAACTTACCACCATTTCCCCCTTTACCACCGCGTTCGCCCATCCAGATTCGGCACGAAACAGACCTGGACCGGGTCAGATAACTCTCTGGTGGGGGGGAGGGAGGTAGGTCAGATCACTCTTTGGTGGGGGGAGAGGCGGGTCAGATGGCTCTCTGGTTGGGGGGAGGAGGCGGGGGGGGCAGTGGGAGTCCGCTGCCACTCTGCGTGTGATTGGTGGGGAGGAAGGGGGGGGCAGGGGGCTGCGACCGGTCAGGGTAGTGGGGGGGCGAGGGGATAAGGGGGTCAGTAATGTTGGGGGGGGGTGGGGCAATGTCTGTGGGGACCAGGGGGAGGCATTATCTGTCTCGGGAGCGATGTGGCAAAGGAGCATTTTTTTTACTGCGCATGTGCATTTGGAGGCGCCGATCGAAGCTGCAGTGTGTCGGGCGTGATAAACCCCACCCTCAGGCTTCTGCAGCGCGATGCAGAATCGCTGCTATTTTTCCAGACAGAGTGTGCATGGTGGTGCCTGAGAATGGGTCTAAAAGTCGGATCTGAAACACTCCCAGTTTCAAGTCTGCCCAGCGCTTAGAATTAAAATGATGAAATAGGGCCCTTCGAGCCCCGATGACCCTTTGGGGCCAGCTCTTTTCTCTCCTTACAGATGCTGCCAGACCTGCTGAGATTTTCCAGCATTTTCTCTTTTGGTTTCAGATTCCAGCATCCGCAGTGACTTGCTTTTAAAACACAGTAACATATTGTCATAAAAAGTAAAGTTGAAGTTTATTTATTCGTCACAAGTAAGGCTTACATTAACACTGCAATGAAGTTACTGAGAAATTCCCCTAGTTGCCACACTCCAGCGCCTGTTTGGGTCAATCCACCTAACCAGCATGTCTTTCAAACTATGGGAGGAAACTGGAGCACCCGGAGGAAAGCCACTCAAGACACGGGGAGAACGTGCAAACTCCACACAGACAGTGACCCAAGTTGGGAATCGAACCCGGGCCCCAGGTGCTGGGAGGCAGCAGTGCTAACCACTGTGCCACCGTGGCACCCCTAAAAGCTAAGTTTAATTTCAGCACATTTTCTATTGATGGGGACAGGTTTCCCAGGCTTCATTTTAATCTGTAATGCCCTTCTGATAAAATATGATACAGAAACTGGTATCTATGGGCGGGATTTTCCAGCCGCGCTCACCCTGAAACTGGAAAATCCCACCCAAGGTCAATGGACCTTTGCATGGTCCGCACCTTGCCTGCTCCGATTCCGTGACGGGACAGGAAAATGCGCCCCTGTGCCACTACCTGAAATGACAGTAATCTGGTTCCATAACCACTGTGACGCAGCAATGGTGGATCATCCGGGATGAGTTGAAGGTTGTTGCATTTTATAACAATAAGGGTGTGTGAGACATGACTTTTGGATGGGCGCATCTGCAACAGCAATGCCATCTCAGTAGAGCACTCCATCAGCCCCACCACGGCAGGAAGCCGCCATCTTTGAGTGTCGTGGGATGTCACCCACAGCTGCAATGACATTGGGAGACCCCCATCTCTGGATTCCCCAGTATCCCCAACTAGGCTGATGCCCCCATTCATTCAACATCACTGGGTCAAGGGATCCCGAAATTCCCCATCTTGCCCCTTTGTTGGGGGGGAGGGTGTTGCCATCACCACAACGACTGCCGCAGTGCTACAAAGAGGTGGCCCACCACCTCCTTCCTGAGGCAGGGAATACAGCCTTGATACCATCACCGTGGGCGCGGTCACCCATCACTTCACGCCAGCGGGGATCTTCTGGTCCTGCTGACGGCGCACCGCCACCGCGTGTTTCCTGGCAGAGTTGCAGCGTTATCAATGGGAAATCCCATTGGCGGTTCAGGTTAAGCGGTAATGAGGAGCACAGCCATGTGGTCTCGCTGTGGCTATGGGGTTTGCTATGATTCAGTGGTATCGGATGGTGATTCTGAAGGATAGCACTACAGCAGGTGGCAACAGGGAATTTGATAGAGTTGGAGGAGTTGGAACGTGTTGTTGTGGTAGGGTCTGGGTTCCGCAACCGGCCCGCTAAAATTCCAGTGGCGGGCGGGAGAATTCCGGCCAGTTGGTTTAAGACCTAGAATGGCGTCTGCTCCCACTGTGCCAGTGTGCTGTTCCTGTGGAGGAACAGTGATATATTTCCAAGTCAGGATGGTGGTGACTTGGAGAGGAACCTGCAGGTAAAACATATTTATATACTTATGTATATAAAAGAATGGCATGGTGGCACAGTGGTTGGCACTGCTGCCTCACAGCACCAGGGACCCAGGTTCAATTCCCGGATTGGATCTCTGTCTGTGTGGAGTTTGTACATTCTCCCCGTGTCTGTGTGGGTTTCCTCCGGGTGCTCCGGTTTCCTCCCACACTCCAAAAAGATGTGCGGGTTAGGTGGATTGGCCATGCTAAATTGACTCTCGTGTCAGGGGGACTAGCAAGAGTAAATGCATGAGGTTATGGGGATAGGGCCTGGATGGGATTGTGGTTGGTGCAGACTCGATGGGCTGAATGGCCTCCTTCTGCACTGTAGGATTCTATATGATTGTATGAAAATAAAGTTTGTCTTATCAATTTTGGTTGTTCTGAATGGAACATAAGGGTAAAATAAAAATACATTTCTCACTTGGACCAGAACGGTACATGAGAGTTCTCATAACCATGACTGAATACAACAAATGTAGGCTTGGCAGTCCATATAATGATGTACACTAGCCTGAGGGAGGGTTCATAACAACATAAGAATAACTATTTGGCTGTTTAGAAGCCCATCTCTTGCATACACTAATTCCCCCATTAGGGAATCTACTCGTTACTAGATGGTTTTATTTCTCGCTTGAAGGATTATTCCAAATGCTTATCACTCTGGGTACAGATGTTATCCTGATGCAGGTTCTAAAGCTGCGGCTCGGTTGGTTGCGCTCCCCGCTGTGTCACAAGGTTCTGAGTTCAAGTGCCAGTGTCAGTCCTGAGTATAACAGTCAAGGGTGCCACTCCAGTGCGGTACCGAGGGAGTGCTGCAGTGTCAGGATATCATTTTTTTGATGTGACGTTAAGCTGAGGGCGGATGTGAATGATGGCACAACTGGCACTATTTCAAAGAGCAAGGGAGGGTGTGGGGTGGGGAGGGGGTGCTTCCTGTCCATATTTTACCCTCAATCAACACCACAAAAACTTTTCATACAGTATTGCCTTTCTCACATCACTGCTTGTGTGCTTTCATAGAATCCTACAGTGCAGAAGGAGGCCATTCAGCCCATTGAGTCTGCACCGACCACAATCCCACCCAGGCCCTATCCCCATACATTTACCCCAGCTACTCCCCCTGACACTAAGTGACAATTTAGCATGGCCAATCAACCTAACCCGCACATCTTTGGACTGTGGGGGGAAACCGGGAGCACCCGGAGGAAACCCACGCAGGCGCGGGGAAAATGTGCAAACTCCACACGGACAGTGGCCTAAAGCTGGAATTGAACCCGGGTGTCTGGCGCTGTGAGGCAGCAGGGCTAACCACTGTGCCACCGTGCTGCTGTGTCTTCTCTGCATTACAACAGTGACTAGACCTAAAAACATATTTCATTGGCTGTAATACACTTTGAGACATCTGGTTATGATGAAGACCACTAACTACACATATGCAGATCTTTCTTTCATTATATCATGGAGTGTCTCCTGGTCCATGCTATGAAATAATAATCTTGTTTTACCCTATCTTTCTTATTATTCTGTGATGAACCCCCATGATCTGTACGGGGAATCACAAACTGACCTCCCGGTTGGGCTTGTTGAATGTGAGCCAATTATAATGGCGACAAGGATGGGATCCAAATATAATAACTCCAAGAGTCGGCTGTGAAGGAACCGTGCTTTTATTGCACAAAATAAGAATAAACAATAACCACAAGCCTGTGGTGAACACAACAGGTCCCAATCGGGACTGAAAGGTCAATGGACCCTCTCAGGGTCTTGCTTTATACACTTCTCGTTTTACAAGCTCCACCTGGTTGGCTAATTAGCAATCCTCAGGGAGCTCATATTCAACGCCCAACTGGGAGGTCAATTAGTGATTTCCCATGCAGATCATGGGGGTCATCACATAATCATTTGTGGGTCATAGGCGTCGCTGGCTGGCCAGCACTTATTGCCCATCCCTAATTGCCTGAGGGCAGTTGAGAATCAGCCCCATTGCTGTGGCTCTGGAGTCACATGTAGGCCAGACTAGGTAAGGACGGCAGATTTCCTTCCCTAAAGGACATCAGTGAATCAGATAGGTTTTGCTGACAATGGTTTCATGGGTCATCAGTAGATTCTTAATTCCAGATTTGTTTTTGTTGGAATTCAAATTCCGTCACGGCAGGATTCGAACTGGGGTCGCCAGAACATTCGCTGAGTTTCTGGATTAATAGTCCAGCGACAGTACCACTGGGCCACCGATGCTGTGTAACGCTTAATGTGTTTCAACAGCCCTGGTAAACGTTCTAACAAGTTTCTCGAACACTTGCTTCGCCGCTTTTAGTCAAAACACTGGGGCTTTCAAACAAATCCTAAGAAAATAAAGCCTGCAGACAAAAACAAAGCATCTCATTACGTGCGCCAACTGATAAATAATCCCGTTAAGAGCAAGCCGCCTTCCTCCTCCTGATTAACAGCTCACCCTGCTAAACGCTTCAATCAGCCTATTTGTATGCAGCTTCCATGCAAGATACAGTCCTGGCTCCCTCGTGTGATTAATGTAGTCTTCACTCTTAACTAAAATAAAACTTGTCCCATCTGAACTGACGGGCTGTAGGATCAGAATGTTGCTGTTCCCACAAAGAGTGCCCAATCTGTATTTGTGACAATCTGAGGAGCTAAGCTGGGCGAGTTAACTGGCGTCTATTTGATCATCTTATTTCTGAGAGATTGATTGGCAAATGCGCTGCAACGTAACCAGACCGGTCAAGAAACCTCCAGTTTGATACCCAGGGCAGGATTTTTCGGGCCGCACTCACCCCAAGACTGGAAAATCCCACCCAAGGTCAACGAAACTTTGCATTCTCCGGGTCCCACCCGCTACGATTCCCGTAGCGGGCAGGACTGTAAATTTCCGCCTCCAGTCTCTCTTGAGTTGGGGTGCTGGTGGTTCTTTCAAGGCAAAATGCCGTGGATGCTGGCTGATGCGCTATCAATAAGGCGAAAGACTACCGGTGTGCCAATACAAGTGTAGGCTTTTATTCACAACAGAATCAGGAGCACATCCCAACAAATACCCGACCTGGACTGAACAAGGGGGAAGAGACAGCCACCTTTATACTAGGTGCCGAGGGGAGGAACCAAACCGAGAGGGGATGTGTCCAGGTATGACAAACACACAAAACGGTGGTCCATATAGGACAAAGGCACAACTGAGGTCCACCACACTGGCATCAGAAACAACAACAGAAAACGCTGGAGAAACTCAGCATCTGAGGAGAGAGAATAGAGCTGATGTGTTGAGTTTGGCTACCCTCCATCAGAGCAAAGAAAATCAGGCAAGATTTATCAATGAAGAAGTCTTTATTTCCTTCGTGGGACACTCGTGTGCAGGACTGATGTATGAGGAGAGATTGACTGGGTTAGGATTGTTTTTGCTGGAGTTCAGGCGAATGAGGGGGGATCTCATAGAGACTTATAGAATTCTAACAGGACTAGACAGGGTAGATGCAGGGAGGATGTTCCCGATGGTGAAGGAGTCCAGAACCAGGGTCACAGTCTGAGGATTTAGGATAGACCATTTAGGACGGAGGTGAGGAGACATTTCTTCACCCAAAGAGTGGTGAGCCTGTGGAATTCATTACCACAGGAAGTAGTTGATGCCAAAACATTGAATGTATTCAAGAGGCGGCTGGATATAGCACTTGGGGCGAATGGGATCAAAGGTAATGGGGAGAAAGCAGGATTAGGCTATTGAGTTGGAAGATCAGCCATGATCGTGACGAATGGTGGAGCAGGCTCGAAGGGCCGAATGGCCTCATCCTGCTCCTATCTTCTATGTTTCCTAGCAGCCCGACAACACTCCTCGTTTAGGTTCACTTCTGAAGAATGGACGTTCTTCTGAGGGACTAAGAGGTCCACGGAATCAGAGTCGGCATGATCCAGGAAGCAAATGGAAAACACTCGGCAAGTGCCACTTCCGTTAAAAATCTTTCCTTACGCTTACAACATCCAACATCAGGTGAGAAGGTACAATTTATGTTTCACGGATTGGGGTGGGAGAGGAAGGATTGAAAGAATGATTTGAAATGTTTATGACATTGTGATTTATTTCAGGTGGTTTCAGGAAACAACATGCTTTTAACATTCACAGAGAGCCAGTCTCAACAACTATGTGTGTATTTTACAACTTTAAACAATTGCGCGGACCCACAATGAAGACTGAAATGAGCTAAGCTTTGTGTCGACTGCTGCCAGGTTTGCTCCGACAGAATACTTTGATGTGCATCCACACAGGGCCCGTTCCGTCTCCTGGCTGTGTCAAGCTTTCCACTAAGGCAAAGGCACAGTGGGAGAGAGAGTGAGGAGAGACCACCAACCAGTAAGGAGCGAACCCCCCTTTTGCAGGAAGTGCCACTCTGCGGACATTATTGTAAACCTTCATTGATTTTTTTTCCTTGGGTATTGAGCATCGCTTGGAAGGGAGACATTTGTAGAGCATCCGTAGTTGGCCACGGAAAGTCAAGGTGAACGTCCTTCTTTGTCGTGGTGTGGTACAACCGAATCCCTCGCTAATCCTCTTCAGGGGGCAGTTCTGTTGATGTGGTGCTGGAGTCACATGTAGGCCAAACCAGCTAAAGTCAACAGGTTTGCTTCCCTTTTTTGCTTACCTTTCCAGAATTATCTTTTTACAGATTCACTCACTACCATGGCATGATTTGAGCTCTCATTCTCCGTAAGAAGTCTCACGACACCAGGTTAATGTCCAACAGGTTTATTTGGAATCATGAGCTTTCGGAGCGCTGCTCCTTCATCAGGTGATGATGATTGGGTGACTTCATCAGGTGATGAAGATTGGGTACTTCATCAGGTGATGAAGGAGCAGTGCTCCGAAAGCTCGTGATTCCAAATAAACCTGTTGGACGTTAACCTGGTGTCGTGAGACTACTTACTGTGCCCACCCCAGTCCAGAGCGAGCATCTGCACATAGAATCATAGAATCCCTACAGTGCAGAAGGAGGCCATTCAGCCCATCGAGTCTGCACCGACTATAATCCCATCCAGGCCCTATCCCCATAACTCCATGCATTTACCCTAGCTAGTCCCCCTAACACTAAAGGGCAATTTAGCATGGCCAATCCACCTGACCCGCACATCTTTGGCCTGTGGGAGGAAACCGGAGAACCCGGAGAAAACCCATGCAAACATGGGGAGAACGCGGAAACTCCACAGTCACCCAAGGCCAGAACTGAACCTGGTTCCCTGGAGCTGTGAAGCAGCAGTGCTAACCACTGTGCTACCGTGCTGCCCCTTCATGACGTATTCTCTGGATTGTTACTCTTGCTTTAGATTCGGACAGAATCAACTTAACTGCATTAGTGAATGCCTTCTTAAGCTGTGGCGGATGATTGTGGTGGGGGGGGGGCTTCCAATGCCAAAGCATAACAGGAAATGCTGGTATGATTAGTTGCGGACCCCAGGGGGTTTACTGGTCGCAGGCATTCAATGATCGAAGGAGCGACTCTGGCAAAGGGGGACTCTGTTGAAAGTCACCCTCCCTTTCCTTGCTCCCAACCCCTCCCCTCTGACACGCAACCTGTGACCCCCATCCCGCCATCACTTGTCCCCTTCCTTAGGCCTTACCGGCAGCAGCCAGCACTTCTTGATGATGCTGGTGGGTACATGAGAGCTACCAGCCTCTGAACTGGGGAAGGCCCCACCCCCAGCCTGACAGGCACAAGATGCTGGGGGGCCGTCTCGAAAGGTGGTGACGCAGGGGCTCTCGCCAGCCCTCTGGCAGTTAACTGTGATCCCCTGTTGCCTCCACAAGATTCTGCCCAGTGGGAAAGAAGGTGAACGGTTGGGAAAGTGGATTGACTGATATAGGAGCAGAATTAGGCCATTCGGCCCATCAAGTCTGCTCCGCCATTCAATCATGGTTGATATGATTCTCATCCCCATTCTCCTGCCTTCTCCCCATAACCCTTGATCCCCTTACTGATCAAGAACCTGTCTATCTCTGTCTTAAAGACACTCAATGACCCGGCCTCCACAGCCCTCTGTTACGTCATTATGTCAAAGCCTAGAAGCTTGTCTTAAAGCTTTGTGGTTTGCTTCTATCTTGTATTCATCAAGGATATTGAAACTTAAAACTGCAAAATGACCTTATGAATAAAAGCAAAATACTGTGGATACTGGAAACCTGAGATAAAAACAGAAAATGTTGGATACACAAAGCAGGTCTGGCAGCAACTGTGGAGAGAGAAACTAAAGATAAAGTTTATTTATTAGTGTCACAAGTAGGCTTACTTACACTGCAATGAAATTACTGTGAAAATCCCCCAGCTGCCACACTCCGGCGCCTGTTCGGGTTCACGAGGGAGAATTTAGCACGGCCAATGCACCTAACCGGCACGTCATTCGGACTGTGGGAGGAAACCGGAGAATCCGGAGGAAACCCACGCAGACACAGGGAGAGCGAGCAGATTCCACACAGACAGTGACCCAAGCCGGGAATCGAACCCGCGTCCCTGGCGCTGTGAGGCAGCAAGGCTAACCACTGTGCCACCCATCACAAGAGTTAATGGGTGGGATTTTCCGGCCAGGCTCACCCTGAAACTGGAAAATCCCGCCCCAGGTCAACGGACCTTTCCATCATCCATTCCCTCACCCGCTACGATTCCCGTGGCAGGCTGAATGGGAAAATTTGTCCGAATGTTTTAATTCGATATGACTAAAGTAACTAACTCTTGTTTCCCCGCAGCTGCTGCCAGGCCTGTTGAGCTTTTCCAGCATTTTCTGAGTTTGTGAAAACTTTTCTTTTTGGTGAAAACTGGGAGAAAAATTCAAAACACATTTCTAAAGAATGATCTTCCCACAGAGTAGCAGACAAGACAACCGCCACATGCACAGATTCAATTCCAGTTCCACAGAATTATCAGAGTTTGAAGCGTTCTCCACTAAAATCCTCAAAGGGTCTCAATCCTCGCTGATATCCATCAACTGCAACAAGGCTAAGCTTCCCCAGTCGGGGAGAAGACACAGTGGATCCTCTCCTGTTTCTGAAGCCAGGCTACAGTAGGTCTGTTATAAATGCAAAGTTGGGGATGTGAAGACCTGATAAGCTCCTGAAATGTTCTAAGCAGTTCATCTGCACCGATGGTTGTTACTGATCAGGTTGAGGCAGTCCATTAAAAAATAATTGCTAATGGAGCTGCTTCTAAGCAAGACTAGTGGCTTGAATGAATGTAATGATTAAGTATTGCAGTAACCCCAGGAGTCATCTGTAAAGGAGCAGTGCTTTATTGCACAAAATAAAGTAAATCAAAACCCCAAGCCTGTGGTGAACACAAACAGGTGCCAACCGGGACAATGGAATAATGGACCCGCTCAGGGGCCTGCTTTATACAGGGCTCGGTATACGAGCTCCACTTGGTTGGTTAATTACTAATCCCCAGGGAGCTCGTATTCAATGGGTCCTACAGGGAGGTCAATCAGTGATTCCCCCATACAAATCCTGGGGGGGTTATCACAAATCTGGTCTAAATTTTCATCACACCTCCATTAATCGCAGCAGCATATCAAGGGTATTGGTGGCTTTGGAACAGGCGATCTCATAGACGCCCTACAGTGCAGAAAGAGGACATTCAACTCATCGGGTCTGCACCGACTCTCTGACAAAGTACCTTATCCAGGCCCTATCCCCATCATGCCATATATTTAAGTTTTTAAGTTTTTTTATTAGTGTCACAAGTAGGCTTACATTTGCACTGCAATGAAGTTACTGTGAAAATCCCTGAGCTAATTTACCCCACTAATCCCCCTAACCTGTTCATCTTTGGACACTAAAGGGCAATTTAGCATGGCCAATCCACCTAAACAGTACATAGAAGGAAAATCATAGAAACCGTACAGTACAGAAGGAGGCTATTCGGCCCATCATGCCTGCACCAACAACAATCCCACACAGGCCCTATCCCCATAACCCTACAAATCTATCCTATTATTCCCCCTGACACTAAGAGGCAATTTAGTATGGCCAATCCACCTAACCCGCACATCTTGGAGTGTGGGAGGAAACTGGAGCACCCGGAGGAAACCCATGCAGACACAGGGAGAATGTGCAAACTCCGCACAGACAGTGACCCAAGGCTGGATTTGAACTCGGGCCTCTGGCGCTGTGAGGCAGCAGTGCTAACCACTGTGCCACCATGCCATGAGGTACCAGAGGTGGTCAAACAACAAAGTTCAAAGGGAGGGGTGTGCTGCTGTCTCGGGGAGAGTTGGGGGTAAGCTTGCCAATTGATGTTTGGAGCAGTAATAATGAAGTCAAAAGTTCTGTTCACATCCAGTGTGCCCCCCCATGTCATTTTCCCCCAACCACCTACGACCCACTCCCAGCTCCATCAAGTCAAAGGGAGGATGCACAGTATCTTCCTCTGAAACTTGAATGTACTTCTGCGGAACCATACTTCTCACCTATACTTTGCAGATAGATATTCACGTGTCTGCCATGGCACTCCAACTTAGCTCACTCTTGTTGAATGGGAGAACTGCATTCAATAAGGGGACTCAATAGCTCTAACTAATCAAACTGATGCCATGGTGGTAAATCACACCTGACTTGAAACCTAAGCCAAATCTATGCCAATAGCACTCTCATTAACCCAAACAATGAAGGTCCTGAAATAATAAAGACATTGCAAAAATCACCGACATTTCAATTAATCGCTCCCTCAATGTGAACAAAGCAAAAGAGATAGTCATTGACTTCAGAAAGTGTAAAGGAGAACATGCCCCTGTCTACATCAACGGGGACGAAGTAGAAAGGGTCGAGAGCTTTAGGTTTTTAGGTGTCCAGGTCACCAACAACCTGTCCTGGTCCCCCCCGTGCCGACACTATAGTTAAGAAAGCCCACCAATGCCTCTACTTTCTCAGAAGACGAAGGAAATTTGGCATGTCAGCTACGACTCTCACCAATTTTTACAGATGCATCATAGAAAGCATTTTTTCTGCTTGTATCACAGCTTGGTATGGCTCCTGCTCTGCCCAAGACCGCAAGGAACTACAAAAGGTCGTGAATGTAGCCCAGTCCATCACTCAAACCAGCCTCCCATCCATTGATACTATTTACACTTCCCGCTGCCTCAGAAAAACAGCCAGCATAACTAAGGACCCCACACACCCCAGACATTCTCTCTTCCACCTTCTTCCGCCGGGAAAAAGATACAAAAGTCTCGGGTCATGTACCAACCGACTCAAGAACAGCTTCTTCCCTGCTGCCATCAGACTTTTGAATGGACCCACCCTGCGCTAAGTTGATCTTTCTCTCTACCCTAGCCGTGGCTGTAACACTACATTTTGCACTCTCTCCTTTCCTTCCCTATGAATGGTATGCTTCGTCTGTATAGCGCGCAAGAAACAATACTTTTCACTGTATACTCATACATGTGACAATAATAAATCAAATCAAACTGTACCAGATTACAACGAGATGGATCACATACTTTTAAAATGAGCTTGACAGATTGGCAATCTGAAAAGTCTGTATTGTTATCCATTAGTTGTAACACTGACGCACACCTACATCTTTAGTAATGGGGCTGATCCTATTGATGGATAAATCTCAGATGGTTTAAGAAGTTAAAGATGGCTGCAAATATATAAAGGTAAATTATAAACCAGTGCTCCTTGCACCACCAGTGAAATGTCTTCTAACAAGAACTAATGCTTAGAATTACAAACAGGGAAGCAGCATCTAATCTGGTGGGAAACATGCATAGAAACATAGAAGCTAGAAGCAGGAGTAGGCCATTTGGCCCTTCAAGCCTGCTCTGCCATTCATTATGATCATGGCTGATCATCAATGCCTGTGAAGCAGAGAATCTCTACAGTAGAGTAGACCAACCATGTTCCATGAGAAACCAAGCCCTGAATAAATAATCGCTTGGTCGCACAGAACTTGAGTATTGCTGAAAAAAGAGGCACGCAGTCGAAGCTTTTCATCTTGCACTCCTCAGGGAAGTGTTAAAAATTGGGGTAAATTAAGATTAAACACAAAGTTAAAGCAGGGAGTTGATTAGAGGCAGACGGCTGGAGAAATGATGAGATGTACCTGCCAAAAGCCGACTCCATAGGGGATAAAATCAAAGGGAATGAAATAGTATAACCCTAAACAGAAAGAACCCTAAGAACAGAAAGACAAGGGAGTTAGACACCTAATCATCAGAACTACAGCAAGCAGCAGCTATTGCCCTCCGAGAGATGCTGCCATTTTCTACCTTTGCTGAACCGGAAGACTATTTCCCACACGCAGTCATTTAAAAAAAATTCATTCATGGGACATGGGCGTCGCTGGCTGGCCAGCATTTATTGCCCATCCCCAGTTGCCCGAGGGCAGTTGAGAGTCAACCACATTGCTGTGGCTCTGGAGTCACATGTAGGCCAGACCGGGTAAGGACGGCAGATTTCCTTCCCTAAACGACATTAGTGAATCTGATTTCTGACAATCAACAATGGTTTCATGGTCATCAGTAGATTCTTAATTCCAGATATTTATTAAATTCAAATTCTACCATCTGGCGTGGTGGGATTCGAACCCGGGTCCCCAGAATATTAGCTGAGTTTCTGAACTAATAGTCTAGCGATAATACCATGAGGTCATCACCTCCCCGTAACCTGCTTATAGAGTCATAGAATCATAGAGTCATACAGGTTTACAGCGTAGAAACAGGCCCTTCGGCCCAACTTGTCCATGGCGCCCTTTTTTTTAAACCCCTAAACTAATCCCAATTGCCCGCATTTGGCCCATATCCCTCTATGCCCATCGTACCCATGTAACTGTCTAAACGCTTTTTAAAAGACAAAATTGTTCCCACCTCTGCTATTACCTCTGGCAGCTTGTTCCAGACGCTCACCACTCTCTGTGTGAAAAAAATGCCTTCTGGACACTTTTGTATCTCTCCCCTCTCGCTTTAAACCTATGCCCTCTAGTTTTAGACTCCTCTACCTTTGGGAAAAGATATTGACTATCCCCTAGCTGATCTATGCCCCTCATTATTTTATAGATCTCTATAAGATCACCCCTCAGCCTTCTATGCTCCAGAGAAAAAAGTCCCAGTCTATCCAACCTCTCCTTATAACATCAAGTCCTAGTGTCATCCTAGTAAATCTTTTCTGCACTCTTTCTAGTTTAATAATATCCTTTCTATAATAGAGTGACCAGAACTGTACACAGTTGTGGTAATTTTTATTGGATTTAGCTTACAGTTACTTAATATTAGATGTTGTTTGGGAAAAGGGGTGTCTCAGAGTTCAGGTGAACATAGGTAGTTTTGGGAGCCAAGGGATAGTTTCATGTATAATTATGTATGTATAGCCATTAGTAACCTTAAGTGTTGCAGAGTATTATAGTCTTTATTGTGGTGTGTGTTTTGTTTTAAGCTAATAAATATTCTTTATTCATTGTTCGCACAATGACTGGACTGTCTCCTCACTGGGTTGTACATTGTTCCTCATATAATACCAGAAAAACAAATTTGCTACTCTGGACCAGAGTTCCACGTTGCCCTTCTAGGTTTTGGGATACCCTTGCAGTTCACATCCATGTGGTTCATAATAACAGACACAAGAATACAAAATTTGAAAGAGAGCAACAATTTATGCTGCATGAGAAAAGGGTGCTGGTTGGTTGGTCAGTGAGCCCTTATTGGTCAAGCATGCTAAACGTACAATGCCTGGGCGGACTCTGTCTTATCACACAGGACTGGGCTCTGCGTATGATTATACATAACTTCCAGCAAGCATAAGTGAGCTACATTCTGAGCCCGACTGATGATCAGTGTAAACTGGTGGTCAGTGTAATTCTGAACACACACAGGATTGTTCAGCAAGAGCTGCCCAATCGCGGAATCACATCTAACATTAGGTATATGAATTTCAGTGCCGGTGTGCTGCCAGATACATAGTCTGTTAGAACCAATGACTGACAGATTGTATCAAATACCACATCCCTTTGGCTGTTTGCAATAGCCAAAGTGCTGGCTGCACTCAACCTACCCACCTATGCAAAATCTCGGAACATAATGGTAAACATTAGATGTAATTCCGAGGTTGGACAGCACTTGCTGAACAATCCTGTGTGCGCTACAAATTACACCCACAACAAATTTAAGAATATCAGTTGGGCTTGCAATATAGCTCACTTAAGCTTTATTGAAACTATATTTATATTTATATAGTTTATATCTCACACGATCACGCCTCAATTGGCCAGCAGAATTGGTCCCTGCGAGCTGTTGGCCAATCAGAGACTGGCAGCACTCCAGTGCCAGCAGCGCCATCGGGAGTGGTGGCCACTGTCAGTATTACACTCGAGCCTACCTTGCCGGTGGCTGATGGATTCCCAGATAGAGGTAAGGGCTGGGATGCACAGTGGTTAGCACTGCTGCCTCACAGTGCATTCCCAGGATGGGATGAGGGCTGTGGAATTGGGGATGGGGGTTGCAGGATGTGGGATGGAGATTGGGGATGGGGGTTGCAGGATGGGGGTTGTGGGATGGGACTAGTGATTCTAGTGTGGACCGAACCAGAATTCACTGCTCACTCCTATTTATTATTTATTTATTTATTAGTGTCACAAGTAGGCTTACATTAACACTGCAATGAAGTTACTGTGAAAATCCCCTCATTGCCACACTCCTGTCTGGGTAAACCCTCACCCCCACATTGCCTGTCCGGGTAAACTGAGGGAGAATTTACCATGGCCAATGCACCCTAACCAGCACATCTTTCGGACTGTGGGAGGAAACCAGAGCACCCGGAGGAAACCCACGCAGACACGGGGAGAACATGCAGACTCCACACAGTTACCGAAGCCGGGAATCGAACCCGTGCCCCTGGCGCTGTGAGGCAGCAGTGCTAACCGCCGTGCCGACCCAAGTTGCCCTTGAGAAGGATTTGCGAGCTGTCTCCTTCAGTACAACTGAGTGGCTTGTTCGGCCATTTCAGAGGGTGGTTAACAGTCAATCCCATGTGGGTCTCGAGTCACAAATAGGCCAGACGGGATCAGGGCAACTAGTGTTTACTTCCCTGCAAGACATCTGTGAACCAAACTCAGCAGTTTCCTAATGACCGCCACTGATCCTAACTCTTGATTCCAGCTTTATTTGACTTGTTGCTTTGATAGTCCATGGGCACTGTTGTTGTATTTGAAATAATGCCTCCACCCTCTGGATTACTAATCACACACTCCACGATAACCACCATTCTACTATAGCATACCTGATGTATCACAGCTTGGTATGGCTCCTGCTCAAGGCCGCAAGAAACTACAAAGGTTCGCGAATGAAGCCCAGTCCATCACGCAAACCAGCCTCCCATCCACTGACTCTGTGGACAATTCCTGCTGCCTTGGCAAAGAAGCCAGCATAATCAAGGACCTCACGCACCTCAGACATACCCTCTTCCACCTTCTTCCGTCAGGAAAAAGACATAAAAGTGTGAGGTCATGTACCAACCGACTCGGAAACAGCTTCTTCCCTGCTGTCAACAGATTGCAGAATGCACCTACCTTATATTAAGTTGATCTTTCGCTACACCCTAGCTATGACTGTAATACAACATTCTGCACTCTCTCCTATCCTTCCCTACGTACGGTATACTTTAAAGTAAAGTTTATTTATTAGTCACAAGTAAGGCTTACATTAACACTGCAATGAAGTTACTCTGAAATTCCCCCAGTCACCACATTCCGGCACCTGTTCGGGTCAATGCACCCTAACCCGCACGTCTTTCGGACTGTGGGAGGAAACTGGAGCACCCGGAGGAAACCCACGCAAACACGGGGAGAACATGCAAACTCCACACAGACAGTGACCCAAGCCAGGAATGGAACCCAGGTCCCTGGCGCTGTGAGGCAGCAGTGCTAACCACTGTGCCACCATGCCGCCCTTTTGTTTGGAAGAATAATGAGGTGTCATGGGGATTATCAACATAAATTCATGGGGTTATGGAGATCGGACTTGGGTGGGATTGCTGTCGGTGCAGGCTCAATGGGCAGAATGGCCTTCTCCTGCACTGTAGTGGTTTCTGGTTGCTGACTAGAAAATGCTGGTGAATGATTATCCAATACAATAGACACTGAGTGAGGATTTCTGCAGACAAGAGGTTACTACGATTTACTAATGTCATTGTACCAACTGAACTGATCACTGAATGACCAACCAGCACATCTTTCAGACTGTGGGGGAAGACCGGGGCACCTGGAGGAAACCCACGCAAACACGGGGAGAATGTGCAAACTCCACACAGGCAGTGACAGTGACCCAATCCTGGCGCTGGGAGGCAGCAGTGCCAACCGCTGTGCCACCATGTAGGAATTGTCTGCTTGTACTCCCTCAAGGTTTGTCTGCTGTTTTGTCTGTATAGTGCGCAAGAAACAATACTTTTTACTGTATGCTAATACATGTGACAATAATAAATCAAATCAAATCAAATTCTAATCAAAATCAATATCAAATCAAAATCAATATCAAATCAAAATCAAATCAAAATCAAATCAAAATCAATATCAAATCAATGTCAAATCAAAATGAAATCAAATCAAAATCAAATCAAAATGAAATCAAATATCCCCAGTTGACTTCCATCAATTCTTTGTGAATTCAGCAGCACCGTGTAGTGACAAGGTGGTTAGGTTGCACGCAGTCACAAGCAGACTGGTCAAGCGTGACTCAAAGGAAGTTTTGTAACCTTGAAACAGAAGGCAACAAATTCTTGAAATTAGGTGGGGCACAGTAACAATTAAGCCTCTTAACCCCGTGCCAAAAACTGAGGTCACACTGAGGAAAAGTCACAAGGTAAAATTGGCTGTCATATAAGGATTTGCATTTATTTAATGCCTTATCACATTTCTCAGAAACATTCCAAAGTGCTTCATTTCCTAAGAATTGTTTGTCAAAGTGGGGCATTGGTAAACACCAAGAAACAATTTGGCAACAGCAAGATCCCATGTTATTTCCAGAGAACCAGTCGGTGAGGGAGAGCACTGGAGCCAGCCTTTAACCAAACTTAAAATTACCTGCAGACTTAAAACATGACAGGCACACACCTCCTAGCTTCGCCACCACATAGTCTCTTTGCTCACTTCAAACTCCACCACCTGGCTTGGGTCACTGTCCATGTGGAGTTTGCACATTTTCCTCGTGTCTACGTGGGTTTCCTCCGGGTGCTCTGGTTTCCTCCCACAGTCCAAAGATGTGTAGGTTAGGTGGATTGGCCATGCTAAATTGCCCCTTAGTGTCCCAAGGTGTGCAGGTTAGGTGGATTGGCCAAGCTAAATTGCCCCTTAGTGTCCCAAGGTGTGCAGGTTAGGTGGATTGGCCGTAGTAAATTATCCCTTAGTGTCCAAAGATATCTGGGTTAAATGGATTGGCCAAACAAAATTGCCTCTTAGTGTCCAAAGATGTGCAGGTTAGGTGGATTGGCCATGGTAAATTATCCCTTAGTGTCCAAAGATATCTGGGTTAAATGGATTGGCCAAACAAAATTGCCTCTTAGTGTCCAAAGGTGTGCAGATTAGGTGGATTGGCAGTGGTACATTGTCCCTTAGTGTCCCAAGATCTGCAGGTTAGGTGGATTGGCCATGCTAAATTGTCCCTTCATGTCCAAAGATTTGCAGGTTAGGTGGACTGGCCTTGCTAAATTGCCCTTTCGTGTCCAAAGATGTGCGGGCTAGGTGGATTGGACATTGTAAATGTGCGGGGTTACGGAGATTGGGTGGGGAAAGGGCCTGGGTAAGGTACAATGAAAAAGACAGTCGGTGCACACTCAATGGGCTGAATGGCCTCCTTCTGCACTGTAGGGAATCTATGACCTTATGATGTAAGAAAGTGTATGGCGCTGTTTTGAGGAGGAGCAGTGGGAGATATTCCCAGTTGGCTGAGCAATATTTATCCCTCACACAAAAACATATTGGCCGGAATCTTACCACCGTTCACGCCAGCGGGATTTTCCCCTTTGTGCCTTAGTGAATGGAGATTTGGCTGGCCGCCAAATTCTCCGACCCCGCTGCAGTGGGAGCATGACATGAATGGCCGGTAAGATCGCGTCCTTAGAGGACGAGTTGGAGCCGTCTGATTGGAAACGAGGGTGGAAAATCCTCGCAGATAACATCGGGTACGGACTGTGACACCATCTTATCTACCTGTCCCACTGTCTTCTGGGATCAATGGACACGCACACTGACGTCCCTCTGGCCCTCTGTACTTACCGTTCATTGTGTTTTCCCTTGCCTTGTTAGCCTTCCCAAGATGCCTCTCTGGCAAGGAACGCATAAGAACAGTATGGCACGAGAAAAGGGTGTCTTATCCACAGACAACAAATAACAGTGCAACTTCTTCACGGAAGTTATAAAGTTTATTTATTTTATTTATTAGTCACAAGTAAGGCTTACATTAACACTGCAATGAAGTTACTGTGAAAATCCCCTAGTCGCCACACTCCGGCGCCTGTACACTGAGGGAGAATTCAGCACGGCCAATGCACCTAACCAGCACGTCTTTCGGACTGTGGGAGGAAACCGGAGCACCCGGAGGAAACCCACGCAGACCCGGGGAGACTCCACACAGACAGTGACCCGGGTCTGTGGCGCTGTGAGGCAGCAGTGCTAACCAGTGTGCCACCCCACTTTATAGAATCCCTACAGTGCAGAAGGAGGCCATTCAGCCCATCAGGTCTGCACCAAACACAATCCCACGCAAACCCTATCCCAATGCATTTATCCTAGCTGGTCCCCTGACATTAAGTGGCCATTTGGCATGGCCAATCCATGTCACCCTTTGGACTGTGGGAAGAAACTGGAGCACCCGGAGGGAACCCACGCAGACACGGTGAGAATGTGCAAAGTGCACACAGACAGTGACCCGAGGCCGGGTATTGAACCCGGGTGCATGGCACTGTGAGGCAGCAGCATGAACCACTGTGTCACCCCCACTTTCTTCCCAACTTTCCGAGAAGCAGCATCTCCCACACCGACTAACGATTCGTCGTTCAACATTTTATTTTCTTCAAAGACGGCTGAAGTCGCCTTGCGGCCTTGCCTAATGTCAGCAAATTGCCTTTCCTGCACGGACGACCCACTCAGAAGCAAAACCAAAACAAAATCAATAACAGGGATGAAAAAAAACCCAGAATCAAATGGAAATGAACATAAGGAGGCTGCAGCATCTGCTTCTGAATCTTGTTTCTAAAGGCTTGCTGCTAGCCAGAATGCAGATAAGGGGATTTATCAGTGGGGACTGTGTTCAATCCCAGGCCACTGCATCTCACTATCTGGACCCTGTGGCTGCATGGTTATTTTTCCACTCTGATTGTCCATCGATTGTTTCATTTCCTTCTTCAAACCCTATGGCTGTCTACTCAATCTCCTTCCCCCCCCCCCCGATTAGTGCCCCATGGTTACCCACACAGTGCTGCCCATCGCACTAATGGTTCACATTGCCTTCCTTTTGTAGTCATTAGGACCGTCTGCGCACACAGCCGACGCATACACCAGCTATCCAGGCCTTTCTCCTGAGTTTAAAAGCATTGGATTAAACCGCTGGATTTCCCTTTTTTGGGGAGGCAATGGCTTTGGGCTGACATCGCTGGACTATTAATCCAGGAAACTCAGCTCACCTTCTGGGGACCCGGATTCGAATCCCGACACGGCAGACGGTGCAATTTTGGGAACGGCACGGTGGCACAGTGGTTAGCACTGCTGCCTCACAGCTCCAGGGACCCGGGTTCAATTCACAGCTTGGGTCACTGTCTGTGTGGAGTTTGCACGTTCTCCCCGTGTCTGCGTGGGTTTCGTCCGGGTGCTTCAGTTTCTTCCCACACTCCCAAAGACGTGCGGGTTAGGTGGATTGGCCGTGCTCCTAAGTGTTATGGGGATTAGCACAGTAAATACGTGGGATAGGGCCTGGGTGGGGCTGTCGCTGGTGCAGGCTTGATGGGCTGAATGGCCTCTTTCTGCACTGTTGGGATTCTATGATTCTATGGTTCTCGGAGCCAGAAAGATAAGATGGTCCCTAATAAATCTCATGGGGCCTTTTGGGGGAACTGTGTTGCCCAGTGAGAGGGTCAGTGGAACTCGCTACCACAGGTTTGATGCGTTTCAAAGGGGAGATGTGTAAGCACATGGAGGGAGATTTTGATGGGGTTAGCTAAAAGAAGAATGTGAGGAAACCTATGTGGAACAGGAACACCAGTGGAAGCCAGTTGGGCTGATTGTAGCCTGTTTCTGATCTAAATACAATGTCATTCAGGATTTTTGTAAGCGGCATTTTCCAGTCTCGTCGCTGTTGACAGGTTTTCTCATTGTTCGCACCCTACGTTGTGGGAGAACCCACAGCTGGCATCATCGGTGGGACTGGAAGACCCCACCAGCGGAATGGCCAAAAGATTTTGGCATGTGTTTTAAGTTTATTAGTGTCACAAGTAGGCTTACATTAACAATGCAATGAAGTTATTGCGAAAATCCCCCAGTTGCCACACTCTGGCGCCTGTTCGGGTACACTGAGGGAGAATTTAGCATGGCCAATGCACCCTAACCAGCACGTCTTTCAGACTGTGGGAGGGAACCGGAGCACCCGGAGGAAACCAGTGGACCAAAATGCAACATTAGAATCCCTACATTGCGGAAAGAGGCTATTCGTCCCATCAAGCCCGCACCAACAACAATCCCACCCAGGCCCTATCCCTTTGCCCCATGCATTTACTCTGCTAATCCCCCTGACACTAAGGGGCAATTTAGCATGGCCAATGCACCTAACCCACACATTGTTGGACTGTGGGAGGAAACCTGAGCACCCGGAGGAAACCCATGCAGACACGGGGAGAACGTGCAAACTCCACACAGACAGTGACTCGAGGCCTGGAATTGAACCTGGAGCCCTGGCTCCGTGAGGCAGCAGTGCTAACCACTGTGCCACCGTGCCGCACTGTGAATCGTCCAATATTCACTGAATGTGATTCAAACTCTAATTCTACCACTATATAAAAATACAAAGCACTATTTTGCTCGATAAATGGATATTTATTATGTATTAACATCTGTAGGTACCACATTCCATTCCAAAACTCTTGTTTCAAAGTCTCACTAAGAAATCCAGTTTAATAGCTGAATTCTCTGTTATATCTGTAACCAGTGCTGTAATCAGCTGTTGTAATGTTATAAATGTCACGTAATATTAGGCACACAGTTTATATTGTGCACATGGGTTACGAGTTCTTCCCAATGCAAATCGTCAGAAGTGGCACCGGCGCCTTTGAGGTTATGGATTATAAGACCATAAGACTTTGGAGCAGAATTAGGCCACTCGGCCCATCGAGTCTGCTCCGCCATTCAATCATGGCTGATATTTTTCTCATCCCCATTCTCCTGCCTTTTCCCCATAAACCCTGATTCCCTTATTAATCAAGAACCTATCTATCTTTGTCTTAAAGATACTCAATGACCTGGCCTCCACAGCCTTCTGCGGCAAAGAGTTCCATAGATTCACCACTCTCTGGCTGAAGAAATTCCTCCTCATCTCTGTTTTAAAGGATCGTCCCTTGAGTCTGAGATTGTGCCCTCTGGTTCTAGTTTCTCCTACGAGTGGAAACATCCTCTCCACATCCACTCTATCCAGGCCTCACAGTATCCTGTAAGTTTCAATAAGATCCCCCCTCATCCTTCTAAACTCCGAGTACAGACCCAGAGTCCTCAACTGTTCCTCATACGACAAGCTCTTCATTCCAAGGATCATTCTTGTCACCCTCCTCTGGACCCTTTCCAAGGCCAGCACATCCTTCCTTAGGTACGGGGCCCAAAACTGCTCACAATACTCCAAATGGGGTCTGACCAGAGACTTATACAGCCTCAGTAGTACATCCCTGCTCTTGCATTCTAGCCCTCTCGACATGAATGCTAACATTGCATTTGCCTTCCTAACTGCTGACTGAACGTTAACCTTAATGTTCATGTTCCTTCCCAGAGTCCCAAGCAAAAACTCGAGGCTGACACTGCAGTGCTGAGGGAGAGCTGCACTATCGGGAGTGCCAACATTTGGATGACATGTTAAACTAACACCCACTCAGATCACTCCACACTATTTTGAAAAAGAGCAGAGAAGTTATCATAGAATCCCAACAGGGCAGAAGGAGCCCATTCAGCCCATTGAGTCTACACCACCTCTCCAGCAGAGCATCCCACCCAGACCCCATCCCCGTGACCCCATGTATTTGCCCTGCTAATCCTCCTAACCTACACATCTCTGGACACTAAGAGGCAATTTAGCATGGCCAATCCACCTAACCTGCACATCTTTGGACACTAAGGGGCAATTTAGCATGGCCAATCCACCTAACCTGCACATCTTTGGACACTAAGGGGCAATTTAGCATGGCCAATCCACCTAACCTGCACATCTTTGGACACTAAGAGGCAACTTAGCATGGCCAATCCACCTAGCCTGCACATCTTTGGACTGTGATATGAAACCGGCACAACCCGGAGGAAACCCACGCAGACATGGGTAGAACGTGCAAACACCACACAGACAGTCACCCAAGGCTGGAATTGAACCCGGGTCCCTGGCGCTGTGAGGCAGCAGTGCTAACCACTGTGCCACCGTGCCACCTGCTCTCCCCAGTCTCCTGGCCAATGATTATCCCTCAATCAACATCAGTTAAAACACATTTCATTGTTTTTTTGTGGGACTTTGCTCTACCCTTCAAAACTGCTTCATTGGCTGTAAAGCGCTTTGGGATCTCCTGAGGTCATGAAAACTGCTACCAATGCAAATAATTTCTCCTTCATTTTGCTGAGCAAAAAAAAAACCCACTGGAATTTGATTTGGTGGCTTTTTTTCCACAGCAACAATGAAGCTAAAGGTTGAACAAGGACTGGAATTCTCCAATGCTGCCCCCTGCCAGCGAGAATGGGGAATTTGGTGCTCAGCCGAATGTTCATTCAGCGCAGTGGCAACCGCGGGCGAGGTCGGAGAATACCATAGAATCCCTACAGTGCAGGAAGAGGCCATTCAGCCCATCAAGTCGGCAACAACTCTCCGAAAGAGCATTCTAACCAGCCCCCCACCCCTCGCTATCAATGACCTTTCTTTACAGTTGCTTGTGTTTAAGTCTCTGATAATTTTATCTTTTCCTAATTAGCAATTTATGACTTTGGTTATATTTAAATAAAACTTTCACCCAGGCCGGAACTATGGGTGGCACGATGGCACAGTGGTTGGCGCTGCTGCCTCACAGCGCTGGGGACCCGAGTTCGATTCCCAGCTTGGGTCACTGTCTGTGAGGTGTCTACACGTTCTCCCCGTGTCTGCATGGGTTTCCTCCAGGTGCTCCGGTTTCCTCCCACAGTCAGAAAGACGTGCTAGTTAGGGTGCATTGGCCGTGCTAAATTCTCCCTCAGTGTCCCCGAACAGGCGCCGGAGTGTGGCGACTAGGGGATTTTCACAGTAACTTCATTGCAGTGTTAATGTAAGCCTATTTGTGACACTAATAAATAAAATAAATAAATGTGACAATAACAAATCAAATCAAAACCAAATTTGGAAATTTCAGTGATAAGATTGATCTTTGAGTAGGAATTCCTGCAGGAGGAGGAGGGGTATTTTCTTGACTGGCACCACCCTTAACAGAAAGGTCAGCGTGTGCCCGCAGTCTTATCATCCAACATCTGTAGCACAGGGCACCTTGCAACCTTGGAGAGCACAGTGGCACAATGATTAGCACTGCTGCCTCATAGTGTCAGGGACTCGGGTTCTATTCCCGGCTTGGGTCACTGTCTGCGTGTAGTTTGTACATTCTCCCCATGTCTGTTCTGGGTGCTTCGCTTTCCTCCCACAGTCCAAAGGTGTGCGGGTTAGGTGGATTGGCCGTGCTAAATTGCCCCTTAGTGTCAGGGGAACTAGCTAAGGTAAATGAATGGTGTTATGGGGATAGGACCTGGGTGGGATTGTAGTCAGTGCAGACTCCTTAGCATGGCCAATCCACCTAATCTGCACATCTTTGGACACTAAGAGGCAATTTATCATTGCCAATCCACCTAATTTACATATCTTTTTCAGGTGATGAAGGAGCAGCGCTCCGAAAGCTCGTGCTTCCAAATAAACCTGTTGGACTTTAATAAAAGCAAATTACTGCAGATGCTGGAATCTGAAACCAGAAGAGAAAATGCTGGAAAATCTCAGCAGGTCTGGGCAGCATCTGTAAGGAGAGAAAAGAGCTGACGTTTCGAGTCCAGATGACCCTTTGTCAAAGCTAAAAGGCATACCCCACCTCGGCCCTCTTTGTTTTCATTCTATTTTATTTAATTTTTTATTGTTCTCTACCTTTTATTTCTTTATTGTCTTTCTTCATTTTTCTTCCTCCCCACTCTTTCCCCCCACTTCATCCCCCTTCCCCTACCTTTACTCCCTCCCCGCTTCCCCTTTTCTACATTCTACCTCTGTCCCATTTCGCCCCCCTCCCCCCCCAACATCTTCATCTTGTCACAGCTTACAGCATCTCTACTGTTTGGCCATTCACACCCTTTATTCTCTCTGCGGACAGCTATTTTCCCCTGGTTTTATGGCTATGACTCATCTTTCATTCCCTCCCCCTGCAGTATTAATATCTCCCAATTTCTATGTCTTTTTAGCTTTGACAAAGGGTCATCTGGACTCGAAACGTCAGCTCTTTTCTCTCCTTACAGGTGCTGCCAGACCTGCTGAGATTTTCCAGCGTTTTCTCCGTTGGACTTTAACCTGGTGTTGTGAGACTTGTTACTGTGCCCACCCCAGTCCAACGGCGGCATCTCCACAGAATTTTTATGAAAGTGTATAAAGAGGTGGTTTATCACTGACATCTACTTTCTGGTCTAGCTGCCTGCTCTGCAGGCTCAAGTGCATTAAGTAACAGCAGCAAGGAAGCAAATGACAATTGTGCATAGTACAGAACTGAGATTGATAGAATATTGCCTTGCTTGAAAAGTTTGAGTAAGTTATTGATCATCTCCACTCAGTTACAGTTAGCCTGACACACCTTCAGTGTAAATAATGCCCTCAAGTAGAGAACTAAGATTAACGCCTATTTGTATTATTCCCTTATGACAGGAGTCAAGTCCATTTTTCATCATAATTAATAAAGCCTGAATGAACACTCTGAGATTATGTGACTTTGAAACATGTGAATTAAGATAACGTTTGCCACGACTAAATGCTTGCTTTGATGGAGGAGAAAGGCCAAACATGTAGGCGAAACGAGGCATCAAAACATGGCGAAGATGTTTTGCCAACGATATCTTTCCTAGTTGGAGGTCTAAGCTGGGAATTTAAAGTGAGGCTGTATGATTTTGAACAAGCAACCAATCCCTACAGTGCAGAAGGAGGCCATTCGGCCCATCGAGTCTATGCCAACTCTCCAGCAGCATCCCACCCAGGCCCTGTCCCTGTAGCCCTGTGTATTTACCCTGCTAATCTCCCTAACCTACACATTTTGGGACACTAAGGGGAAATTTAGCATGGCCAATCCACCTAACCTGCACATCTATTGACACTAAGGGGAAATTTAGCATAGCCAATCCACCTAACCTGCACATCTATTGACACTGAGGGGAAATTTAGTATGGCCAATCTACCTAACCTGCATATCTTTGGACACTAAGGGGCAATTTAGCATGGCCAATCCCCCTAATCTGCGCATCTTTGGACACTAAGGGGCAATTTAGCATGGCCAATCCACCTAATCTGCGCATCTTTGGACACTAAGGGGCAATTTAGCATGGCCAATCCCCCTAATCTGCACATCTTTGGACACTAAGGGGCAATTTAACATGGCTAATCCCCCCAATTTACACACTTTGGGAGGCTAATGGGCAATTTAGCACGGCCAATCCACCTAACGTGTGCATCTTCGGACTGTGGGAGGAAACCAGAGCACCCGGAGGAAACCCACGTAGACACGGGGAGAATGTGCAAACTTTGCACAAAGTGACCCAAGCCAGAGATCGAACCTGGGTCCCTGGTGCTGTGAGGCAGCAGTGCTAACCACTGTGCCACCATGTTGCTCCCAAGGATGAGGTGAAGTATTACAGTGCTGGACAACATGGGACATACGGAGAGGATGCTAAGAAATAATCCTATGATATGTAGTTAAAATCAGTAAGTTCATCGTGTTTTCCTATCGGAAACTCTGAGTAAACAAATACCTAGTGAGCTTCCTGACTTTAAATTTGCCAGTATTTGTTTTGCACGGAACTTTTCTTCTGCGACATTTGTCACTTTTTTCATAGTAAGGTCCCTCACTTTGGTGTGTTAGTCAATAAAGCTGGAACATTGACAAAGAATTGCATGGATACAGTTTCAGGTTCTGTCCACTGGGTGACAGTGTGGAGCATTTTATATTCCTCCCAGCTCTGACTTTCTCTGCCATGTTGGATTTTCCAATGTAAAATTGTTAAATAGATTTGTTTAACTCTATGCAGTGCTAGAATTTGGAAATGTACAAGCAAGTACCTCAGCACGTTTACAACTTTTGTTCATTGGTTTTCAACCTCTTATTTTTCCTTGAAGGTACCATTGTCCAAAATTGCCTTGAGCTCCAGTCCATCGTGACAACCACAGCACTTCAAACCTTCAGCCTCCTGCCCTCTACAACACCTTCCATTCTCCTTTGCCACCTCCATATAGGTTTCAATCAATTTACAGCCTCATCATGTTTTTAGGTGTCCAGGTCACCAACAACCTGTCCTGGTCCCTCCATGCCGACACTATAGTTAAGAAAGCCCCACCAACTTTCTCAGAAGACTAAGAAAATTTGGCATGTCAGCTACGACTCTCACCAACTTTTACAGATGCACCATAGAAAGTATTCTTTCTGGTTGTATCACAGCTTGGTATGGCTCCTGCTCTGCCCAAGACTGTATGAAACTACAAAAGGTCTTGAATGTAGCCCAACCATCACGCAAACCAGCCTCCCATCCATTGACTTGGTCTATATTTCCTGCTGCCTCGGAACAGCAGTCAGCATAATTAAGGACCCCATGCACCTTGGACATTCTCTCTTCCACCTTCTTCCGTCGGGAAAAAGATATAAAAGTTTGAGGTCACGTACCAACCGACTCAAGCACAGCTTCTTCCCTGCTGCTGTCAGACTTTTGAATGGACTTACCTTGCATTAAGTTGATCTTTCTCTACACCCTAGCTATGACTGTAACACTACATTCTGCACTCTCTCCTTTCCTTCTCTATGAACGGAATGTTTTGTCTGTATAGCGCGCAAGAAGCAATATTTTTCACTGTATGTTAATACATGTGACAATGATAAATCAGATCAAATCAAATCAAATCAAATCAAATCAAATCATACATCTTCAAATGCACTGCAACAACTCACCAAGGCTCCTTAGACAGCACCTTCCAAATCTGCCACATCTACCATCCGGAAGGACAGGGGCAGCCGATGCATAGAATCATAGAATCCCTACAGTACAGAAGGAGGCCATTCGGCCCATTGAGTCTGTATTGACCACAATCCCACCCGCGCAGTAATTCCCCTGACACTAGGGTCAATTTAATGTGGACAATCTACCTAACCTACACACCTTTGGAGTGTGGGAGGAAACCGGAGCACCCGGAAGAAACGCATGCAGACACGGGGAGAAAGTGCAAACTCCACACAGACAGTGACCCAAGATGGGAATCGAACCCAGGTCCCTGGCGCTGTGAGGCAGCAGTGCTAACCACTGTGCCACCATGCCTCCCGCATGGGAGCACCCGCCGGTTGCAAGTCCCCCCTCCAAGCCTCTCACCATCCTGACATGTAGACCTATATCGTCATTGCTTCACCGTCACTGGATCAAGATCCAAGTCCCAGCCAACCAGGATGAGCCACTTAACCAGCCAACCTTGCCACTTGGCCACTTGTTCCATCTATAAAATGCACTGCAGGAACTCACCAAGGCTCCTTAGACAGCACCTCCCAAACCCATGACTGCGACCATCTTAAAGAATGAGCAGACACATGGGAATACGACCACCTGGGAGTTCCCCTCCAAGGCAGCATGGTGGCACAGTGGTTAGCACTGCTGCCTCACAGTGCCAGGGATCCGGGTTCAATTCCCGACTTGGGTCACTGTCTGTGCGGAGTCTGCACGTTCTCCACGTATCTGCGTGGGTTTCCTCCGGGTGCTCTGGTTTCCTCCCACAGTCTGAAAGACGTGCTGGTTAGGTGCATTAGCCATGCTAAATTCTCCCTCAGTGTACCTGAACAGGTGCCAGAGTGTGGCGACTTGGGGGAGTTTCACAGTAACTTCATTGCAGTGTTAATGCAAACCTAATTGTGACAATAATGAATATTAAAAAAGTCACTCACCATCCTGACTTCGAACTATATCGCCATTCCTTCACTGTCATAATCCTGGAATTCACTTCCTAATAGCACAATGGGTGTACCTACACCACATAGAATCATAGGATCCCTACATCGAGTCTGCACCGACCACAATCCCACCCAGGCCCTATCCCCGTAACCCCATGCATTTACCCTCGCCTAGTCCCCCTGTCACTAAGGGGCAATTTAGCATGGCCAATCCACCTAACTCGCACATCTTTGGACTGTGGGAGGAAACTGGAGCACCCGGAGGAAACCCACTCAGACACGGGGAGGACGTGCAGTCTCCTCACAGACAGTCACCCAAGCTGGGAATTGAACCCGGGTCCCTGGCGCTGTGAGACAGCAGTGCTAACCACTGTGCCACCCCTATGGACTGCGCCGTTTAAAGAAGGCTGCTCACCACCACCATCTTCTCAGAGCAGTTGGGGATGGGCAATAAATGCTGGCCTTTATCCACGTCACAAAGGGTCATCTGGACTCGAAACGTCAGCTCTTTTCTCTCCTTACAGATGCTGCCAGACCTGCTGAGATTTTCCAGAATTTTCCCTTTTGGTTTCAGATTCCAGCATCCGCAGTAATTTGCTTTCACCCATCCTGCCTCTGTTCCTGGCAGCCTCCGCACTCATTCTAGGGATGGCAGGCACAGCTTCTAAGCCAGCCAACCCCCACCCGGAGTGGAAATCCGCCAGGAATCCGGGTTCAATTCCCAGCTTGGGTGACTGTCTGTGAGGAGACTGCACGTTCTCCCCGTGTCTGCGTGGGTTTCCTCCGGGTGCTCCAGTTTCCTCCCACAGTCCAAAGATGTGCGGTTTAGGTGGATTGGCCATGATAAATTGCCCCTTAGTGACAGGGGGACTAGGCGAGGGTAAATGCATGGGGTTACGGGGATAGGGTTTGGGTGGGATTGTGGTCGGTGCAGACTCGATGCAGGGATCCTGCCGGCGGCCATTTTTATAGGTCATGTTCGTAGAGCCTGAAATTCTCCCAGGGTCAAAAATCCAGGCCATGTCCTGCCACTGATCACAACAGTGTGACCCCCTTCCTCTCGACTCCAGCTCTCCTCCGGTCCGAGACAATCTCCGGAACACATCCACATTCCCATTTCTAACTCTCGAGTGGCCTACTCCAGCTCTGAATCCCTGCGTTTGACCTTCCTCCTGACCCCCGTCTCCAATAACACTCTACCTTCTCCATTCCCCCAATGATCTGTGAAGTGGTGGGGAATCAATATGTAATCAATTCTGGATGCATTGTAAATGGTAATTAGCCGTAACGTACAAGCATCTCTCTCCATTAGAGAGGGAGACAGACAGTGGTTACATATTGCTGGAGGGTCAAGGCATGGACGCAGGTCTCCATAAACTAGCACAGCTAGTACAGGAATCGAATCATAGAATCCCTCCAGTGCAGAAGAGGCCATTCAGCCCACTGATTCTGCACCAACTCTCTGACAGGGTATCTTACCCAGGCCCTCTCCCCGGCTCTATCCCCGTAACCCCACACATTCACCATGGCCAATCCATCTAACCTACACATCTTTGGAGTGTGGGAAGAAACCAGAGCACCCAGACGAAACCCATGCAGACACGGGGAGAATGTGCAAAGTCCACACAGATAGTAACCCGAGGCTGGAATTGAACCCGGGTCCCTGGTGCTGTGGTGCAGCAGAGCTAACCACTGTGCCACCGTGCCGCCCCGTGAACCTGTACTATTGCTGTCATTCTGCATCACACTTTAGCCATCTAGCCAACAAGGCTAACCAAAGAGCTCACGAGTTCGGTTGATGTCGATGATGCCAACAGCATGGGTTCAATTCCTATACATGCTTTGGTAGTTTATGGAGGCTTGCCTCCTTCCCTAATTGTGGAGTGGTGCCCATCATGGGTGGCACGGTGGCACAGTGGTTAGCACTGCTGCCTCACAGCGCCAGGGACCCGGGTTCGATTTCCAGCTGGGGTCATTGTCGGTGCGGAGTCTGCACGTTCTCCCCGTGTCCGCGTGGGTTTCCTCCAGGTACTCCGGTTTCCTCCCACAGTCCGAAAGGCGTGCTGGTTAGGTGCATTGGCCATGTTAAATTCTCCCTCAGTGTACCTGAACAGGCGCCGGAGTGCGGCGGCTAGGAGATTTTCACAGTAACTTCATTGCAGTGTTAATGTAAGCCTGCTTGTGACACTAATTAATAAACTAATCAAGCCTTTTGGATAGAGAGAGGTGCCTCTGACCCTTCATGATGCCTGGCTAATTATCATCACTTCGTAATTACATTTATGATCCCTTTATTTTTGCCTGTTTAATTTTCTTCAAGAGAAACATAGCTGCCAACTTTTATTTTTAAACTAATTTTATGTACAGGTTATTTTCTACGAGATGTTTTTGTCCATTTTCCTGTTTTGTGAGCAAAAGCTGAGCTTGTAATCTGAATTTTTAATATTCTTTAGCACCACAAAAAATTCAATGACATCTTTCCATCCATTTACTGTCCAAATGTTAAATAATGAAGTATTCAACATTTGGAGCAAACTAATTCAGGACATCTTCCACATTTAATTGATTCACACCATTCCATTCCTCGTAGACTGTGTATCTAAAGGAATGTCTCGAATTATCAAGCTAAGATAAATTATTCATTCACTGGGCCCAGCAACCGGCACTTAAATAATGATACACTTTTATTCCTGTTATAAATTAGTTGATTAAATCCGCCGTGTTTAATTCATCTCCTTGGTCTGTCGCTTTCTTTATAAAACACGCAATCTTTCTCTCTATCAGCAAGGTGAAGTGAAGTGAAATCTACCAGTCAGTGCAGATAATTAGAAACATGCTGCACAGACAAAGCCAGATGTGAGCTGGGGATATTACAAATGAGGTTTTGGACAAGAGAATATAAGAGTTATGCAAATTGCAGTGTAAACATACGCACAGGGAGAGGGAATGTATCAGATTCTGCTGGTCGCATTATCACATCTCAATCGCCGCAACTCTTACCCTTGTAAACAAATGTTACCAAATTCAAAATGTTACCAAATTCAAAATGTTACCAAATTCAAAAAAGTAACAAATTTTATCAAATTCAAAAAAGTTACCAAAATAAAAAATGTAACAAATGTTATCAAATTTGAAAAATATTACCAAATTCAAAAACCGTAACAAATGTTACCAAATTCAAAATAAATGTTACTAAATTCAAAAAAGTAACAAATTTTATCAAATTCAAAAAACGTAACAAATGTTACCAAATTCAAAATGTTACCAAATTCAAAATGTTACCAACTTCAAAAAAGTAACAAATATTGTTAAATTCAAAATAAATGTTACCAAATTCAAAATACATTTTGCTAAATTTAAAAAAGTAACAAATATTACACAATTCAAAAACATGATCAAATTCAAAAAAATGTAAAAAAAAATGTTACCAAATTCCCTTTTCACCATTCCTGTCTTCCCCAAGATGGAACAAAATTTTGGGCCAGTATTCTTATTTCCCAGTTTTTTTTTGGTTTTCATTTCAAAGTATACAAGAGCAGTCCCGACCAATACACTTATTTCTCTGTTTTGCTCGTGTTCCATTTTAAGGTGTACAAGACCAGCCCGGATGAGTATTCTTATTTCACAGTTTTCCTGATGTTCTGTTTTAAAGTATACAAGATTAATTTGGACTGGTATTCTTATTCCCCCATTGTTACCGTTTTTCCATTCTGGGGGCCTCTGCCCTGGTCTATTAATGAAGGTGAAACTGTGCGGAATGCATTTGTGGCAGTTAATTTTTCACTGCGGCAGTTTTTATATTTTACTGATGTGCGTAATATCACCAAGACTTTTATTTCCAAATAAAGTCACCGCAACAGTCAGAGGAGATGTGTCTGAGGGAAGAGTTGGACCATCGTTCTGTGAGCTTCACTGGGAAGGAAATCAGACTGAATTCACGAAAGAACATTTCTCACTGCTGGCTAATCCCCCCCAACTCAGCTCCCATTCTCACTCAATTGTTAACACGAAACTCTGTAACTAGCTCAAAGCAAAATACTGTGGATGCTGGAATCTGAGACAAAAACAGAAAATGCTGGAAAATCGCAGCAAGGTTGACAGCATCTGTGGAGAGAGAATAGAGCCAACGGCTGGAACTTTACCACCTCGCCTGCTCCGGGCTCGGGGTGGGCAAGGCTCGCAGAATGGAATTCTCCGTTGGCCTTGGGTGGGATTTTACAAGCCTCGCCCGAACGAGGTTGTAAAATACCAGCCAACGTCTCAAATCAGTTTTTGTGAAGAGAAACCCCAGATCAGTTAGCTGCAGAGTAAAGGTCCTTCGACATGCCTTTGTCCAAGTACCCAGCAGCCTCTGCAATACTTGTGTGTCTTCCTCTGGGTTCACGATCGTTGGCATCTCGGTGAAATTCCCCCATTTACTGCCCCATTTCTGGGTCAATTTGCTTGTTCATCATTGCCCAGAAAGCATTCGATTGGGACTTCTTTTAAAACTGCAACTCATAGCAAACCAATAACAAAAATAACAAGAGGTCCTTGTCTGTGCTACTGCGCTACGGTCTCTCCAACAAAATGTTTTGTTTGTCTCTTTAACTCTGTCCACCTCAGTGAGAGATTTTGTCTGATTTTCTTTGTCTTCAGCTCTGATGAAGAGTCATCTAGACTCACAGATGCTGTCGGACCTGCTAAGATTTTCCAACATTTTCTGCTTCTGTGTCTGTAATCAGTTCATTCATTTTGTCCTTTATTTTGTTTCCACTTTTCGATATGCTCTTGGTATCCTGCTAGTTTTGAACATCTACCCCTTTCCTAGCTTTTCTCCCGCTGCTCCATTACATCTCTTACCTTAGCCCTGAGGAACCAACACACTTTTTGAATCAAAAAAATACACGGGCTTTGTTGCCAACACATGGTTTACATTGTCAATAATTTCTAACAGAATATGCAAATTATAATAACTCCAGGAGTCGGCTGTGAAGGAACAGTGTTTTATTGCACAAAATAAAGTAAGGTAAAATCCACAAGCCTGTGGCGAACACAAACAGGTCCCAACTGGCACAATGGAATAATGGACCCACTCAAAGGCCTGCTTTATACAGGGCTCGGTATACAGCTCCACTGGTGAGTTAATTACCAATCCCCAGGGAGCTTGTATTCAACAAACCCTACTGGGAGCTCAATCAGTGATTCCCCATGCATGTCAAAAAGACAAAGACAATTACAGCACAGAACAGGCCCTTCGGCCCTCCAAGCCTGCACCGACCAGGCTGCCCATCTGAACTAAAACCCCCTACCCTTCTGGGGACCATATCCCTCTATTCCCATCCTATTCATGTACTTGTCAAGACGCCCCTTAAAAGTCACTATCATATCTGCTTCCACTACCTGCCCTGGCAGTGGGTTCCAGGCACCCACCACATTCTGTGCAAAACGCCTGCCTCATACATCTCCTTTAAACCTTGCCCCTCACACCTTAAACCTATGCCCCCTAGTAATCGACTCTTCCACCCTGAGAAAAAAGCTTCTGACTATCCACTCGCCCATGCCCCTCATAATCTTATAGACTTCTATCAGGTCACCCCTAAACCTTCGTCGTTCCAGTGAGAACAAACCAAGTTTCTCCAAACGCTCCTCATAGCTAATGCCCTCCATGCCAGGCAACATTCTGGCTAAATCTTTTCTGTACCCTCTCCATAGCCTCCACATCCTTCTGATAGTGCGGTGACCAGAATTGAACACTATATTCCAAGTGCAGCCTAACTAAGGTTCTATAAAGCTGCAACATGACTTGCCAATTTTTAAACTCAATGCTCTGGCCGATGAAGGCAAACATGCTGTATGCCTTCTTGACAAGTCCTGGGGGTTATCAAATATTGATTACTCTTAAATATTGAAATGATAAATATGCGAAATTGCCATTGATACAACTCACTGGTCCAAACAGGAGTGAGAATGCTCACCAATTATAGCTGGAAGACTATGAGCAGTTTTATTATCTCATAAAGATTATAAATAGCAGACAGTCTCCTTTACCTTGCATACCCTGTGCTCTATGTCAACAGCCATAGGGGAGGCGATGGCCTAGTGGTATTATCGCTAGACTATTAACCCAGAAACTCATATTCTGGGAACTCGGGTTCAAATCCCGCCACGGCAGATGGTGGAATTTGAATTCAATAAAAAAAATCTGGAATTAAAAATCTACCATGAAGTCATTGTCAGAAAAACCCATCTGGGTCACCAATGTCCTTTAGGGAAGGAAATCTGCTGTCCTTACCTGGTCTGGCCTACATGTGACTCTAGATCCACAGCAATGTGGCTGACTCTCAACTGCTCTCGGGCAACTAGGAATGGGCAATATGTGCTGGCCAGCCAGCGATGCCCATGTCCCATAAATTAATAAAAAAAGGAGCCAATAATTTGAAATTTTAGGACGTTTACTTTACTGGGCCTTTTTTTTAAGTAAGAAGTCTCACAACACCAGGTTAAAGTCCAACAGGTTTATTTGGTAGCAAATACCATAAGCTTTCGGAGCGCTGCCCCTTCGTCAGATGGAGTGAAAATCTGTTCTCCAACAGTGCACAGAGACACAACATCAAGTTACAGAATACTAATTAGAATGCAAATCTCTACAGCCAGCCAGGTCTTAAATGTACAGACAATGTGGGTGGAGGGAACATTAAACACAGGTTAAAGAGATGTGTATTGTCTCCAGACAGAACAGCTTGTAAGATTCTGCAAGATCAGGAGGCAAGCTGTGGGGGTTACTGATAATGTGACATAAATCCAACATCCCGGTTTTTTTAAAGCAATCAGGAGCAGAAGCAATCATAGAATCCCTACAGTACAGAAGGAGACCATTCAGCCCACCTGCACCGACAACAATCCAACCCAGGCCCTTAAAGAGGGCCCTATAGAAGGCCGTTGTTATCTCAGTGAGTTCTCGGGTAGCCAATGTGAAAATGCAGTTTGCAAATTTCCACAGCCGGATGGACTATGAATCAAGAAACAAGCAAAGCCACACTCTGTTAATCCTAGAGTCATAGAGGTTTACAGCATGGAAACAGGTCCTTCAGCCCAACTTGTCCATGCCGCCCAGTTTTTACCACTAAACCAATCCCAATTGCCCGTGTTTGGCCCATATCCCTCTATACCCATCTTACCCATGTAACTGTCTAAATGGTTTTTCAAAGACAAAATTGTACCCGCCTCTACTACTACCTCTGGCAGCTCGTTCCAGACACTCACCACCCTCTGTGTGAAAAAATTACCCCTCTGGACCCTTTTGTATCTCTCCCCTCTTACCTTAAACCTATGCCCTCTAGTTTTAGACTCCTCTATCTTTGGGAAAAGATGTTGACTATCTACCTGATCTATGCCCCTCATTATTTTATAGACCTTGATAAGATCACCCCCAAGCCTCCTATGCTCCAGTGAATAAAGTCCCAGTCTATCCAGTCTCTCCTTATAACTCAACCCATCAAGTTCAGGTAGCATCCTGGTAAATCTTTTCTGTACTTTTTCTAATTTAATAATATCCTTTCTATAATAGGGTGACCAGAACTGTACACAGTATTCCAAGTGTGGCCTTACCAATTTCTTGTACAACTTCAACAAGACATCCCAACTCCTGTATTCAATGTTCTGACCAATGAAACCAAGCATGCTGAATGCCTTCTTCACCACTCTGTCCACTTGTGACTCCACTTTCAAGGAGCTATGAACCTGTACCCCTCGATCTCTTTGTTCTAGATCAAAGGGTTTCAGTGACAAGCCAAAAACCAACACTAGTTCAATCCATAAAACATAAACATATCCAGAAGTGACAAGATGGGACAGCTAAAAAAGACTGGCATCATACTGTGCCATTCATCACTACTGAGTCTCTCAAAGCACCTTACAGTCAACTAAGTAAGCGTGGACACTTGTAATATAGGTGCCAACTCACATATAGAAAACTTCTGCAAGCAGCAATGTAATAATGACCAGAAAGTCCATTTTTGTGAGGTTAGAGTCATAGAATCATAGAGGTTTACAGCATGGAAACAGGCCCTTCGGCCCAACTTGTCCACGCCGCCTTTTTTTATAAAACCCCTAAGCTAATCCCAATTGCCCGCATTTGGCCCATATCCCTCTATACCCACTGTTTGAAGGATAAATATTGGCCAGACCACCAGTGATAACTCAACCTCCTCTTCCTGGGATCCAAGGAAGTGAATGATGCCTCCGTTTAACCTCTTGTGGCGTTTCAAAAATTGCAATGCGCATTTTGTCCACTTGGGGCTACCATATACACATGTACCAGCAGAGGGAGTCTGTTGGAAAGTGGTGATGAAGGTTTGACAGCCTGTGCAATTCCACTCCCAAATGTTTCTGGCTAAAAAGTGTAACAGTTTGTGCCCCAAGACCTTCACACACCTCATCTGAAGGGCAGGCCCCTCTGGCAGCACTCCCTCAGTATTGCACTGGAATGTCGGCCTTGATTTTTGTGCTCAGGACCTGCAGTGGGGCTTGAACCTGGAATCTAATGACACAGGGGCATAAGTGCCATCACTGAACCAGAGTTAGCTGGCATTAATATAAAATTCCTCTCTCTCAACTTCCACATGCTGCTTCAATTGTAAATAAATTATTTTCTAAAAATACACGTTCTCTTTTATTTGGCATGTTTGCTTTTATATCTGTCTCTGGGAAACTCAGAGATTGGTTTAGAAAAAAAGAATTTTGCTCTTGAGAAATGTTGGGAAATGAAATCTTTCCCAGTCCATCCATCCAGCATCAATATTAAACCTCCCTCCCCCCCATCCCAGAAAAAAACAAATCACTACGGATGCTGAAAATCTGAAACAAAAAAACAGAAAATGCTGGAAAATCTTAACAGGTCTGACAGCATCTGTGGAGAGAGAATAGAGCCAACATTTCACGTCTGTTTTTGTTGAGAAAAACCCCAGTCAGTTAGGTGCGGAATAAAGGCCCTTCAACATGCCTTCGTCTTCGGTGAGGCGATGGCCTAGCGGGATGATCCTTAGACTATTCATCCAGAAACTCGGCTAATGTTCTGGGGACCCGGTTTCGAATCCCGCCACAGCAGATGGTGGAATTTGAATTCAATTAAAAAATATCTGGAATTAAAAATCTACTGATGACCATGAAACCATTGTCGATTGTCGGAAAAACCCAACTGGTTCACGAATGTCCTTTAGGGAAGGAAATTGCCATCCTTACCCGGTCTGGCCTACAT
This sequence comes from Mustelus asterias, assembly GCF_964213995.1. Lineage (NCBI taxonomy): Eukaryota > Metazoa > Chordata > Chondrichthyes > Carcharhiniformes > Triakidae > Mustelus > Mustelus asterias. The sequence goes on along the minus strand of NC_135815.1, from coordinate 94,527,372 downwards.
GTGACTCCAGAGCCACAGCAGTGTGGTTAACCCTCATCTGCCCTCGGCACAGCAACACAGTGGTTAGCACTGCTGCCTCACTGCGCCAGGGACCCGGGTTCGATTCCCAGCTTGGGTCACTGTTTGTGTGGAGTCTGCACGTTCTCCCCGTGTCTGTGTGGGTTTGATTCCCGGCTCGAGTCACTGTCTGTGCGGAATTTGTACGTTCTCCCCGTGTCTGCGTGGGTTTCCTCTGGGTGCTCTGGTTTCCTCCCACAGTCAGAAAGACGTGCTGCTTAGGGTGCATTGGCTGTACTAAATTCTACCTCAGTGTACCCAAACAGGCGCCGGAGTGTGGCGACTAGGGGATTTTCACAGTTAATTCATTGCAGTGTTCATGTAAGCCTACTTGTGACACTAACAAATAGACTTTAAACTTTAAATGGCTGAGGAAGCCACTCAGTTGCAGTGTTTCGAGAAGGCAGCTCACCACCACACCTTCTCAAGGGTAATTACGGATGGGCAATAAATGCTGCCCTAGTCAGCGATGTCTATGTCCCATGAATGAATATTTTTTAAAATTCCCAGCAGCCTCTAGTGTGTCTTCCTCTGGGTTCACCACTGTGGGTGTCTCAGTGAAATTCTCCCATTTACTGCCCCATTTCTGGGTCATTACGCTCGGGCCCAGAAAGCAGTCATGGAGTCATAGGGGTTTGCAGCATGGCTAGAGGCCCTTCGGCCCAACTTGTCCATGCCGTCCAGTTTTTACCACTAAGCTGGTCCCAACTGCCCACATTTGGCCCATATCCCTCCATACCCATCTCACCCATGTAACCGTCTAAATGCTTTTTAAAAGACAAAATAGTACCCGCCTCTACTACTACCTCTGGCAGCTCGTTCCAGACACTAACCACCCTCTGTGTCAAAAGGTTGCCCCTCTGGACCCTTTTGTATCTCTCCCCTCTCCCCTTAAACCTATGCCCTCTAGTTTTAGACTCCCCTACCTTTGGGAAAAGATGTTGACCATCGAGCTTATCCATGCAACTCACAAACAACAAATAACAAAAACATAAACAAGTCCTGGTCTCTGCTACTGTGATGGCAACATCAAAAATCACAGATCGTGAGCAGCATAGATTACGTTGGCAGCTATCCGTTTACAAGCTACTGCTGTCTCTGAAGTGCTGAAAAAAATTGTCAGAGACACAGGCCGCGATAAATGGATGGCGATTGCACACTGCTGAAGTTTTAGTGAAGAAAATGAGACAGACTGTGAACTGATACCATTGCTGCGCACTTTGCACTAGAAAGCATTCTTTCTGGTTGCATCACAGCTTGGTGTGGCTCCTGCTCTGACCAAGACCACAGGAAACTACAAAAGGTCGTGAATGAAGCCCAATTCATCACTCAAACCAGCCTCCCATCCATTGACTCTGTCTACACTTCCCGCTGCCTCGGCAAAGCAGCCAGCATGTCTACGTGGGTTTCCTCCGGGGCTCCGACTTCCTCCCACACTCCAAAAAGATGCGCTGGTTAGGGTGCATTGGCCATGCTCAATTCTCCCTCATTGTACCCGAACAGGCACCGGAGTGTGGCAACTGGGGGATTTTCATAGTAACTTCATTGCAGTGTTAATGCAAGCCCACTTGTGACACCAATAAATAAAACTTTTTTTAAAAAGCCAGTCACCATCCTGGCTTCAAACTGTATCGCCAATCTTTCACTGTCACTGAATCAAAATTCTGGAATTCACTTCCTAACAGCACAATGGGTGTACCTACACCACATGAACTGCGCCGGTTAAAGAAGGCAGCTCACCACCACCTTCTCAGGGCCGTTAGGGACGGGCAATAAGTGCTGAACCTGCCAGCCTGCCTCTGGTCCCGGCCTCCCATCCATTGACTCTGTCTACACTTCCCGCTGCCTCAGCAAAGCAGCCAGCATAATCAAGGGCCCAACGCACTCCGGGCATTCTCTCTTCCACCTTCTTCCGTCGGGAAATAGATGCAAAAGTCTGAGATCACGCACCAACCGACTCAAGAACAGCTTCTTCCCTGCTGCTGTCAGACTTTGAATGGACCTACCTCTCACTAAGTTGATCTTTCTCTACACCCTAGCTATGACTGTAACACTACATTCTACACCCTCTCCTTTCCTTCTCTATGAACGGTATGCTTTGTCTGTATAGCGCGCAAGAAACAATACTTTTCACTGTATCCCAAGACATGTGACAATAATAAATGAAATTAAATCAAATTGAAATCAAATCACCTTGGAGGGTGAAAGATTGATGAGTATTTAGCTCTTCACTGGGAGATTGCGGCATCAAAGATGGCCATTTTTCCACAGTGTAATCACAGAATTGTCATGGTACAGAAGGAGGCCATTCGGCCCATCATGGATGTACTGGCTCTCCAAACAAGCATCATGGCTCAGTGCAATAACCCTGCCTTTTCCCTGTAGCCCAGCACATTGTTTCTATTCATGTAATCCTCTTTTTGCCCTCCTGCATGCCTGGGCTAGCTCGATTGCCTTTTCAGTACGGACTGGGGTGGCACAGTGGTCAGCACTGCAGCCTCACAGCGCCAGGGACCCGGGTTCAATTCCCGGCTTGGGTCACTGTCTGTGCGGAGTCTGCACATTGTCACCGTATCTGCGTCGGTTTCCTCCGGTTGCTCCGGTTTCCTCTCACAGTCCAAAAAGATGTGCTGGCTAGGCTGCATTGGCCATGCTTAATTCTCCCTCGGTGTACCCGAACAGGCACCAGAGTGTGGCAACTAGGGGATTTTCACAGTAACTTCATTGCAATGTTAATGTAAGCCTGCTTGTGACACTAATACATAAACTTTAAATATAGGGTTCTGTTTTTGGCCAACAGACAGAAGAGGCTGCCATCCCTTCAGATTGAGTTCAATTCGACCAAGGACTCAGAGCTGTAAGTGCAATGTCTACTTTATTATACCACCCAGGCTTGTTAGCTGACAGGTTGTTCTTGTTAGCGATGCAACATTAGCAACTGCGCTAAAACCATGATAAATTCGGTCGAAAGGCGGGAAGCTATCACCTGCGCCAATGTAACCAGTCTCTCGTGCTTAAGAAATCCAGGGTCACTGCATGAGTGCCAATTCTTTGTCCCCATGGAGTTTGATCATTGCATTACTTGCTGCTCTGCCCCTGACCACTCACTCGGGCCGTTTACAGCACCTTCCCAGAAGGGAACAAACAGGAAAATTGGGAAATACGAATACTGGTCTGAACTGGTCTTGCATACTTTAAAATGGGGCGGCACGGTGGCACAGTGGTTAGCACTGCTGCCTCACAGCTCCAGGGACCCGGGTTCGATTCCCAGCTTGGGTCGCTGTCTGTGTGGAGTTGGCACATTCTCCCCGTGTCTGCGCGGGTTTCCTCCGGGTGCTCCGGTTTCCTCCCACAGTCCAAAGATGTGCGGGTAAGGTTGCTTGGACATGCTACATGTCCTGGGATGTGATAGGTTAGAGGGATTAGCAGGGTAACTAAGCGGGGATAGGGCCTGGGTGGGATTATGGTTGGTGCAGACTCGATGGGCCGAATGGCCTCCTTCTGCACTGTAGGGATTCTATGAAAACGTAACACCAGAAAAACAGAAAAATACTGGTCTGAACTGGTCTTGTCTACTTTAAAATGGAACACCAGTAAAATAGGCAAATAAGTGCCAAAATCTTGCACCATTAACACCGGCAGGACCTTATGGCCCTGCAGATGCTGCACCCCCTCCATGGGTTTCCCAATGGCGAGGGGTGTGTTGAACGGGAAACCCTGTTGAGAACGACGGGACTGGAAGAGCGGTGTGTCGCCTCCCGCTACCGCGAGACATGCCGCGAAGGGGGAGGAGAATCCCGCCCACAAATACTAGCCTGAACTGCCCCCCCCTCCCCCCACCCCCCCCCCCACCCCCCCTCTGGGTTGCACCTTCAACCTGGGGGCCTCGGGCCATTTCACAAGAGCGTACACCACACGAGGGCATATCAGGACAGGGCGGGGGGTTTTTACAGAGCCTGTCGGAGGAGATGAGGGGAGGCGGAGAGGTTTAGGGAGGGAGTTCCGGAGCCTGGGGCCGAGGCAGGTGGCGCGATTAAAAGGAAGGACGCCGGAAGCGGTTGGAATGAGAGAATTGCAATGCCACTTGTGCAAAACAAGCACGAAAGTGTAATTAGAACGAGAGATAAAACTATCGTGTGCCAACTAACTGAGTTAAAAACACAAGACTATTGGAGAAAAGCAACAGGCAAATCCTCCAAAAAATTGGAAGCCAGCTTTTGTCAGGAGTGAAGGGAATGAAGGATATTGAGTAGCAGAGTTTAATTACAACAAGATAACAGACATATTGTTCTGATTAATCATTTTCAGTTAATAAAGAAACATTTACAATAATTGAAACACAACAGCAATTTATGATTACGTCCAAATGCAGGAAGGAGATTAATTAAAGCAACAATACCTCACAGGCCTTTTGGAGGTCAGCTCTGAACTCTACAGTGACAAAAAACTGTTCTAATTTAACTAAAAATACCCAGCCTGGGCATTTTCCATTAAAAATTATTGCAATTGTTTGCTGGGATCACTGGTCATTGGCCAGTATACAAAGCAGACTAATTTTCGAATGACCAGACAGACAAATAAATAATTGGAGAGTGATGATGAGGCTTTAAAGAGGCAGTGTGCGTGTCATGCTGGGGAGGATAAAGGGTTAGTAATTATCCTCGCCGCTCACAACAGAGCAAGCTGTTACCATTAGCAACCGCAGGATCCGCCAAGGTGATGCATTGCAAGTCAAACCACCTCACTGCCACCAAGGCCGATTTTGAAGTCTGCTATCCGACGGCACGGTGGCACAGTGGTTAGCACTGCTGCCTCACAGCACCAGGGACCCGGGTTCGATTCCCGGCCTTGGGTCACTGTCTGTGTGGAGTCTGCACGTTCTCCCCGTGTCTGCGTGGGTTTCCTCCGGGTGCTCCGGTTTCCTCACAAAGATGTGCAGGTTAGGTTGATTGGCCATGCTAAATTGCCCCACAGTGTCAAGGGGATTAGCAGGGTGAATCATAGAAACCCTACAGTGCAGAAGGAGGCCATTCGACCCATTGAGTCTGCACCGACCACAATCCCACCCAGACCCTACCCCCATATCCCTACATATTTACCCGCTAATCCCTCAAACCTACACATCTCAGGACTCTAAGGGGCAACTTTTAGCATGACCAATCAACCTAACCCGCACATCTTTGGACTGTGGGAGGAAACCGGAGCACCCGGAGGAAACCCACGCTGACACGGGGAGAATGTGCAGACTCCACACAAACAGTGACCCAAGCCAGGAATCGAACCCAGGTCCCTGGAGCTATGAAGCAGCAATGCTAACCACTGTGCCACCGTGCCGCCCTTACATGAGGTTAAGGCGATAGGGCCTGGGTGGGATTGTCTGTGCAGACTCAATGGGCCGAATGGTCTCCTTCCGCACTGTAGGGATTCTATAAGGGACGCTTCTTTGCAAAGTTCAAACACTCCAATGGTAAACCATTCAAGAGGTGACAGGGCATTTACAGAGCAAGATACCATCAGCCATTTGCTGTAAGCCATCCATTCCGAGCAATGATCCCTTCCTACCTATGGCTGAAATCAATAACTCTTTCACCCAGGGATTCTTGGATTGTCCCCGCGTTTCCGTAGCTCACTGGGAGACACCATCATAGAATCACACACTGGAATTTTACGACCTCGCTCGGGCGAGGCTCGTTAAATCCCGCCCGAGTCCACCGGAGAATCCTGTTCTGCGAGCCTCACCCGCCCCGCTATAATTCCGACCATAGAATCCTTACAGTGCAGAAGGAGGCCTCTCGGCCCATCGAGTGTACACCGACCTCAATCCCACCCAGCCCCTCTCCCCGTAGCCCCATGTATTTATCCTAGCTCGACCCTCTGATACGAAGAGGCAATTTAGCATGGCCAATCAACCTAACCCGCGCATCTTTGGAATGTGGGAGGAAACCGGAGCACCCGGAGGAAACCCACGCAGACATGGGGAGAATGTGCAAACTCCACGCAGACAGTGACCCAAGCCGGGAATCGAACCCGGGGCCCTGGCGCTGTGAGGCAGCAGTGCTAAACACTGTGCTACCATGCCACACACATCCATGGTTTTAGTGCAACCAATTAGACTTGAACTGGTTCATTCAGACAAACAGCTGCGTTTTCTGAATCTCTCCGTCACTCAGGGTTGACTGCTGTTTCAGAGAGAATATTGATTGATTCGGTGCACTTTACCCCTGTTACACCTGCTCTGCTTCCCTATCAGGAAAAGAAAATAATACCTGTCGCTTTTTTGCAAAGAAAATGAAAAGATACTCTGATTGTACAAGCATACACAGCTGGTAGGAAAACAATAGTGCTTTCAAACTGTTCACCGTTTATTCTCCAAAGTTGCATTTCAACCACAGCTCTTGTGTTTGAAGTTGGCTTCGCTTCACTTCACAGAATCAGGGAATTATTACAGCACAGAAGGAGGCCATTCAGCCCACCATGTCTGCGCCAGAGTAGTCTTACATTAACTACAATGAAGTTACCGTGAAAATCCCGGAGTCGCCACAATCCGGCGCCTCTTCGGGCACACTGAGGGAGAATTTAGCACCTTTCAGCCTGTGGGAGGAAACCGGAGCACCCGGAGGAAACCCACGCAGACACGGGGAGAACATGCAAACTCCACACAGACAGTGACCCAAGCCGGGAATCGAACCCGGGTCCCTGGCGCTGAGAGGCAGCAGTGCTAACCACTGTGCCACCGTGCCGGCCCCCTGAATGAATAAATCACGTGACGCCTTTCCTCTACCTTCTCCCCGTAACTTTGCACATTTTTCCTTTTCAGATAACACACCAATGCTCTCTCGAATGCCTCGATTAGACCGACCTCACACCGTACTCTCAGGCAGTGTGTTCCAGATCCGAACCACTTGCTGTGTGAAAAGATTTATCTGCGTGCATCCCCCCACCTCCCCCCAACCCCATTGCTTACCTTAAATCTGTGCCCTTTTATTCTCAATCCTTCCACCAAAGGGAATTGGTGTCTATTACAGGGGGCACAGGTTCAAGGTGAGAGGGGGAAAGTTTAAGGGAGATGTGCGGGTGGAAGTTTTTCATGCAGAGAGTGGTGGGTACCTGGGACGCGCTGCCAGAGGAGATGGTGGAAGCAGGCACAGCAGCAACATTTAAGAGGCATCTAGATGGGTTCATGAATAGGGAGGGAATAGAGGGATACGGACTGAGTAAGGGCAGAAGGTTTTTTTTTAGTTTAATTAGGGCATCATGATCGGCACGGGCTTGGAGGGTCGAAGGACCTGTTCCTGTGCTGTAGTTCTTTCTTCTTTAAATGCAGTTTCTCACTGTTCACTTTGTCCAGGACATTCATCATTTTGAACGTCTCGACCAAACCAGCCTTCCCTTCTCTCAGGGAAATGGACCCAACATCTCCAATCTATCTTTGTCTTCGCATGGTGCAGACAGGGACTCAGTAAAAACAGGACAGTGGAACAAACTGTGTGTTAGCCATGGTTCAGCCGGTAGTGCTCTCTCCTTTGAGACAAAGGTTTGTGGGTTCAAGTCCCACTACAGGCCTTGAAACACAAAAGTTAAGGCTAACACTCCAGTGGGGTACTGAGGGAAGGCTGCACTGTGACAGGGACAAGTCTTTTTAATGAGACGATCACAGAATCCCTACACTGCAGAAGGAGGCCATTTGGCCCATTGAGCCTGCACCGACAACAATCCCACCCAGGCCCTATCCCCGTAACCCCACATATTTACCCTGCTAATCCCCCTGACACTATATCATGGCCAATCAACCTAACCCGCACATCTATGGGATGTGGGAGGAAACCAGAACACCCGGAGGAAACCCAAGCAGACACAGGGAGAACGTGCAAACTCCACACAGACGGTGACCCAAGCCAGGAATCAAACCCGGGTCCCTGGCGCCGTGAGGCAGCAGCGCTAACCACTGTGCCACCGCGCCGCTCCTAAATCTTGGCTCAGTGCCAACTGTGACAAATCCATCTTTGGAGTGTGGGAGGAAACCGGAGCACCCGGAGGAAACCCATGCAGATACGGGGAGAACGTGCAGACTCCGCACAGGCAGTGACCCGCGGCATGAACCAAAGCCACGGAGCGGGAGTAGGCCATTCGGCCCCTCATGCCTGCTCATTGAATAAGATCGTGGTTGGTCAGATAGTCACTTCAAATCTGTGTCCTGCCTACCCCCAATAACCTACCGTGGCCCCATCCCCCCTCCCCACCCATCTTGCTCACCAAGAATCTATCTACCTCTACCTTACAATTATCCAAAGATTCTGCTATCATCCCATCTTCAGGAAGAGAGCTGGTGGCTTACGAGATTCCGGGAAAGGCAAGGCAGGCACCGCAGGCCGAGGGCCGGATTGGGAACCAGAACGACCCGGGATTTTCTTCTAAGGCCCGACAGAAAGTTGGACATGGATTCTTTAAGAAAACCATCGCAGTTTTCCTGAAGGTTTGTCTCACGCACAGAGAATGACTCACAAAACTCAGGCTCCATTATTAGAAACAAGTTAGGCAGGAAGGGAAAAGGGCGCGTTTAATTTGCGGGAAAGCTTTTCGTTGACAGAAAAATAATTCAACTGCCGGTGGGTCAGATCTGGAAGTGAATATTGTGATTCACACGGCCAACAGTCATGTCTGACAACCTTCTGATGCAGAATTTTGTTGGAGTTCTTACTTCCCGGGCTATGAGTCCAGTACATGGATGAGAGGGGCACAGCCAAGAAGGGCCAAAAGGCCTGTTTCTGTGCTGTAACGTTCAATGGTTTGATTTCTGCTCGAGTTCGGTAATCTTCATCGATAATATATTGTGATTTTTATCGGACAAATACTTCCTCAAGCTTCTTTAGGGTGAATTGAACTGATCGGCCTTTTCTGAAGAAAATTGTTCACTCAGCTTTGCTTAGCTTGTTACTTAACCCAACACAAAGCTCCTCGCCGTCCTCATTCAAAGCTTTCATCCCTCACTGTCAAAAGGACACAGCCTGTTTACGGCACTCAGTAACATCTTTTATAAAATTCTCATCCGTGTGTGTGTACATGTACATATGTATGTGCAAGTGTGTGCGTGTGTGTGTATGTGTGTGTGTGTATCTGCATGTTTGTGTGTGTGCATGTGTTTGCGCGTGTCTGTATGTGCATGTATGTGTGTCTGTTTCTTGCGTGCATATGTGTGTGTGAGTGCATGTGCATGCGGGTGTGTGCATGTGTGTATGTATGTCCATGTATGTGTGCATGTGCGTGTGTGTGTGTGTATATATGTGTGTGTGTCTGTCTGTGTGTGCGTATCTATATGCGTGCGCATGTATGTACATGTGTCTGTATGTGTGTGTTTATGTGTGCGCATGTGTCTGTGTGCGCATGTGTGTGTCTCCATGTGCGTGTGTGTGCGTGTGTGCATGTGTGTGTCTGTATGTGCGTGTGTGCATCTGACTGTACGAAGGCTGAAAGCTTTGTGTTTTTATTATATTTCCTAGTTTTAATGGTTAATAAAATTGCTTTCTTTAATTCAAGAAAACTTTGATCTTTGATTTGTTTGATCGACTCCTTATTACTCACAGCTTAATTAGCAAAAGACATTCTGATGGAAAAGGCACATCCTCATAAGAAAATAACTTAAACCTTTTGTTGTGATCAACAGGGGAGACTGAATTGAGAGGAGCCAGTTCTCACCCGGTTGCAACAGTGTCAACACACAGCTATATATGTAAATTAAAAGCAAAATACGGCGAACGCTGGAATCTGAAACAAAAACAGAAAATGCTGGAAAATCCCAGCTTCTGTGGAGGGAGAATAGAGTTCATAAAGCTTATTTATTTACTAGTCACAGGCAAGGCTTACATTAACACTGCAATAAAGTTACTACGAAAATCCCCGAGTCGCCACACTCCGGTGTCTGTTTGGATCAATGAACCTAACCAGCACGTCTTTCGGACTGCGGGAGGAAACCGGAGCACCCAGAGGAAACCCACGCAGACACGGGGAGAATGTGCAAACTCCACACAGACAGTGACCCAAAGCCGGGAATCAAACCCGGGGTCTGTGGCGCTGTGAGGCAGCAGTGCTAACCACTGTGCCGCCGTGCCACACACACATGGTGCTGTTTCGAGAACGGTAGCTCTGTTCGCTCTCCACAGATGCTGTCAGACCTGCTGAGATTTTCCCAGCAGATATGAAGTCTGCTGTCCCGCTTTCGAAACTATTTTGATGTACAGCATCTGAAATTACAGTTAGCAGGAAGTTAAGACACCGATACAGACGAGAGTTTGAATTATTCTGCGCACTGACTCCTTTCATCAAAACAAGAAATGACTGTGATGTTATTTTTCACTCCTGGTGGAAAAGGAAAGAGAAGGAGCAACAATTTTGGGGCTGTGATTCATCTATTTTTATTAAACGATCCATCAAATGTAAGGAGACCATTTCACACAAAATGCGTTCCCCAGTTTTAAATGAAAACAAGGTGAAAATGGGCATTGTCTAGGGTAAAATGTAACAACTTTTGTTCAGCCCCATTGAGGGCAAAGTATTCTGAGTAAGTTTATTACACACTTCCACAGGTAGCCACAAAGTTACAGTATTCCAAAAAGTATTTCATTTATTATTGTCACATGTATTAGTATACAGTGAAAAGTATTGTTTCTTGCGCGCTATACAGACAAAGCATACCGTTCATAGAGAAGGAAAGGAGAGAGTGCAGAATGTAGTGTTACAGTCATAGCTAGGGTGTCGAGAAAGATCAACTTAATGCGAGGTAGGTCCATTCAAAAGTCTGATGGCAGCAGGGAAGAAGCTGTTCTTGAGTCGGTTAGTACGTGACCTCAGACTTTTGTATCTTTTTCCCGCGGAGGTGGAAGAGAGAATGACAAAGGGAAGTTCATAAAATTATCAAATCCCAGAAGGAGGCCATTCGGCCCATCGAGTCTGCACTGACAACAATCCCACCCAGACCCTATCCCTGTAACCCCATGTCTTTACCCTAGCTAGTCCCCCTGACACTAAGGGGCAATTTAGCACGGCCAATCCACCTAACTAGCACGACTTTCGGACTGTGGGAGGAAACCAGAGCACCCGGAACAGACTGACCCGAGCCGGGAATCGGACCCCGGTCCCTGGCGATGCGAGGCAGCAGTGCTAACCACTGTGTGGTGAACCATCGTTGGTTCCCACCAGGTAGTACTGAGCCAGGGTCTGGCCAGTACTATGAGTCTGTATATATGTTGCTGTTGGGGTTAGGGTTGGGTTGTTCTACATGTTACTGTTGGGGTTAGGGTTGGGCTGTTCTACCTGTATTATAGTTATTATGGTACATCCCAGTCGGGCTCCGCCTCCTGGGAGAGGTATAAAGGTCACTGCTCTGTCTGGGACCCTTCAGTCTGGGATCGTGTACTATATATGGTAGCTCTATTGTAGTAGTCAATAAAAGCCTTTATTTCCTCAAGCACCTCTAGCCTCGTGAGTTATATCGCGCGTCACACTGTGCCGCCGTGCCGCCAGTTGGGGAGAGGTAATCTTCCACTTTTCTCTGCCGCGTCTCACTGACGCCTCCCTCCCCTCCTGCAGTCTAGCGCTTCTGCTGATCGTCTGCGGAAGCCTGCATGATTAATGGCACCGTGTCCCCCACGCCGGCATGGGCGGCGGAGCGGACATGTGCTCCGCACCCCACCAATCGGAGAGCTGCCTTGGGCGGTTGGGCAGAAGTGGGAGCGCCGGCTTGAGGGAAATGTGGGGCACAAGTGCGCAGGGAGGTGCAGGGAGGGCTTCGAGAAAAAAAGATGCCCAAACTTGCCTCAGTCACTCAGGGAGGAGCGGGGAGCGTGAGGCTCGAGTCTTCCTTCAGGGAAATAATTGTCCCTCTGGACTCTTTTGTCTCTCTCCCCTCTCACCTACGCCCTCTAGTTTTAGACTCCCCTACCTTTGGGAAAAGATATTGACTGTCTAGCTGATCTATGCCCCTCATTATTTTATAGACCTAAACAAGAGCAGAGAGCAAAATTATTTATTATTATTTACCAATTACTTATTCAGTTGTAAACAAAAGGAACATTTTACTCCATCTGGTGATGCCCTCCAGCCCCACAACCCACCTGAACTCATCCACCACTGACCTTTCGAGCAGCCTCAATTTTAATCGCTCCACCATCGGTGGCTCTGTCTTCAGTTGCTTCAGCCCAAATTTCTGGCATTCCCTTCTTATACCTCTCTGCCTCTCCTACCTTGCTTTCCTCCTTTAAGACACTCTTTAAAGCCTACCTTCTTGGAACAATAAGTCTTTGGTCAACTGTCCAAATATCTCTTTTTTAAATTCATCCGTGGGACATGGGCATCGCTGGCTGACCAGCATTTATTGCCCATCCCTAGTTGCCCGAGGGCAGTTGAGAGTCAACCACATTGCCGAGGCTCTGGAGTCACATGTAGGCCAGACCGGGTAAGGACAGCAGATTTCCTTCCCTAAAGGACATTAGTGAACCTGATGGGTTTTTCCGACAATGGTTTCATGGCCGTCAGTAGATTCTTAATTCCAGATTTTTAAAATTGAATTTAAATTCCACCATCTGCCGTGATGGGATTCGAACCCGGGTCCCCAGAACATCAGCTGAGTTTCTGGATTAATAGTCTGGTGATAATACCACCAGGCCAGCGCCTCTCTTTACGCGGCTCAGTGTCATACTTTGTTTGGTAACGCTCTGGTGAAGCACCTTTGGGACGTTTTATTACACGAAAGGTGCTATTTAAAATATAAGTTGTTGTTGTCATTTCCCCTGGGCCTTTTCACTCCGTGATGTGGAGATGCCGGCGTTGGACTGGGGTAAACACAGTAAGAAGTCTAACAACACCAGGTTAAAGTCCAGCAGGTTTATTTGGTAGCAAAAGCCTTTCACTTCTTCAGGAGTTAGAACCAGAGAAAGGCTGCGGGTGCAGAAAGAGGCCATTCAGCCCATCGTGGCTGAGCTGGCCAAAAAAGAAGGGAATAAAGAAACTAGCCGTTCATTTTGATCCCACTTTCCAGCACCTGGTCCCTAACCTTGCAGGTTCCAGGTACCTTTTAAATGAGTTTAGCGTTTTAGCCTCAATCAATAATTCAGGCAGTGAATTCCAGACTCCCACACCCTCTGGGCGAAAGCATTTTACCTCATGTCCCCTCTAATCCTTACACCAATCACCTAAAATCCATGTCCCCTGATATCTGTCCCCCCAGACAAGGGAAACAGGTCTCTCCTGCCTACCTCGTATAGGCTCCTCGTCATTTTGTACACCTCAATTTGGTCACCCCTTAGCCTCCACTGTCAAGAACAAAGAACAAAGAAAGTTACAGCACAGGAAAAGGCCCTTCAGCCCTTCAAGCCCACATCGACCATGCTGCCCATGTCAACTAAAACCCCCTCCCCTTCCAGGGACCATGTCCCTCTATTCTCATCCTATTCACGTATTTGTCCAGACGACGCCCCTTAAAAGTCACTATCGTATCTGCTTCTGCTACCTCCCCTGGCAGCGAGTTCCAGGCACCCACCACCCTCTGTGTAAAAAACGTGCCTCTTACAACTCCTTTAAACCTTGCCCCTTGCACCTTAAACCAATGCCCCCTAGTAATTGACTCTTCCACCCTGGGAACAAGCTTCTGACGAACCAATATTCTGAAGAAAACAACCCTAGCCTACCCAATCTCTCCTGGCAGCTGCAATTTTCAAGGCCTGGCAACATTCTTGTACATCTCCCCTGAACTCTCTCCAGAGTTAACATGACTGTGCAGCCAGGGCGAGGTTGGAGTAAGGTAGGGATGTCTAACATGAGGCTCAGGTTTGAGGCAGTCTTGACTAAAGCGTAAAAACGGTGCACAGGACTCCATCGACAGCACGCAAGATCAACCCAGGAGTTATTAGATTGTGCAGTTCATGTCTCTCATTAATGCTTTCCTAAGACAGATTTCCCAAGACTCCAATGAACCTCCCGCTGTGTCGAAAGATCTGTCCCCCTTTGACTCGGTGCCGCTTGCAGGCTTCATTCATTCAGATTTCAAAGGAAGACATTTCTAATTCTGTAAGACTCGACGATGGAATTCCTCCAAGATCTGTGCTTGAAAGGGCATGCGACTTCCCATCCATCCTTTACAACTTTGCTGCGACTGAACTATTATCCAAATGTGTAAAATATTTCACTTTAGATCAAGGCCATTGCGGTCTCTCATGAAAGAAAAGGGATAAGATGTTCCCTGTGAACCAATTGGACAGCGCCATAGCTAATTAAGTAAAGATTTACTGTTCACAAAGCTTCTGGTCTTCAGCATCAAGTCCTGTTTTGGTAACATTCCAGTTGCTGCTACACACAAACTCTTGGGAATTGTACTTTCCCCCCCAAATAAAGAATTGCAGTCATTGCAGTTTGACTCGTACATTGAAAAGGATATCCACTTTGAGTCATAGAATCCTACAGTGCAGAAGGAGGCCATTTAGTTCATCGAGTCTGCACCGGCAACATTCCCACCCAGGCCCTATCCCTGTAACACCATATATTTACCCTGCCAATCCCCCTGACACTAAGGGGCAATCTATCATAGCTAATCCACCCAACCTGCACATCTTTGCGGTGTGGGAGGAAACCGGAGCACCCAGAGGAAACCCACGCAGGCATGGGGAGAACGTGCAAACTCCACACAGACAGTGACGCAAGCTGGCAATCGAACCTGGGTCCCTGGCGCTGCGAGGCAGCAGGGCTAACCACTGTGCCACTGTAAAAGGTTTAACCTCAGAAAGCGTTCGAGACAGAATTCTAACTCCCAACACTGACGGTATCAAGGTATAAAGTTACCCTCCTCATGACATTTTGATTTGATTTGATTTGCCTTATTATTGTCACATGTATTGCCTCCTTCTGCACTGTAGGGATTCACACTGACATTCCAAAAAGCCGATCCCACCACACTATCTCCGCAATACTGCACATTTATCCTGATAATCCACCTAACCTGCACATCTTTGGACACTAAAAGACAATTTAGCATGGCCAATTCACCTACCCAACACATCTTGAGACACTAAGGGGCAATTTAACATGGCGCATCTACCAAACCTGCACATCTTGGAACACTCAGGGTCAATTTAGCGTGGCCAATCCACCTAACCTACATATCTTTGGACACTAAGGTGCAATTTAGCATGGCCAATCGACCTAACCCACACATCTTTGGACTGTGGATGAAAACCGGAGCACCCGGAGGAAACCCACAGAGACACGGGGGAGAAAGTGCTGACTCCACACGGACAGTCACCCAAAGCCAGAATCAAACCCCGATCCTTGGCGCTGTGAGTCAGCTGTGCTAACCGCCTTGTCACCTTTACATTTGCCAACAGTTCCCACTCGTTTTGGGTTGCCAACAGGGCATTAAGAGGGTACTTGCAACGCCGTACAATGTGAAAATAGGTACAACAGTGCATCAGTCTAAAGCACATAGGTTGGACTATCAGTTCCTTGGTCATTGGAGTTTCTTAATACATAACTGACCTCTTGAAATATGTCGTGGGATCTTAAATTTAATCTGCAAGGAGCAGCTGGAAACCAATGTGTGGCCAAATTCCCCTCCAATTTGACTTTCAAGCTTGCCGACAACACCATCGTAGTGGGTCGGATCTCAAACAATGACGAGACAGAGTACAGGAATTAGATAGAGAATCTGGTGAATTGGTGCGGCAACAATAATCTCTCCCTCAATATCAACAAAATGAAGGAAATTGTCATCGACTTCAGGAAGCGTAAAGGAGAACATGCCCCTGTCTACATCAACGGGGATGAAGTAGAAAGGTGCCCAGATCACCAACGACCTGTCCTGGTCCCCCCATGCTGACACTATAGTTAAGAAAGCCCACCAATGCTGCTACTTTCTCAGAAGACTAAGGAAATTTGGCATGTCAGCCATGACTCTCACCGACTTTTACAGATGCACCGTAGAAAGCATTCTTTCTGGTTGTATCACAGCTTGGTATGGCTTCTGCTCTGCCCAAGACCGCAAGGAGCTACAAAAGTTCGTAAATGTAGCCCAGTCACTCAAACCAGCCTCCCATCCATTGACTCTGTCTACACTTCCCGCTGCCTTGGAAAAGCAGCCAGCACAATCAAGGACCCCACGCACCCCGGACATTCTCTCTTCCACTATCTTCTGTCAGGAAGAAGATACAAAAGTCTGAGGTCACGTACCAACCGACTCAAGAACAGCTTCTTCCCTGCTGCTATCAGACTTTTGAATGGACTTACCTTGCATTAAGTTGATCTTTCTCCACACCCTAGCTATGACTGTAACACTACATTCTGCACTCTGTCATTTCCTTCTCTATGAACGGTATGCTTTGTCTGTGTAGCGCACAAGAAACAATAGTTTTCACTGCGTGTTAATACACGTGACAATAATAAATCAAATCAAATCAAACCAATCGGCACTGTAGCACAGTGGTTAGCACTGCTGTTTCACAGCTCCAGGGACCTGGGTTCGATTCCCGCTTGGGTCACTGTCTGTGTGGAGTTTGCTCTGCCCAAGACCGCAAGGATCTACAAAAGGTTGTGAATGTAGCCCAATCCATCACGCCAACCAGCCTCCCATCCATTGACTCTGTCGACACTTCCCGCTGCCTCGGCAAAGTAGCCAGCATAATTAAGGACCCCACGCACCACGGACATTCTCTCTTCCACCTTCTTCCTTTGCATATTCTCCTCGTGTCTGCGTGGCTTTCCTCCAGGTGCTCCACTTTCCTCCCACAGTCCAAAGATGTGCGGGTTAGGTTGATTGGTCGTGCTAAAATTGCCCCTTAGTGTCCTGAGATGCATAGGTTAGAGGGATTAGCGGGTAAATATGTCGGGATATGGGGTAGGGCCTGGGTGGGATTGTGGTCGGTGCAGACTCGATGGGCCAAATGGCCTCTTTCTGTAGGGTTTCTATGAATCCAGAATATTGAGGAACTAGCCAAGGGGATTAAAAATGATGTGAAACCAGATACAAGACGGAGAAAGGCAGCAGAAAAAAATATACTGCTCTTCCTTTGTTCCTATTTTATTTCGCTGAGTGGAGATTTCTGGCTAATAATGATAGTAATTACTACATGTTTGGAGGCTAATTTAGAACGTATTGAAACCACCCCTAACGGGTTCACAAATGCTTTCAGACACCAAGCACTTAATAAAAATAGAAGCAAGTGGACATTCTCAAATTTGCATTTCAATTTGTCACATTTGACAGCAAGCACCTGTTTGACTTGCAGCTTCTCAGTAATGGGCTATTAGCACTTACAAAGGACTATTTGTGCATCATTTGCTTCCAAAAGGAGTTCCAATACGGGAAACGTCTTTTTCATTTGACGTCTTCTGTAAAATGTTTTATGTTCAACAGGTTGTCAAATTTTGAAATAAATGCCCTGTAAGTTATTTTGACAGGAGGATGAAAGCAGATGCTTTCTAGTTGTTAGACCAATAAGTCAAACCTCCACTCGCAATTCTGGTCGATTGGCAATTACCATAAGATGGATTTGCCCGAAGATGCTAAAACCTGAAGGTTTGGAACAGAATAGGACAGAATAGGATCCCTACAGTGCAGCATGAGGCCACTTGGCCCATCGAGGCTGCACTGATAACAATCCCACCCAGGCCCTATCCCCATAACCCCACATAATTACCCTGTTCATCCCCTGACACTAAGGGGCAATTTACTATGGCCAATCCACCTAACCCACATAGAATCATAGAATCCCTACAGTGCAGAAGTAGGGCATTCGGTCCATTGAGTCTGTACCGACCACAATCCCACCCAGGCCCTATCCCCGTAACCCCAGATATTCACCCTGCTAATCCCCCTGACACTGACAATTTAATATGGCCAATTCATCTTACTCGCACATAGAATCATAGAATCCTGACAGTGCAGAAGGAGGCCATTCAGCCCATCGAGGCTGCACTGACAACAATCCCACCCAGGCCCTATCCCCATAACCCCACGTATTTACCCTGCTAATTGCCCTGACACGAAGGGGCAATTTAGCATGGCCAATCCACTTTAGCCCCACATCTTTCGAACTGTGGGAGGAAACTGGAGCACCCGGAGGAAACCCATGCAGACACGGGGAGAACGTGCAGACTCCGCACAGACAGTAGCCCGAGGCTAGAATTGAACCGTGCTGAAGAGAGAATTTAAAGCACCGATACTGCCTGGCTTGTTGGGTGAATTGTGTGCAAGATGTCGTGAAGACAAATTAATATTTCCCAGAAGTTAAGTATCTCTGGTTCCAGTCAGCCAAAATTGCACTAAATATAGCATCGCGTTTCTGGTAACGAAAAGCCTTTTGTTCACATTTCCCCATCTTATAAACTATCCTTTTTCTTTTAATGTGGGAATTAATGGCTCCCCGCTGAATTAAGTGATCCAATAGTAGTCAGACTGTGAGACAATTGATATTGTTCTTTCCATTCCCCTCCTTTAGTGGAAGTTGCTGTTATGAGGCTGAAGGTGAATCTTTTGAACTGTCTGACTCATTGACTGTAAACACAATCAAAAGCCAAGAACAATTGACAGTCTCCCTTGCTTATTCCTTCCTTGTGCCGTACTTTCAGATATCTGGTGATATTTCCACAGAGTCTTGGCGAAAAACATTATTTCAGTGTTTCCATATCCTGTGTTGTAAATACTTCTGGTAACTAATGGGGCTGACCAGTGCCAGCTCTGGGGCAGCAAGGAGCGTGCTGCCCACTGCCTTGACATCCATGTGCTGAACAGCACTTTATAGAAGGACTGCCTAGATCGATAGCACAGTGGTTAGCACTGCCGCCTCACAGCGCCAGGGACCCGGGTTCGATTCCCGGCTTGGGTCACTGTCTGTGTGGAGTCTGCACATTCTCCCCGTGTCTGCGTGGGTTTCCTCCAGGTGCTCCGGTTTCATAGAATCCTACAGAAGGAGGCCATTCAGCCCATCGAATCTCCGCCGACCACAATCCCACTCAGGCCCTATCCCCCATAACCCCATGCATTTACCCTAACTAGTCCCCCTGACACTAAGGGGCAATTTAACGTGGCCAATCCACCTAACCTGCACATCTTTGGACTGTGGGAGGAAACCGGAGCACCCGGAGGAAACCCACGCAGACAAGGGGGAGAATGTGCAAACTCCACACAGACAGTGACACGAGCTGGGAATCGAACCTGAGTCCCTGGCACTGGGAGGCAGCAGTGCTAACCATTGTGCCACCATGCCGGCCAAATAAATCAATGAGATGGAATGAGATGGTTCCTCCCACACTCCAAAGATGTGCGGGTTAGGTTGATTGGCCATGCTAAATTGCCCCGTAGTATCAGGGGGATTACCAGGGTAAATAAGTGGGGATACAGTGGTCAGCACTGCTGCCTCACAGTGCCAGGGACCGGGGTTCGATTCCCGGCTTGGGTCACTGTGTGGAGTTTGCGTGTTCTCCCCGTGTCTGCGTGGGTTTCCTCCGAGTGCCCCGGTTTCCTCCCACACTACAAACATGTGCAGGTTAGGTAGATTGCTAAATTGCCCCTTAGTGTCAGGGGGACTAGCTAGGGTAAATGCATGGGGTTATGGGGATAGGGTTTGGGTAGTATTGTGGTCGGTGCAGACTCGATGGGCCAAATGGCCTCCTTCAGGATTCTATGATGAGTTAAAATGAAGCAAACACTGTGTATTGCATTGCGTGCAGCCAGATATCAGGGTGTTAAAGTTCAACAACATGAAACTCTGATAAAAGATCTTTCATGTTCTTGTCAAGGGATCTACAGAGGAAAAGATCAGTCTGCTTAGACTACAGAGGCAACACATTGTGACCCTGTACAATGTTAACAGCAGGCAAATGGCACTCTATGGAATTCACAGTTCAATCTAAAGCTTAGCAAATCCAGTTATTGCAGAAAGAGGGAGAGAAATAAAAATATCCTTCAGCATAAAGCTTCCGTGACCACCTCTCTAATGGTCTATTTATGTTGCGAACCTGTTTCTTCAAGTACTTCTTTAACACTGCTTCCAAGGCTTCTGGTGCTGTTCGAACTATGGAACAGTTCCCACATTGCTGGAGTCTCTCAACGGAAAGTTCAGCTGCTTTGTAGGCACAATTTGCACCGCAAAGCCATTTTGTGGTCCTCACAATTCTTCTGGTCGGTGCAGGTTTCCCATTGATTGGGAAAGGAATAGGTCGGCTGGGAAATGGGAAACGGCATTCGACAGATAAACCCATGCCGATGGCTGTCAAAAAACACAGCCGGAATTCTCCAGTCGTTCACTGCCCCGCCCGCCACCAGCCAGAATGGAGAATTGGGCGCAGAGCCAAATCACCATTCGCTGCAGCGGGACTGGAGAACCCCAGACGGGGGCGAGCGTCAGGGATCCGGGTTCAATTCCGGCCTCAGGTCACTGTCTGTGTGGAGTCTGCACGTTCTCCCCGTGTCTGCGTGGGTTTCCTCCGGGTGCTCTGGTTTCCTCCCATAGTCCAAAGATGTGCGGGTTAGGTGGATTGGCCATGCTAAATTGCACCTTAGTGTCCAAAGGTATGTAGGTTAGGTGGATTGACCATGCTAAATTGCCCTTTGGTGTCCAAAGCTGTGCAGGTTAGATGGATTGGCCATGCTAAATTGCCCCTTAGTGTCTAAAGATGTGAAGGTTAGGTGGATTGGCCATGCTAAATTGCCCCTTAGTGTCCAAAGATGTGCTGGTTAGATGGATTGGCCATGCTAAATTGCCCCTTAGTGTCTAAAGATGTGAAGGTTAGGTGGATTGGCCATGCTAAATTGCCCCTTAGTGTCTAAAGATGTGAAGGTTAGATGGATTGGCCATGCTAAATTGCCCCTTAGTGTCTAAAGATGTGAAGGTTAGGTGGATTGGCCATGCTAAATTGCCCGAGTGTCTAAAGATGTGCTGGTTAGGTGGATTGGCCATGCTAAATTGCCCCTGAGTGTCAGAGGGAGTAGCTAGGGTAAATATGTTGGGTTACGGGGATAGGGGATTGTTATCACTGCAGACTCAATGGGCTAAATGGCACTGTAGGGATTCTATAATTTTTATGAATATAGTGCCACGTTCAGTCACTCCACCTGTGCTTCACTGATTCAGACAACGACCAGAACAAATGTTCGCAGTATACTTGTATCGGTCACATTGAAGTGGCTGTTCACTCATGATTATTTCTCCCACTGACTTTGTTGCTGCCTCCTTGCTGTTTTCATTTTGGTTTCTCACCTCCCAAAGGTCTGATTCTTAGCTGATCCCTATCTCCCTGGGTGTCTGTGCAGCTTATTTCTCGAGTGACTATCAGTCACTTTCTCCCTCTCCCTGTTTCCTCTGAAGGCATCAAGTCGCATGTGTGACTGGCAGGTTACTCGAGCACTGGAGGCACCCCAGCCGGGCCTGTCTTCACGGTGACACATCCCTAGTGGGGCTTGTCAGACAGTGACAGAGTAGGAAGTGTGCAGTTTTGCCCCCAACAGCAACGCTGTCTTCTGTGACACCATACCGGACTCAGAATTGACAGGGGATTGAGCTAAAGACTTTCCTGGGCTGCATATAGTGCAGCACGGAGTGTTAGCCTGTAGATTTTTGTGCTCAGGGGCTGGAGGTGGAACTTTGGACCCATGACCTCTGATTTGGACATGACCTGACAGATCCTGACTGCCAGCAGTCTAAAAGCCTGATGTGAAGAGAGTTTGAGCTGTCTCAGTTAATGCAGTTCTTCATGAGCACAGGCCTGGAGTACCAAATGTCTCCTCAGTAAGCTTTAAGGATGCTTGGTGATTGGAAGTTGGAGACGCGTCTTAGTGGTGCACTCGAGAGATGACCTTCAGGACAGAACCACATTATTAGGGCACAGCAAAAGGTCACGGTGGCACAGTGCTTAGCACAGCTGCCTCACAGTGCCAGGGACCCGGGTTCAATTCCAGCCTTGGATGACTGTTTGTAAGGAGTCTGCATGCTCCCCCGTGTCTGCGTGGGTTTCCTCTGGGTGCTCCAGTTTCCTCCAACACTCCAAAGATGTGCAGGATTAGGTGGATTGGCCATGTTAAATTGCCCCTTAGTGTCCAAAGATGTGCAGGTTAGGTGGATTGGCCGTGCTAAATTGCCCCTTAGTATCCAAAGATGAGCAGGTTAGGTGGATTGGCCGTGCTAAATTGCCCCTTAGTGTCCAAAGATGTGCAGGTTAGGTGGATTGGCTGTGCTAAATTGCCCCTTAGTGTCCAAAGATGAGCAGGTTAGGTGGATTGGCCATGTTAAATTGCCCCTTAGTGTCCAAAGATGTGCAGGTTAGGTGGATTGGCTGTGCTAAATTGCCCCTTAGTGTCCAAAATGTGCAGGTTAGGTGGATTAGCCATGCTAAATTGCGCCACAGTATCTAAAGATGTGCAGGTTAGGTGGATTGGCCATGTTGAATTGCCCCTTAGTGTCCAAAGATGAGCAGGTTTGGTGGATTGGCCGTGCTAAATTGCCCCATAGTATCCAAAGATGTGCAGGTTAGGTGGATTGGCCATGTTAAATTGCCCCTTAGTGTCCAAAGATGTGCAGGTTAGGTGGATTGGCCGTGCTAAATTGCCCCTTAGTATCCAAAGATGTGCAGGTTAGGTGGATTGGCCGTGCTAAATTGCCCCTTAGTGTCCAAAGATGTGCAGGTTAGGTGGATTGGCTGTGCTAAATTGCCCCTTAGTGTCCAAAGATGAGCGGTTTAGGGGAATTAACATGGTAAATGTGTGGGCTTAAGGGGATGGGGGAGGGCCTGGGTTGGACACTCTGTCAGAGAGTCGATGCAGCCTCGATGGGCCGAATGGCCTCTTCTACACTGTATGGATTCTATTCTATTTTATTCTATTCTCTAATTGGCCACATCTATACCTGCGAATGCCCGATGCCTGAATTGGAAAAAGTTGGATACTTCAATGTGAACATTTCTGACATTGATGAATGATAAGAAGAGTCATCATTCACCACTTGGCGATTCGATGGCAATTTCCCTCCATGACCTTTGTAATGTTCCTATCGATACATCTCCAACTGTGTCCCGTTAACACGCTGCTGTCTGGCTCATGGGGCAGTGCAGAAAGCTTGCACTCGGATCCCTGAGGTTCACAGAGGCCTGTTCGGCAGGCTGTGTGGCTATGAAGCCTCTTTGTGATAGGCAGCGGTATTTCATTGTGAACCACTCACTTCTGAACTTCCCTTGCCCCAGTTTGAACTGAAATCAAGACAGGGAATAATTGGCCTCCCAACGTCAAGGTTTCCTCATTGAATATCAGCACCATCGGGAAGTAATGACTTAGGGAGCCTGGACCTGTCCATAAATAACCGGGTTCATGAATAAATATCACCTGATGGACTTTGTTCTGAGCTACCTCTGGGATTTCTAAGAGTTGTGAGACATTTAGTTGTTCGTAGCAGACTTGCGAAGGTAGATGGGGCACCATGATTCATCCATCTTCTGTTGCTTGACATTTTCTCGACTAATTTTATTTCCGAATGACTGCGACACATTGTTGTGATCTGCAACAGCCGATCTCTCAGCAAATCATTTCTCCATTAGTTGGAGCGATTTGGAGTTTCCATTCTCTGTTTATATGAGTTGGGTTAATGGGCAAGGTGTGTCTGACCTATCAGATTACGGGGAGGCGGCCATAGCCTAGTGTTATTATCTCTAGACCATTAATCCAGAAACTCAGCTAATGTTCTGTGGACCTGAATCCCGCCGTGGTAGGTGGTGGAATTTCATAGAATCATAGAATCCTACAGTGCAGAAAGAGGCCATTCGGCCCATCGAGTCAGCACCGACCGCAATCCCACCCAGGCCCTATCCCCATAATCCCATGTATTTACCCTAGCTAGTTCCCCTGACACTAAGGGGCAATTTTAGCATGGCCAATCCACCTAACCCGCACATCTTTGGACTGTGGGAGAAAACTGGAGCACCCGGAGGAAACCCACGCAGACACGGGGAGAATGTGCAAACACCACACAGACAGTGAACCGAGCCGGGAATCGAACCTGGGTCCCTGGCGCTGTGAGGCAGCAGTGCTAACCACTGTGCCACCGTGCCGCCCTAGAATTTATTGAATTCAATTTTAAAAATCTGGAATTAAGAATCCACTGATGATCATGAAACCATTGTCGATTGTTGGAAAAACCCATCTGGTTCACGAATGTCCTTTAAGGAAGGAAATCTGCCATCCTTACCCGGTCTGGCCTACATGTGACTCCAGAGCCACAGCAATGTGGTTGACTCTCAACTGCCCTCTGAAATGGCCTAGCAAGCTCTCAGTTGTATCAGCGATTCAAGAAGGCAGCTCACCACCATCTTCTCAAGGTCAACTAGGGATGGGCAATAAATGCTGGCCAGCCAGCGATGCCCATGTCCCACGAATGAATAAAAATAACAATCTCATCTTTACAAGGAGTGCATAAGTGCGATGAATGACAACAGTAATGCTGTGCCATTATTTTTCTAAGGAGGGAAACCAAGGCGATGCCTTCAGTCAGCAATGCTGTCTGGTATACCCCAACAGTGCTCACTTAAGCTGAACTAACCTCCTGAAGACTGCGCCTGTATATTTTACTTGGAAGAAATTGAAAGTATAATTGATAGTCTGCAATAATTCAATTCAGTTTGATCTGCTGGCTACAGAGAGCGCAAAAATGAAACCTTACGAGGCTTACCTTTGTCAGCTAATACGGCAGAGATTGTTTTCCCGCATGAAACACACAGAATATTCCTTGCTCATTATTTTATAGCCCTTGGCTTATTCAATCTCTCGCCATTGACATTGGGTGTGCTTGGTGTCGTACAGGTGAAGGGGGTGACGAAAAGGAAATCAAAGACAGCAAGGTCAATTCTGCCTGGAATGTGGGACTTGTATTGCACTCAGAGCTGTGTTATAACACCATTACCGGGAAGTAAACACTATTTAAATAAATATCGCCACTAATAGACTCCCTTGATGATTTGTCACAGTCTAGTGTGGTGCTCATCCATCTCAAATCAGCAATGTCCCAAATTCGAGTGCAGAAATTCCACAGGGACTTGGTGAGGCCACACCATATAGAGTCATAGAGGTTTACAGCATGGAAACAGGCCCTTCAGCCCAACTTGTCCATGGCGCACTTTGTTTTAATGACTAAGCTAGTCCTAATTGCCCGCGTTTGCCCCGTATCCCTCGAAAGCCATCTTCCTCATGTATCTGTCTAAACGCTTTTTAAAAGACCATATTGTGTGCAGTTTTTCTGAGGAATGATGTTCTTGCTCTCGAGGGAGTGTAGCAAAGGTTTACCAGGCTGATTCCGGGAATGGCGGGACTGATGTATGAGGAGAGATTGACTAGGTTAGGATTGTTTTCGCTGGAGTTCAGACGTATGAGGGGGGGGATCTCATAGAGACTTATAAAATTCTAACAGGACCAGACAGGGTAGATACAGGGAGGATGTTCCCGACGGTGGGGGTGTCCAGAACCAGGGGTCTGAAGATTTGGGCTAGACCATTTAGGATGGAGGTGAGGAGACATTTCTTCACCCAAAGAGTGGTGAGCCTGTGGAATTCATTACCACAGGAAGTAGTTGATGCCAAAACATTGAATGTATTCAAGAGGTGGCTGGATATAGCACTTGGGTGAATGGGATCAAAGGTTATGGGGAGAAAGCAGGATTAGGCTGTTGAGTTGGATGATCAGCCATGATCGTGATGAATGGTGGAGCAGGCTCGAAGAGCCGAATGGCCTCCTCCTGCTCCTATCTTCTATGTTTCTATGTTTCAATCCCTGGGCCACACTGGTTAACTGACTGGTTGTTGATGACATGGACAGCACGGTTGCACACTGCTGCTTTATAGCGCCAGGGACCCGGGTTCGATTCCTGGCTTAGGGTCACTGTCTGCGTGGAGTCTGCACATTCTCCCCATGTCTGCATGGGTTTTCTCCGGGTGCTCCGGTTTCCTCCCACACTCCAAAGATGTGCGAGTTTGGGTGGATGCATCAGGCCTCAAAGTCACATTGCTGGTGCCTCATTGCAAACTTTAAAGCAGTTTTTAAAATTTCTTCTTGCATTAAATTTTCTTTATCTTGGGGAAAAAATATGCATCAGAATCTGTTGTATTGAAAAGAAAAATACTTCTTCAAATGTATTGTCTCCACCATGCTATGGACAAGGTGCATCAGTGACAGTTTGATGACTGGGCGGCACGGTAGCACAGTGGTTAGTGGGCGGCACGGTAGCACAGTGGTTAGCACTGCTGCTTCACAGCTCCAGGGACCTGGGTTCGATTCCCGGCTTGGGTCACTGTCTGTGTGGAGTTTGCACATTCTCCTCGTGTCTGCATGGGTTTTCTCCAGGTGCTCTGGTTTCCTCCCACAGTCCAAAGATGTGCGGGTTAGGTTGATTGGCCATGCTAAAATTACCCCTTAGTGTCCTGGGATGCGTAGATTAGAGGGATTAGTGGTAAAATATATGGGGGTAGGGCCTGGGTGGGATTATGGTCGGTGCAGACTCGATGGGCCAAATGGCCTCTTTCTGTACTGTAGGGTTTCTATGATTTCAATCGGTAATTTGCATATCATCAACAAGATAAAGATGCATTTGAAGCCAGTTTTTGTCATGTTCAGCCTTTCTATTCACCCCTGGTTGTTTTACGCTGGTGTTTAGATTCTGGTTAATGCTACCACAATTCTCAGCAATGTACCCCAACCCATATAGAAACTGACCTCCATTCTAGCATCTGCCTGCAATCCAGCTGACATTGCAAATTAATCTCTCTCCTCAGGTACTACCCTCTTCACTCTCCGAACCTGTGTCCCCAGAACATTATCCAAAAACTCAGCTCACGTTCTGGGGACCCCGGTTCGAATCCCGCCACGGCAGATGGTGGAATTTGAATTCCATAAAAAGTAAGTGGAATTAAGAATTTACTGATGACTAGGAAACCATTGTCGATTGTCAGAAAAATCCATCCTGTTCACTAATGTCCCTTTAGTGAAGGAAATCTGCCGTCCTTACCCGGCCTGGCCTACATGTGACTCCAGAGCCACAGCAATGTGGTTGACTCTCAACTGCCCTCAGGCAACTAAGGGAGGGCAATAAATGCTGGCCAGCCAGTGACGCCCACGTCCCATGAATGAATAAAAAACATTTTCACAACTGTCAGCAGTTACTCCCGCATCTTATCCCGCTCCGCTAAAAACCCACATTGAACCCCTTTCCTTGCAAACTGCCACCCCAGATCCCACCTTCCTTCTGTTTCCAAAGTTTCAAAAGTGTTAAATCTGCGCTCACATTTTCCAATGTACATTTGAACCACTCCAGTCAGGTGTCCTGATCACCGACTATTCCTCCCTCCTCTCTCACACTGCCTGCACCAGTACCTCCAGAAAATGCCGGCACAGTTATTAGCACTGCTTCCTCAAAGACCCGGACTCAATTCCGGCCTTGGGTCACTGCCTGTGCGGAGTTTGCACATTCTCCCCCGTGTCTACGTGGGTTTCCTCCGGGTGCTCCTGTTTCCTTCCACAGTCCAAAGATGCGCAGGTTAGGTGGATTGGCCATGGCAAATTGCCCCCTTGTGTTCAAATATGTGCAGGTTAGATGGATTAGCCATACTAAATTGCCTCCTAGTTTCCCAAGATTTGCAGGTTAGGTGGATTGGCCGTGGTAAATTGCCCCTTAGTGTCCCAAAATGTGCAGGTTAGGTGGATTGGCCATGCTAAATTGCCTCTTAGTGTCCCAAGATGTGTAGGTTTGGGGAATTAGCATTGTATATATGTGGGGTTATGGGAAAGGGTCTGGGTGGGATCCTCTGTTAGAGAGTCAGTGCAAACACGATGGGCTGAATGGCCTCCTTCTGCACAGTAGGGATTCTATAATTCTATGGTGTCGCCAAGAACCTATCCTTGGACTCCCATCTCATCAACATGCTGCCCATTGGTGACACAGTCTGAAAACTCCCTCTCCTCCATCTCTACTGACCCCTTCCCATGTCTCTCTGCACTCCTTCCCCTCCGACCTAGATTCTCAAGCAAAAATCACTAAGATTATTGCCACCACCAAAATCTCCAGTGGAAAACCCAGGGCCAAGTCTGAAGACTTATCAGTCAGGGGGACTTGCATTGGAACTACCTGCTAACGAGTCTGACTGCCGACATGAATATAGGTGTGGTGAACCATCGTTGGTTCCCACTAGATAGTACTGAGCCAAGGTCTGGCCAGTACTACGAGTATGTATATATGTTGCTGTTGGGGTTAGGGATGGGTTGTTCTACTTGTTGGTGTTGGGGTTAGGGTTGGGCTGTTCCACCTGTATTATAGTTATTATGGTACATCCCAGTCGGGCTCCGCCTCCTGGGAGAGGTATAAAGGTCACTGCTCTGTCTGGGACCCCTCAGTCTGGGATCGTGTACTATACATGGTAGCTTCGTTGTAACAGTAAATAAAAGCCATTATTTCCTTGAGCATCTCAAGCCTCGTGTGTGATAACGCGCATCAATAGGTTCCTCCGTAAAGTGGGATGCTCGAAGATGGCAGCCTGCTCAAGGAGCGGGATTAGTTGAACAAAGGGTTAAAAGAGAAAGAACATGAAGAAACCGCAACACTGCAGCTTTTTAAAACTTTGGATGGACCACACATAAGAGTATTGCAAACAATTCTGGTCGTCACGTTACAGAAAGGATGTGAAGGCTTTGGAGAAGGTGCAGAAGATGTTCGCCAGGATGCTGCCTGGATTAGAGGGTATGAACTATAAGGAGAGGCTGGACAATCTCGGGTTGTTTTCTCTGGAGCGGCGGAGGCTGAGGGGAGGCCTGATCGAAGTCCATAAAATTATGAGAGGCACAGATAGGGGTTGACAGTCAAAATCTTTTTCCCCAGAGTTGAAATGTCTAATGCTCGGGGGCATGTGCTTAAGGTGAGAGAGGGAAAGTTCAAAGGTGACGTGGGGAGCAAGTTTTTCACAGAGAGACTGGTAGGTTCTGGAATGCGCTGCCAGGGGTGGTGATGGAGCCAGATACGATAGGGGTGTTTAAGGGACTTTTAGATAAGCACATGAATATGCAAGGAATAGAGGGATACGGACCAAGGGCAGGCAGAAGGGATTAGTTTAATTTGGCGTCATGTTCAGCACAACATTGTGGGCCGAAAGGCCTGTTCCTGCGCTGTACCATAAGACCATAAGACACAGGAGCAGAATTAGGCCCCTCGGCCCATCGAGTCTGCTCCGCCCTTCAATCATTGCTGACATTTTTCTCATCCCCATTCTCCTGCCTTTTCCCCTTAACCCCTGATCCCCTGATTAATCAAGAACCTATCTGTCTGTGTCTTAAAGACACTCAATGACCGTTCCATACCATTCCACGTTCCATGAGATGTGAATGATTGCTATCCCAATCCGCACCCCACCACCCTGAATATTCAACCGTGAAAAGGAAGGGTGGAGTGTTTGAATCTTAATCTTCTCTCTCCGTGTAAGTAAAGGTCCTCTTTAATCCTGAGCAGCAAGAGGTCTCCTTGGCAGCTCTTGAGACTCATCTAGCCATGATAGCTTGCAATAAAGGTCACACGTTAAAACAAAAGAACAGTGCTTAGCAATAATTAAATGATCTTTTTCTCACAGCGGGTCATGTAAGGTTATGTTTTAATTCCATGATTTAAATAACACTGCAGGATTGCCAATTTTTGAATCCAATAGTCAGATCCTTGCAATTATCTCAAAGCTTTATCTAAATGGTAGTGAAGGAGAGTGAAAGTGCAGCTGAGCAGAGCTAATGTGTGCGGGAGTTTAATGTTCCACTATCCCTTGATAAACCGAATGAAGCACTATGTCTACTCATTGCCCAGATGTTTCCCTGGCCTTTGACCCGTATTATTGTCACAGTAAAGCGTTCCGTGATTGGGAATTAGCAATGTAAACATGGCTCACGCAATCAGTGAGTGAAAGCAGACACACCCGGCCAAAGTCGGTAACTCTTGCTCAGAACTGGGCTGCAAGTGAATGCGGAACAGAATGCTTGCCTGTTCCAGTTGGGAATAAGCTTATTGATCTCCCCGCACCCCCACTGAGAGTTATACTCCAGAGGCGTTAACCTCTACGATGGCTTGGCACATTTATCTAATGAACAGTGAGTGGACTAACCACAGTCCAGGGAGCTCACTGACCCTGTGTGGTGCCGGTTGACCTCAGCGAGACATCAGAGCAGAACTGTGCATCAAATGTCCTCCGTTTCCTGATTGAGGGAGAATCAAAATCCAATCAGGACTCTTCATAGAATTCCCTACGGTGCCGAAGAGGCCACTCGGCCCATCAAGCCTGCACCGATTCTTTGACAGAGTATCTGATCCAGGTCTTCTCCATCCGCCCTCTCCCCGTAACCCCACATTTTCACCATGGCCAATCCATCGAACCTGTACCTCTTTGGACACTAAGGGACAATTTAGCATGGCCAATCCACCTAACCAGCACATCTTTAGATGCTAAGGGGCAATTTAGCACGGCCAATCAAGCTAACCTACACTTCTTTAGACACTAAAGGACAATTTAGCATGGCCAATCCACCTAACCTACACATCTTGGGACTCTAAGGGGCAATTTAGCATGGCCAATCCCCCTAACCAGCACATCTTTAGATACTAAGGGGCAATTTAGCATGGCCAATCCACCTAACCAGCATGTCTTTAGATACTAAGTGGCAATTTAGCATGGCCAATCCACTTAATCTGCACATCTTTGGAGTGTGGGAGGAAACCGGAGCACCTGGAGAAAACCCACACAGACATGGGGAGAATGTGTAAACTCCACACAGACAGTCACCCAAGGCCAGAATTGAATCCGGGTCCCTGGCGCTGTGAGGTTGCTGTGTTAACCACTGTGCCACCGTGCAGCCAAAGGGAGAGAGAGAAATATGGCAAGTTTTTGGGAGGGGATTCCAGACCTTAGGCCCTTAATACTGAAAGCATCTCAGCCAGTGGTGAAAATGGAAGATGCTCAAGACTTGGAGGAGCGCAGCGGTCTTGAAGGCAAAGTAATTTCTGAAAATCCTTCTTTGTAACTTGGGGTTCCAATGCCCAAAACCACCTTTGGCTTTCGTCTTTCTCATGGAACACTATCCTTTTATAATTACCCTGCCAAAATTGTAAAATATTCCCAAGTGACCTCATCCTTCAACGTAGAAGTTCAGAGTAACCTGTCATGAGGTAGCTGAGTGAGAGGTTCGCAATTTGTGGGCGGCACGGTGGCACAGTCGTGAGCACTGCTGCCTCACAGTGCCAGGGAACTGGGTTTGATTCCGGCCTTGGGTGACTATCTGGGTGGAGTTTGCACGTTCTCCCATGTCTGAGTAGGTTTCTTCCGGGTGCTCCAGTTTCCTCCCACAGTCCAAGGATGGGTGTGTATGTTAGGTGGATTGGCCATTCTGAATTGTCCCTTCGTCTCCCAAGGTGTGTCGCTTTTTTTAAAGGTTTATTTATTAGTCAAAAGTAGGCTTATTTAACACTGCAATGAAGTTACTGTGAAAATCCCCGAGTCGCCACACTCCGGCGCCTGTTCGGGTGCACTGAGGGAGAATTTAGCCTGGCCAATGCAACTGATCTTTCTTTTTCCTCCCAAAGTTTTTTGGACTTTGGGAGGAAACCGGAGCACCCGGAAGAAACCCACGCTGACACGGGGAGAGACTCCGCATAGAGTGACCCAAGCCGAGAAGTGAACCTGGGTCCCTAGCTGTGAGGCAGCAGCACTAACCACTGTGCCATCATAGGTTAGATGAATGCGCCATGGTAAATGCCTGGACTAATCGCAGTGGATGCTTTTGAAGACTGGACAATAATCACACCCAAATCCTTTACCTCTTCCATCTGCCGCTCATCCACTTAATTGGTTGAGCCTGAAGTAACCATCACAACAAACTGATTGGTGAGATTCCAAAGACAATATGCATCCTTCAGTAGTGCCTTGGGCATTGGACGTTC
Source organism: Mustelus asterias (assembly GCF_964213995.1). Classification (NCBI taxonomy): domain Eukaryota; kingdom Metazoa; phylum Chordata; class Chondrichthyes; order Carcharhiniformes; family Triakidae; genus Mustelus; species Mustelus asterias. The sequence continues at coordinate 94,495,348 of NC_135815.1, read as the reverse complement.
CTTGGACTAAATTATTGTTCAGTTCACTTGCAGGCTAAGATTCTTTCAAAGTCAGAAACCCCATAATCGGGGTAGTTACGAAATGTATTACCACACAAGGCAGAACTAATAAGAAACTGATTATCAAATGAGATTGAAGGCTGTTTGACTAATTAAATGCCACACCAGAAAGGTATCAGATCAAAGTGTTTCATTAGTTCAGACAGCAATCTAACAGAACCGTCGACCGTTCAATTGTAACTCCTTAAATAGCCGCTGCGATTCTGTATGAAATATTTGGAGCTGCCGTGCTTTCCGGTCTCTCTGCGAGTAAAAAGTTCAAAACAAACAGTCACTAGGCACAGTGACTCTGTTAAACCATGCCTCTGAGAGCCACGCTAGCTTAGACCACAGAGAGTGCGAGAACAATGATGCCTTTTAAACAATACACGCTATGAACTGGAGGCAACAACGAGGAAATGTGTTTGTAGTTTCAAGAGACACAATATCGCTGCAACATTTCTATGCACGGAAGACAGAAGCAGGACATAAAAACACTAACATATCACTGATAACCTCTCCTCACAGATACTTCCAACATAAACTAAGATTAAATACATTGTCCACCACCCTGCTTGACTTACTGATTGAGTGCTGTGTTTCGCTGAATACATGCCTTGGCCAATATTTATCCCCAAACCACATCGCGAGAAGAGAATCATAGAATCCCTGCAGTGCAGAATGAGGCCCATCGAGTTTGCACCAACAACAATCCCACCCAGGCCCTATCCCTGTAACCCCACATATTTAAACCTGCTAATTCCTCTAACCGACGCATCCCGGGACACAAAGGGGCAATTTATCATGGTCAATCCACCTAACCCGCACATTTTTGGACTGCGGGAGGAAACTGGAGCACCCGGGAGAAACCCACACAGACACGGGGGGAACATGCAGACTCCACACAGACATTGACCCAAGCGGGGAAACGAACCCGGGTCCCTGGAGCTGCGAGGCAGCAGTGCTAACCACTGTGCCACCTTAAGGTTTGAGGTGTAATCGGCTTTGAGCAAGGGGTGGGTGCAATAAGGACTGTGGGAGGAAACTGGAGCACCTGGAGGAAACCCACGCAGACACGGGGAGAACGTGCAGACTCCGCACAGACAGTGACCCAAGCCAGGAATTGAACCCGGCTCCCTGGCGCTGTGAGGCAGCAATGCTAACCACTGTGCCACGTGCTGCCCTTTAGCGAGAATATCTAGTCATTCATCCCATTACTGGTTTGTGGAATCTTGCTGTGCGCAGATTTTATTTATTCATTTTATTTATTATTAGTGTCATAAGTAGGCTTACATTAACACTGCAATGAAGTTACTGTGAAAATCCCCTGGTCGACACACTCCGGCGCCTGTTCGGGAACACTGAGGGAGAATTTAGCACGGCCAATGCACCTAACCAGCACGTCTTTCGGACTTTGGAAGGAAACTGGAGCACCCGGAGGAAACCCACACAGACACGGGGAGAACGTGCAGACTCTGCACAAACAGTGGCCCAAGCCGGGAATTGAACCCGGGTCCCTGGTGCTGTGAGGCAGCAGTGCTAACCGTTGTGCCAACGTGCTGCCGTTTATCGATTTGCCGATGTTCCTATGTTACGACAACAGCCCCAATCCGAAAGTACGTTATTAGCTGCTGAGTGATTTGCGACATCCTGCGATTGTGAAAGGTGTTATAAACACAAGTCGTTCCTGTTCCTTTCTCCCATCAGATCAGACACTGAAAACCTTGAATTATGTCGTTTGACCACATATCACAGCAATGGCATTTGGTAAGAATATGAAAGAGGATGAATTTCACCCATCGCCCAACTTCCACCTGCATTTATTAATCTCGAGTACAACAAAGCTCCAGGAACCACACCCTGCAACAGAATTCGAAGGAAGTGGAGAAACAAACTGATTAATCTCCTTGCAAAGTGTGAATAGAGCCAATGTTTTGAGTCAGGATGACCCTTGGTCAATGCTGGACGAAGGGTCATCCTGACTTGAAATGTTAGCTCTATTCTCTTCCCACAGATGCTGTCATATCCGCTGAGTTTCTCCAGCATTTCCTGTTTTTGTTTCAGATTCCAGCATTTTGCCTTTTTTCCGATGAATCTTCTACTCCCACATTCCAACAATCACACACTGAGAGCCTCAGGTTTCTAGGTGTCCAGATCACCAAGAACCTGACCTGGTCCTTCCACAACAACGCTATAGTTAAGAAAGCCCACCAATGCCTCTACTTTCTCAGAAGACTAAGCAAATTTGGTATGTCTGCGATGACTCTCACTAACTTTTACAGATGCACCATAGAAAGCATTCTTTCTGGTTGTATCACAGCTTGGTATGGCTCCTGCTCTGCCCAAGACCGCAAGAAACTACAAGGTGTTGTGAATGAAGCCCAGTCCATCACGCAAACCAGCCTCCCATCCATTAACTCTGTCTACATTTCCCGCTGCCTCAGAAAAGCCGCCAGCATAATCAAGGACCCTACACACCCCACACATTCTCTCTTGCGCCTTCTTCCGTCGGGAAAAAGATACAAAAGTCTGAGGTCACGCACCAACCGACTCAAGAACAACTTCTTCCCTGCTGCCATCAGACTTTTGAATGGACCTATTTCATATTAAGTTGATCTTTCTCTAGACCCTAGCTATGACTGTAACACTACATTCTGCACTCTCTCCTTTCCTTCTCCATGAACAGTATGCTTTGTCTGTATAGTGCACAAGAAACAATACTTTTCACTTTATCCTAATACATTTTTTTTATTCATTCATGGGACATGGGCATCGCTGGCTGGCCAGCATTTATTGCCCACCCCAGCTGCCCTTGGAGGGCAGTTGACTGTCAACCACATTGCTGTGGCTCTGGAGTCACACGTAGATCAGGCCAGGTAAGGACGGCAGATTTCCTTCCCTAAAGGACATTTGCGAATCAAATGGGTTTTTCTGACAATCGACAATGGTTTCATGATCATCAGTGGGTTCTTAATTCCAAATATTTTTTATTGAATTCAAATTCCATCATCTGCCGTGGTGGGATTTGAACTCGGGTCCCCAGTTGAGTTTCTGGATTAATAGTCTAGCGATAATACCACGAGGCCATCACCTCCCGTGTGTGATAATAATAAATCAAATCAAATCACACTGAAGGTGATAACCTGAAGAGTCAACGCAGGCCTCTCAGCCCACTTGTGCTTTTGAGCTTTTCCCACATTCACCTGAATGATTTCATTTTTCTTTTTGCTTCTGAAAGCCAATTGTTGACAAAGACTGATTTTTCTGAGGCTGTACATTCCCAGTGAGAAGCAGATGGCTTTGATGCGGATCTCTGTGCGAGTGTAATGAGTCCCTCATGGCAGTAAGAGTATCTTTCAACAAGTACATAGCAGTTGGTCGGATCCACAGCCCATATATTTGGATCCATCTGTTCTGGCCTATGAAACTGTATCTGTCGCTCCTTCTCAAAGGCAAGTAATTCAAATTTTTACTGTCAGCATCGCATCTCCAACAGTTACTCATTCGGACGCCAGCTCCTTGTCAAATTACCGGTGCTGCGCAGAATCAGAGAATCCCTCCAGTACAGAAGGAGGCCGTCTGGCCCATTGAGTCTGTACCGAGCACAATCCCACCCAGGCCCTATTCCCGTAACCCGACACATTTTTACCCTGCTAATCCCCCTGACACTAGGGTCAATTTAGCATGGTCTATCAACCTAACCCGCATATCTTTGGACTGTGGGAGGAACTGGAGTGGTGGAGGCTGAGGGGCGACCTGATAGAAGTCTATAAAATTATGAGAGGGTTGACAGTTAGAATCTTTTTCCCAGAGTTGAAATGTCCAATACAAGGCGGCATGCACTTCAGGTGAGAGGGGGAAAGTTCAAAGGAGATGTAAGGGGTAAGTTTTTTACACAGAGAGTGGTAGGTCTCTGGAACACGCTGCCAGGGCTGGTGGTGGAGGCAGATACGATAGGGGTGTTTAAGGGGCTTTTAGATAAGCACATGACTATGCAAGGGATAGAGGGATATGGACCAAGGGCAGGCAGAAGGGATCAGTTTCATTTGGCATCATGTTCAGCACAACATCGTGGGCCAAAGGGCCTGTTGCTGTGATGTACTCTTCCATGTTCTATCTTTGGAGTGTTGGAAGCTCGAGCATCCGGAGGAAACCCATGCAGACACGATGAAAACGTGCAGACTCCACACAGACAGTCACCCAATGCCAGTATTGAACCGGGGTCCCTGGCGCTGTGAGGCAGCAGTGCTAATCACTGTGCCACCGTGCCAGGGAACTATAGCATCTCCTAGCTCAGCCATAATCCAAAATAGGCTTAAAAAATTAACTTTTGTTGGTGAGAACGTGTTTCTGTGCAGAAATGTATGTTGCTTCGAGTAAGTACAAATAATACACTTTATGAGGTTGACTGATTATCTTGGGTTGGTTGTTAGTGTAGTGACTAACACTAAGACTGGGACTTTTCCCCTGGTGCGTAGGATGATCTTATAGAGGTCTATAAAATAATGAGGGGCATATATCAGCCAGATAGTCAACATCTTTTCCCAAAGGTAGGCGAGTCTAAAACTAGAGGGCATAGGTTTAAGGTGAGAGGGGAGAGATATAAAAGAGTCCAGAGGGGCAATTTTTCCACACAGAGGGTGGTGAGTGTCTCGAACAAGCTGCCAGAGGTAGTAGTAGAGGCGGATACAATTTTGTCTTTTAAAAGGCATTTAGACAGTTACATGGGTAAGATGGATATAGAGGGATATGGGCCAAACATGGGCAATTGGGACTAGCTTCGTGGTAAAAAACAAAGGGGCGGCATGGACAAGTTGGGCCGAAGGGCCTGTTTCCATTCTGTAAACCTCTATGACTAACACCCTCAGAATTGTTCACCAAGCTACTGCTTAAAGGATTGAGTTATCAACCAAGATCTCTTTTCACAAGCACACAGACAGATTCAGATGCTTGAGGCTGGAGTCGATGGAGTGATGTTAAAGATATTATTAGACAGGTAGCAGCAATTTTAATCTCAAACGTTACTTCTGGCAGGTTTGAAAGGAGAATCTGAACACTCATACTTTCGCGAAGAGGTTATTTTGAAGCCGTCAGAAAGAGGTTTGAAAATAAAAATCAGAAGTGAAGTCTGTCACCCGCTGCCTCCGAGCTTTCTCTGTCCTCCTCTCTATATCTCTGGCTCAGGCTGGCATACAGGACCAGGAACAAGACTTCAGCGCATCGCTGGAGAACTGGCAGCTTCTGGCCATCAGCCACGCCCAAGTCTCCACTCGACAATGCACAGACCCAGCCAGCCATGCAGAATGAGCACTGAAAACAACTGGCAATGTTGCTTTGGACTGTAAGAAGTCTCACAGCAACGCTCCGAACGCTCGTGTGGCTTTTGCTACCAAATAAACCTGTTGGACTTTAACCTGGTGTTGTTAAACTTCTTACTGTGTTTACCCCAGTCCAATGCCGGCATCTCCACATCATGGCTTTGGACTGGTACAGAGACACTGGAGTCAAAACTACTGTACCTTAGCAGAGTGCAGCAACCAATTCTGGGATCTTGCTGTTCTGTGCGGTTCAGTATGCACACCATAAAGGGCTCTTGGTCCATGGCCACTGTGGTGAACCATCGTTGGTTCCCACTAGATAGTACTGAGCCAGGGTCTGGCCAGTACTACAAGTATGTATATATGTTGCTGTTGGGGTTAGGGATGGGTTGTTCTACTTGTTGCTGTTGGGGTTAGGGTTGGGCTGTTACACCTTGTATTATAGTTATTGTGGTACATCCCAGTCGGGCTCCGCCTCCTGGGAGAGGTATAAAGGTCTCTGCTCTGTCTGGGACCCCTCAGTCTGGGATCGTGTATATAATTAGTAGCTTCGTTGTAACAGCAAATAAAAGCCTTTATTTCCTGAGCATCTCAAGCCTCGTGTGTGATAACGCGCATCAGCCACTATCCAATCCAGGTTAGAATAGAGGGCTTTTTAGAATTCATTCACAGGATGTGGGCATCGCTGGCAAGGCCAGCATTGAAAATCCATCCCTAACTGTCCTTGACAAACTCCTACAGTGCAGAAGGAGGCCATTTGGCCCATTGGGTCTGCACCGACCACAATCCCAGCCAGGCCCCATCCACATAACCCCATGCATTTACCCCAGCTAGTCCCCCTGACATTAAAGGGCAATTTTAACTTGGCCAATCCACCTGACCCGCACACCTTTGGACTGTGGGAGGAAACCGGAGCACCCGGAGGAAAACCCACGCAGACACGGGGGGGGAATGTGCAAACTCCACACAGACAATGACCCAAGCTGTGAATCGAACCCGGGTCCCTGGCGCTGTGAGGCAGCAGTGCTAACAACTGTGCCACCGTGCCACCCCCAAGCCATCTTCTAGAACCACAGCAGGTGAAGATAAATAGAATTCCTACAAGGCAGAAGGAGGCCATTCGGCCCATCAAGTCTGCACCAACTCTCCAGCAGAGCATCCCATCCAGGCTCTATCCCCATGTATTTAATCCACTAATCCCTCTAACCTACATGTATTGGAACACTAAGGGGCAATTTAGCGTGGCCAGTCTATCAAACCTGCACATCTTTGGGATTGTGTGACCATATATCATGGTTTGGTACAAATAGGCCTATTCAGTCTGCTGTTAAGAGTCAGCCACATTGCTGAGGGTTTGGAGTCACATAGAACCATAGAATCCTACAGTGCAGAAGGTGGCCATTCGGCCCATCGCCGCTGCACCAACAACAAACCCACCCAAGCCCTACATGTGGCACTTACAAGGATGGCAGACTTTCCTCCCAAAAGGACATTCGTGAACCAAATGGCTTTTTTTGATGACAACCCTGGAGTTATCTAGTCACCATTACTGATACTACTGTGGGCGGCACGGTGGCACAGTGGTTAGCACTGCTGCCTCACAGCTCCAAGAACTTGGGTTCGAGTCCTGGCTCGGGTCACTGTCTGTGTGGAGTTTGTGCATTCTCCCCATGTCTGTGTGAGTTTCTCCAAAAGCTCCGGTTTCCTCCCACAGTCCAAAGATGTGTGTGGGTTAGGTTGAATTGGCCATGCTAAAATTATTGGGGGACTAGCTAGGGTAAATGCATGGGGTTATGGGGAAAGGTTCTGGGTGGAATTGTGGTCAGTGCAGGCTCAACGGGCCAAATGGCTTCCTTCTGAACTGCAGGGATTCCCGGTTTGGGTCACTGTCTGTGTGGAGTCTGCACGTTCTCCTCGTGTCTGCATGGGTTTCCTCCGGGTGCTCCAGTTTCCTCCCACAGCCCAAAGACGTACTGGTTAGGTGCACTGGCCGTGCTAAATTCTCCCTCAGTGTACCCAAACAGGTGCCGGAGTGTGGCGACTTGGGGATTTTCACAGCAACTTCATTGCAGTGTTAATGTGAGCCTACTTGTAATAAATAAATTTTATTCTTTGACTAGCATCTCATTTCAGATATTTTTTAAAAATTTAATTAACTGAATTTAAATTCCTTAGTTGCTGTGGTGGGATTTGAACTCCCATCTCCAGATCATTAGGCAAGGCTTCTGGCTTACCAGCCCGGTAATGCTTTGCACTTACCCCGTGGCATTGCGAGCAGAAGTGACCTCATTTACAATTTGGAACTCTTGATATACAATCCACTAAAGCACAACGTATTTTGTCAATTGATGCTGCAAAAGTAGCGATGGAGCACAAGGCTAATGAATCTGCTCTTAGTCAGGCTTCTTGAGAGATTTGCTCAGTTTTAAAAGCCATTCATCTGCTCAAAGAGAAATGTCAAACATGAAGGAAAGGCAGAAAAGCAGGATTTTTTAAAATAAGAAAACACATGGAGCTTTTAAATGTTGGCGCTCAGAGGGACTTGGTTGCACTCATCTGAGAAACACTGAAAGTTAAGTGTTCAGACAGAACAAACAGCTAGGGAGGCAAATGGAATCGTGTCCACAAGAGATCTTGCTACAATTGGATAGTGCTTTGGTGGGACTGCCCTTCAGATTATTACGTGCAGTTTGCCCGCTGTGGGTGGGATTTTCTGTCCCCCACTGTGGTGCATGTTGGGGCAACGGAAGCAGCCCACCATTGGGTGATGGCGGGGCCTTCCAGTCCCGCCACTGTCAAGGGGGTTTCCAGTTGTTAACATCATCAGCTGCCAGAGAACCTGCGGCGTGGAGACGCCATCGCTGGGACTGTAAGGTCCCGCTGATGGGAATGGCCGGACGATTTCGGCCTATATTTAAGGAAGGATATACTTGCCTTGGATGAAACGACATGGTGGCACAGTGGTTGGCAATGCTGCCTCACAGCACTAGGAACCCAGGTTCGATTCCAAACTTGGGTGTCTGTCTGTGTGGAGTCTGCATGTTCTCCCCGTGTCTGCGTGGGCTTCCTCTGGTTTCCTCCAAAGGTGTGCGGGTTAGGTGGATTGGCCATGCTAAATTGTTTCTTAGTGTCCCAAGATGTGTAGGTTAGAGGGATTAGCCAAACTAAATTGCCCCTCGATTGGACTGGAAGATCCCGCCACCGCCCAATGGTGGGTTGCCTCTGTCGCCCCGACACACACCACAGCGGGAGATGGAAAATCCCATCCATAGGGGGCAAACTGCACATAATACTCCAAGGGCAGTGCCACCAAAGCACTATCCAACTTGATTTTCAAGTTTGCTGATGACACCACCGTAGTGGGTCGGATCTCAAACAATGAGACAGAGTACAGGAATGAGATAGAGAATCTGGTGAACTGGTGAACTGAGCTTGACGTCCGTGGTAGGGAAGTTGTTGGAGAGGATTCTTAGAGACAGGATGTATGTGCATTTAGAACGGAACAATCTCATTAGTGACAGACAGCATGGTTTTGTAAGAGGGAGGTCGTGCCTTACAAATTTGGTGGAGTTTTTTGAGGAAGTGACAAAAACGGTTGATGAAGGAAGGGCCGTGGACGTCGTCTATATGGATTTCAGTAAGGCATTTGACAAAGTCCCACATGGCAGGTTGGTTAAGAAGGTTAAGGCTCATGGGATACAAGGAGAAGTGGCTAGATGGGTGGAGAACTGGCTTGGCCATAGGAGACAGAGGGTAGTGGTCGAAGGGTCTTTTTCCGGCTGGAGGTCTGTGACCAGTGGTGTTCCGCAGGGCTCTGTACTGGGACCTCTGCTATTTGTGATATATATAAATGATTTGGAAGAAGGTGTAACTGGTGTAATCAGCAAGCTTGCAGATGACACGAAGATGGCTGGACTTGCGGATAGCGAAGAGCATTGTCGGGCAATACAGCAGGATATAAATAGGCTGGGAAATTGGGCGGAGAGGTGGCAGATGGAGTTTAATCCGGATAAATGCGAAGTGATGCATTTTGGAAGAAATAATGTAGGGAGGAGTTATACAATAAATGGCAGAGTCATCAGGAGTATAGAAACACAGAGGTGTGCAGGTCCACCAATCCTTGAAGGTGGCAACACGGGTGGAGAAGGTGGTGAAGAAGGCATATGGTATGCTTGCCTTTATAGGACGGGGTATAGAGTATAAAAGCTGGAGTCTGATGATGCAGCTGTATAGAACGCTGGTTAGGCCACATTTGGAGTACTGCATCCAGTTCTGGTCGCCGCACTACCAGAAGGACGTGGAGGCGTTAGAGAGAGTGCAGAGAAGGTTTACCAGGATGTTGCCTGGTATGGAGGGTCTTAGCTATGAGGAGAGATTGGGTAGACTGGGGTTGTTCTCCTTGGAAAGACGGAGAATGAGGGGAGATCTAATAGAGGTGTACAAGATTATGAAGGGTATAGATAGGGTGAACAGTGGGAAGCTTTTTCCCAGGTCGGAGGTGACGATCACGAGGGGTCACAGGCTCAAGCTGAGAGGGGCGAAGTATAACTCAGATATCAGAGGGATGTTTTTTACACAGAGGGTGGTGGGGGCCTGGAATGCGCTGCCAAGTAGGGTGGTGGAGGCAGGCACGCTGACATCGTTTAAGACTTACCTGGATAGTCACATGAGCAGCCTGGGAATGGAGGGATACAAACGATTGGTCTAGTTGGACCAAGGAGCGGCACAGGCTTGGAGGGCCGAAGGGCCTGTTTCCTGTGCTGTACTGTTCTTTGTTCTTTGGTGTGGCAACAATAATCCCTCCCTCAATGTCAACAAAATGAAGGAGATTGTCATCGACTCCAGGAAGCGCAGTGGAGAACATGTCCCTGTCTACATCAATGGGGACGAAGTAGAAAGGTTGAGAGCTTCACGTTTTTGGGTATCCAGATCACCAACAACCTGTCCTGGTCCCCCACACCGACACTATAGTTAAGAAAGCCCAACAATGTCTCTACTTTCTCAGAAGACTCAGGAAATTTGGTGTGTCAACTATGACTCTCACCAACTTTTACAGGTGCACCATAGAAAGCCTTCTTTCTGGTTGTATCACAGCTTGGTATGGTTCCTGCTCTGCCCAAAACTGCAAGAAACTACAAAAGGTCGTGAATGAAGCCCAATCCATCACGCAAACCAGCCTCCCACTGTCTACACTTCCCACTGCCTCAGCTAAACAGCCAGCATAATTAAGGACCCCACGCACCCCGGACTTACTCTCTTCCATCTTCTTCCGTCTGGAAAAAGATGCAAAAGTCTGAGGTCACGTACCAACCGACTCAAGAAAAGCTTCTTTCCTGCTGCCATCAGACTTTTGAATGGACCTACCTTGCATTCAGTTGATCTTTCTCTGCACCCTAGCTATGACTGTAACACTATGTTCTGCACTCTCTCGTTTCCTTCTCTATGAACGGTATGCTCTGTCTGTATAGCGCGCAATAAACAATACTTTTCTTTGTATGCTAATACATGTGACAATAATATAATAAATCAAATCAAATCAAACCTTAGTGTCCCAAGGTGTGGAGGAGGGGTTAGGTGGATTGGCCATGGTAAATTGCTCCTTTGCATCCCAAGGTGTATAGGTTAGGGGGATTCCTCATGGTAAATTGCCCCTTAGTGTCCCAAGATGTGTAGGTTAGGGGGATTAGTGGGGTAAGTACGTGGTTATGGGAAAGAGCCTGGGTGGGACGCACTTTGGGAGAGTCGGTACAAACTCAAAGGGCCAAATGGCCTGCTTCTGCACTATAGGGATTCTTTGATTCCTTTGAAAATCAATGACCCCTGGACTGGGAAATAAACAAAACTGCAGACAATTGTGAAAGAGGATGTCAAAATGATTTATTTGTCCAATTACATTTCCAAGTACTGTTATTAAGGCTGTTGAGAGAAGCCTAATCCGTGCCTTCTCCGTTCGGGTAGCCTTTCTGCAGACAGACGGCATTCTAATTAGTCATGTCATTATGTTCCCAAGGCGAGCAAGGCCCATGAGGAAAGGCAGGAAAGGAGGATCGGATTGTAAAACACCAGTCGAGATACCTTCAGTTACTTTCCCTGTTAGTGAGTGCTGAGTTCAGGATCAGGCGCAGTAGAACAGAGGGGAGCTTGTGGGCACTGGAAGAACTTATCTCTCCCCACCAGGCATCGGACACTCCTCAGGTTAGACCCACTGCTGCTGGACCTTGCCTATTCTGTGCCAAGATGTGGAGATGCCAGCGTTGGACTGGGATAAACACAATAAGAAGTCTAACGACACCAGGTTAAAGTCCAACAGGTTTATTTGGTAGCAAATGCCATAAATGGCATTTGCTACCAAATAAACCTGTTGGACTTTAACCTGGTGTTGTTAGACTTCTTACTGTATTCTGTGCCAATGCAGGCATCTGAGCAACTGCTTCAGTGTAGCGCCACTGAACAAGACACTTGCAAATTAAGTTTCAAGTTTATTTATCAGTGTCACAAGTAGGCTTACATTAACACTGCAATGAAGTTACTGTGAAAAACCTCTAGTCGCCACACTCCAGCGCCTGTTCGGGTACACTGAGGGAGAATTTAACACGGCCAATGTACCTAACCAGCATGTCTTTCAGACTGTGGGAACCGGACAACCTCTTTGTTTTGTTGACATTAAGGGAGAGATTATTGTCATCGCACCAGTTCACCAGATTCTCTATCTCATTCCTGTACTCTGTCTCGTCATTGGTTGAGATCGGACAGAGGAAACCGGAGCACCCGGAGGAAACCCACGCGGACAGGGGGGGAATGCACAGACTCTGTATAGGTAGTGACCTAAGCCGGGGATTGAACCCGGCTCCCTGGCGTTGTGAGGCAGCAGTGCTAACCACTGTGCCACCATGTCGCCCCTAGGCTAACACGCCGGTAGGGCAGGTAGTCTTCAACCAAAAGAGAAAATGTTGGAAAATCTCAGCAGGTCTGGCAGCATCTGTAGGGAGAAAAAAGAACTGATGTTTCAAGTCCAGTTGAGCCTTGACAAAGGACTCGAAACGTCAGCTCTTTTCTCTCCTTACAGATGCTGCCAGACCTGCTGAGATTTTCCAGCATTTTCTCTTTTGGTTTCAGATTCCAGCACCCGCAGTAATTTGCTTTTTTCCGGAGATAGACTCCACATTGTTTAGAAGATGCACATTGAATGGAGAACAGATTTGCCGCACTGCTGCTCAGAATCACTCCTGCCTCTCTTCTTTTTCCCTCCCTCAAGGGCTAATCCCGTCGCCACATGAAAAGCTTCAGAAACCAAGCCAATTTGGATAGCACCGATCTGTTTAATGCTGGCCAGTGTCAACCCTTTCTCCTTCGCATCAAATTATATAATTGAGTTGGCAGAACCTTGAGCATCAGGGTTCAATTTCCTTTGGTGGTGACCCACTCAGTGTGTTTCCATACAACTCCTTCGTGAATTATTTAAACGCAGTCATTAACTGTTTAAAGTAAACAGATTAGGGGCTGCGTTAAACTGTTGCACTGAGGAATAACAGGACCACACTTAAAAAGTGTGGTCCTGTTATTCCGTGGAGGTTGAAGCAGAAATAAGTACTTTAATTTAGTTGTTTGCCTTAACTTATGTAAAATGGTGTTGTTCCCACAGTACTTCGAATGGGAGTTTTATTCAAAAACGGAAAATGCTGGAAAATCTCAGCAGTTCTGACAGCATCTATGCTAAGATCAAGTGTAGTATGGTCGGCAGCCCATGGTCGGCCGCACTTGGTTGAGGTCATTAGGTTACACTGAAGCTTCATATGTTTCATATGAAGCAATTTTTTAAAGCGGCATCTCGGCCTTTTGGCTAAGATGCAAATGAGCTCAAGTCTTGGAGGAGGATCCTCCCCCTTCTCCAATCAGCTTGGCTCATGTAGATCAGGCCCAGGACAGGGTGCTTTGGTCGCTCGCCCTGTCTTGTCAGCCTGGATCTGAAATGTCTCAACTTGTTGAGACTCTGAATTGGATTTGATTTGATTGAATTGGAAAAGTATTTTTAAAAAAATCTGTGGAGAGGGAACAGAGCTAATGTCAGCTTTGACGAAGGGTCATCCAGACTCGAAACGCTGGCTCTATTATCTCTCTCCACAGATGCTGTCAGACCTGCCGAGATATTCCAGCATTTTCTGTTTTTGTTTCAGATTCCAGCGTCCGCAGTATTTTGCTTTTATCATGGGACTTTTATCATTCATTCACAGGACATCATGGAAAGCCTACAGTGCAGAAGCTTCTGAGTGGATAGTCAGAAGATTTTTCCCAGGGTGGAAGAGTCAATTACTAGGGGGCATAGGTTTAAGGTGCGAGGGACAAGGTTTAAAGGAGATGTACGAGGCAAGTCTTTTACACAGAGGGTGGTGGGAGCCTGGAACTCGCTGCTGTGGGAGGTAGTGGAAGCAGATTCAACAATGACTTTTAAGGGGCGTCTTGACAAATACATAAATAGGATGGGAATAGATGGATATCGTCCCCAAAAGGGTAGGGACCTTCAGTTGGGCAGCATGGTCGGTGCAGGGTTGGAGGGCCGAAGGGCCTCTTCCTGTGCTGTAATTTTCTTTGTTCTTTGAGGCCATTTGGCCCATCAAGTCTGCACCGATTCTCTGACCAAGCATCCTATCCAGGCCCTCTCCCCCTTCCAAGCCCCGCAACATTTACCATGACTAATCCATCTAACTTACACATTTTAGGGATAATTTAGCATGGCCAATGCACCTAACCTGCACATCTTTGGAGCGTGTCAAGATTCGCTGTTCCCACTGCCACCGTCGGTGTGGGGTGAATAGCTGGAGAATTCCGGCCGCGTGCGCCTTTGCAGAGACTTGATTATCCGGATAGTTTTCCCTCTTCTCTGAACAGGGTAAGCATTCTGGCTATTCTTTCCACGAGCATCATTAATATCAATAAAGACCATCACAAGTAATAAGCCTACGCACTGGCAAGAGCAGTCACCAGAAAGATAAAGCAATTAAAACTTCCATTAAATAACGAGATCTAGCTACTTACAATTTGATTAGACAGATTTGTTTGAGCATGGCTATTCCGTGGTCATAGCAACTGCCTTCCCCAACAATCTCAAACAATCTGTAACCCCTCTGCCACCGATGTTCATTTAGCTCAGATTCCAGCATCCGTGAGAAGGTTTTGCTATTCAAGTTGCTATACCTGCCTCCTTTACAGAAGCAATCTACTTCCAAACCTAGTTATTGTGCGTCTAATTCTGCTACAAGGCTGAGTTTATGTATTTATTAGTGTCACAAGTAGGCTTATATGAACACTGCAATGAAGTTATTGTGAAAATCCCCTAGTCGCCACACTCCGGTGCCTATTTGGGTACACTGAGGGAGAATTCAGCACGGCCAACGCACTTAACCAGCACGTCTTTCAGACTGTGGGAGGAAACTAGAGCACCCGGAGCAAACCCACGCAGACACAAGGAGAACGCACAGACAGTGACCCAAGCCGGGAACTGAGCCTGGATCCCTGGCGCTGTGAGGCAGCAGTGCTAACCACCGTGCCACCATTCTCCCCTTGGGTTTGCTCCGGGTGCTCCGGTTTCCTCCCACACTCCGAAGATGCGCCCGTTCATGTCAAATTCAAATGGGAAAACCCTCGGGTCGAGGCTACCAAACAAAACACCTTGGAGTTTCTGGCCTGGGTCGTAACAGCAGCATTTAAAAAAGAAGACAAACCACTCGCTCATTCTAATTAAAATCTTCGACGGAACACCTCAGTGTGAACAACTGATAGACAAAAGACCAACAGGATAGCACGCAGGGTGCCTTAATGTCCAATCCCTAACACCAGAGTCAACATTTATCCACTTGCAGAGATAAATATTAGAGAGACTGAAAAGATGACAGGTGCACTGAACATCATCAACCAGGATCAAAAGGTTAAAAAGATGCACCATCAAAGTCGACAGTGGCAATAAAGCAGCTTCAAAGGGATGATATCTCACCACTGCTGTAGTTTAATTTAAACACCAGCGCTCCTGTGAGCCACAGCAACAGACTAACAGACTGCATCTGTGGAGAGAGAATAGAGCCAGCCTTTCGAGTTAAGGTGACCCTCCGAGGGGTCATGGCAAACAAGCCCGAGAGAGAAATTTTATAGTTTATGTATTAGTCACAAGTAGGCTTACATTAACACTGCAATGAAGTTACTGTGAAAATCCCCGAGTCACAACACTCCGGCGCCTGTTTGGGTACACTGAGGGAGAATTTAGCAGGGCCAATGCACCTAATCAGTACATCTTTCAGACTGTGGGAGGAAACCGGGGCACCCGGAGGAAACCCACGGAGGCACGGGGGGAATGTACAGACTCCACACAGACAGTGACCCAAGCCGGGAATCGAACCGGGGTCTCTGGCGCTGTGAGGCAGCAGTGCTAACCACCGTGCCACCGTGCCGCTGTGAACCAGATGGGTTTTTCCGACCATCGACAATGGTTTCATGGTGATCATTAGGCTTTAAATTCCAGATTTTTATTGAATCCACATTTCGCCATCTGCCGCTGTAGGATTTGAACCCGGATCCCCAGAATATTACTGTGAGTCTCTGGATTACTTCTACAAAGTTTATTTATTATTCTCACAAGTCGTTTTACATGAACACTGCAGTGAAGTTACGGTGAAAATCTCCTAGTCGCCACACTCCCGGCGCCTGTTCGGGTACACTGAGGGAGAATTTAGCACGGCCAATGCACCTAACCAGCACGTCTTTCGGACTGTGGGAGGAAACTGGAGCATCCGGAGGAAATTTACGCAGACACGGGGAGAACGCGCAGACTCCACACAGGCAGCGACCCAAGCCGGGAATCAAACCCAGGTCCCTGGCACTGTGAGGCAGCAGTGCTAATCACTGTGCCACTGTGCCGTCCCAAGGCCAAGCTGAGGTTAGAACTGAGGTGAGGGGAAATTTCTTCACCGAGAGTGTGGTGAATGTGTGGAATTCATTGCTACCGAAAGCAATTGAGGCCAAAAAGGACAAATCCCTCGCTCATTCTCATTAAAAGCTTCGACAGAACACCTCAGTGATTTGATTTGATTTGATTTATTATTGTCACATGTATTAATATACAGTGAAAAGTATTGTTACTTGCGCACGATACAGACAAAACATACCGTTCATAGAGAAGGAATGGAGACAGTGCAGAATGTTGTGTTACAGTCATAGCTAGGGTGTAGAGAAAGATCAACTTAGTGCGAGGTAGGTCCATTCAAAAGTCTGACGGCAGCAGGGAAGAAGCTGTTCTTAAGTCGGTTGGTCCGTGACCTCAGACTTTTGTATCTTTTTCCTGACGGAAGGAGGTGGAAGAGAGAATGTCCGGGGTGCGTGGGGTCCTTAATTATGCTGGCTGCTTTTCCGAGGCAGCGGGGAGTGTAGACAGAGTCAATGGATGGGAGGCTGGTTTGCGTGATGGACTGGGCTTCATTCACGACCCTTTGTAGTTTCCAATTCAAACCAAAAAAAGGTTGAAAGAGAATCAACTTCATTCCACCAAAAGTTGAGATTTTTCAAGACGGGAAAATGAGGCAGTCATATTTTGATGGATTTTCATTTCTCCTGGAATTCAGGGCACGGAAGAGGTCTCGATGTGTTGATGCTTTGAGCAAATACAGTCCTGTCAGTCATGAACGCTCATATTATATCTAAGCCGGAATTACAACAGAGGTTCAGACAGCTCCATGCAATCACCCAGATTCTGAGCATGCCCAAATATTCAGTGGGAATAGCTTCCAAAGAGAGAGAGAAAAGACAAGAATCTCAGGCAGCGCGGTGGCACAGTGGTTAGCACTGCTCCCTCACAGCTCCAGGGACCCGGGTTCAATTCCTGGCCTCCGGTGACTGTGTGGAGTTTGCACGTCCTCCCCGTGTCTGCGTGGGTTTCCTCCGGGTGCTCCGGTTTCCTCCCACACTCCAAAGTTGTATAGGTTAGGTGGATTGGCCATGCTAAATTGCACCTTACTGTCAGGGGGATTAATGGGGATAGAGCCTGGGTGGAATTGTGGTCAGTACAGGCTCGAAGGGCCAAAAGGCCTCCTTCTGCGCTGTAGGGATTCTATGATTCTATAAAAGGGGTACAAAATGAAGACACGAGCAGTCTGGCCCGTAGCACATAGAAAAATACAGCACAGGCACAGGCCTTTCGGCCCACAATGTTGTGCCGAACATGACACTAAATTAAACTAATCCCTTCTGCCTGCCCTTGGTCTATATCCGTCTATTCCTTGCATATTCATGTGCTTATCTAAAAGCCCCTTAAACGCCCCTATCATATCTGCCTCCACCACCACCCCTGGCAGCGTGTTCCAGACACCTACCACTCTCTGTAAAAAAAACCTGCCCCTCACATCTTGGGAGGCACGGTGGCACAGTGGTTAGCACTGCTGCCTCACAGCGCCAGGGACCCGGGTTCAATTCCTGGCTCGGGTCACTGTCTGAGTGGAGTCGGCACATGCTCCCCGTGTCTGCGTGGGTTTCCTCCGGGAGCTCCGGTTTCCTCCCACACTCCAAAGATGTGTGGGTTAGGTGGACTGGCCATGCTAAATTGCCCCTTAGTGTCAGGGGGACCAGCTAAGGTAAACGCATGTGGTTATGTGGTTCGGGCCTGGGTGGGTTTGTGGTCAGTGCAGACTTGATGGGCCAAATGGCCTCCTTCCGCACTGTAAGATTCCATGACACTATGACCTCCTTTGGACTTTCCCCCTCTCACCTTAAGTGTACGCCCCCCAGTGTTAACCCACCTCACTGCTGGCTCCAGCATTAATTTACGTCGGTCTTATTTGGGAGCAGTTTGTCGATGGGTGGTTTACATCTGATGTTCAAAGAGGAAGTCTGAATGCACAGATCCTTGATGCCCATTAACATGCAACTTGCACTGACCATGTCTGCACTGGTCCCGAGTGGTGAAACCATCTGACAAGCTGGGCGTGGACCACAGCCGCACTGTTACTCAGCTGCAAATGAGGCCTCAGCATTACTGTCCACTCTTTCCATCTCTAACATCCATTCTCCAGCCACTTATTCAGGCATCAAACCTGGATTTAATTTGATTTGATTCATTATTGTCACTCAATGTCAACAAAACGAAGGAGATTGTCATCGACTTCAGAAAGCGTAAAGGAGAACACGCCCCTGTCGACATCAACTGGGACGAAGTAGAAAGGGTCGAGAGCTTCAAGGTTTGAGGTGTCCAGATCACCAACAACCTGTCCTGGTCCCCCCGTGCTGACACTATAGTTAAGAAAGCCCACCAACACCTCTACTTTCTCATGAGACGAAGGAAATTTGGCTTGTCAGCTACGACTCTCCCCAACTTGTACGAACACACTATAGAAACCATTCTTTCTGGTTGTATCACAGCTTGGTATGGGCTCCTGCTCTGCCCAAGACTGCAAGGAACTACAAAAGGTCGTGAATGTAGCCCAATCCATCATGCAAACCAGCCTCCTGTCCACTGACTCTGTCTACACTTCCCGCTGCCTCGAAAAAGCAGCCAGCATAATTAAGGACCCCACGCACTCCGGACATTCTCTCTTCCACCTTCTTCCATCGGGAAAAAGATACAAAAGTCTGAGGTCACGTACCAACCAACTCAAGAACAGCTTCTTCACTGTTGCTATCAGACTTTTGAATGGACCTACCTTGCATTAAGTTGATCTTTCTCTCCACCCTAGCTACGATTGTAACACTACATTCTGCACCCTCTCCTTTCCTTCTCTATGAACGGTATGTTTTGTCTGTATAGTGCGCAAGAAACAATAGTTTTCACTGTATGTTAATACATGTGACAATAATAAATCAAATCAAATCAAATCAACATATCGATATGGTAAGCGCTGCTGTATCAAGAGCACAACCGTAAGCGTGGAACTCAAACCTGGGAAGAAATATTTTTGTGTAAATAACATTTATCATTCATTAAACACAGTATGCCGTCAATGAATGTTAAAGTCAATATAAAACTGACAGAATTAAGGGAAAAAAATGATTTTACTCAGTCCATTTGACCAGGAAGGCACCTTTTATACTTTCCACAACCTGAACAGCAGGTTAAAGTCCCACAGGTTTATTTGGAATCACGAGCTTTCGGGGCACTGCTCCTTCATCAGGTGACTCACCTGATGAAGGAGCAGCGCTCCGAAAGCTTTAAAAGCTTTCGAGCTCTCAAGCTTTAACCTGGTGTCGTGAGGTTCCTTATTGTGCCCACCCCAGTCCAATGCCGGCATCTCCATATCATGGCATCCACAACTTGTCAGGATGTCCGTCAGAACAACAACTTGCATTTATATAGCACTTCTAACGGAGCAAAACATTATAAGATTTTTGATTTGATTTATTATTGTCACATATATTGGTATACAGTGAAAAGTATTGTTTTCTGCATGCTATACAGACAAAGCATACCGTTCATAGAGAGTGAAAGGAGAATGTAGTGTTACAGTCATAGCTAAGGCGTAGAGAAAGATCAACTTAATATATGGGAGGTCCATTCAAAAGCCTCATGGCAGCAGGGAAGAAGCTGTTCTTGAGTTGGTTAGTACGTGACCTCAGGCTTTTGTATCTTTATCCCAATGGAAGAAGGTGGAAGAGAGTATGTTTAAAGTTTATTTATTAGTGTCACAAGTCCGCTTACATTAACACTGCGATGAAGTTACTGTGAAAATCCCCTAGTCGCCACACTCCGGCGCCTATTCGGGTACAGTGAGGGAGAATTTAGCACGGCCAATGCACCTAACCAGCACGTCTTTCAGGCTGCGGGAGGAAACTGGAGCACCCGGAGGAAACCCACGCAGACACAGGGAGAACGTGCAGGCTCCACACAGATAGTGACCCAAGCCGGGAATTGAACCCGGGTCCCTGGCGCTGTGAGGCAGCAGTGCTAACCACTGTGCCACCGTGCCACCTGGGGTCCGGGGTGCGTGGGGTCCTTGATCATGCTGGCTGATTTCCTGAGGCAGCGGGAAGTGTGGACAGAGTCATTGGATGGGAGGCTGGTTTGCGCGATGGACTGGGCTACGTTCATTGATTTTTTTTGGAATCTTAAACCATGCTCAAAGAGCTGAATTGCCTACTTCTGCTCCTAATTCCCATGTTCCGATGTTAATAAAGGAAATTTTATAAGGTTCAAAGTGCCGCTGATTGAAAAATAATGACTCTATGTTGTCATGACCTCTGTGATAAATAAATAAGAGGATTTGTCAGGGCCGGCACTGAGGAGAGATAATTACCTGTTGAGTTGTGCAGTCGCCAGTCTTGCCACTGGCGGTTATGATGTCTCACCATTGGCTTGCGAAGTGCTCCAATTATATGATTTGATTAAATTATAATTTAGAAGCTGGCAGCATGGCAGCGAGCAAAAGCATCACAGAGCAGAGAGAAATGACACATCATAACTCTGTCAAAAGAATCACACAATCCCAACAATGCTGAGGGAGGCTACTTGGCACATCAAGTCTACACTGACTCCCCGAAAGAGCATCTTACCAGTCCCACCCCTCTCCGCCCTATCCCCGTAACCCGACACATTTACCACGACGAGTCCACCTAACCAAAGGATTGGATATTGGAACCCGGCGTACATCTGTGATGCAGTTAAGCGTGCTTTCTCTGGGACGTCGGTGTTATATCGCCTGAAAGACTCGGTCAAAGTGTCCCAGTCCATGTATTTCTCACAGATTTTCCTCCTTAGAACAAGAGGCCACAGGTATAGGTTGAGAAGCGGCAGATTAAAAATTGAGATGAGGAGGAACTACTTCTTGCAGAGATTGATGAATTTGTGGAACTCGCTGCCCCATAGCGAGGTGGATTCTGAGTTGTTGAATGGTTTCAAGAAGGAGATAGATATATTTCTAATTTTAAAAAGGGATAAGGGGAACTGGTGGGGAGATGGATTTGAGACCAGGGAGAGATCAGTCATGATTTGACTGAGTGGCGGAGCAGGCTTGAAGGGCTGAATTGCCAACTTAGAATCATAGAATCCCTACAGTGCACAAGGGAGCCATTCGGCCCATCGAGTCTGCACCGACACCAATCCCATCCAAACCCTATCTCCGCTTAGCTACCCTGCTAATCCCTCTAACCGATCACATCCCAAAGCACTAAGGGTTAATTTAGCATGTCCAATCAACCTAACCCGCATATCTTTCGGACTGTGAGGGGACACCAGAGCACCCGGAGGAAACTCACGCAATCACGGGGAGAACGTGCAAACTCCGCACAGACAGTGACCCGAGCCAGGAATCGAACCTGGGTCTCTGGAGCTGTGAGGCAGCAGCCCTAGCCACCGTGCCACTTCTGCTCCTAATTCCTATGTTCCTCCTTCACGCAGCTTGCAAACATTGCGGGGTATGTAACAAGGTGATCAAGAGGGGAGGGTTGTGGTTGGTTGTTGATTTATTCAAGCAGGCCCTTAAAGTTTCATTTGGTAAGGTGCGTCCGACAGAGAAATAAAGATGAGAGGTATTTAAATTTGCATGGAGATGCACCAGGAAAATGTGAGATCAGTGGCTGTAGCCTGTAACCACCTCCAGCCCACACCCCTCTGAGAACTCACTGCTCCTCAAACTTTGGCCTCTTGCACATTCCCTGTTGTGATTTGGTTGCCTGTTTGTGGCTCTGTATTCAGCTGCTGAATCTTGAAACTTCACGGTGGCACAGTGGTTAGCACTGCTGCCTCACAGCGCCAGGGGCCCGGGTTCAATTCCCTGCTTGGGTCACTGTCTGTGTGGAGTCTGCATAGGTTTCCTCCGGGTGCTCCGGTTTCCTCCCACAGTCCAAAAGATGTTCCGGTTGGGGTGCATTGGCCATGCTAAGTTCTCCCTCAGTGTATCCAAGCAGGGGACCAGGGGATTTTCACAATAACTTATTTGCAGTGTTAATGTAATCCTACTTGTGACAACAATAAAAAAAATTCAGTATTTCAGGAAGTTATGTCGGTCAGAAGTTTATTGTGAATTAGGCAGATTGGCCATGATAAGTTGCCCCCAAGTGTCAGGGGGGCTAGCTAGGGTAAATACATAGGGTTATGGGGATAGGGCCTGGGTGGGATTGTGGTCGGTGCAGACTCGATGGGCTGAATGGCCTCCTTCTGCACTGTAGGAATTCTAAGACTGTATGAATAAGGAAAGCTGCCTGTGACAGGACGACCCTTCACTCACACAAAAACCTTTAAGAGAAAATCACTGGGCCAGTTCATACCAATGAGTTTCAGGAAATGAGGCCTGAGGCTATCCTGAATTAGTCCGAGAATCACTTAGTGAAGTTATTTCAAAAGCAGCTATTAATTGAAATATGATTGATAAATTTTGTTTTGCTGTAATTACATTAAATGTAATTTCCTGAATGCTCAAACTGCATGGATTCCAGTAAGGCCTGAATTTCAGGCCTGCAAAGTGGGGGAGGCTATGGTTTCAGAATTAACGTCACTGGGCCCAGTCTCTAGAGTAACAGTTTTAACAACACAAGGTTAAAGTCCAACAGGTTTATTTGGTAACAAATACCATTAGCTTCCATCTGACGAAGGAGCAGCACTCCGAAAGCTAATGGTATTTGCTTCCAAATAAACCTGTTGGACTTAAACCTGGTGTTGTTAAAACTGTTACTGTGTTTACCCCAGTCCAACGCCGGCATCTCCACACCAGTCTCTAGAGACATGGGTTCAAATTCCACCATGGCAGCTGGTGGAATTCAATCAATAAATCATACAATCCTACAGCGCAGAAAGAGGCCATTTGGCCCATCGCATGTGCGCCAATCACAATCCCACCCAGGCCCTATCCCTGCAACCCCACCCCACTACTAACCCCCTGACTCTAAGGGACAATTTAGCATGGCCAATCAACCTAACCTGCACATTTTTGGAGTGTGGGAGGAAATCGGGGCACCCGGAGGAAACCCACGCAGACATGGGGAGAATGTGCAAACTCCACACAGACAGTCACCCAAGTCGGGAATCGAACCCAGGCCCCTGGTGCAGTGAGGCAGCAGTGCTAACCACTGTGCCACCCCTGGGATTCTGATATTAGTTTGGGATTAAATGTTAGTCCCCAGTAAAGTGAGCATAAAACTATCATCGATTCATTCGTGCCCTTTGGGAAGGAAATCTGCCATCCTCACCTTTTTGATCCATATGTGACTCCAGTCCCCCAGCAACATGGCTGACGCTGAAAAGGTGGAGCAAGCCAACTGGTACCAAACTGCCAGAGGAAAGTCAAAAAGCAGCAAAACTGGATGGACCACCAAACGTTGACAGAGATATCAGAAATGACAACGGAATAATCTGCCAATGCACCTGATACGTCCGCTACGACTCTCACCAACTTTTACAGATGCACCATAGGAAGCATCCTTTCCGGTGTATCACAGTTTGGTATGGCTCCTGCTCTGACCAAGATCGCAAGAAACCACAAAGGGTTGTGAAGGTAGCCCAATCCATCACACAAACCAGCCTCCCATCCATTGACTCTGTCTACACTTCCCATTGCCTCGGAAAAGCAGCCAGCATAATCAAGGACCCCATGCACACCGGACATTGTCTCTTCCACATTAGAAATCATAGAAATCATAGAAACCCTACAGCACAGAAAGAGGCCATTCAACCCATCGGGTCTGCACCGACCACAATCCCACCCAGGCCCTACCCCCATATCCCTACATATTTTATCCGCTAATCCACGCATCCCAGGACACTAAGGGGCAATTTTAGCATGGCCAATCAACCTAACCCGCACATCTTTGGACTGTGGGAGGAAACCGGAGCACCCGTAGGAAACCCACGCAGACACGAGGAGAATGTGCAAACTCCACACAGACAGTGACCCAAGCTGGGAATCGAACCCAGGTCGCTGGAGCTGTGAAGCAGCAGTGCTAACCATTGTGCTACCGTGCCGCCCATTCTTCGATTCCAGGACTTTCACTATTCTTATGGGAGTCCGTTTTGAGTGATCGTTCGTAGCTTTTACTCGTTTCAAGCTGCGTCCTCAAACACCACTGCTAAAGTACAAAAGCAAATTACTGCGGATGCTGGAATCTGAAACCAAAAGAGAAAACATTGGAAAATCTCAGCAGGTCTGGCAGCATCTGTAAGGGTCACCTGGACTTGAAACGTCAGCTCTTTTCTCTCCTTACAGATGCTGCCAGACCTGCTGAGATTTTCCAGCGTTTTCTCTCTCCCCACTGCTATAGTTATTACCCCAGTGACAACATCCTGGTGGTTACCACTGACCAGTAACTGAACTGGACTGACCATATAAATGCTGCAGCTACAAGAGCAGGTCAGATGTGGGCATTCTGACTCTGCAAAGCCAAATCAACAAGCCACAAGTTAGGTGTATTGAAACACTCTCTACTTGTCCGGATGTGTACAGCTCCAACAACACTGAAGAAGCTCAACACCGTCCAAGACAAAGCAGCCCACTTGATTGGCACCCCATCCACCACCTTCAACTTTCACTCTCTCCACCACCGACGCACAGTAGCATCATGGTGTATCATCTACAAGAAGCACTCCAGCAACTCGCCAAAGCTCCTTTGACAGCGCCTTCCAAACCTACAACCTCTGCCAACTAGGAAGGCAAAAACAGCAGATGCATGGGAGCACCACCATCCACAGGTTTTCTTCCAAGCCACACATCAAGCTGAATCGGAAATGTATCGGCTGCTCCTTCACTGTCACTGCGTCAAAATTCTGGAACTCCCTCCGTAACAGCACTGGTTCAAGAAGACAGCTCACTATCACCTTCCAAGGGCAATTAGGGTTTGGCAATAAAAATTCTGGCTGAGCCAGCAGTGCCCACACCCCACGAAAGAACTAAAAAAAATAATTCAGAGCAATCTAACAGTGCGGAATCATAGAATCCCTACAGTGCAGAAGGAGGCCATTCAGCCCATCGAGCCTGCCCCGAAAACAATCCCACCCAGGCCCTATCCCCGTAACCCAGTGTAATCCCACTAGTCATTGAACTAGTAATCCAGAGAATCATAGAATTTACAGTGCAGAAGGAGGCCATTCGGCCCATCGAGCCTGCACCGATAGCAATCACACCCAGGCCCTATCCCCATAAGCCGTTGTATTTACCCTGCTAGTCCCCCTGACATCAGGGTCAATTTAGCATGGCCAATCAGCCTAACCCGCACATCTTTGGACTGTGGGAGGAAACCGGAGCACTCAGAGGAAACCCACGTAGACACCGGGGGAGTGTGCAAACTCCACACAGACAGTGACCCGAGGCCAGAATTGAACCCGGGTCCCTGGCACTGTGAGGCAGCAGTCTAACTATTGTGCCACCGTGCTGCCACAAGGGGCAGGGAGAAATTGGGTCAGAGGAACAAAAGGAACAAGAGGAACATCAGTGATGGAAGGTGGGAGAGGTTTAAATAACCAAAGGAATGAGCGTGGAAGGCAAAAAGAGATGACAATGGGACAAGTAAAGAGGCAAGCGATTGGTGTAGAGGAGATGTAAATGGCAATGATGGAATAATCACCAACAGCAACCATCTGAAACTAAAAACTGGCGATGAGGTTAAAAGATCTGAAATTGTTGATCCCAATGTTGAGTCTCTAAGCTAAGGGTGACCTCATCGAGGATTATAAAATCATGGGGGGGGGGTGCAGATAAGGTGAATAGCCAAGGTCTTTTCCCCAGGTAGGGGGGTCCAAAGCCAGAAGGCATAGGCTTAAAGTGAGAGGGGAAAGGGACCTGAGGGGCAGTTTTTTCACACAGAGGGTGGTGCGAATATGGAATGAGCTACCAGAGGAGGTGGCAGAGGTGGGTACAATTACAACATTTAAAAGACATTTGGACAGGTACATGGATGGGAAAGGTTTAGAGGGATATGGGCCAAACGCAGGTAAATGGGACTAGTTCAGTTTGGGAAAGCTGGTTCGCATGGACGAGTTGGGCCCAAGGGCTTATTTCTGTTCTGTATATCAAGCCAGTGCAGAAGGAGGCTATTTTTTTATTCATTCTTGGGACATGAGCATCCCTGGCTGGCCAGCATTTATTGCCCATCCCCAGTTGCCCTTGAGAAGGTGGTGGCGAGCTGCCTTCTTGAATCGCTGCAGTCCACGTGCTGTGGGTTGACCCATAATGCCGTGATGGAAGGGAATTCCAGGATTTTGGCTCATCGAGTCTGCACTGTCCACAATCCCACCCAAGCCCTATCCTCATAACTCCATGTATTTATTCTAGCCCGTCCTCCTGACACTGAGGGGCAATTTAGTATTGACAATCCACCTAATCCACACATCTTTGGATTGTGGGAGGAAACCAGAGCATCCGGAGGAAACCCATGCAGACACGGGGAGAACGTGCAGACTCTGCTGGGAATCGAACCTGGGTCTCTGACGTTGTGAGGCAGCAAATGTAGATGGAGTCAATGGATGGGAGGCTAACCACTGTGCCACCGTGCCGCCCTCCTCTCTATATCTCTATGACTCTATCCAAGCTGTAGGTGCCATTTCCGTGCTCATTTTCTACTTTGTAACCATGGCAACTCTTCAAAAGTATTTGTGCAAAGCCCTTTAGGACGTCCTGTGGTCAGGAAAGGCAGTACAGAAATGGAAACCTTTCTTCTATTCAGAGTAATTATGTGGAAAGCGCCCAGAGAAGATTAATGCATTGAAATTAAATTCTTCAAATATCGGGATACAAATGCTGAACACATTTGAAGTGTCTATGTCTGTGCTTTTAAATGGAGAGCCATTACTCCATTTAATGTTAATCCAGAAACAACTGCCTCTAAAACAGCGGAGAAAAGAATGTGATACGAGCGTGTTCGGCATTCATGTACCCGTATAATAAAAGACACATTTCAAGGCGCAAATGGGAGAAATGGAATTGGGGAGTTCATTTATCTTGGATTTTGATGTGATCAAGTCAGTTTGGGTTCCAACAATGGTGCTAGCAAGGCTGCAGCAAGTGTTATTACCATCCTGAATGGGTTCTAACATTACTACCAAAGGCAGACATCTTATCTTCCACCAGCAGCCATTAAGCTCTCGGGTACAAGCCATCAATGTAGGATTTCAATTACTGGTCTGTACATGCTTCAAGAGTTCGATAGCGATCAGGAACACCGTTGAATGCAGCTTAGCTTATACTTTCACTGCCATGTAACAGTTCCCCAACATGGGATCTCATTAAGTTTCTTTAAAGTTCAGAAGTTTCTTCCCCCACTGTGTATCCCCCCCACCGCACCCCCCGCCCCCCACCCCCGCAATCACTGATATCGCCTGACCTGCTGAGCATTCCCATCATTTTCCTGGGCGCAGCACGGGGTGGCACAGTGGTTAGCACTGCTGCCTCACAGCGCCAGGGACCCGGGTGCGATTCCCAGCTCGTGTCACTGTCTGTGCGGAGTCTGCACGTTCTCCCCGTGTCTGCCTGGGTTTCCTCCGGGTGCTCCGGTTTCCTCCCACAGTCCGAAAGACGTGCTGGTTAGGGGCATTGGCCATGCTAAATTCTCCCTCAGTGTACCCAAACAGGCGCCGGAGTGTGGCGACTCGGGGGTTTTCACGGTAACTTCATTGCAGTGTTAATGTAAGCCTACTTGTGACACGAGTAAATAAACTTAAACTTGAACTAGATAGAATGTGAGCTTGGAGCACAGGCTGGGGTAAATGGTGTGGATGAAAACCACACACAAAATGTTTAATTGTCCGAGAATAATAATGATAATCAAAGGACTTGGACGGTCTTTGCCTTTCCATGTCATAGATTCCAAAAATGCTTCACCCATAAAGGGCACAGAGCTGATTTCAACATGCAGTAGGTAATTTAAATATAATTATTGAGTCCCGGTGCCGGGCGCTATCATTTGGACTGTGGGTAAAAACCGGAGCGCCCGGAGGAAACCCACGCAGATACAGGGAGAATGTGCAAACTCCACACAGACAGTGACCCAAGGCCGGAATCAAACCCGGGTCCCTGGCATTGTGAGGCAGGTTAGCAGTGCGAATCACTGTGCCACTCTGCATATCCAGCTGTCTGGCTGGACCTAACAAGGAATGTAGATTAAAAATGTAATTGGTTGCAGTTAAAGCTAAATTGCATTCCTCTGGAGTCCAGTTACATCCTCGGGATGGTGCAGTGTACTTTGCGAGCCAGGCTTACCTCGGGCACCAATCATCTGGAGGAGATAAGTAAGGGAGTCTTTAAAGGGTCGCCTTGTGTTGGCAGCACTCGCTCCTGGGTTAATGATTCAGCTTAACAATCCTCACTGAGTAACAAGGCTTCATTGTAACATTAGCAGAGTCAATCATACATATAATATTCCAATAACAATGAATTGAATTAAGGTCAAGATTACCAGGTCGGGGTCTCTGGTAAGCAGCACAGCGTGGGAGGTTTTGTTTAAATTTGCTGAGTTTTCATCTGTTCTTTTATACTCTTCTTTTCAGAATATAATAGGAGTAGGAGCAGGCCATTCAGCCTTTCGAGCCTGTTCCATCTTTCTACTTTCTCAGCTCCACATTCCTGCAGTATCCCTTAAAGCTTCTGTGGCATGTTCACTGTTAATTTTGATTTGATTTGATTTGATTTATTATTATCACATGGATTAACATATAGTGAGAAGTATTGTTTCTTGCACGCTACACAGGCAAAGCATGCCGTTCATAGAGAAGGAAAGGAGAGAGTGCAGCTTGTAATGTTACAGTCATAGCTAGGGTTTAGAGAAAGATCAACTTAGTGCGAGGGAGGTCCATTCAAAAGTCTGACAGCAACAGGGAAGAAGCTGTTCTTGAGTCGGTTGGCACGTGACCTCAGACTTTGGTATCTTTTTCCTGAAGGAAGAAGGTGGAAGAGAGAATGTCCGGGGTGTGTGGGGTCCTTAATTATGTTGGCTGCTTTGCCAAGGCAGCGGGAAGTGTAGACAGAGTCAATGGATGGGAGGTTGGTTGTGTGTGAACCACAGAGTCCCTACAGTGCAGGAAGAGGCCATACATCCCTTGGAGTCTGCACTCACTCTCCGAAAGAGCCTCCCACCCAGGCCCTCTACACCACCAGCCACCCCCCCCAACCCGCCACCTCCCCCGCAACTGCCAGCCACCCTAGCCCCGCAACCCCACACATTTACCGTGTCCAATCCAGTTGATCTACATATCTTTGGACACTGAGGTCGGAATCTTCCGGCTCCCGTCGCAGGGAACAGGGATTGTGTTGGACGATAAATTCTCCGACCTTGCCGCAGCGGGAGCGAGGCATGAACGGGCAGTAAGATCGCGCCCTAAAGGGCAATTTAGCATGACCAATCTACCTAACCCGCACATCTTTGGAGTGCGGGAGGAAACCGGAGCACCCGGAGGAAACCCACGGGGAGAATGGGAATCAAACCCAAATCTCTGGTGTTAAGACCCAGGCCAGAAATTCCAAGGTGTTTTCTGAAGTTAGCCTGGATCCTACGCTTTTACATTTGAATTTGGTATTAGGGTGAGCGTAAGGTGTTTCACTCCAGGTATGATTCAAGTGACCCATTAGGGAGCTTTTATCAAAGTTTATTTAAGAACACAGTCAAAATATAATAAAAATAATGAGCATAACGTTTACCAATTACGAGATTCAAACACGATACAGTATAAACCTTATCAGCTAGCTATCTATGATGTTCCAAGTCTAACAACATCCCACAAACATACACCCCTTTCTAGACTTAGTCCACAAAGCAAGTCTGCTCACATGGACAATGTGAAAACTTCCCACAGTCAGCCAAGGCCCAGAATTGAACCCAGGTCCCTGACGCTATGGGGCAGCAGCACTAACCACTGTTCTACCGTACTGTCCTTACAGTAGCTGAAACACATTGTCTGTACTCTACCTAATTTCAACCAGCCAATATCCTACGCAGGCCACTGTATCTTTGCGCAACCAGAATTAGGCATTACCACCCCTTCCACCAACCAGCAAAATGCGCAATCAATCATTGATCATTTTACAAGATTGAGGCCATCCAATGGTGATTTTATAGAATTAATTCATTATATTTGAACGGTATATAAATGGTTACTTCATCATATTTCAACAGAGCCTACCTGAGGGAGAACTACTTCAAACACATCACTATTACTATCCCTTAATTCATCCCCTAATAAAGCTGCCACTTCATCCCTATCCACTTTGGTATTTAAGTGTTTTATAACTCTTCCAGGCCAGCAGACTAAATCCCCGGAATCGCAGTCTGAGCGAAGATTAAAGATTCAGATAAGTAATGGGCAGATGCTGGCTTGTATCGTACATTGTCCTCCTTCGCGTTTCTCACTGGAATAAAAAGGGAAAAGGGAATTTGGCATTATAAAAGATACCAAAGTCTGAGGACACGTACCAATCGACTGAAGAACAGCTTCTTCCCTGCTGCCGTCAGACTTTTGAATGGACCGACCTCGCATTAAGTTGATCTTTCTCTACACCCTAGCTATGACCGTAACACGACATTCCGCACTCTCTCCTTCCCTTCTCTATGAACGGTATGCTTTGTCTGTATAGCGCGCAAGAAACAATATTTTTCACTGTACACTAATACATGTGACAATAATAAATCAAATCAAATCAAAAATACTCAGCCAGTCAGGCAGCATCTGTTGGGAGAGAAACTGCGTTAATGTTTCAGGTTGATGACTTCTCACCACCACACCAGCAAGGCTTTGTTTTACTTCATAGAAAGAAATCATAGAAACCCTATAGTGCAGAAGGAGGCCATTCGGCCCATCGAGTCTGCACCGACCACAATCCCACCCTACCCCCACATATTTACCCGCTAATCCCTCTAATCTACGCATTTTAGGATTCTATGGGGGAATTTTTAACCGGGCCAATCAACCTAACCTGCACATCTTTGGACTGTGGGAGGAAATCGGAGGAAACCCACGCAGACACGAGGAGAATGTGCAAACTCCACACAGACAGTGACCCGAGCCGGGAATCGCACCCGGGACCCTGGAGCTGTGAAGCAGCAGTGCTAACCACTGCGCTACCGTGCTACTTGTTGGATTTATCCGGTCATGTTCCTCATTGTCCTGAAACACTTGGAGACATTCTGGGCAACGAGTGAGGGAACGTGCCAATAAGCATTGGACTGGATAAGATGTTACGAGATTTATTTTTTCATGCAATTGGGATAAAGTGCCAGATCACGCAATGAATGCAGACGCACTGCAAACATTCATTCAAAAGACTGATAAATCCTTCCCAACACGCCAATGGCAGGCAGTAAGAGTGGGAGAGACTCCTGGTCCGCCATGCTTGATGTGTAGGGATATGGGGGTAGGGCCTGTGTGGTCGGTGCAGACTCGATGGGCCGAATGGCCTCTTTCTGTACTGAAGGGTTTCTATGATTTCTATGATTTCTATGATTAGTGGCACTCCCTCAAGCTATAAACCTCTGGTGACAGTCTAGCGATCTGTTCCAGGAATTACTAGCTATGGAAACAGACAAAAGTGGGACCACTAAGTAGGGGAAGATAACTGAAATGGAACTTCTAAGAAAAGTGCAGAACCATCTATTAGTTTCGTCGTATTATAACCAGTTTCTTGGTAAAATGTTTGAAAGCTTCTAAGAGATGAAGATGTTACAATATTAGTGTTCTGAGGGTTGTCCAAAGATGTGCAGGTTAGGTTGATTGGCCATGCTAAATTATCCTGAGATGTGATGCTTAAAGGGATTAGCAGGATAAATACGCGGGGTTACGGGGGCAGGGCCTGTGTAAGATGCTTCAACGGAGAGTCGGCGCAGACTTGATGGGCCGAATGGTCTCCTACTGCATTGTAGGGATTCTATAAGATGCAATGGGGCTGGCACTGCACTGCAGTAACGGGGGCATTCTTAGAGTTAGCAACACTGGGCAATAGCCCTGGAGTTTGGCAGCATGGTGGGACTGTCCTTCCTGAGAATAGGGAGAACCGAGAAAGGGTCTTGGAACTTGACATCATTGCAAATGGTCCACTGGGTCAGAGCAACATATGGGGGGGGGGGGGGGGGGGGGGCGGGATCCTCCAATCTTCCATTGCAGCGGAGAGAGAATCTGACCAAACTATGGAAGTGGAATGGAAAATGCTTGGCAAAACTGGAGAAACAAATGGCAGTCCCCTTGTGATCTTGACCATCTCTATCGAATCTCCTCTTAGCCTTCTCTCTCAGGAGAACAGTCCCAACCTCTCCAGTCTTTTTTTTATTCAAGGGACATGGGCGTCGCTGGCTGGGCCAGCATTTATTGCCCATCCCTAGTTACCCTTGGAGGGCAGTTGAGAGTCAACCACATTGCTGTGGCTCTGGAGTCAGCCAGACCAGGTAAGGACGGCAGATTTCCTTCCCGAAAGGACATTAGTGAACCAGATGGGTTTTTCCAACAATCGACAATGGTTTCATGGTCACCAGTAGATTCTTAATTCCAGTTTTTTTATTGAATTCAAATTCCACTATCTGCTGTGGCGGGATTTGAACCCGGGTCACCAGAACATTCGTTGAGTTTCTGGATTAATAGTCCAGCGATAATACCACGAGGCCATCGCCTCCCCCGTGTATCTGACGTATAGTTTCTCTCGGTATCCAAACTCGGCTGTATTTGATCTAAGAGTGACAGATGCGGGCTCCAAATGCAGAGATGGAAAAATATTGCGTCATTTAGCACTGTCACTCCATCAATGAGGACAGAAATGCGCCCAAATGATTAATACAACAAACCACTCATTTAACTTATTCCCCATAATTACTTCAATGAACCTTTAATACTGTCCATCATTAATGTTATAATTTATTACCGGCCCAATGAATCATCTGGCTTATTTCTGGTGCATTTAATGAAAACTGAATTTGATGAGTGTTGAAGTTATATTTGAAGTTAATGTTATTAGTGGCAGCACGGTAGCACAGTGGTTAGCACTGCTGCCTCACAGCGCCAGGGACCCGGGTTTGACCCCTGGCTTGGGTCACTGTCTGTGTGGAGTTTGCACGTTCTCCCCGTGTCTGCGTGGTTTTCCTCCGGGTGGCTCCGGTTTCCTCCCACAGTCCAAAGATGTGCGGGTTAGGTGGATTGGCCATGCTAAATTGCCCCTTAGGGTAGGGGCAATTCAGGGTAAAATTGCCCCGAGGGTAAATGCATGGGGTTATGGGAATAGGGTCTGGGTGGGATTGTTGTCAGTGCAGACCCAACGGGCCGAATGGCCTCCTTCTGCACTGTAGGGATTCTATGATTCTAAACTGGAGAGAGTGCAGAAAGGATTTCGAAGGATGTTGCCAGGACTCAAGTGACTGAGTTTACAGGGGGATATTGGACTGGCTGGGGCTTTCTTCTTTGGAGCTTAGGAGACTGAGGAGTGATCTTATAAGAACCTAAGAACAAAAGAAATAGGAGCAGGAGTAGGCCATCTTGCCCCTCGAGCCTGCCCCGCCATTCAATAAGATCATGGCTGATCTGAAGTGGATCAGCCATGATATAGAGGTGTATAAGATCATGTGAGGCATGGATAGGGTGAATGAACTCAGTCTTTTTTCCCAGGGTTGGGGAATCGAGAACCAGAGGGCACAGGTTCAAGTTGAGAGGGGGAAGAATTAATGGGAACCTGAGGAGCAACTTCTTTTACACAGAGGGTGGTGCGTGTGTGGAATGAGCTGCCGGGGGAAGTGGTTGAGGCAGGGACACTGACAACATTTAAAAGGCATTTGGTCAGATACATGGATAGGAAAGGTTTAGAGGGATATGGGCCAAATGCAGGCAAATGGGGTTGGCTTAGATGGCTTTTTGGTCAGCATGGACTAGTTTGGGCCGAAGGGCCTGTCTCCGTGCCATAGATTCCATGATTTGAGTCAAATTATTAGACAACGGACCGAATAAAAGCAGAAAGCAGAGACAATAGACAATAGCATATTTGCAAAGAAACGCGATTGGAAGTCTGCTCCTGTTCCGTGTTGTTTCAATAAATAATACGTTTTCATAAGTCCTTTCCCCCCCCCCCGCCCCACCTCCGGGAGAAAGATGAAGCCAGTTCCGATAATCACCTCTGGTGCACACAGGTAGAGTGTGATTTAAGTGTGTCTGCGATTTGCTTCTCCTGCGCAATTGGATCCTGTAGATTTATGATGGCTTCACAGAGATAAAAAAAGGTTGAAGTGGTGGCGATGAATTTGCAATCTCGTCATTTACAGGAGCTGTCGCTGGTGTTATTTAACGGGGCTGGCGTGACAGTGACAAATGAACGGACTCTGATTCTTCATCGATGAGCGAAAACTTCAGAGTGCTTTTTTACTGGCCTCCGCCTTTGAATGTAGCTGTGCAAAGAGGAATCACAGAATCATAGAATCCCGACAGTGCAGAAAGAGGCCATTTGGCCCATCGAATCTGCACCAACCACAATCCCACCCAGGTCTTAACCCCATAATCCCACTTATTTACACTACTAATCCCCTTGACCCTAAGGGGCAACTTAGCATGGCCAATCAATCTAACCCGCACAGGGCGACACATGACACAGTGGTTAACACTGCTGTCTCACAGCGCCAGGGACCCGGGTTCAATTCCTGGCTTGGGCCACTGTCTGTGTGGAGTTTGCACGTTCTCCCCGTATCTGCATGGGTTTCCTCCAGGTGTCAGAGAGTCATAGAGGTTCACAGCATGGAAACAGGCCCTTCGGCCCAACTTGTCCATGCCACCCTTTTTTTTAAACTCCTAAACTAATCCCAATTGCCTGCATTTGGCCCATATCCCTCCATACCCATCTTACCCATGTAACTGTCTAAATGCTTTTTAAAAGACAAAATTGTACCCGCCTCTACTACTACCTCTGGCCGTTTGTTCCAGACACTCACCACCCATCTGGACACTTTCGTATATCTCCCCTCTCCCCTCTCACCTTAAAATTGCCCATCTGGACACTTTCGTATATCTCCCCTCTCACCTTAAACCTATGCCGTCTAGTTTTAGACTCCCCTAACTTTGGGAAAAAATATTGACTATCAAGTTGATCTATGCCCTCATTATTTTATAGACCTCTATAAGATCATCCCTCAGCCTCCTACGCTCCAGAGAAAAAAGTCCCAGTCTATGCAGCCTCTCTATATAACTCAAACCATCAAGTCTGGGTAGCATCCCAGTAAATCTTTTCTGCACTCTTTCTAGTTTAATAATATCCTTTCTATAATAGGGTGACCAGAACTGTACTCAGTATTCCAAGTGTGGCCTTTCCAATGTCTTGTCCCAACTCCTGTTTTCAATATTCTGATCAATGAAACCAAACATGCTGAATGCCTTCTTCACCACTCTGTCCACCTGTGACTCCACTTTCAAGGAGCTATGAACATGTACTCCTAGATCTCTTTGTTCTGTAACCCTCCCCAACGCTCTACCATTAATTGAGTAAGTCCTGCCCTGGTTCAATCTACCAAAATGCATCACCTCGCATTTGTCTAAATTAAACTCCCACTTGATCAAGATCCTGTTGCAATCGGAGATAACTTTCTTCACTGTCCACTGTGCCACCAATCTTGGTGTCATCTGCAAACTTACTAACCATACCTCCTATATTCTCATCCAAATCATTAATATAACTGACAAATAACAGTGATCCCTGAGGCACACCGCTGGTCACAGGCCTCCAGTTTGAAAAACAACCCTCGACAACCACCTCTGGCTTCTGTCAAGAACACCAGGTTAAAGTCCAACAGGTTTATTTGGTAGCAAAAGGCTTTTGCTACCAAATAAACCTGTTGGACTTTAACCTGGTGTTGTTAGACTTCTTACTGTGTTTACCCCAGTCCATCACCGGCATCTCCACATTCTGTCAAGAAGCCAATTTTGTATCCATTTAGATACCTCACCCTGGATACCGTTAGATTTAACCTTATGCAACAACCTGCGATGCAGTACCTTGTCAAAGTCCATGTAGACAACATCAACTGCACTGCCCTCATCTACCTTCTTTTTTGATTATCCCTTCAAAAAAGAGTAGCTAAAGTAAATGTTGGACCCTTAGAAGACGAGAAGGGGGATTTAATAATGGGAAACGAGGAAATGGCCGAGGCCTTAAACAAGTTTTTTGTGTCGGTCTTCACAGTGGAGAACACAAATAGCTTACCGAAAATTGACGGTCGTGGGACTGTCGGGGGTGAGGTCCTTAAAACGATTACTATTACTAAAGAGGTAGTGCTTGGTAGGCTCATGGGACTAAAGGTAGACAAGTCCCCGGGCCCAGATGGAATGCATCCCAGGGTACTGAAACAAATGGCAGAAGTAATAGCAGATGCGTTGGTTGTAATTTATCAAAATTCGCTGGACTCTGGGGAAGTGCCGGCTGATTGGAAAACAGCTAATGTGACTCAACTGTTTAAAAAAGGAGGTAGACAAAAGGCGGGTAACTACAGGCCGGTTAGCTTAACGTCCATAGTTGGGAAATTGCTGGAATCCATCATTAAAGAAGAAATAACAGGACACCTGGAAAAAAAATGGTTCGATCAAGCAGACGCAGCATGGATTCATGAAGAGAAAGTCGTGTTTGACAAATTTACTGGATTTTTATGAAGATGTAACGAGTGCAGTTGACAGAGGGGAACCGGTGGATGTGGTGTTTTTAGATTTCCAGAAGGCGTTCGATAAGGTGCCTCACAAAAGGTTGCTGCAGAAGATTAAGGTACATGGAGTTAGGGGTAAAGTGTTAGCGTGGATTGAGGATTGGCTATCTAACAGGAAGCAGAGAGTTGGAATAAATGGGTGCTTTTCTGGTTGGCAGTTGGTGACTAGTGGCGTGCCGCAGGGATCGGTGCTGGGGCCTCAACTGTTTACCATATACATAGACGATCCGGAGGAGGGGACCGAGTGTAGGGTAACAAAGTTTGCGGATAAGGGCGGCACGGTAGCACAGTGGTTAGCACTGCTGCTTCACAGCTCCAGGGTCCCGGGTTCGATTCCCGGCTCGGGTCACTGTCTGTGTGGAGTTTTCACATTCTCCTCGTGTCTGCGTGGGTTTCCTCCGGGTGCTCCGGTTTCCTCCCACAGTCCAAAGATGTGCGGGTTAGGTTGATTGGCCAGGTTAAAAAATTGCCCCTTAGAGTCCTGGGATGTGTAAGTTAGAGGGATTAGCGGGTAAAATATGTGGGGGTAGGGCCTGGGTGGGATTGTGGTCGGTGCAGACTCGATGGGCCGAATGGCCTCCTTCTGCACTGTAGGGTTTCTATGATTTCTATGATTTCTATGATTTCTATAACACAAAGATGAGTGGGAAAGCGAATTGCGTGGAGGATGAGGAAAGTCTGCAGAGAGATTTGGATAGGCTGAGTGAGTGGGCGAGGATCTGGCAGATGGAGTATAACGTTGACAAGTGTGAGGTTATCCACTTTGGAAGGAATAATAGTAAAATGGACTATTATTTAAATGGTGAAAAATTACAACATGCTACTGTGCAGAGGGACCTGGGGGTCCTTGTGCATGAATCACAAAAACTCAGTTTGCAGGTGCAGCAGGTGATCAAGAAGGCAAATGGAATGTTGGCCTTTATCGCGAAGGGGATGGAGTATAAAAGCAGGGAGGTCTTGCTGCAATTGTACAAGGTACTGGTGAGGCCGCACCTAGAGTACTGTGTGCAATTTTGGTCCCCTTATTTGCAGAAGGATATAATGGCTTTGGAGGGGGTACAGAGAAGGTTCACCAGGTTGATACCGGAGATGAGGGGGTTAGCTTATGAGGAGAGATTGAGAAGGTTGGGCCTGTACTCGTTGGAGTTTAGAAGGCTGAGGGGAGATCTTATAGAGACATATAAGATAATGAAGGGGCTAGACAGGGTAGAGGCAGAGAGATTCTTTCCACATAGAAAGGAAACAAGAACTAGAGGACACAGCCTCAAAATAAGGGGGAGTCAGTTTAGAACAGAGTTGAGGAGGAACTTCTCTCAGAGGGTAGTGAATCTCTGGAATTCTCTGCCCGTTGAAACAGTGGAGGCTACCTCGTTAAAGATGTTTAAGTCACAGGTAGATAGATTTCTGATCAATAAGGGAATTAAGGGTTATGGGGAGCGGGCAGGTAGGTGGAACTAAACCACTATCAGATCAGCCATGATCTTATTGAATGGCGGGGCAGGCTCGAGGGGCTAGATGGCCTACTCCTGCTCCTATTTCTTATGTTCTCATGTTCTTAGATTAGATGAATTGGCCACGCCAAGTTCTCCCTCAGTGTACCCAACAGATGCCAGGGTGTGGCGACCAGGGGATTTTCACAGTAACTTCATTGCAGTATTAATTTAAGACCACTTGTGACTAATAAATAAACTTTTTACTTTATCTTAAAGTTTATTTAAGTTTATTTCTTTGTGTCACAAGTAGGCTTACATTAACACTGCAATGAAGTTACTGTGAAAATCCCCTAGTCACCACACTCTGGCGCCTATTCGGGTACACTGATGGAGAATTTAGCATGGCCAATGCACCTGACTAGCACGTCTTTCGGACTGCAGGAGGAAAAGGAGCAGTCGGAGGAAACCCATGCAGACACAGGGCGAACGTGCAAACTCCACACAGAGAGTCACCCAAGCCGGGAATCAAACCCGGGCCCCTGATGGCCGTACTAAGTTTTCCCTCAATGTACCCAAACAGGCGCCGGAGTGTGGCGACTTGGGGATTTTCACAGTCACTTCATTGCAGTGTGAACGTAAGCCTACTTGTGACTGATAAATAAACTATAACTTTACTTGACTTATCCAATCATTGTGTAGCAGCTGTCCGGATGTTGCGCCTTCCACAACATGAACGACCCACGGTTATAAGAGCCTCGCTCATCGTGGGAATGCCACAAGAGATTTGCTGATGTTGGAAGAGGAGAGAAAGCCCCCAGCATTCTGGAGTTGGAGGAGGTCTGCGTTGGCTGAGTGATGGCTGTGTGCTGGGCTCTGGCAACTGACAATAGTAATGATCTTGCGCCACCGCAACTGTCCGCACCAACCCTCGATCAGTCAGCAGGGAGACTGCCATTCCCCCGTAACCGCGGGGACCTGTCATACCTGTTTGCACGACTACAGCAGCTGAAGCCTGCTCATGATTTCTCATCCAGTTGCTGACAGCGGCTTCATCACAGTTGAACTCCATTATCTACCATACAGAAGGCACTGCAGCCTAAGCCTCGCCACAGGCAAGGAAAGCACAGGTCCAATTAAACAACTAATTGCATGGCGAACAAGCAATGTTCATGCCCATTTATGTGCCATTCTGCAACCACTATGATAGTTACTTGGGAATGCTTGCATAGAAATGGAAAAAGTACCGGAAAGTAAGAGATTGATTCGATTCCCGGATGAAACGTAAGGATCACTTCCAGAAAATATCCTATGCTATTTCCCTGAGCAGCTGAGGAAAGGGTAGGATTGATGATGGAAAGCTCAGCCACAAGGATTGATGCAGAGGATGGATAGAGCTGCAAAGTGGAAGCACTGAAGGAGGAAATACGAGAACTGATGGATAAGATGGCTGATATAATGTCCTAACCTAGGCCGGCACGGTGGCACAGTGGTTAGCACTGCTGCCTCACAGCGCCAGGGACCCGGGTTCGATTCCCAGCTTGGGTCACTGTCTGTGTGGAGTTTGCACCTTCTCCCCGTGTCTGCGTGGGTTTCCTCCGGGTGCTCCGCTTTCCTCCCACACTCCAAAGATGTGCGGGTTAGGTTGATTGGCCGTGCTAAATTGCGCCTTAGTGTCAGGGGCATTCGGAGGGTTAATATGTGGGGTTACGGGGATAGGACCTGGGTGGGATTGTTGTCGGTGCAGGCTTGATGGGCCAAATGGCCTCCTTCTGCACTGTAGAGTCTATGATTCTATAATAAACATGGCAGGGGAACATGCATAGTATTAATAATGTAATAAAATGCAGGATGTGTATTAAAGTTTGTATTGGATATTATTTTAGTCTTTGTCATCGATCAGGAAAGAAATTAATTAATATTTCACCTTTCTGCACTCCATTAAGTCTCTAACCACAAGAAGCTAAAGTGTGTAGAAAGAAAAGATAAGATGGCTGATGTAATGTCCTAACCTAGGGTGGCACGGTGGCACAGTGGTTAGCACTGCTGCCCCTCAGCGCCAGGGACTCGGTTTGATCCCCGGCTTGGGTCACTGTCTGTGTGATATATATAAATGATTTGGAAGAAGGTGTAACTGGTGTAATCAGCAAGTTTGCGGATGACACGAAGATGGCTGGACTTGCGGATAGCGAAGAGCATTGTCGGGCAATACAGCAGGATATAGATAGGCTGGAAAATTGGACGGAGAGGTGGCAGATGGAGTTTAATCCGGATAAATGCGAAGTGATGCATTTTGGAAGAAATAATGTCGGGAGGAGTTATACAATAAATGGCAGAGTCATCAGGAGTATAGAAACACAGAGGGACCTAGGTGTGCAAGTCCACAAATCCTTGAAGGTGGCAACACAGGTGGAGAAGGTGGTGAAGAAGGCATATGGTATGCTTGCCTTTATAGGACGGGGTATAGAGTATAAAAGCTGGAGTCTGATGATGCAGCTGTATAGAACGCTGGTTAGGCCACATTTGGAGTACTGCATCCAGTTCTGGTCGCCGCACTACCAGAAGGATGTGGAGGCGTTAGAGAGAGTGCAGAGAAGGTTTACCAGGATGTTGCCTGGTATGGAGGGTCTTAGCTATGAGGAGAGATTGGGTAAACTGGGGTTGTTCTCCCTGGAAAGACGGAGAATGAGGGGAGATCTAATAGAGGTGTACAAGATTATGAAGGGGATAGATAGGGTGAACAGGGGGAAGCTTTTTCCCAGATCAGAAGTGACGTTCACGAGGGGTCACGGGCTTAAGGTGAGAGGGGCGAGGTATAACTCAGATATCAGAGGGATGTTTTTTACACAGAGGGTGGTGGGGGCCTGGAATGCGCTGCCAAGTAGGGTGGTGGAGGCAGGCACGCTGACGTCATTTATGACTAACCTGGATAGTCACATGAGCAGCCTGGGAATGGAGGGATACAAACGATTGGTCTAGTTGGACCAAGGAGCGGCACAGGCTTGGAGGGCCGAAGGGCCTGTTTCCTGTGCTGTACTGTTCTTTGTTCTTTGAGTTTGCACATTCTCCCCCGTGTCCGCACGGGGTTTCCCCCGGGTGCTCCGGTTTCCTCCCACAGTCCGAAAGACGTGCTGATCAGGTGCATTAGCCATGCTAAATTCTCCCTCAGTGTACCCGAACAGGCGCCGGAGTGTGGCGGCTAGGGGATTTTCACAGTAACTTCATCGCAGTGTTGGTGTAAACCTACTTGTGACACTAATAAATGAACTTAAAAACTTAACTTGTTCGAGGTTGTGTGTTTTAAGAAAAGGGAAAGATGTAGTTTGCACACTCAGGCTGGAACTCGACCACCTCACCTGCCATGGAATCGGTGCAGGCGAGGGTCCGACAGCAGAAATCTCCATTGACCTCGGGCGGGAACGTCCGGTCTCGCCCAAACAAGGCTGTAAAATCCTGCCCATTGATTCAAACTAACAAACAACAGATTTACTCTCGGAACTCTGACCTCTACGGAGGTCAAAATAGAAAGTAAAACAGCAGCCTCTGCAACACCCTAATGACATCGCCCTCAAATCATGTGATCAGCTCTTAAAGCAACTGTGCAACCACTTAAATATATAACAGCTGATAGCTCTGCTACCGTTGGAGCTGGACATGCACAGAGGGTCAGAGTTTGAGGACTGAAGGACACTGCTGGGATGTAAGTTTAGAAGACTGTGGAAGAATATATAATTCAGTGGGCTGGGTGTGTTGATGGGGGTAGGTAGCCCAATGGAGACGAGCGAGTTTGTGGATGATGGGCGAATGGGATAAGATGCAAGCAGTAAGGTTTTTGAATTGTAGAACATGGGAGACTTGTCTTGGAGATGTTTGACTGGTGGTGGGAGCCAGGCAATTTGAGGGAAGTGATGGTGCAGAAATTGTACGAAGCAATCTTTCTGACTGACAGCATACGGGGATTTGGAACTGAGATGAGATCCTTCCTTCATGCTGTAACATTGGGGAACATTCACTCCATTCTCTGCTGCACTGATTAACTGCTGAGACTTCCACAATAAACCGGAATGAATTTGTCTGAGTGCACTGTGTTTGGCACTACTACCTCAGTGCTATCAGCAGACAATTTGAAAATGTTTTGCTGGCGTTATCTTTGTTTGGATGGGAATTGTCGAGTGAGATTGCCGAGTGTATCAGGAGTTTAAATGGGGTGGTGTATCGTTATTGATGAGGACAAGTTTGTGCTTGGTCAATGAAAGTTGATGGGTCGCAATCTAGTCTTTCACTATAAATAATCCAGTGCCTGCTTGGCAGCAGCTGATAGGGTTCGTTTTGCCCCTCATGAAGCCCAGATAATGGGAATATTTGACGTGGTGAGGCATGCTGCAAAGACGCGGGCTTTAAAGAATGACAATTGTATGTGGTACCAGTTGGAATTGGTGATTCAATGACCTTGGAATGCAAAATCAAAGAACAAAGAAAATTACAGCACAGAACAGGCCCTTCGGCCCTCCAAGCCTGCACCGACCATGCTGCCCGTCTGAACTAAAAACCCCTACCCTTCTGGGGACCATATCCCTCTATTCCCATCCTATTCATGTACTTGAGAGATGCCCCTTAAAAGTCACGACCATATCTGCTTCCACTACCTCCCCCGGCAGCGAGTTCCAGGCACCCACCACCTTTCGGGTAAAAAACTCGCCTTGTACATTTCCTTTAAACCTTGCCCCTCGCACCTTAAACCTATACCCTCTTATAATTGGTGGGAGTGGGGTGCATGGTGGCACAGTGGTTAGCACTCCTGCCTCACAGCACCAGGGACCCGGGTTCGATTCCCGGCTTGGGTCACTGTCTGTGTGGAGTCTGCACGTTCTCCCCATGTCAGCGTGGGTTTCCTCCGGGTGTTCCGGTTTCCTCACGCATTCTGGAAGACGTGCTGGTTAGGGTGCATTGACCTGAGCAGGCGCTGGACTGAGGCGACTAGGGGAATTTCATGGTAACTTTATTGCAGTGTTAATGTAAGCCTTACTTGTGACTAATAAATAAACTTTAAATTGACTCTTCCATCCTGGGAAAAACCTTCTGACGATCCAATCATTCCTTGTACAACCCCAATCTCCTGTCCAGTGCTCCAACGTACATGAGCACATTTCCATTTTACCCTTCTTAGTATTGAATGCGTTGTTGCTTCACAATTCACTTGCAAAACCCGCTGCTTAAACTCCTCCAGCATGACTTCTGACTATCCCAGAGCATTTATATGGCTCTGGAAAGAGATTAGAATGTCATCCTTTCCACCTGCGACTCTGATACGTTATTCCTTCCCGTTCCCCTCAACCTCTCACCATAATTTGACCAGACATCATTTCCTCCTCAAGCAACCCTCCCTGCATTGTCCCGAAATATTCCACTACAACCTCTTCACACCAAGCACAGG
This sequence comes from Mustelus asterias, assembly GCF_964213995.1. Classification (NCBI taxonomy): domain Eukaryota; kingdom Metazoa; phylum Chordata; class Chondrichthyes; order Carcharhiniformes; family Triakidae; genus Mustelus; species Mustelus asterias. The sequence goes on along the minus strand of NC_135815.1, from coordinate 94,451,540 downwards.
TCTAGCACATTTCCCCCACTCCCGTGGCGTCACTGTCATGTTCAATGATTCAATTCAACTGTGTTGGATAGTGTTAGTCGTGTCCCTGATCTATATAACTGTACTTACTATTCAACCTTGTGAGTCGAGCTTGAGAGCTAAGAAACAGAGAAGCTTTCAGAAAAGTAGCTGGGGGTCCGGCTGAGACCATCGCTGGCATTCTACTGCCCCGCCCGCCATGGCATTGGAGCAGGCGAGGCACAGACAACAGAAATGTCTATTGACCTCAGGCGGGAACTTGCGCTCGAGCCAGGCCGTAAATTCCCACCCCATGTGTTTTGAAAATCCCGTAAGTTCTGAGATATTTTAAAGTATTGTAAATAAATCTGTATAGATTTGGAACTAATGCCGCCGCCACATTAAATCTGATTTCTAAAATATGCGGTAAATTGGTGAATACATAACAGTAACCTCCAAAGGTTACCAAAGGTCCATCCTTAGAACCCTCCTCCCCTCATCGAAACGTTACCTCAGGGACGTCATCTGCATGCATGGGAGTCAGCTCCCAAATCAATAATGATGGCATTGAGATATATCTCTTTATCATTGCTCTTGACATCGCAACAATCTCCACTTTGTCTGACTACCAGCCTGACATCAAGACACCAGTTGGGCACATTAGTTCTTCTCAATGACCATCAGGCATTGCTTTAGAAAAGCACGTTGAGACATCGACGGTTGTGTAAAGCGTCCTCTGACTGCAAGTCCTTCTCCTTTTCTCCACGTGCAGTGAATGATTCAAAGTGCAACCATCCATATCCTGCCCTGCAGTATGTTCTGCTCATCAATTACTGCCCTCTGCTTGACCTCCATTGGCTTCCCAACCCGAGCCCATTATATTCAATACACATATCCATTCCCACTCCCTTCTGCTCTGTGTCTCTGGGTTTATGTCATGTCCTCATTGCCACCACCTCCCCCTCACCGCGCCCCACCCCCACCCCCAACCACCCCATCCCCCCACTTCTCCCTTGGTTTCCCCATTGGTGACAGAGGCATCTACAGACTGGAATTCCCATCCTCTCCATTCCTTGCTCTTAACGGGGAAGCAATAACCTAGTGGTATTACCGCTGGACTATTCCTCTGGAAACTCAGCTAATGTACTGGAGACCTGGGTTTGAATCCCGCCACGGCAGATGGTGGAATTTGAATTCAATTTTTAAAAAAATCTGGAATTAAAAATCTACTGATGACCATTGTCGATGGTCAGAAAAACCCATCTGGTTCACTAATGTCTTTTAGGGAAGGAAATCTGCCATCCTTACCTGGTCTGGCCTATATGTGACTCCAGAGCCACAGCAATGTGGTTGACTCTCAACTGCTCGCCAAGGGCAACTAGGAATGGGCAATAAATGCTGGCCAGTCAGTGATGCCCATGTCCCACAAATGACTTTAAAAAACTACTTTGGGTGGAATTTTTCCATCCCGCCCACCAAGGGAATCGTAGCAGGCGCGACACGGACCATGCAAAGGTCTGTTGACCTCGGGTGGGATGTTTTGGCCTTGGGGGAAGCGCGGTCGGAAAATCCTTTGATCCCATCATTTTGACCCAGCTTTTGGCCCCTTTCGGCCACCTCTCGCATTGTGACGTGATGCTAGTTCTCATTGGCTAGTTCTATTTGTGAAGAGCCATGTGACTCCATCCCCCCCAACCCCCAACCCCTGCCCCCACCCCCGCCCTCCCCTGTCACACACACACACCCTTTTTCATTGTATAAATGCAAGTTGCTGGATAGGCACTGGTAATAGGATTCGAAAGCTGTGATGTGTTCGCTGGATCATTCCAATCAAATTTTAGACACTGCCAAAAGGGGAAACATAGAAGATAGGGGCAGGAGGAGGCCATTCGGCCCTTCAAACCTGCTCCACCGCTCATCACGATCATGGCTGATTGTCCAACGCAATAGCCTATCGGCGATGAGTGGTATAGATTATTAATCCAGAAACTCTACCAATGTCTGGGGACACGGGTTCGAATCCCACCACGGCTGATTGTAGAATTTGAATTCAATTTTAAAAATCTGGAATTAAGAATCTACTGATGGCCATGTACCATTGTCGATTGTCGGAAAAATCCATCTGGTTCACTGATCTCCTTTAGGGAAGGAAATCTGCCATCCTTACCTGGTCTGGGCCTACATGTGACTCCAGAGCCACAGCAATGTGGTTGACTCTCAACTGCTCTTCAAGGGCAATTAGGAATGGGCAATAAATGCTCCGAAAGCATTGCTCCGAAAGCTTATGGTATTTGCTACCAAATAAACCTGTTGGACTTTAACCTGGTGTTGTGAGACTTCTTACTGTGCTTACCCCAGTCCAACGCCGGCATCTCCACATCAATAAATGCTGGCCAGCCGGCGACGCCCGTGTCCCACGAATGAATTTTAAAAACCCCAAGCTAATAAAACCACAAGCAAACAGAATCAAGCGCATCAGGATGGGTAAGTTCAGTCAGGATGACTTCAATCGGACTAATGGGGTTGGCCTGCTGGAGTATGAACTTCCTGATGAGTCCTAATTGATGGTCCAATCAGGGAGCCTCATGCTTCTTATTTAAAGCAGGTGTGCCAGTCTCTCTGCCTGCATTCAGCAGGGAGCAACAAGGAGAGAGACCTCTGTTATGTAATATTACTGTAAATAAAGAAGCACTGGGTAACGCGGTCTTCGCCTCCGTGGAGTTATTTCAGTAAGAGAGGAAAAACCTCTCATTTCATTCTACTTTGTAATTTTATGTCTATTTTTAAAATGGGCTGTTATACACAGAGCCCAGTTATGACTATGATTTTGCAATGCATTGTGGATTAAGTTCAGAATTTCCTGCAATGCTAACAACATAAGTCCTGGAAGCTGTCGAGCTACCTGAGTGTTGTTGGAGCTGCATCCAACAAGTGGCAAGTAACATTCATGCCACACAAATGCCAGTCAATGACCATCACCAATAAAAGGCACTCTAACCACCGTCCCTGGACATTCAATGGTGTTACCATCACTGAATCCCCCACTGTCAACATCCTTGGGGTTACCATTGACCAGAAACTCACCACATAAACACAGTGGCTACAAAAGCAGGTCAGAGGCTGGGAATACTGCACCGAGTAACTCACCTCCTGACTCCCCAAAGCCTGTCCACCATCTACAAGGCACAAGTCAGGAGTGTGATGGAATACTCCCCACTTGCCTGGATGGGTGCAGCTCAAACAACACTCAAGAAGCTTGACACCATCCAGGACAAATCAGCCCCGCTTGATTGGCACCACATCCACAAACATTCAATCCCTCCACCACCGACGCTCAGTAGCAGCAGTGTGTACTATCTACAAGATGCACTGCAGCAATTCACCAAAGATCCTTAGACAGCACCTTCCAAACCCACAACCACTTCCATCTAGAAGGACAAGGGCAGCAGATACATGGGAACACCACCACCTGCAAGTTCCCCTCCAAGCCACTCACCATCCTGACTTGGAAATATATGATTGTTCCTTCACAGTCATTGGGTCAAAATCCTGGAATTCCCTCCCTAACGGCATTGTGGCTCAACCTACAGCACGTGGACTGCAGCGATTTAAGAAGGCAGCTCACCACCACCTTCTCAAGGGCAACTAGGGATGGGCAATAAATGCTGGCCAGCCAGCGACGCCCATGTCCTACCGATGAATTTTAAAAATCCATCACACTTCTGATTCATGCCATGTAGATGGTCAACAGGCTTTGGGGAGGCGGGATAGGGATAGTTGCAGTACGTAGGAGAAGGAAAAATGCAAGCACCAGAAATTGATGAATGGATGCAGGAAAAGAGGGGAGTAACCAAACTGACCAGTGAGCAGAAGAGTGAATAAAGTTGGAAAAATATGAAGATTAAATAAATCAGGACGTACCACCAATCAGCTCTCCTCCTCAGAGAGAGCAGCCTATGGGCATCTGGAACTATAGAGTCTGTTATTATGGATGGCATGGTGGCACAGTGGTTAGCACTGCTGCCTCACAGCTCCAGGATCAATTCCGGCATTGGGTAACCGTGTGTGCGTGTGTGTGTGGAGTTTGCATTCTCCCCATGTCTGCGTGGGTTTCCACTGGGAGCTGCAGTTTCCAGTGGATGCTCACATTATAACCAACAGTTTTGCTGCAATATCACAACCAGCACCGGCCTGTGGTAGTTGCCATTACCACGAAGCTGCCTGGACCCAAAGCTCTTGAATGCTCTCCGTAAATGTGCCTGCCTCTCAACTTCTCTCTCCCTTCTTTTTGCCTGCTCTTTAAAACCTACCACTCTTTGATCAAACTTTTAAGCAACTGTCCTAATATCTCCCCCATGGCACAGGTGACTTTATCGATATCACTCGTTGGGGCGTTCTACTCCATTCCATGTGCAAAATTCAATTCCAGCCTTGGGTCATTGTCTGTGTGGAGTTTGCACCTTCTCCCCGTGTCTGCGTGGGTTTCCTCCGGGTGCTCCGGTTTCCTCCCACAGTCCAAAGATGTCCGGGTTAGGTGGATTGGCCGTGCTAAATTGACCCTGAGGGCGGAATTTTACTGGCACATCCGCCCAAGGTTGGTACGATCCCGCCTGAGACTAACGGAGAATGCTGTTCTCCGAGCCTTGCCCGCCCCCAGAATCGAGGCTAGCGTGCAGGTAGAATTCCGGCCTTCGTGTCAGGGGGATGAGCAGGGTAAATACGTGGCATTACGGGGATAGGGCCTGGGTGGGATTGTTGCTGGTGCAGGCTCGATGGGCCGAATGGCCTTTTTCTGCACTGCAGGGATTCTATGATTCTATTTATCAAGCAGGCGGAATGATGTGAGCTAACATCAGTGGATCTACAGTAGCATAAAAACAGAACAAAAAGACGACTTAATACAGCAGCGGACTCCTAAATGATAAAAAAAACCTGTTCGAAGGAGTTCAAATACCTAGTGGAGGCAATGAACGATCGTTGGATAATAGATTCTTGTTTTAGAATGCAACTAAGTTGGTTCTGGTCATAAGAACATAAGAACATAAGAACATAAGAAATAGGAGCAGGAGTAGGCCATCTAGCCCCTCGAGCCTGCCCCGCCATTCAATAAGATCATGACTGATCTGACGTGGATCAGTACCACTTACCCGCCTGATCCCCATAACCCTTAATTCCCTTACCGATCAGGAATCCATCCATCCGCGCTTTAAACATATTCAGCGAGGTAGCCTCCACCACCTCAGTGGGCAGAGAATTCCAGAGATTCACCACCCTCTGGGAGAAGAAGTTCCTCCTCAACTCTGTCTTAAACCGACCCCCCTTTATTTTGAGGCTGTGTCCTCTAGTTTTAACTTCCTTACTAAGTGGAAAGAATCTCTCCGCCTCCACCCTATCCAGCCCCCGCATTATCTTATAAGTCTCCATAAGATCCCCCCTCATCCTTCTAAACTCCAACGAGTACAAACCCAATCTCCTCAGCCTCTCCTCATAATCCAAACCCCTCATCTCAGGTATCAACCTGGTGAACCTTCTCTGCACTCCCTCCAATGCCAATATATCCTTCCTCATATAAGGGGACCAATACTGCACACAGTATTCCAGCTGCGGCCTCACCAATGCCCTGTACAGGTGCATCAAGACATCCCTGCTTTTATATTCTATCCCCCTCGCAATATAGGCCAACATCCCATTTGCCTTCTTGATCACCTGTTGTACCTGCAGACTGGGCTTTTGCGTCTCATGCACAAGGACCCCCAGGTCCCTTTGCACGGTAGCATGTTTTAATTTGTTTCCATTGAGATAGTAATCCCATTTGTTATTATTTCCTCCAAAGTGTATAACCTCGCATTTCTTGTGGTCAAGTCGATTTTTGCCGCCATTGCGTATTAATCTAGCTTAGGTACTGCAGTTTCCAATAAATCTCATCAACAAGTGGAATGAGACAAACACAACAAAACGGGAGAGAGGGCCAGCGATTCAAATGCATTGTAGCAGATGCAATCTGAGATTCAATTAATACAGTAAGTCAAAAGATCAGAGGGAACAAGAGATGTGACAGGCGGATTGTAGGTTAGTTATCTGATTTCAAAGAATGTGTTTCTTCTTTGAAAGGGACATGGAATGTTTGCCTTGAAATAGACCAAGAAATTCAATTTGAAGAAAAGGTATGAAGGGTTGTAAAAGCCTCAATTTCATTCCGTGCCTCAGGGCAGAATAAGACCTTAATTGGGCTTGATTTCAGTCGAGGTCAATGTGCCAAATCTGAATATATAGATAAAGAACCACAAGCCAGCATTACACATAGGGACAGCGAACCACAGACAACGCAGAGGCTGAAACCCACCGAGGGACAGAAAACCACAAGTATACACAGATAGAGATGCAAGGATTTGCGGAGAGATAGACACACAAAGAGGCTGAAAGACGGAGAGAGACAGAGATGCACGGAAATGCAGAGATAGACACAGGCTGAAAGACAGAGAGAGACAGAGATAAAGGCAAAGTTAAAGTTGATTGGCCATGCTAAATTGCACCTCAGTGTTCCGGGATGCATAGGTTAGAGGGATTAGCAGGGTAAATATGTGGGGTTACAAGGATAGGGCCTGGGTGGGATTGTTGTCTGTGCAGACTGAATGGCCTCCTTCTGCAGTGTAGAGATTCTATGATTACATTTTTTTATTAGTTTCACAGGTGGGCTGACATTAACACTGCAATGAAGTTACTGTGAAAATCCCCTAGTCACCACACTCCGGCGCCTGTTCGGGTACACTGAGGGAGAATTTAGCACAGCCAATCCACCTAACCAGCATGTCTTTCAGACTGTGGGAGGAAGCCGGAGCACCCGGAGGAAACCCACGCGGACACGGGGAGAACGTGCAGACTCCACACAGACAGTGACCCAAGCTGGGAATCGAACCCAGGTCCCTGGCGCCGTGAGGCAGCAGTGCTAACCCACTGTGCCACCATGCCACCCTATGCATGGGGGGACAGAGATACACAGGATGACAGAGAGACAGAGAGAGACAGAGACCCACAGATGTGCAGAGAGACAGAATCGCTGGTAAACAGATACACAAAGGGACAGAAAACCACAGACAGATAGAGATACATAGCTGCACAGAGAGACAATTTCCCTTCATGTTGCGGTGCTCCACTATTCCTTTTTTCCGCATTTTATTTTTGCAGGAAAGGCCTGTGGAAATAATAACATTCCCGAGATGATTGGCCCCGAACCATCTGGAATTTAGTGGGATACCAGTCACTGGGAACTTGTTCTCTCTCCATTTTCTGGCCTGCCCATTGTTTGGTCGTCATGCCTTACTGGCTCTGTAGCTGGCACAGACTGAGCCAAGGAGTGAAAGGTCACTGGCAAAAGCAAAACAGACCTCTTCACTTCCTCTTCTGAACCGCAGCCACAGAAATCTAAAGCCTGTCTCCGTGAGTGATGTGTGAAACATTATCTTGTTCCTGAGCAAGTTTCTTCAGATCCACTGGGTAGTTAAGAGAGAATTATGGTAACAATTCCAGTGGCCTCATGAATTTCTTTTAATTTTATGTTTGGAACAGATCTCATTTGTTTTTATAGTTTTCACTGCATTTAGTGTCCCACAGAAAACTCACAAGAACAGCTGCAAATATAATTATAAGTTCATTTATTATCTGGAGAATGAAATTAAAAATTCAGTACATACTCAAATAGATAAAATGTCCTATAGCCTTGCTTCTTTAATATTGATGTCTATACGTGTAGGGGAGGCAATGGCGTAGTGGTATTATCGCTAGACTATCAATCCAGAAACTCAGCTAATGTTCTGGGGAGCTGGGTTCGAATCCCGCCATGGCAGATGGTGGAATTTGAATTCAATAAAAAATATCTGGAATTAAGAATCTACTAATGACCATGAAGCTATTGTCAGGAAAAACCCATCTGGTTCATTAATGTCCTTTAGGGAAGGAAATCTGCCGTCCTTGTGGGACTCCAGAGTCACAGCAATGTGGTTGACTCTCAACTGCCCTCCAAGGGCAACTAAGGATGGGCAATAAATGCTGACCCGCCCGTGACCAATGCTTTTTATATGCCGTTCGTGGAATGTGTAAGAAGGTGGCGCTGAGCTGTCTTCTTGAACCGCTGCAGTCCATATGGCGTAGGTACACCCACAGTACTATTAGGGAGGAAGTTTCAGGATTTTGATCCAGCGACAGTGAAGGAATGGCGATAAAGTTCCAAGTCAGGATGCTGTGCTGTTCCCATGAATCTGCTGCCCTCCTCCTTTTAAGCGATAGAGGTTGGGTGTTTGAAAGGTGCTGTTGAAGGAGCCTTGGTGATTTGCTGCAGTGCACCTTGTAGATGGTACACACTGCTGCCACTGTGCATTGCTGGTGGTGGGGGGGTTAGTGAATGTTGAATGGGGCACCAATTCGTGATCTGCTTTGTCCTGGATGGTGTCGAGTTTCTTGAGTGTTTTTGGAGCTGCACTCATCCAGGCAAGTGGAGAGTATTCCATTACACTCCTGACTTGTGCCTTGTAGATGGTGGACAATATTTGGAGTCAGAGGTGAGTTACTGGCCACAGCATTCCCAGACTCTGGCCTGTACTTGTAGCCACAGTATATATATATCTGGTCCAGTTGAGTTTCTGGTCAATGGTAACTCCCCAGGATGTTGATAGTGTGGATTCAGCAATGGTAATACCATTGAATGTCAAGGGGAGATAGTTAGATTCTCTCTTGTTGGTGATGGTCATTGCCTGGCACTTGTGTGGCGCGAATGTCATTTGTCACTTGTCAGCCCAAGCCTGGATATTGTCCAGATCTTGCTGCATTTGGACATGGTCTGCTTCAGAACCTGAGGAGTCATGAATGGTGCCGAACATTGTGCAATCAACAGCGAACATCCCCACTTCCGTTCTTATGATGGAGGCAAGGTCATTGATGGAACAGTCAAGGTGGTTGGGCCAAAGACTCCACCCTGAGGAACTCCTGCAGTGATGCCCTGGGACTGAGACGACTGGCCTCCAAACACCACAATCATATTCCTCCATGCTAGGTATGACTCTAAGCAGTGGAGAGCTTTCCCCCCGATTCTCATTGACTTCAGTTGTGCTACAACTGCTAGACTTGTTCCTGGTGCCCATATATTACTGACTAACACTTTCCCCAGTTTTGCTAATTCGCTGCACCTAATTGTTCCTAATCTGGAAAGAGCTCCATGTTTTTCTTTCTTGATGCGAGCTTGTCGAGATGTGGCTTGCATTTGGAGATTGGGGGATTGCCCTTTAACCTCTGGAACCACAATTTCAACCCAGACTGATGAAAGACAACTCCAAATTGGGGCTGATTTTCAAGATTCATACTGTCATGGAATCCCTACAGTGCAGAAGAAGGGCATTCGGCCCATCGAATCTGCACCGACCACAATCTCACTCAGACCCCATTCCCGTTTCCCCATATATTTACCCTGCTAATCCCCCTGATACTAAGGGGCAATTTAGCATGGCCAATCAACATAACCTGCACATCTTTGGACTGTGGGAGGAAACCGGAGCACCCGGAGGAAACCCACGCAGACACGATGGGGACGTACAAACTCCATACAGACAGTGACCCAAGGCCGGAATTGAACCCAGATCCCTGGCGCTGTGAGGCAGCAGTGCCACCCTGCACAGATTGGGATAAGAATGAGACCAAAGAACTTCATAAGAGAGTAGGCGGCACAGTGGCGAGCACTGCTGCCTCACAGCTCCAGGGACCTGCGTTCGATTCCCGGCTTGGATCACTGTCTGCGTGGAGTTTGCACATTCTCCCCATGTCTGCATGGGTTTCCTCCGGGTGCTCTGGTTTCCTCCCACAGTCCAAAGATGTGCAGGTTAGGTGCATTGGCCAGGCTAAATTGCCCTTTAGTCTCCTGGGATGCGTAGGTTAGAGGGATTAGCGGGGTAAACATGTGGGGTTACGGGGATAGGGCCTGGGTCGGTTTGTTGTCGATGCAGGCTCAATGGGCCAAATGGGGGCCATTTTTGCACTGCAGGGATTCTATGTTTCTAAAACAAGGAGAATGTTCAACATCTTCTGAATCTTCTGTCATACTTTACTTTCTGCCCTCAATACGATAAAACGTCATTATTTAAAAATGAACTCTTGCTGGTGTGGGTTCAACTAAAGCTGAAGGAATTAAACTTGGCTTGTAGTTACTTGAGTTAAAAAGATTAAGACCCAAGAAGGGCGGCACCGTGGCGCAGTGGTTGGCACTGCTGCCTCGCGGTTCCAGGGGCCTGGGTTCAATTCCTGGCTTGGGTCACTGTCTGTTCGGAGTTTGCCCGTTCTCCTCGTGTCTGGGTGGGTTTCCCCCGGGTGCTCCGGTTTCTTCCCGCACTCCAGGGATGTGTGGGTTAGGTTGATTGGCCATGCTAAATTGCCCCTTAGTATCCCGGGATGCATAGGTTAGAGGGATTAGTGGGGTGATGGGGATAGGGCTTGGACGGGATTGTTGTCGGTGCAGACTCGATGGGCCGAATGGCCTCCTTCTGCACTGTAGGTTTCTGTGACTTCTATAAAACGTTTTACTCTGTGTAATGGTGAGCAGTACTGGTAATGTATAACATGTCAATAAGTAGAAAAAAAAAGCCACAGAGAGAAGAAGCCTAAACAAGTAAATATTGCTCAACCCAAGTTCAACACATTCAATATTCATGAAGTTAATATTACGTGCGTATATTTTGCACTTGTGGAACATCTGAGTGGAACGCTGAAGGAAATTGGTTGCACAAAGTATCATTTTCAGCTCTTTCGCTCTGGGTTTGAACATAAATGTGATTTCTGAAGATCTGAATTTTCCACTTCGCAGCTTGCTACGCTCCGCTCTCTCGCACAGCCCAAACATTCACAACGATGTTACCCTGCCAAGTTCACCAGCAACGGCTCGAGGGCAGCAATTATGCAACGGCAGTCCCACCGCTCACTGGCAAGAGGGACACAAAGGCCCAGTGGGCATCTTCAGCGGTCACAGATGTCACGCAGCACCGCGTGCAACAAAAAAAAAGTGACTCGCAGCAAAAATTAAGTTCACAGTCAAAGAGGGCAGGGTGTAATTACACAGCATTAGCATCAGAGGAGAAAACTGCGCATCTGACATCTGAAAGCTTTGCAGAGGCCTTTGTTCAGGGAAAGGTACACAAATAGAAGTTCGTGGCTTTCTAAGTGTGAGTTTGCTTTCAGTGACACACAGAGCAACATGCTCAGCAGGTGTCAAGAGCCTGAAGCTGAACAGAGGAATCTGCACCAGTATAGTTTCTATTGATGTGGAGATGCCGGCGTTGGACTGGGGTAAACACAGTAAGAAGTTTAACAACACCAGGTTAAAGTCCAACAGGTTTATTTGGCAGCAAAAGCCACAAGGGCTGAGAACTTTTATTTCATCTGGTTGAAGTGCGTAGTCGGACAAGTTGACAATGGACTTCCCTGCAGTGGTACTGTTTTCTACTGTGGTACCGGGGGAAGGCTTAGTTGCTGCTGGTGGTGATGCCGAGTTTCTCAAGTTTCCTGTTCTTGGTGTGCATGTAGAGGGTGTAGTTCCTTTGTCTTGTCTGCTTGGCAGAGTTTCGCAGCTGGTCTGCATCCTGAGAGCAAGTTGAGAATATGGACTCTATCTTGGTTTCCAGGATGCGGCGTTTGCTGTACAGCTGGTGTATGAGGTGGTTGAGGAGTGTGAGAGAGGTGCGACGGCAAAGTCTCTCAGCGTCGTCTGTGTTATAGGTTGACCTGAGTGGGTTCGTGATCTGTAGTCCTTTCGGTATCTTGTCTGCTTTCTTGCATTTTTGTAGAAACTTGATGTCTGTGTCGATCTGCGCGATCTTCTAGGAGATCCTCTCCACTTGGAGCCGGCAGTTTGCGGTGTCGATGGTAATCATGATGTGGAGATGCTGGCGTTGGACTGGGGTAAACACAGTAAGAAGTTTAACAACACCAGGTTAAACTCCAACAGGTTTATTTGGTAGCAAAAGCCACCTGTTGGACTTTAACCTGGTGTTGTTAAACTTCTTACATAGTTTCTATTGGACAGAGATAAAGTGCACAGGCTCTCACTGAACCCCAGAGAATGTGATTGTGATTGGTTGGATCAATATCTCTCGGCTTCATTCTTCAGCCAGGAAATCTGGTCCATCTTCAGGTCAGGCTGGGACTTTTCTCCTTGGAGGATGAGCGGTGACCTTATAGAGGTTTATAAAATCAAGAGGGACATAGATAAGGTGAACAGCCAAGGTTTCTCGCCGTTTGGCCATTGACACCTTTTATTACGGACTGCCATTAGCAGCCTTTCCCATAGAACCATAGAACATTACAGCACAGAAACAGGCCTTTTGGCCCTTCTTGTCTGTGCCGAACCATTTTTCTGCCTAGTCCCACTGACCTGCACCTGGGCCATATCCCTCCACACCCCTCTCATCCATGTACCTGTCCAAGTTTTTCTTAAATGTTAAAAGTGAGCCCGCATTCACCACTTCATCTGGCAGCTCATTCCACACTCCCACCACTCTCTGTGTGAAGAAGCCCCCCCTTAATATTCCCTTTAAACTTTTCCCCCTTCACCCTTAACCCATGTCCTCTAGTTTTTTTCTCCCCTAGCCTCAGTGGAAAAAGCCTGCTTGCATTCACTCTATCTATACCCATCATAATTTTATACACCTCTATCAAATCTCCCCTCATTCTTCTACCCTCCAGGGTATAAAGTCCGAACCTATTCAACCTTTCTCTGTAACTCAGTTTCTCAAGTCCCGGCAACATCCTTGTAAACCTTCTCTGCACTCTTTCAACCTTATTAATATCCTTCCTGTAATGAGGTGACCAAAACTGCACACAATACTCTAAATTCGGCCTCACCAATGTCTTATACAACCTCACCATAACATTCCAACTCTTATACTCAATACTTTGATTTATGAAGGCCAATGTACCAAAAGCACTCTTTATGACTCTATCTACCTGTGACGCCACTTTTAGGGAATTATGTATCTGTATTCCCAGTGTTCTACTGCACTTTTCAGTGTCCTACCATTTACCTTGTATGTTCTACCTTGGTTTGTCCTTCCAAAGTGCAATACCTCACACTTGTCTGCGTTAAACTCCATCTGCCATTTTTTAGCCCATTTTTCTAGCTGGTCCAAATCCCTCTGCAAGCTTTGAAAACCTTCCTCACTGTCCACTACACCTCCAATCTTTGTATCATCAGCAAATTTGCTGATCCAATTTACCACATTATCATCCAGATCATTGATATAGATGACAAACAACAATGGACCCAGCACTGATCCCTGTGGCACACCACTAGTCACAGGTCTCCACTCAGAGAAGCAATCCTCCACTACCACTCTCTGGCTTCTTCCATTGAGCTAATGTCTAATCCAATTTACTATCTCTCCATGTATACCTAGCGACTGAACCTTCCTAACTAACCTCCCATGTGGGACTTTGTCAAAGGCCTTACTGAATTCCATGCAGACAACATCCACTGCCTTCCCTTCATCCACTTTCCTGGTAACCTCCTCAAAAAACTCTAATAGATTGGTCAAACATGGCCGACCACGCACAAAGCCATGTTGACTCTCCCTAATAAGTCCCTGTCTATCCAAATATTTGTAGATCCTATCTCTTCGTACTCCTTCCAATAATTTACCTACTACTGACGTCAAACTTACTGGCCTATAATTTCCCGCATTACTTTTTGAGCCTTTTTTAAACAACGGAACAACACGAGCTATCCTCCAATCATCCGGCACGTCACCCGTGGATACCGACATTTTAAATATATCTGCCCCTGCAATTTCAACAATAGTCTCCTTCAAGGTCCGAGGGAATACCCTGTCCAGTCCTGGGGATTTATCTACTCTGACTTGCCTCAAGACAGCAAGCACCTCCTCCCCTTTAATCTGTATAGGTTCCATGACCTCCCTACTTGGAAGCCTTATTTCCATAGACTCCATGCCAGTTTCCTTAGTAAATACGGATGCAAAAAATCCATTTAATATCTCCCCCATTTCTTTTGGTTCCATAAATAGCCGACCACTCTGATCTTCAAGAGGACTAATTTTATCCCTTACTATCCTTTTGCTCTTAATATACCTGTAGAAGCTCTTAGGATTATCCTTCACCTTGTCTGCCAAAGCAACCTCGTCTTCTTTTAGCCCTCCTGATTTCTTTCTTAAGTAGTTTCTTGCACTTTTTATACTCCTCAAGCATCTTATTTGCTCCCTGTTGCCTATACATGTCATACATCTCTCTCTTCTTCTTTATCAGAGTTCCAATATCCCTCGAGAACCAAGGTTCCTTATTCTTATTCACTTTGCCTTTAATCCTGACAGGAACATACAAACTCTGCACTCTCAAAATTTCTCCTTTGAAAGCCTCCCACTTCCCAATCACATCCTTGCCAGAGAGCAGCCTGTCCCAATCCACGCTTTTTAGATCCTTTCTCATTTCTTCAAATATGGCCTTTTTCCAGTTTGGAACCTCAACCCGAGGACCAGATCTATCTTTATCCATGATCAAGTTGAAACTAACGGCGTTCCCCTTGATTTTGTGGCAATGACTCATCTTTCAATCCCTCACCTGACAGTATAAATATCTCCCCCTTTCTCTGCCTTTTAGCTTTGACAAAGGTTCATCTGGACTCAAAGCGTCAGCTCTTTTCTCTCCTTACAGATACCGCCAGACCTGCTGAGATTTTCAAGCATTTTCTCTTTTGGAGGCAAGGTCTTCTCCCCACGGTAGGGGTGTCCAAAACTAGAGGGCATAGAATCACAGAATCCCGACAGTGCAGAAGGAGGCCATTTGGCCCATCGAGTTTGCACCGATCACAATCCCACCCAGGCCCTATCTCTGTAAACTCACATTTTTACTCTGTAAATCCCCTGACACTAAGGAGCAATTTAGCATGGCCAATCAAACTAACCCGCATATCTTTGGACTGTGGGAGGAAACCGGAGCACCCGGACAAAACTCACGCAGACACGGGGAGAATGTGCAAACTCCGCACAGTGACCCAAGGTGGGAATTGAACCCGGGTCCCTGGCGCTGTGAGGCAGCAGGGTTAACCCGCTGTGCCACCATGCCGCCCTGGGACTTTATTCCCTGGAGCGTAGGAGGATGAGGGGTGACCTTATAGAGGTTTATAAAATCACATGGGATATAGAAAGCCAAGGTCTTTTCCGCAAGGTAGGGGAGTCCAAAACTAGAGGGCAGAGGTTTAAGGTGTGAGGGGAAAGATTTAAAAGGGACCTGAGGGGCAGATTTTTCCCACAGAGAGTGGTGCGAATATGCAATGAGCTGCCAGAGGAGGTGGTAGAGGCGGGTACAATTACATAATTTAAAAGATATTTGGACAGGTACATGGATGGGAAAGGTTGAGAGGGATATGGGTCAAACACAGGTAAATGGGACTAGTTCAGTATAGGAAACTGGTCAGCATGGACCAGTTGGGCCGAAGGGCCTGTTTCCGTGCTGTATATCTCTATGACTCTATGGATGGGATTTCACGGCCTCGCTCACCCCAAAAGCTGTAAAATCCTGCCCAAGGTCAACGGACCTTTCCATGGTCCGCTCCTTGCCCACTTTGATTCCCATGGCAGGCGGGATGGTAAATCCTGGCCTATATCTCCATGACTCTAGTGAGAAAAGGTTGCAGATTGGTTGGAGGGTCAATTGGTTGTTCAAGGCATTGCGAAGATCTGTCCTCTACAGACAAGCATGGAGGGACAATGGTTCCCAGGTACATTCTCCTTGACAATGCCTTGACCAGAGTCAACTTGTCAACCAATCAGCATCCTGTTCCTCATGTAGTATAAATTGTTGCTCCCTTTGAAATTTGGTATTCTTGGTTCTGTCCTAATGAGTGGAATATGAAAGTTTCGATCGAACACCCATTTCTTCAGCCATGCTCAAGTGGTTATTCGTCTGTCCTTGATTGTGAGGTCTTACTATGCATGTAGCTGTTATGTTTGCCTACATAAATATCATTTTGAGTACAAAAATGGGGAGGCCATGCTTCAGTTGTACAGCCCACATCTGGAATATTGTGTATAGTATTGGTCACCTTATTTAGGGAAAGATGTAAATGCATTAGAAGTGGTTCAGAGGAAGTTTACTGGTCTAAAACCAAGAATGAGCAGGTTGTTTTATGAGGAAAGGTTGGACAGGTTAGGTTTGCATCCATTTCAGTTTGGAAGAGTAAGAGATGACTTGATTGAAACCTTTAGGATCCTAAGGGGTGTTGACAGGGTGGATGTGGAGGGGATGCTTCCTCTTGTGGGAGAAATTGGGCCTTGCAGTCCCCAGGTGATTGTTAGTGGCTCCTCAGATATAACGAGATGCGGTTTTCCCAAAACTGTGAAGTAGCTTCTATTCCTCTGGAGTCACAGGCAAACATAGGTTCAACCATTTTAAAGATCTTGTTCAGTATGTTTTTATGTGATAAAAGTATACAGTGTGAGGTCTTATTCCATCATATACTTACATAATCTTGCAGTTGAAATGTAAAAATGAGGCGGCACAGTGGCACAGTGGTTAGCGCTACCGCCTCACAACACCAGGGACCCGGGTTCGATTCCCGGCTTGGGTCACTGTCTGTGCGAAGTCTGCACGTTCTCCCCGTGCCTGCGTGGGTTTCCTCCGGGTGCGCCGGCTTCCTCCCACAGTCTGAAAGACGTGCTGGTTAGGGTGCATTGGCCATGCTAAATTCTCCCTCAGTGTACCCGAACAGGCGCCGGGGTGTGGCGACTGGGGGATTTTCACAGTAAGTTCATTGCAGTGTTAATGTAAGCCTACTTGTGACACTAATCAGTAAACTTACACTTAGAAGGACTTCAGAAACCAAAGAAATGCAAAGCAAAAATTACAAGTGCTGGAATTGTAATGGATGCTGGAAATTCAGAGTGGATTTATCGGAACTTGAACAAAAAAGGTGACGGGTTAATGGCTACGAACCTTTTATTAGAATTCCAGGCATTTCTGATAGAATTACTGAAACTGAAGTTAAGAAGTGCACTTGTATGAAATTGATATGAAACTCTTCCTTACACCGGAACCAGATTGTTTAATCCACTTCCCTTGTTTTTTTTATATCGAGGTTAGACTCAACAAGTGGACAATGGCACATTTGTCAGAGTCACACATGTACGTTTTTGAACTTGACAGTCCCTGTAGAATGTCCCATGATAGCGTGTAAAGGCAGTCATAGTCAAAGCACTTTCTGAAGATGGTGGACTGAAAAATGAGCCCAGCAGCAAGTCACACGAGCAGAACTTACTGGACGCTGCTTTGCTACTGTCAACATTTCCCACCAGTGGCATCTTGTAAAACCCACACTCAAGAAGTGCCAAATAGAGTTCTAGAGTCATAGAGGTTTACAGCATGGAAACAAGCCCTCCGGTCCAACTTGTCCATGCCGCCTTTTTTTTTTAACCACCAAGCTAGTCCCAACTGCCCGCATTTGGCCCATTTCCCTCTATACCCATCTTACCCATGTAACTGCCTAAATGCTTTTTAAAAGACAAAATTGTACCCAAGCCTCTGGCAGCTTGTTCCAGATACCACCCTCTGAGTGGAAAAATTGACCTTCTGGACCCTTTGGTATCTCTCCCCTCTCACCTTAAACCTATGCCCTCTCGTTTTGAACGTGATATGAAACAAATAACCCACTAGGGAGCTTTTATCAACATTTATTTAAGAATATAGTTAACACATAGAAAGAAAATTAGCAATAACCTTTACCAATTACTAACAAGAAGAAAAAACAGCCAAGATATTCTCTCGACCAGAACAGCCCAATGTACTGTTCCAAACAAACAAACACTCTTACAAACATACACCGATCCCAGGTTTAGCACAGAAAATAAGAATACTCACATGATGCTGCACGTTAATGCTCTGCAACACCTGCTGTGACTTAGTCCTTTGGATGGAGAATTGAAACTCTGGCTTCTCCATTCTGGAACTCTCAGCATCTCGAGGTAGAGATACAGCCACTGCTTGCCTCTCGCTAACAAACTACCAACAGCAAAATTGAGACAAAATACTGCATCCAGCCTAGAGTCCAAACACCTTCTAACTAGCCAGCAAGCAAAGCTGAAAGTGAAAGAGCTCTTGTGAGGAAAGAACTGTTCCACCTGACCTGTCAATCATTCTCTCCCCCGCCCCCAATAATTCCAAGAAGGTCCTAAACTCCCAGCGAGCGCATTAGGCCCAGATTAAAAATAAACAAGAACCCATTGAATTATTTAAGCAGCAATAAAAGGCCATCTAGTCAGGCAGCTCGGTGCCTGCTCATAGCTGCAGAGAACATGATTAAAAATAAAAGTTTTAAAGTTTTTTTAAAGTCTTACAGTTTATTTGTCAGTGTCACAAGTCAGCTTACATTAACACCGCAATGAAGTCACTGTGAAAATCCCCTATTCGCCACACTCCGGCGCCTGTTCGGGTACACTGAGGGAGAATTTAGCACGGCCCAATGCACCTAACCAGCACGTCTTTCGGACTGTGGGAGGAAACTGGAGCACCCGGGGTGAACCCACCCAGACACGGGGAGAATGTGCAGACTCCGCACAGACAGTGACCCAAGCCGGGAATCGAACCCAGGTCCCTGGAGCTGTGAGGCAGCGGTGCTAACCACTGTGCCACCCCTACATTTCTTACAATGCATTTCTTAAAGACACAGTAGCGTCACAGGTGGCATACTAAAGATTCACCTGATTGATTTCCTAGAATGATAGGGTTATCCGATGATGGGAGGCTGGGTAAATTAGCCAATTGGCTCTGGAGTTTCGAAGAATGAGGGGTGATGGTCTGGGATTGTTCAAAATTCTGACGGGGTTCCACAGAGCGAACACCCAGAGACTGTGACCACTTCCTGGGAAACCTGCAACATATGGAGGGGGAGGGGCACAGTTTCGGAATAAGAGACCGAACCTTTCGGACCAGGAGGAGAGACTTCTTCATTAATCTTTGGAGTTCTCTAGCCCCGATGCTCCATCCTTGCATCTAACCAAGGCTTTTTGCTCTCTCAGAGGAACACAGAAACTAAAAGCAGGAGGAGGCCATTCAGCCCTTCGAGCCTGCTGATCAACAAATTCAACATCCTGATCCCCCCTTCCCCCCATATCCCTTAATCCCTTTCGCCCCAAGAGCGATATCTAATTTCTTCTTCAAATCAGACAATGTTTTGACCTCAACTACTTTCTGTGGTAGTGAATTCCTCACATTCACCACCCTCTGGGTGAATAAATTTCTCCTCACCTCAGTTCTAAAAGGTTTACCCCTTATCCTCAAACTACGACTCCCCTAGTTCTGGATTCCCCCACCAATGGGAACATCCTTTCTGAATCTACCCTGTCCAATCCAGTTAGAATTTTATAGGTTTCTATGAGGTCCCCTCTCACTCTTCTAAACTCCAGTGAATATAATCCTAACTATGACCCTAGTTCTGGACTCTCCCACCATCGGGAACATTCTTTCTGAATCCACCCTGTCTAACCTTGTTAGAATTTTATAAGTTTCTAGGAGATCCCCTCTCACTCTTCTCAACGTCAATGAATATAATCCGAACCTTCACGAACAAAGAGAAACGGGGAATGGGCAGCCAAGTGGAATTGAAGCATAAGATCACTTATGATTGGATTGAATATTGTAATAGAATCATATATAATAATGTTGTAATAAAACCATACTGGAGTATTGTGTGCAATTTTGGCCTCCTTATTTGAGGAAGGATGTGGTGGCACTGGAGGCAGTTCAGAGGAGGTTCACCAGATTGATTCCTGGGATGAAAGGGTTGACGTATGAGGAGAGATTAAACAGTTTGGGTTTATACTCGCTGGAGTTTCGAGGGATGGGAGGGGATCTGATCGAGGTATATAAAATACTAATAGGGATTGATGGAGTAAATGTAGACCAAATGTTTCCCCTTATGGGGCAATCTAGAACAAGAGGTCACAGGTATGGGTTGAGAAGCGGTAGATTTAAAACTGAGATGAACAGGAATAACTTCTCGCAGAGAGTGGTGCATTTGTGGAACTGAGTGGCACAGTGGTTAACACTGCTGCCTCACAGCACCAGAGACCAGGGTTTGATTCCCGGCTTGGGTCACTGTCTGTGTGGAGTCTGCACGTTCTTTCCCGTGTCTGCGTGGGTTTCCTTCGGGTGCTCTGGTTTCCTCCCACAATTTTAAGATATGCGGGTTAGGTAGATTGGCCATGCTAAATTGCCCCTTAGTGTCAGGGGAACGAGCTAGGGTAAATGCATGGGGTTATGGGATAGGACTTGTGTGGGATTGTGGTTGGTGCAGACTCGATGGACTGAGTAGGGATGCACAGTAGGGGGATTCTATGAAGGAGATGGATATACTTCTGATCAAAAATGGGTTAAAGGGATGTGGGGAGGTGGATTTGAGACCAGGGAGAGATCAGCAATGATCTGATGGAATGGCAGAGCAGGCTCGAAGGGCTGAATTTGCCTACTTCTGCTCCTAATTCTTATGTTCCTATGAATGGCAGAGCAGACACGAGAGGCCAGATGGTCCACCTGTTCCTTATGTTCTGACGCCAGAGTGCAGATAAGGAGATTGGATGAGGGCCATCTCCTCCCCTGACAGAGAAAGGTCGGGGTGAAAGTTCAACGGGCTGAGGAATATTTTTTTTCCTTCCAGAATTCTGTACACCTGGCTCTCAGAGAACTGAATAATTTCCCAGATATCTTGCTATGAAAAGCTCTGGCATTTGGTGTGAAGTGATGGCTTTAACATTGTCATGCCAACAATCTGTAGCTGATAATTTCTCTATTAAAGCACCTTTGTTTTCCGTGACAAAGGCGCTGTTTTGAAAATGTCAACAAACGCAATATGTACTTTGGGATTTGTGGTGAAACAGATTTATTATACGTTGTCTGATGAAGGCCTGCCAACCTCCCAGTAAATGTTACTCGAAATTCCGCAGCACAACAGCAATTCTTGTATAAAAATGCATCAAAGAAATAAAAGGAACATTATTCCCAAGAAATGAAAAAAAATGCAAGCTGATTTACCACCACAGGGAATCCGAAATGCAATACATTGCAAACAGCCTGCCAACTTGTACCAATACATTCCAATTCTCTTCCCACACTTTGTGGTGCACTAAGGCAAACTTTTGTCCGTTTCCACAGCTGGTAATCCCTGGAACAGGTCTCTAGTCTGTCGCCAGGGCTTGAGGGGCGCCACTCCACATCAAGCATGAATGACCAGGAGTCTCTCCCACTCTTACCGCTGCCATTGGCGTCTTTGGAAGGGTTTGCACAGCCTGACTAGATGTCCTTTTATTGCTGCTTAAATGATTTAATGATTTCTTGTTTATTTTTAATCTGGGCCTAATGCACTCTCTGGGAGTTTAGAATCTTAGAAACCCTACAGTACAGAAAGAGGCCATTCGGCCCATCGAGTCTGCACCGACCACAATCCCACCCAGGCCCTACCCCCATATCCCTAGATATTTACCCACTAATCCCTCTAACCTACGCATCCCAGGACACTAAGGGCAATTTTAGCATGGCCAATCAACCTAACCCGCACATCTTTGGACTGTGGGAGGAAACCGGAGCACCCGGAGGAAACCCACGCAGACACGAGGAGAATGTGCAAACTCCACACAGACAGTGACCCAAGCCGGGAATCAAACCCAGGTCCCTGGAGCTGTGAAGCAGCAGTGCTAACCACTGTGCTACCGTGCTGCCAAGCTAACCACTGTGCTACCGTGCCGCCAATCTGTTTTTTTTGTAGTGATGTTAATTGGGTGATAAATACTGGCCAGGTTACCAAGGACAACTCTCCTCACTCTTCTTTGAGAGTGTGGCGGGATCCGATAATGAGAACCACCACTTGCTAGGACAAGCCAAGAAAATTGCCATGTGTTAACTTTGGACATTAATAACTCCTTTCTTCTTTTTATTTCTTTAATTATTACACTGAGCTGAGGATGTTGGACAAGGCCTCTGTTTAACGCCTCATCCTATAGACCTCCAACCACGCAGCACCCCAAAATGTCAGCCGCAATCTTTGTGTTCAGATCCTGGGCCGGGACTTGAACCCACAACCTTTTGACTGAAAGTTAACAGTGCTATCCAATGAATCACTGCTGACACTAACACATAGAAGGCATCAAAAAGGTAGAACTGCTTGTTCAGCATCTGCTTGCTGCAAATTCTGCTTACCAACTCCACGTTTCCAAGAATGCTAAATTAGTGAAGACACGGTGCCAAAATTACAATGAATTAACATTTGCATATCTTTCAT
This sequence comes from Mustelus asterias, assembly GCF_964213995.1. Classification (NCBI taxonomy): domain Eukaryota; kingdom Metazoa; phylum Chordata; class Chondrichthyes; order Carcharhiniformes; family Triakidae; genus Mustelus; species Mustelus asterias. The sequence goes on along the minus strand of NC_135815.1, from coordinate 94,429,237 downwards.
TTTCGTTGCAATGAATTCCCATTAGCTGCTTTCCAACCAGTGCTGTGGGACTCTCTGAAAGCATGGGACATTAAGCACTTCCTGGCTTGAATCCCCTCATTCAATTAATATGCCGTCCTGGCTGGCGGAGGTATTTTTAACCCAATTCCACTTGCCTGTCAGAAAACATGTACATTTTTCTCTGAAGCCCTCCCAACACCAAAGTGTGTTGTTTCTGTCGGTGTTCAGGAATGTTGTCTATGTGCCGATTGAGGGGAGAGTCACATTAAAATTCAGTGGGTAATGGGACAGGGTGTGAATCCGCAGCTCCTCAGAATTTATAGGTAATGTTAAAACAAGCAACTTACAAAAACATTTGATAATAACTTTGCCCCCACACGAATTATTCCTTCCAGAGCCCCAACCTCCCCCGCACCCCCTCCTCACCCCCCCCACACCTCCCCCTCACCCAACCCTGCACCCCCTCCTCACCCCCCCCCACACCTCCCCCTCACCCCCCCGCCCCCCTCTTCACCCCCCACACCTCCCCTCCTCACCCACCGGCTCCCCTCCTCACCCCTCCCGCACCTCCTCCTCACCCCCCGCCCCCCTCCTCACCCCGCCCAACACCTCCCCATCACCCAACCCCGCAGCCCCTCCTCACCCCCCCCGCACCTCCTCCTCACCACCCCCCACCCGCACCTCCTCCTCATCCTACCCCCAGACCTCCTCCTCACCCCCCCGCCCCCCTCCTCACCCCCTGCCCCCCTCCTCACCCCCCCGCCCCCCTCCTCACTCTACCCCTGCACCCCCTCCTCACCCCCCGACCCCCTCCTCACCCTACCCCTGCACCTCCCTCCCACCCTCCTTACCCCTCCACATCCCCTCCGCACCCTACCCCCGCATCCCCTCCTCACCCCCCACACCTCCTCCTCACCCTACACCTGCACCCTCTTCTCACCCCTGCCCCCCTCCTCACCCTCCCCCGCCCCCTCCTCACTCCCCCACACCCCATCCACGCTCCACCTGCACCCCCTCCTCACTGCCCCGCACCCCCTCCTCACTCCCCCGCACCCCCTCCTCACTCCACCCACACCCCCTCCTCACTCCACCCACACCCCCTCCTCACTCCACCCGCACCCCGTCCTCACCCTCCCCCGCCTCCCTCCTCACTCCTTCGCCCTTCTCCTCACTCCCCCGCCCCACTCCTCACCCTCCCCCACACCCCCTCCTCACCCTACCCTGCCCCCTTCCCCACCCCATCCACACCCCCTCTTACCCCCGCCCCCCCCATCACCCCCCGCACCCCCTCCTCACCCCACCCGCACACCGTCCTCATCCCCCTGCCGCCCCTTCCTCACCCCCCCTCCCGCCCCCCCCAACCGCAATCCTTCCCTCCAGTTCTCCCCACGGTCGTGTTTACAGTTACACTTGTATCAAATTTTACCGACGCTCTTTCTTCCGATAAAAGTCTTTGAAATTATGAAAGATTCTGAAGGGTGTAGACATGGAGGGGACATTCCTACTCGTAGGATCTACCAACAGGCTCAAGAACCCTGCTGTCAGCAGACCTTCGAAGGGTCCTATCATATATTAAGTTGATCTTTCTCTACACCCTAGCTATGACTGTAGCACTATATTCTGCACTCTCTCCTTTCCTTCTCCCCTATGTACTCTATGAACAGTATGCTTTGTCTGTACAGCGTGCAAGAAACAATACTTTCCACTGTATTCCAGTACATGTGACAATAAATCAAATCAAATATTAAGGGCCGTAATCCCGGGCTTTTGACTGAGATCAAGCGTCAGATCAAGCCCAAGATAGGGTGCAAGATAGGGAATTTTACCGTCCCACCCACCATGGGAGTCGGAGCGAACGAGAGGTGGACCTTGGAAAGGTCCGTTGGCCTCAGGCTGCATCTTACGGTTTCGGATCGAGTGAGGCCATAAAATCTCGCTCAATGTCTTACCTTGTCAGCTTGGATCTTGTTTGTCTCTCTTAAAGAACAAAGAACAAAGAACAATACAGCACAGGAACAGGCCCTTCGGCCCTCCAAGCCCGCGCCGCTCCCCGGTCCAGGATTGAATCCTGAATCCAGGATCCCCGCCCAATTTTCCAGCCTATCTACATACCAATATCCTATCCACCGAGCTGTCCCTCACAGCTACGATGCTTTGTTCATTACAACCTATTAACTCACCCCCACCCCCCTATTCCAGACCATGTGATCCCCAGGGAGAGGCGAAAACCCAGAGTGAAAAACCCCAGGGCCAATATGGGGAAAAAAAAATCTGGGAAATTCCTCTCCGACCCCCTGAGGCGATCGAAACGAGTCCAGGAGATCACAATGGCCCTGATCGGAAAATGCTTCCCAACCCTAGTCATTTCCACTTCCATGAACACCATATGAATTCCCTGCCCCCGAGACAGGTTCCCAACTATCCGCAGTCTCGTGGGGGCCTTGAATTGGATTCAACAGGAATTTGGATTTGGAGCAAGCAAGGTTTGCTCGGTCCATTCTGAGCATTGGCTTTGTAACTTTAAGGATGGAATGAATAAAAATACACATGAGAGAGGGTCATTAATCTCGTGAAGCATTCATGAGAAATGTCTTCACTCCAACAGAGGTGAGAATGTGGAACTTGCTATCAAATGGAGTGACTGAAGGAAATAGTGTCAATGTATTTCACAGGAAGCAGGATATGTACACCAGTGGGGAAACAATGGGAGGATATGTTGATGGGTCGCGTGGCGCAGAAACATTGACATTGATTTGTTGGACCAAGTCTTTGTTTTTGTGCTGAAAACAGCTCTTTGTGTAAGAGTCTAGGCAATGAAAGTTTAACAGATTATTCAACAAACACCAATCAAATTCTCACTCCTGCCTTTTTCTTTCTTTATTCTTTCATGGGATGTGGGCATCGCTGACAAGGCCAGCATGTTTTGATTTGATTTGAGTAGATTTATTATTATCATATATATTGGGATACAGTGAAAGGTATTGTTTCTTGCGCACGATACAGACAAAGCATACCATTCATAGAGAAGGAAAGGAGAGAGTGCAGAATGTAGCGTTACAGTCATAGCTAGGGTGCAGGGAAAGGTCAACGTAGTGCGAGGTAGGTCCATTCAAAAGTCTGATGGCAGCAGGGAAGAAGCTGTTCTTGGTACGTGACCTCAGACTTTTGTATCTTTTTCCTGATGGAAGAAGATGGAAGAAAGAATGTCCAGAGTGCGTGGGATCCTTAATTATGCTGGCTGTTTTTCCGAGGCAGCGGAAAGTGCAGATGGAGTCAATGGATGGGAGGCTGGTTTGCGTGATGGATTGGGCTACGTTCACGACCTTTTGTAGTTTCTTGCGGTCTTGGGCAGAGCAGGAGCCATACCAAGCTGTGATACAACCAGAAAGAATGCTTTCTATGGTGCATCTGTAAAAGCTGGTGAGAGTCGTAGTGGCCATGCCAACTTTCCTTAGTCTTCTGAGAAAGTAGAGGCGTTGGTGGGCTTTCTTAACTATAGCGATGGCGTGGAGGGCCCAGGACAGGTTGTTGGTGATCTGGACACCTAGAAACTTGAAGCTCTCGACCATTTCCATTTCGTCCCCATTGAGGATCGATCGGGAAAAAAATTAGATGGGCAATTTTTAAAGAAATGAAATGTTCGAATGTATTTTCTGTGATAAACCATGACTGGTAAAGTGTTAGTGAAGATAAAGGACAGTGCTAACTGCAAATTTAGAAAATAAAAATTGCTGCATAGATATTGGTTTAGTTGTCACAATGTTTTACAATACAGTGATCTCTCAACACAGCATCTTATTGGTAGGTGGGTAAACCTATCACCCAGGGATCATAGAATCCTGCAGTGCAGTAGGAGGCCATTTGGCCCATCAAGTCTGTACCAACCACAATCCCACCCAGGCTCTGTCCCCGTAACCTCACATATATTCCCTGCCAATCCCCCTGACACTAAGAGACAATTTAGCATGGCCAATCCACCGAACCCACACATTTTTACACTGGGAGGAAACCAGAGCACCCGGAGGAAACCCATGCAGACACGGGGAGAACGTGCAAACTCTACACAGGCAGTCACCCGAGGCTGGAATCGAGCCCGGGTCCCTAACGCTGTGAGGCAGCAGTGCTAACCACTGTGCTGCCACAACTGTTTTAGGATAGTTATCAGGAGTGCGATTCCTGGCTGATTTTGTCTCTACTGTGTCAAAGTCAGTGGTCCCCAAACACACTCCCAAACATGCATGGGCGATGCCCAATGCATATCATGTATCAATGTAAAACAGGGAATATTCTGAGTACACTAATATGCAACAGGAAGTTGAAGCATAGTGTGTCTCTCGCGAAAGAAAGCTATCAAGAGCTCAAGCTAACAACGCACATCAGGATCTCCTGAATACACACTGAAAAATAACAATCACTGAATAGTTACAATACACTCTGTTCCCTGCTTCCCTTTTGTCAACAATAAAATCACTCACTGCAAACCTGCAGGGTACATGCTTTTGCAGGGCCTATGATTCACTGAATAAGGTTGTGCAATGGGCTAAGCCATTCAGGTCATGTTGTGTTAAGAGTTGATAGTTTCTATAAAGAAACCCTCCCAGGCCTTTGCCTGAAGGAGTGTTTCTCCAATCCCCTTGTTGCAGAAGCAGGGTTGCCAACTGTGATCAAATGTACGCCTGAAGGTTTCATCAGGGGCGGCACGGTGGCAGAGTGGTTAGCACTGCTGCCTCACAGCCACCAGAGACTGGGGTTCAATTCCCGGCTTGGGTCACTGTCTGCGTAGAGTCTGCACGTTCTCCCCATGTCTGCGAGGGTTTCCTCTGGGTGCTCTGGCTTCCTCCCTGTGGTGAACCATCGTTGGTTCCCACTGGATAGTACTGAGCCAGGGCTGGCCAGTACTACAAGGATGTATATATGTTACTGTTGGATTGTACTACTGTTACTGTTGGGTTAGGGTGGGGTTGTTACACCTGTGTTTGTTACTGTTGTGGCACATCCCAGTCGGGCTCCGCCTCCTGGGAGAGGTATAAGAGTCCCTGCTCTGGCCGGGACCCCTTCAGTCTGGGATAGTGTACTAAAGTTCTGATAGCTTCATTGTTAGTTAATAAAAGCCTTCTTTTACTGAAGCTTCGAGCCTCGTGTCCAAATTGATGTGCATCACTCCCACAGTCCAAAGATGTGCAGGTTAGGTGGATTAGCAATGAGCAATTGTCCCTTAGTGTCAGGGGGACTAGCTAGGGTAAATGCATGCCGTTGTGGGGATAGGACCTGGGCGGGATTGCGGTTGGTGCAAACTCGATGGGCCGAATGGTCTCCCTCTGCGCTGTAGGAGTCAATTTTCTATGATCACATGACTTGCCCCTCCCACGCTCCAGCCATTGGTCAACCCACACATCCATCCTTGTGACATGTTGTCTTTCTACACCAATTGGAAAGCAAAAAGACTCATTACCCAATTGGATGACGCTAGACTGTCAGACAGACAGCCTTTCCTTCCCCCATTTTCATTATTTTTGTACCTGGTAAAGAGAAAAGTTCAAATCAAATGTATTTTTTTAATTTCCAGGGTTTTATTCATTCATAAGATGTGGGTGTCACTGGCTTGGCCAACATTTGTTGCCCCATCCCTAATTGCTCTTGAACTGAGTAGTTTGCTTGGGTGGCACGGTGGCACAATGGTTAGCACTGCTGCCTCACAGCGCCAGGGACCCGGGTTCAATCCCAGCCTCGGGTGTCTGTCTGTGTGGAGTCTGCATGTTCTCCCTGTGTCTGCATGGGTTTCCTCCGGGTGCTCCGGGTTTCCCGCCACGTTCCAAACATGTGTGGGTTAGGTTGATTGGCCATGCTAAATTGCCTTTAGTGTCCAAAGATGTGTGGGTTAGATGGATTGGCCATGCCAAATTGCCCCTTTATGTCCAAAGATGTGTAGGTTAGGTGGATTGATAAATTGCCCTCTAGTTTCCAAAGATAGGTAGTTTAGGTGGATTGGCCATGCTAGATTGTCCCTTAATGTCCAAAGATGTACAAGTCAGGTGGATTGGCCATGCTAAATTGCTTCTTAGTGTCCAAAGATGTGTGAGTTAGGTTGATTGGCCATGCTAAATTGCTTCTTAGTGTCACTGAACAGGATGAGCACCCCTCACGCCAGGATAGCATACCCTCTCCACAAGTGGAATTCCAAGGGCAGCCCGCCATGCCATTGCGGTTATCTTGATCACTGCCAATGAATGTGGCCTCGTAAAATCTACTGCAGGACTTCAAGCCAATCCACCGAGGAATGCACAATGTTGTGGCCTGGCTGTCCAACTTGGACCTAGCCCTGCAAAGTCTCAAGATACCAAGAAAAGGGAGTGGTGTCGATAAAGTAGAAAGGGAAAAAAATTGTCTCCTTAAGCATAAGGGCCAGTAACTCGAGGGCGCAGGCGTGAGATAATTGGCATTAGTATTCGATAGAATTCAGAAGATTTTGTTTTGTAAACGCAATGGTCGGGATTCCACGGCCTCGCTCAAGCGAGACTGGAAATTTCCGCCCCAGGTCAACGGAGATTTCCGTTGTCTGCCCATTGGCCATGCTAAATTGCCCCTTAGGAGGACCAGCTAGGGTGAATGCATGAGGTTGTGGGGATAGGGCCTGGGTAGGATTGTGGCCGGTTCAGACTTGATGGGCCGAATGGCCTCCTTCTGCACTGTAGGATTCTATGAAAAAGCAGGGAGATTGGGAGGAATTTGATTGCTCTTTCAATGAGTTGACTCTGGTTTGATGGGCTGAATGGCCTCTTAAAGTCCTATCGACACCAGCTTGCATTGCGTATACGTTACATATAGCACAGAAACAGCCAATTGGCCCACCCTATCTATGCCCCTTGGCTGAGGTGATTTCTAATTCACCGAAGACAATCTTAAGATGAACATCAAGATGAACGCACTGGTTTGAAACTCGATTAAAAGATTTATAACATTGGAAAAACATTTTAGAGAGGAAAACCACAATGATGGAGACAGTTGAAGCGGCCAACACCAGGATAACTTTTCAAGAAATGCAGATGATTATTAAATTGCTTTGGACATAAAAGCATGAAATCTTTCTGGAGTAACTCGAAAACACTTGAGTTATTTTCCACAGTTGCAAAGACATTGTAATGGCTAATAAAACTCAGTAGAGGATTGCATGAATAGATCTGGTTCAATTAACAAACACTGGGGTTTCTACCAAGTCTCTCGGCGGTATAGCGAGCACACGTCTCCGATGATGGATGGTAGTATTTGGGAGAAGATATTTCTCCTTAATGCAGGGCTATGATGGCTGGTGGCTGTCATTACCTGCATTTCCAGATGACAGTTTTAAGACACTTTGCCACAGAAACACGCATCAGTCAAGTGACAGAGATGCCTGGGATGTCTGCTTCTTTCAGAACAGAACCTGTCAAGTGATCCAGCTTAACTCTTTTAAGATGATAGGGAACTGAACGAAAATATTTCTTGTCCTTGGCTAACTTATTCTTGTTTGATGCTCACAGAATCATAGATTCCTACAGTGCAGAAGGAGGCCATTCGGCCCATCGAGCCTGCACCGACCACAACCCCACCCAGGCCCTATCCCCATAACCTCATGCATTTATCCCAGCTAGTCCCCCTGACACTAAGGGGCAATTTATCATGGCCAATCCACCTAACCCGCACATTTTTGGAGTGTGAGAGGAAACCAGAGCAACCGGAGGAAACCCACGCAGGCACAGGGAGAACGTGCAGACTCCACACAGACAGTGACCCGAGGCTGGGAATCGAACCTGGGCCCCTGGGGCTGTGAGGCAGCAGTGTTAACCACTAAGATGTGTAGGTTAGATGGATTGGCCATGGCAAATGCTTGCGGACGGAGGTGGGTGGAGCTGAGTAAGATACTCTTTTGGACAGTTGGTGCAGACTCAATTGGGGGGGCGGGGGGGTTAGGTGGGAGCATGGAGTGTTTCCCGCTGTGGAGACCAGCAGGAATGTAGGCCACAGGCCAAATCGTCCGGCTGCAACCTAATTAATGATGCAACCAGGTGTTTTGCACCATATTCGATGGCGGGGCAGTTTCTATGTTTGTCAAGGGATGAATGTTGGCCCGGGGGTGCGGGTGTTGCGGGAGGGAGGAAAGCTACCAGCTCTTCTTCGAAATGGCTGAAAAGGGACCTTTTACCTCCAGGTTTAAGCGAGCAGTTGGGCTTCCGTTCAGTCAGAAAATGTCACCTCAGAAAATATAGTCCAACAAAACTTCTAAAACTCAGGAAAATCACTCAGCCTTGCACTGCAGAGAGTCACAGCCCAGGTTCTGTTCAGCTTAGGGATGTTCAGGGAATATGCTTAAGTTTAAGATTATTTATTCGTGTCACAATTAGGCTGACATTAACACTGCAATGAAGTTGCTGTGAAAATCCCCTAGTCGCCACACTCTGTTTGGGTACACTGGGGGAGAATTTAGCATGGCCGATGCACCTAACCAGCACATTTGTGGTCCAAGTCGAAGTTGACCCCAAAGACTCTTGAACCTAAATCTGCAGAGTGGTGACTACACGCTGAAGGTACATGCTGAGGGGTCACAAGCTCACTATTTAATTATTTACTCGGCCACAAAGACATAGGTTTGAAATGCTGACAGGATTAAACTCAACACTAATCTTGCCCGCTAAACAATACAGTGACACAGTGGTTAGCACTGCTGCCTCACAGCGCCAGGGACCCGGGTTCGATTCCCGGCCTGGGTCACTGTCTGTGCGGTGCCTGCACGTTCTCCTCGTGTCTGCGTGGGTTTCCTCCGGGTGCTCCGGTTTCTTCCCACAGTCCGAAAAACGTGCTGGTTAGGTGCATCGGGCATGCTAAATTCTCCCTCAGAGTGTGGCGACTGGGGGATTTTCACAGTAACTTCATTGCAGTGTTATTGTCAGCCTAATTGTGATACTAATAAATCATCTTAAACTTAAACATATTCCCTGAACATCCCTAAGCTTAACACAACCTGGGCTGTGACTCTCTGCAGTGCAAAGCTGAGTGATTTTCCTGAGTTTTAGAAGTTTTGTTGGACTATATTTTCTGAGGTGACATTTTCTGACTGAACGGAAGCCCAACTGCTCGCTTAAACCTGGAGGTAAAATGTCCCTTTGCAGCCATTTCGAAGAAGAGCTGGTAGCTTTCCTCCCTCCCGCAACACCCGCACCCCCGGGCCAATATTCAACCCTTGACAAACATAGAAACTGCCCCGCCACCGAATACGGCGCAAAACACCTGGTTGCATCATTAATTAGGTTGCAGCCAGAACATTTGGCCTGTGGCCTACATTCCTGCCGGTCTACATTCCTGCCGGTCTCCACAACAGGAAACACTCCATGCTCCCACCTACCCTGCCCCCCCAATTGAGTCTGCACCGACTCTCCAAAAGAGCATCTTACTCAGCTCCCCCCCGCCCTCCGTCCATAAGCATTTGCCATGGCCAATCCACCTAACCTTTAGCATCTTTGGACACTAAGGGGCAATTTAGCATGGCCGATCCACCTAACCAGCACACCTTAGGACACTAAGGGGCAATTTAGCATGGCCAATCCACCTAACCACCAGTATAGCTTTGGACACTAAGGGGCAATTTAGCATGACCAGTGAACTTAACCGGGACATTTCTGGAGTGTGGAAAGAAACTGGAACACCCGGAGGAAACCCACGCAGAGACGGAGAGAACGTGCAGTGGAGCTGTGAGGCAGCAGTGCTGACCACTGTGCCACCGTGCTGCCATCCTTTCCTGGAGCAATTATGCTGTGGAACCAACTAGAAATTAAACTTAGTGTTGTGCAGTGAGGCCAGATTAATTAGTAATGTCACAACAAAAGATCCACAGGCAAGAGTGATCATAACATTATTGAATTCCACGTTAAGCTTGAAATGGACACACTATGCAAAGCCAATCATAAAGGTACAAGGCGAGAAGCTGGCTAAGATTGATTGGTGAAATAGATTGGCAGTAGAGAAACATTTAACAAAACAATTCAAAATGTTAAATCGTCCAAGCTGCTGGAATCCAGAGTTGATGTCATGATAATTGCGTGTGAGGTTAAGATGGAAAGGTTGAAGCTTTGAGAAAAGGGATTGCGAGGCTGTCTGCTTTAAAGGGACAGGACCATAGTTGATCTCTTTCAGATTTCTTAAAGAGCCCTTTTGTCTTTGGGAATGTCTGGCTTGCCACATTGTTCGCAAGGGTCACTTGCAAAATTGAGGTCAGTGGTAATTGGGATCATTGATGGCAGATCTTGACCACACTCGCCTTTCCCTCTGTCTTGTTAACATGCAGGAATTTCTCATTCCAAGATGCAAATTCTGGATGACAATGCCCCGTTTAAATAACTGAGAATGAATGATGCTCGCAACAAGCCTTCACTTCAGGCGCAGTAATCATGGGTGCTCTGACTGATGCGGAAGCCAGCTGCCATTAGAGACTCCAGGGCAATATTAACTTAGAATCACAGCTCTTGGCGATGGATGAATTGAAAGCCACCAAATGATTCATTCTTCTGATGATCTATGTCTTTACTGGGAGGCTGTGGCGCATGGTATTGTCACTGGACTAATAATCCAAAGACCCAGGACAAGATCTGGGGACCGGGCTTCAAATCCCATTATGGCAGAAACTTGAATTCAATAAGAAAAATCTAGAATTAAAAGTCTAATGGTGACCATGAAACGATTGTCGGAAAAACCCATCTGGTTCACTGATGTCATTTCGGGGAAAGAAATCTGCCGTCCTGACCTGGTCTGGCCTACATGTGACTCCAGACCCACAGCAATGTGGTTGACTCTTAAATGCCCTCTGAAATGGAGGGCAGTTAGGGATGGGCAATAAATGCTGGCCCAGCCCAGCGATGCCCACATATGGTAAAAGAATAAAAAACACTTCAAAGGAGGTTGCAAGATGAAAGATTGACATACTTTTTATTCATTGCTTTTTCTTGGGAACAGGAAGTTGTAAGCAAGCCTGGTGAATTTGCATTCACCATAGCATCTTTCATGACCAGAGGGTGTCCCTGAGGGGTTTGCGGCCAGTGCAGTACTTCTGGAGTGTGGCTAGTTCTGTAGTGAAGGGAACACGGCAGACAATGTGTGCACAGCAAGATCCCACGAACAGCATGAACCCAATCATCTGTGTCTCATAGTGCTGGCCTTCACAGTGAGAAGATTTGACTGTAGGAATAGGGATGGTTTACTGCAGTTGTATAGGGTGTTGGTGAGGCCACATCTGGAGTATTGTGTGCAGTTCTGGTGTCCTTAACAGAGGAAGGGTGTCCTTGCTATAGGGGGAGTGCAGCAAAGGTTTACCAGGCTGATTCCTGGGATGGCAGGTCTGTCACATGAGGAGAGATTAAGTCGGTTAGGATTATATTTACTGGAGTTTAGAAGAGTGAGAGGGGATCTCATAGCAACTTATAACATTCTAACAAGGCTGGATAAGGTAGATTCAGAAAGAATGTTCCCGATGGTGGGGGAGCCCAGAACGAGGGGTCATAGTTTGAGGATAAGGGGTAAACCTTTTAGAACTGAGGTGAGGGGAAATTTCTTCACCCAGAGGGTGGTGAATGTGTGGAATTCACAATCACAGAATGTAGTTGAGGCCTAAACATTGTGTGATTTCAAGAGGAAATTAGATATAGCTCTTGGGGTTAAAGGGATCAAGGGATATAGGGGGAAGGGGGGAATCTACTTCTACTCAATGGTATGAAACGGACCCAAAGCATTCTAAAACTCACCTTCCAGAGTATTCCTGTCAGTTTGATTGATCCAGTCAATTCGATTGATCCACTCAATATGAAGATTAAAATCTGCTGCAGCTATTACATGTGGAGGTCTTGTGGGCACAGTGGGCAGTGTCCCTGCCTCTGAGCCAGAAGCTTCTGGTTTGAGATGCCACCCCAGCACTTGATGCCCAAGGAAGGTGCGTTCACAACGAGGCCAAACAAGTTGAGTGTCAACCTGCAAAATCCTTCCCAACACGCCAATGGCTGGCGGTAAGAGCGGGAGAGATTCCGGGTCAGCCACGCTTGATGTGCAGTGGTGCCCCTCAAGTTATAAGCCCCCAGCAACAGACTAGCAACCTGTTCTGGGAATTAGTAGCTATGGAAACAGATGAAAGTGCGCCACTACGTGCGGGAAGAGAAACAAACAACAACAATCACAATGCCATGCATGACAAGCTCCAATAATTTCTTCACTTTTCTACACTTCCCGCTGCCTCGGAAAAGCAGCCAGCATAATCAAGGACCCCACGCACCCCGAACATTCTCTCTTCCACCTTCGGGCAAAAGATACAAAAGTCTGAGGACGCGTACCAACCGACTCAAGAACAGCTGCTGCCATCAGACTTTTGAATGGATCTACCTTGCACTCAGAACAAAGAACAAAGAAAATTACAGCACAGGAACAGGCCCTTCTACCCCCTACCCCCCCTCCCCCTCCACCCCACCCCACCTCCAAGCCTGCACCGACCATGCTGCCCATCTGAACTAAAACCCCCTACCCTTCCAGGGACCATGTCCCTCTAAAGAACAAAGAAAAGTTTAAGTTGATCTTTCTCTACACCCTAGCTGTGACTGTAACACTACATTCTGCACTCTCTCCTTTCCTTCTCCCCTATGTACTCCATGAACGGTATGCTTTGTCTGTATAGCGCGCAAGAAATAACACTTTTCACTGTATGCTAATACATGTGACAATAATAAATCAAATCAAATCATGTTTAATAGTCTACCCAGGAGTATATCTACACTTTGGTGCTGATAAGCTATTTTCTGACCCTTGCTATTGTAATCCCCACTCATACTGATTCCACTTCAATAACATGATAAAACTACACTCCTTTCAATTTCTTTCTCCTCCAATCTTTTTTTAATCGAGCTTGAATCAAAATCAATAATGTGGGTTTTAAGTGATAACAGCCTCCAGCCATAGCAACTCCAAGTTAAGGGTTAGCAACTCAAAGGGGTAGTAAATTTAAAACAGAGTTGAGGAGAATTTACATCTCCCAAAGGGTTGTGAACCAGTGGAATTCACTACCCCAAAGTGCGGTGGATGCTGGGACAGTGAGTAAATTTAAGGAGGAGTTAGACAGATTTTTAATTGGTAATGGGTTGAAGGGTTATGGGGAGAAGGCAGGAAAATGGGGATGAGGAGCACATCAGCCATGTTCGAATGGCAGAGCAGACACGAGGGGCCGAATGGCCTTTTCTGCTCCTATTTCTTCTCAGCAGAATATTCCCAGAAAGGTGCCAAAGTGACCCCAATGTACTGATGGGAAGCGATCACAGCATTAAATGCCAACACTGATTTAGATAAAGGAAGACAATTCGCTAAGAATGAACACGGACTCGGTTTCACTGGGATTAAGCCGTGCTTGTTTGGTCAATGAATGTTACACAATGAAACTAATTAGGATTAAACTATCTGAAAAGGGGCATTGTGATGTTGTTGGAAAAAGGTAATAGAGTATTATCGAGTTAGCGGGAACATAGTGCACTGAAATATCAGCCGAGAATGAACTCGTTGACATCTAATTTACATTTAGGAAAACTTTGGCATTCAGCTACCAATCTAAACTCTACAATTCTGGGGCTGAAGTTTACGCTTGACTGTTAATTTTTTTTTGCTGCAACTTGTCTGCAATCAATATGACCAACAGAAGAGAAATCACAAATGTTTAGTCACGATTGGGCAGCATGGTATCTCAATGGACTGCACAGTGGCAATATGGATGGCACGGTGTCACAATGGACTGCATGGTGGCAATATGGATGGCATGGTGTCACAATGGACTGCATGGTGGCAATATGGATGGCACGGTGTCACAATGGACTGCATGGTGGCAATATGGATGGCATGGTGTCACAATAGGTGGCGCGGTGGCACAGTGGTTAGCACTGCTGCCTCACAGCGCCACGGCCCCGGTTTCAATTCCAGTCATGGGTGACTGTCAATGCGGAGCATGCATGTTCTCCCTGTGTCTGCGTGGTTCCTTCGCACAGACTGAAGATATGTAGATTAGGTGGATTGATCATGTTAAATATGCACACGCGCAATAGCTCCCTCTGCTGCCTGAACAAGCTGGCTGGTGATTTGCTCCCTCTGGTGGCTAGGAACAGTCTAGCCCATTTTTTCATGCACTACGTGCATAAGATTGGGAGTAAAAACTCAGCCAAACAATGGATCTGCAACTCTCCCATTTTCACCCTAGCTGGACACTTCCGCCCAATGACCGGAATTTTCTGGCCTTTCACGCCAGCAGGATCTTCCAGCCCCACTGATGGCATACCCCTGCCGCAGGCTTCTCGGTGGCAAAGGATGCAATGGTAGGACCAGAGATCCCACCACCAGCCAATGGCAGGCTGCCTCTGCCGTTGCGAAACATGTGGCAGGTTGCACAGAAATTGCTACCCATGGCACTAAAAGATATAATTTAAACACTTCCAAATGTCACAGAGTCATAGAGGTTTACAGTATGGAAACAGGCCCTTCGGCCCAACTTGACTATGCCGCCCTTTTTTAAACCCCTAACCTAGTCCCAATTGCTTGCGTTTGGCCCATATCCCTCTATACCCATTTTACCCATGTAACTATCTAAATGCTTTTTAAAAGACAAAATTGTACCCGCCTCTACTACTACCTCTGGCAGCTTGTTCCAGACACTCACCACCCTCTGTGTGAAAAAATTGCCCCTCTGGACACCTTTGTATTTCTCCCCTCTCACCTTAAACCTATGCCCTCTAGTTTTAGACTCCCCTACCTTTGGGAAAAGATATTGACTATCTAGCTGATCTATGCCACTCATTATTTTATAGACCTCTATAAGATCACTCCTCAGCCTCCTACGCTCCAGAGAAAAAGGTTCCAGTCTATCCAGCCTCTCCTTATAATTCAAACCATCAAGTCCCGGTAGCATCCTAGGGAATCTCTTCTGCACTCTTTCTAATTTAATAATATTTTTTCTACAATAGGGTGACCAGAACTGTACACAGTATTCCAAGTGTGACCTTACCAATGTCTTGTACAACTTCAACAAGACGTCCCAACTCCTGTATTCATTGTTCTGACCAATGAATTCAATGTTCTGACCAATGATGCTCTGACAAATGTGTTCTGTTCTTTGTTCTAAGTTACTCAGAGACTGACCACTCTACCCCACTCAAAGACCTTTAAGTGGAGTTGCGCAATTAAAAATCAGGGGCAGAATCTATTCCGACTCATCTTGGCAGGAAACATTTTGGCTGAACCCATTTAATTCCACGGCTGCTGGTGGGATTTAACTTCAATGAATAAAATCTGGAATATAAAACTTGTCTCAGTCACGGAGGCCCACGTGAAACTATCAACTACCGCAAAATCCCACTAATGTCCTTCAGGGAAGGAAATCTGCCGTCCTTACCTGGCCTGGCCTACATGTGACTCCAGACCTAGAACAATGTGGTTGACTGTTAACTGCCCTCTGAAATGGCCAAGCGAGCCACTCAGTTGAGGGGCAATTAGGGAGAGGTCACAAATGCTGGCCTTGCCAGCGGTGCCCATATCCCAAGAGGCCATTCCACCCATCCAGTCGGCACAGACTCTCCGAAAGAGCATCACATTGAATTGAGTGGCTGAATTACCCACTCTCACTCCGAATTCTATGATTTCTATGATTCTATTCATGAATTCCTATGTTCCTATACCCAGGCTTACCCCCCTGACTCAAGGGGCAAGAGATTACTACCAACTTAGCCAAGGCTGAAACGCCCAGATCTCATGGTGTTGCCCATTAAATAATGCCACATAAAAAAAGTCTTACACTCATGGAAGAATGAATATATTTAGTCATGCCACAAATCAGTGCGCCAAATTCATTTTCACATCAAGCCCATTGATTATCTCCTCATAGCCAATGTTCCCCTCTCTGACATTAACACATTTCTCTCCCCTGAAACATCAGAAGAATTCCCATTATCTTAATCCGAGTACTGGCCGCAACATGATGCATTTGTAATGGATTAATAGCGCTGCTTATCTCATATTTATGGTCTGCAGTTTTGGTACGACGAGGCACTCTATAGGCGCTCAAGATAATGCTGCTTACATTAACGGGACCACATTTCCCCAGCAGTGACAAGATAAATTGTCGAAAAGCAGCAGTCACTGTCGGGAAATAGTGCAAAGCGTCATTAAAAATAATACTTAGCACAAGTGATTAATCCAATTTGCAGTCATTTTCGAATCAGAATTGGGCATTGAGAGCCTTGATGGGCAAGCTGAGCCGAGAGAAAAAAAAAAACAAATTTCTTCACCGTCCTCGTTGCTAAGTAACTGGAAATGCTAGCTGCTTCATCTTTCCAATTTCTGCGTCTGCTATGGAAATCTGAAAGAAGTCTCGCACATTGCAATCCGAGTTGCATTGAGTTGCAGTCATCTAATTCAGAAATACACATTTGGAAAACCATTCCAAAACAAGAGGCCAGTATACTTTAACTGGGTGCATTCTTTATTGTTTTTCTCCCAGAGAAGAAACAAATCTAACCAAGAACAGTAGCGAATTCACAAAGGTATGAAAGTCAGGCATCACATAGAGCTGTGATATCTGTCTGTCGATGAATTCTTGGGAAAATAGGTTCCCAGTTCTGCTTGAGGACACGGACGTGTGGAAGGAGAAATTCCCTTTTTATCTCAGTTCTAAATGGCTGAGCCCTTATCCCCAGGCCTGTGGCTTTTTTTATTCATTCATGGGACATAGGCGTCGCTGGCTATGCCAGCACTAATTGCCCATCCCTAATTGTCCTTGTACTGATTGGCTTGCTAGGTCATTTCATAGAATCATAGAATCCCTACAGTGCAGAAGGAGGCCATTTGGCCCATCGAGTCTGCACTGACCACAATCCCACCCAGGCCCTATCCCTGTAACTTCATGCATTTACCCTGCCAGCCCATCTGACACTAAGTGGCAATTTAGAATGGCCAATGAGAGGGCAGTTGAGCGTCGACCACGTTGCTGTGGCTCTGGAGTCACATGTAGGCCAGGCTGGGCAGATTTCCTTCCCTGCAGGCGTTGCAAAGTCATAACTGGGCACTATGTGTTCCAGTCCTTTTTAAAAAATAGACATAAAATGACAAAGCAGAATACAATGATGGGCTTTTCCTCTCTTACCCATCCTGGTGCATTTACAGAACATAGAACAGAGAAAAGCTACAGCACAAACAGGCCCTTCGGCCCACAAGTTGCGCCGAACATGCCCCTATCTACTAGGCTTACCTATAACCCTCTATCTTATTAACTTCCATGAACTTATCCAAAAGTCTCTTAAAAGACCCTATCGAATCCGCCTCCACCACCACTACCGGCAGCCGATTCCACGCACCCACCACCCTCTGAGTGAAAAACTTGATTCTGGGGTTGCTTGTGGTTTTATTTACTTGGGCTTTTTTTCATTTATTCATTTGTGGGACATGGGTGTCGCTGGCTGGCCAGCATTTATTGCCCATCCCTAGTTGCCCGAAAGCAGTTGAGAGTTGACCCTGGATCCTGAGGATTGTCTGAGAGCAGGCAATTGGAAAAAAGGCTCCAGCACGAGCGAAAGACTCCAGGAATCATTGACTGATGGGCTCCAAAGGTTTCGATTGATCACTTTATTTATTTTTGTTCATCCACGGGACATGCGTATCACTGGCTGGGCCAGCATTTATTTCCCATCCCTAGTTACCAGAGGGAAGTTGAGAGTCAACCGCATTGCTGTGGCTCTGGAATCACATGTAGGCCAGACCGGGTAAGGACTGCAGATTTCCTTCCCTAAAGGGCGTCATGAACCCGGTGGGTTTTTCCGACAATCGACAATGGTTTAACGGTCACTAGTCTTAATTCCAGATATTTTTTACTGAATTCAAATTGCACCAGCTGCCGTAGTTGGATTCAAACCCGGGTCCCCAGAACATTTGCTGAGTTTCAGGATTAATAGTCTGGCGATAATAGCACTAGACCATCGCCTCAGACAATAAGATTGATCAAGAGGATGGGTGTTCATTTTAACGGACATACCCAGATACAACTGGTGGACAGGTAAAAAGATTCCTAATTCCAAAGAT
The DNA here is from genome assembly GCF_964213995.1 of Mustelus asterias. NCBI lineage: Eukaryota > Metazoa > Chordata > Chondrichthyes > Carcharhiniformes > Triakidae > Mustelus > Mustelus asterias. The sequence continues at coordinate 94,411,129 of NC_135815.1, read as the reverse complement.
TCACCATTCTGTGAGAGAAGGAATTCTTCCTCAAATTCGTCTCAAGTGAGCACCTCCTTATTCTGAGACTATGCTCGGCGATGGCCTCTCTTAGAACATAGAACATTACAGCGCAGTACAGGCCCTTCGGCCCTCGATGTTGCGCCGATCTGTGAAACCAATCTAAAGCCCATCTAACCTACACTATTCCAATATCATCCATATGTTTATCCAATGACCATTTAAATGCCCTTAATGTTGGCGAGTCCACTACTGCTGCAGGCAGGGCATTCCACACCCTTACCACTCTCTGAGTGAAGAACCTACCTCTGACATCTGTCCTATATCTATCACCCCTCAATTTAAAGCTATGTCCCCTCGTGCTAGCTATCACCATCCGAGGAAAAAGGCTCTCACTATCCACCCTATCTAATCCTCTGATCATCTTGTATGCCTCTATTAAGTCACCTCTTAACCTTCTTCTAACGAAAACAACCTCAAGTCCCTCAGCCTTTCCTCATACGAATTTCCCACCATACCAGGCAACATCCTAGTAAATCTCCTCTGCACCCTTCCCAATGCATCCACATCCTTCCTATAATGCGGTGACCAGAACTGTACGCAATATTCCAAGTGCGGCCGCACCAGAGTTTTGTACAGCTGCAACATGACCTCCTGGCTCCGAAACTCAATCCCTCTACCAATAAAAGCTAACACTCCGTACACAGAGGAGGCAGTGGTGTAGTGGTATTATCACTGGATGAGTAATCCTGAGACCCAGGGTAATTCTGGGGACCCAGAGTTCAAATCCCACCACGGCAGATGGTGAAATTTGAATTCAATAAAAAGAATCTGGTATTAAAAGTCTAATGATGACCATTGTTGTATTATCGCTGGACTATTAATCCAGAAACTCAGCTCATATTCTGTGGGAATCCCGCCACAACAGATGGTGGAATTTGAATTCAATAAAAAATATCTGGAATTACGAACCTACTGATGATCATGAAACCATTGCTGATTGTCGGAAAAACCCATCTGGTTCACTAATGTCCTTTAAGGAAGGAAATCTGCCATCCTTACCCGTCTGGCCTACATGTGATTTTAGATCCACAGCAATGTGGTTGACTCTTAAATGCCCTCAGGGATGGGCAACAAATGCTGAGACATCCAGTGATGTCCACGTCCCATGAACGAATAAAAGAAAAAGCCCTCAGCTCCCGCACAGAGAGCTAGCATGGAGACAATGGGCCGAATGGTGGAATCCTGTGCTGTAAGCGTTCTATCGCTTTTATCCCATCACTGTTCAGCCACATAATCTTCAGTGTAAAGCAGAAGTAAAGCAGAGGAAAAAAATGGTGTGTGCTTCTCATTTGGTTATCTGTAAAAATTAGTTTACATTTACGATTACGTTTTAAGATTGGGCGAATTATTCCTTCAGGCGGCGCGTGCACCCACATGAATCACCAGCCTTCTTATGCCTTACGCAAGTGGTCAATCATATTATGTGAGGTGATGGCCTAGTGGTATTATCACTGGACTCTCAATCTAGAAACTCAGCTAATCTTCTGGGGACCCGGGTTCGAATCCCGCCACGGCAGATGATGGAATTTGAATTCAATAAAACATATCTGGAATTAAGAATCTACTGATGACCATGAAACCATTGTCGGAAAAACCCATCTGGTTCACTGACGCCCTTTTAGGGAAGGAAATCTGCCATTCTTACCTGGGCAGAACGGTGACCCAATGGCGAGCATTGCTGCCTCACAGCGCCAGGGCCCTGGGTTCGATTCTCAGCTTGGGTGACCGCCTGTGCGGAGTCTCCAAGTTCTCCCCATGTCTGTGTGGGTTTCCTCCCATCCTTATCTGGTCTGGGCCTACATGCGACTCCAGAGCCACAGCAATGTGGTTGACTCTCAACTGCCCTCAGGCAAGTAGGGATGGGCAATAAATGCTGGCCAACCATGTCCCACGAATGTATAAAAATAAATTTAAAAAGGCGGATGCTGGAATCTGAAACAAAAAGAGAAAATGCTGGAAAATCTCAGCAGGTCTGGCAGCATCTGTGGAGAGAGAATGGAGCCAACTTTGACTTGAAACATTGGCTCCATTCTCTCTTATTATGTGTGTCTTGGGTATGAACAGAGGCAGGCGACCTGGTCATGTGGGTATGCCCCAATTCTGTCCTCATTTAATTCTTCACACCTCCGTAGTGTCGAGGTCATGTGTGGGTCATGTACCTGTTTGAGGAGTGTGTATTTTCTAACGGAGCCACAAGGGGGTCCCTAGGCTTGACAATTCCCCCCCCCCGCCACCACTCGATACATCACCGTTGACTCATCCATCTGAATTATATTCATGGATTATATTCAGAGGGTGGTGAGGGTGTGGAATGCGCTGCCTGGGAGGGTGGTGGAGGCGGGATGCCTCGCATCCTTTAAAAAGTACCTGGAAGAACACTTGGCACCGCCATAACATTCAAGGCTACGGGCCAAGTGCTGGCAGATGGGATTAGGTGGGAGGTCAGGTGTTTCACAAATGGCAGTGCAGACATGATGGGCCAAAGGGCCTCTTCTGCTCTGTATGATTCTGCGATCTATGATAAACCTCGTAGATGTCAATGCACCTTGCGTGCCCGCCAGGACAAACCACACTCAGGGATGCAGAGAAAGCCCGTTTGGAAAATGAATGTATTTGATACTCATTGTTGAATTTGTTAATTAATAGCATGGTTAATTGCTCGAACAAATGACTGCTTGTTAAAACCTCCTCCAAGCGCTCCTCATACCACAAGTACAAGCTTCACGGGGGAACAGGAGAGCAGGAAAACTGTTGTCTGAGCCTTTAATTTCAAAAGTGAACCATGGTGAACTAACTCCAGGCTGTACCAGTGGCATACTAACGATTACATCTTGTAGAACCACTGTGTGCAGGGTGGAGATTAAGCAGACTGTAAAATGGGAAAGAAATGAGAAGTTTCTACTTTTTTTTTAAGCAAGTTTCTATTATTTTGGCCTCGCCGACAGATTAATTGCCCATTGCAGAGGCAGTTTTTCCAGCGTTCAAAGAAAAATAGTGTGTTGAGCATGGCATTTTCAGATTCCCCTGACTGGTTAAATTGTAAACCGTAATTAAAGCCCATCACTGGAGCCTTGTACGCCCTAAAGCAGTAACAAATCTTCCGAGCTGCCTGACTTAATTTATTTCTTGTTTTCGGAAGCAGAACTGTTAGGGTTTGGAGCTGTCGCTCAGTGAAGTTCTATGCGCGATTTCCATTCCCTGCTTGGTTATTAATATCTCCTCTGCTGACCACTGTTTATAATTCCTTTCATCTGCTGACCTCAATTTTGATTGTCATATTCTCTGCTGTGAAGCTTTCCGTTCTAATTCAGCCCGAGAAGTCGAATGTAAGGAATCAAATTGCTTCCGGCTTCCTTGGCATCCCAAGTGCTCTGGGGCACTCTGTTCCAAGACATTTATTGAAGAGAGCAACTACTTTCATTTGTATAGCACCTCCCGACCCCCAAATGTGTGTGAAGGCCGCATACTGCGGATTGAAACAAAATGCTGGAAAACCTCAGCAGGTCAGACAGCATCTGTGGAGGGAGAATAGAGCCAACGTTTCGAGTCAGGGTAACGCTTTGTCAGAGTTGAAGACAAGGAAAGTAGGACAAGTTTGAGGGTGAGGACGGGGGGATAAGGATGGCATAGACAATAAGACAAATGGAATATAAATGGTGATGATAAAGGCTAGGAATAGTGCTAATAGCATCCATTAAGAGATCAAAATGTGTAAATGCTATTAGCTTATTTTTTTTTATTCCTTCGTGGGGCATGGGCATCGCTGGCTGCCCAGCATCTATCGCCCATCCCTTGTTGCCCGAGAGCAGTTGAGAGTCAACCACATTGCTGTGGCTCTGGAGTCACATGCAGGCCAGACCAGGTAAGGACAGCAGATTTCCTTCCCTGAGGGACATCAATGAACCAGATGACTTTTTCTGACAATCGACAATGGTTTCATGGTTATCAGTAGATTCTTAATTACAGATAGTTTTTATTGAATTCAAATTCCACCAGCTGCGGTGGCGGGATTCGAACCAGCGTCCCCACAGCCTTAGCTGAGTTTCTGGATTAATAGCCTTGCGAAAATACCACTAGGCTGTTGCCTCCCCTTTAAAAAAATGTGTTAATTATGCTTTTGAGTATTTACTAAATGTAGCCCTTATCCCTTTGTTTCCCAAAAATGCTTTGCTTCCTATTTTTGTCATCATACACAGAGTCATAGAGGTTTACAGCATGGAAACAGGCCCTTCGGCCCAACTTGTCCATGCCCCTCTTTTTTTAAACCCCTAAGTTAGTCCTAATTGCCCGCATTTGGCCCATATCCCTCTATAACCATCATATCCATGTAACTGTCTAAACGCTTTTTAAAAGACTAAATTGTACCCGCCTCTACTACTACTACCTCTGGCAGCTTGTTCCAGACACTCACCACCCTCTGTGTGAAAGAATTGCCCCTCTGGACCCTTTTGTATCTCTTCCCTCTCACCTTAAACCTATGCCCTCTGGTTTTAAGACTCCCTATCTTTGGGTAAATATATTGACTATTTAGCTGATCTATGCCCTCCATTATTTTATAGACCTCTATAAGATCGCCCCTAAGCCTCCTACGCTCCAGAGAAAAAAGTCCCAGTCTATCCAGTCTCTCCTTATAACTCAAACCATCAAGTCCCGGTAGCATCATAGTATATCTTTTCTGCACTCTTTCTAGTTTAATAATATCCTTTCTAAAATAGGGTGACCAGAACTGTACATAGTATTCCAAGTGTGGCCTTACCAATGTCTTGTACAACTTCAACAAGACATTCCAACTCCTGTATTCAATGTTCTGACCAATGAAACCAAGCATGCCGAATGCCTTCTTCACCACTCTGTCCACCTGATGATAAAGTATGTGTGACAAAGCACTTACTGTACCAATCAGTGTCCATGTAGATGTGATGAGACCTATTTTCAGAGGAATAGGAAATAACAGCAGAAATGAAGTTATTTCCTCTCCACTTAGAAAGTAAATAGAAACCAGCCCATGGTTCCCTTCACCCAGCTGTGCCACTAAGCCACTTGACTGCAGAAACACAACATTAAGCAGCTGCCAGGGTTCAGTTGTGTTCTTGACGCATGAAGATCTATTGCAAAACATCCAGCAAATTCCCCAGGAAGTGACTGAACTGCAAACTCGAATATGTGACATTGAATGTAATGAACGTGCGTACAAAGGTATCTTGTTTAAAGTGACACCTTCTCATTGCAGAGAGGGAAGAATGCCAACACTGGATTATGTCACTTCAAAGCAATGTCGTGCTGATTCTGCCTTGCAATGGCAAAGTTGTGTCGCTATTTACCTAACACGCTGTCACATAAAAGGGCTTCGTAACGGGTTTCCAAGAAAGACTGAGAGGGAGAGAGAAAGAGAGAGACAGAGAGATATAGAGAAAGAGGCATGCATACAGAGAGAGACACAGTGAGAGACAGAGCAAGAGAGACAGAGACAGAGAGAGAGCAAGACAGAGAGAGAGAAAGACATACAGACTGAGACACAGAGACAGAGCAAGAGAGACAGAGAGAGAGCAAGACAGAGAGAGAGGAAGACATACAGACTGAGACACAGTGAGAGACAGAGCACAAGAGACAGAGACAGAGAGAGAGCAAGACACAGAGAGAAAGACATACAGATTGAGACACAGTGAGAGACAGAGCGAGAGAGACAGAGACAGAGAGAGAGAGCAAGACAGAGAGAGAGAAAAACATACAGATTGAGACACAGTGAGAGACAGAGCGAGAGAGACAGAGACAGAGAGAGAGCAAAACAGAGAGAGAGAAAGACATACAGATTGAGACACAGTGAGAGACAGAGCGAGAGAGACAGAGACAGAGAGAGAGAGCAAGACAGAGAGAGAGAGAAAGACATACAGATTGAGACACAGTGAGAGACAGAGCGAGAGAGACAGAGACAGAGAGAGAAAGCAAGACAGAAAGACATACAGATTGAAACACAGTGAGAGACAGAACGAGAAAGACAGAGACAGAGAGAGAGAGCAAGAGAGAGAGAGCAAGACAGAGAGAGAGAAAGGCATACAGATTGAGACATAGTGAGAGACAGAGCAAGAGAGAGAGAGCAAGAGAGAGAGAGAAAGCCATACAGATTGAGACACAGTGAGAGACAGGGATAGAGACAGGGAGATGTAAAGAACAACCTTTTCCCTCTTTTTGGATAGTTCCAGAGGGTTTGCGACTCCTCAGATACTGAAGCAGTCCATGTCCACCTGGAAAAGAATGGTTCAATCAAGCAGACGCAGCATGGATTCATGAAGGGAAAGTCATGTTTGACTAATTTACTGGACTTTTTTGAGGATATAACGAGTGCGGTTGACAGAGGGGAACCGGTGGATGTGGTGTATTTAGATTTCCAGAAGGCATTCGATAAGGTGCCTCACAAAAGGTTGCTGCAGATGATAAAGGTACACGGAGTTGGGGGTAAAGTGTTAGCGTGGATTGAGGATTGGCTATCTAACAGAAAGCAGAGAGTCGGAATAAATGGGTGCTTTTCCGGTTGGCAATCAGTGACTAGTGGCGTGCTGCAGGGATCGGTGCTGGGGCCTCAACTATTTACCATATACATAGACGATCTGGGGGAGGGGACCGAGTGTCGGGTAACAAAGTTTGCGGATGACACAAAGATGAGTGGGAAAGCAAATTGCTTGGAGGACACAGAGAGTCTGCAGAGAGATTTGGATAGGCTAAGTGAGTGGGCAAGGATCTGGCAGATGGAGTATAACGTTGGTAAGTGTGAGGTTATCCACTTTGGAAGCAATAATAGTAAAATGGACTATTATTTAAACGGTGAAAAATTACAACTTGCTACTGTGCAGAGGGACCTGGGGGTCCTTGTGCACGAATCACAAAAACTCAGTTTGCAGGTGCAGCAGGTGATCAAGAAGGCAAATGTAATGTTGGCCTTTATCGCGAGAGGGATGGAGTATAAAAGCAGGGAGGTCATGCTGGAACTGTACAGGGTACTGGTGAGCTGCACCTCGAGTACGGTGTACAATTTTGGTCCCCTTATTTAAGAAAGGATATATTAGCTTTGGAGGGGGTACAGAGAAGGTTCACCAGATTGATTCCGGAGATGAGGGGGTTAGCCTATGAGGAGAGATTGAGTAGACTGGGCCTGTACTCATTGGAGTTTAGAAGGTTGAGGGGAGATCTTATAGAGACATATAAGATAATGAAGGGGCTAGACAGGGTAGAAGCAGCGAGGTTATTTCCACTTACAATGGAAACAAGAACTAGGGGGCATGGCCTCAAAATACGAGGGAGTCAATTTAGAACTGAGTTGAGGAGGAACTCCCTCTCCCAGAGGGTAGTGAATCTTTGGAATTCTCTGCCCAATGAAGCAGTAGAGGCTACCTTGTTAAATGTGTTTAAGTCACAGATAGATAGATTTTTAACCATGAAGGGAATTAAGGGTTATGGGGAACGGGCAGGTAAGTGAAACTGAACCCACTATCAGATCAGCCATGATCTTATTGAATGGCGGAGCAGGCTTGAGGGGCGAGATGGCCTACTCCTGCTCCTATTTCTTATGTTCTTATGTCCAAATGCAACAAGATCTGATCAGTATCCAGGGTTGGGCTGACAAGTGGCAAGTAACATTCGCACCACACAAATGCCAGGCAATGACCTTCACCAATAGGAGACACTCCAACCGCCGCCCCTTGACATTCAATGGTGCTGCCATCATTGAATCCCCACTGTCAACATCCTTGGGGTTACCATTGACCAGAAACTCAACTGGACTCGTCACATAAACAAGTGGCTACAAGAGCAGCTCAGAGGCTAGGAATACTGCGGCAAGTAACTCACCTCCTGACTCCCCAAAGCCTGTCCACCATCAACAAGGTACAAGTCAGGAGTGTGATGGAATAGTCCCCACTTGCCTGGATGGGTGCAGCTCCAACAACACCCAGGAAGCTCGACACCATCCAGGACAAAGCAGCCCGTTTGATTGGCACCACATCTGCAAACATTCAATTCTTCCACCACCGACACTCAGTAGCAGCAGTGTGTACTATCTACAAGATGCACTGCAATAATTCACCAAAGATCCTTAGACAGCAACTTCCAAACCCACGACCACTTCCATCTAGAAGGAGAAGGGCAGAAGATAAATGGGAAGACTACTATCTGCAAGTTCCCCTCCAAGCCACTCAGTGACCTGACTTGGAAATATATCGCCGTTCCTTCACAGTCGCTGGGTCAAATTCCTGGAATTCCCTCCCTAACGACATTGTGGCTCAACCCACAGAACCTGGACTGCAGCGATTCAAGAAGGCAGCTCACCACCACCTTCTCAGGGGCAACTAGGGATAAATGCTGGCCAGCCAGCGACACCCATGTCCCACAAATGAATTTTAAAAAAAGGTTGGGTGTTGTAATTACTTTTTATTCATTCGTGGGACATGGGCACCACTGGGTGACCAGCATTTATTGGGCATCCCTAGTGGTCAATGGAGGGCAATTAAGAGTCAGCCACATTGCTGCGGCTCTGGAGTCACATGTAGGCCAGACCAGTTTATTTATTTATTAATGTCACATGTTGGCTTGCATTAACACTGCAACGAAGTTACTGTGAAAATCCCCTAGTCGCCACACTCCGGTGCCTGTTCGGGTACACTGAGGGAGAATTTAGCACGGCCAATGCACCTAACCAGCACATCTTTTGGACTATGGGAGGAAGCCGGAGCACCCGGAGGAAATCCATGCAAATACGGGGAGAACGTGGAGACTGCACAGACAGTGACCCAAGCTGAGAATTGAACCCAGGCCCCTGGCGTTGTGAGGCAGCAGTACTAACCACTGTGCCACCGTGTCGCCCAGGTAAGAATGGCAGATTTCCTTCCCTAAAGGACATTAGTGAATCAGATGGGATTTTCCGACAATCAACAATGGTTTCATGATCATCAGTAGATTCTTAATTCCAGATATTTTTTGTTGAATTCAAATTCCAGTGCTCCGGTTTCCTCCCACAGTCAGAAAGATGTGCTGGTTAGGTGCATTGGCCATGCTAAATTCTCCCTCAGTGTACCCGAACAGGCGCCGGAGTGTGGCGACTAGGGGATTTTCACAATAACTTCATTGCAGTGTTAATGTGACACTGATAAAAATAAACTTGGTACAAGTACAAAAGGCAGGGAAGGGCATTTAATTCTGTTCACGATCGGCATGGACATAGGGACCTCGCCAGTAGGTGTCACTAGTTGGTGTTCAGGAGCGAAACCGGGGCTAAGCTTAAATCAAGGGTTCTACACCCACAGCCACAGAGATGAGCTTACTCAACACCTACCTGGGACTGGCAATGGGAGCTACTTGCTGCGATGAACTCGCAGAGGCACTCAGGGAGGCCCAGATTATTACATTTATGCTTTAATGCCAAACTTCTGGCATTTCAACACACGCATGTGACATCATCTCGAGAACCTAACACCAGAAGCTGAAGGGTAAATGTCAGAGCAGAAAACAAACCCAACCAATGAATACAAACTTCTTCAAAAAGGACTTCATTTGAAATCAATCTGCATTAATATTCCCACACTGACTCATATCAAGACAGAGCAGTGCAGCAATACTCACAGAGAATCATAGAATCCCGACAGTGCAGAAGAGGCCATTCGGTCCATCGAGTCTGCACTGACTCTCTGACAGAGGACTTTACCCAGGCCCTATCACCGTAATCCCACACATTTAGCATGGCTAATCCATCTAACCTGCACATCTTGGGCCACTGAGGGTCAATTTAGCATGGCCAATCCACCTAACCTACGCATCCTGAGACACTAAGGGGCAATTTAGCATGGCCAATCGACCTACCTGCACATCTTAGGACACTTAGGGGCAATTTAGTATGGCCAATCCACCTAATCTACACATCCTGGGACATTAAGGGGCAATTTAGCATGGCCAATCCACCTAACCTACGCATCCTGAGACACTAAGGGGCAATTTAGCATGGCCAATCCACCTAACCTGCACATCTTTGGACTGTGAGAGGAAACCAAAGAACCCGGAGGAAACCCACGCAGACACGGGGAGAACGTGCAAACTCCACACAGGCACTATACGGATTTAGCCTAATTTCGGTTTTAGGAAATGCTGGAATCTATTATAAAGGAAATCTTAACAATGTACTTCGAAAATAATTCTATAATTAGAACAAGTCAACATGGTTTCATTGATGGGAAATCCTGTTTGGCAAATTTATCAGAGTTTTTTGAGGATGTAAGTAGTAGGGTAGATAAATAGAAACCAGTCCACTTTCCGTATACCAACACTGCCAAAGACATTCAATACAGTTCAGTACAAAAGACTAATCAGCAAAATAAGGCCTCATGGAGTTGGCAGTCGTGTATTAGCATGGATAGAGGAGTGATTCATGGATAGAAAGCAGAGAGTGGGCATAAACAGGGCTTTTTCTTGTTGGCAGGCCATGACTCATGGAGTGCCACAGTGCTGGGGCTTCAGCCATTTACAATCTGCATCAAAGACTCTGATGAAGAGAAGTGTAACTGAGGTTAAAGGAAAATACTGCGGATGCTGGAATCTGAAACAAAAACAGAAAATGCTGGAAAATCTCAGCAGGTCTGGCAGCATCTGTGGAGAGAGAACAGAGCCAACGTTTCCAGTCTGGATGACCCTTTGCCAGAATCAGATGAGGTTTATACTATGAGGGTGGCTGGCGGGCGGGGGGAGGGGGGGGGTTGTACTTCATAAGTTCATAAGATATAGGAGCAGAATTAGGCCATTCGGCCCATCGAGTCCGCTCCTCCATTCGATCATGGCTGATATGCTCCTCATCCCCATTTTCCTGCCTTCTCCCCATAACCCTTCAACCCCATTCCCAATTAAAAATCTGTCTAACTCCTCCTCAAATTTACTCACTGTCCCAGCACCCACCGCACTTTGGGGCAGCGAATTCCACAGATTCACAACCCTTTGGGAGAAGTAGTTTCTCCTCAACTCTGTTTTAAATTTGCTGCCCCTTATCCTAAGACTGTGACCTCTCGTCCTAGAACGTCCCACAAGAGGTAATTGGATAACGGAAATGTAAATGAGGGTGAAGAAGGCTGAGAGAGGTGCTAAAAGTGACCATTAAGTGATCGGAATGTTAGAATGGTGGAACAGAGGTGCGGATTGTTAGGGACTACCTGAGAAATGTGGCAGTTTCCCTGAAGGAGTGGGTGGGAGGGTTGGGGGACGGGGGGAGTGTGGGATGGTTGGGGGACGGGGGGTGGGTGGGAGGGTTGGGGGATGGGGGGGGGGGGCGGTTGCAGGGGCATGTTTGGGGACAAGCTGGAGAACGAGATTGGAGAAGTGGAAAAATAGAAGAATGAAAGGTGATAAAAAAAGGAAGGATGAAATGAAAAGAAGAAATGAAATAAAATAAATGGAAATGGGGTGAAAGGAAGCGTCCATGCTCTGAAGTTGTTGAACTCAACGTCCAGTCAGGATGGCTATAAAGTGCCCAGTCGGAAGATGAGGTGCACTTCCTCCAGTTTGTGTTGGGTTGGAAATATTTGCTGATGATACCAAGCTAGGTGGGAAGATAAGCTGTGAGGAGGACAAGAGAGACTGCAATAGACAAGTTAGCTGATTGATTTGATTTGATTTATTATTGTCACATGTATTGATATACGGTGAAAAGTATTGTTTCTTGCGCACTATACAGACAAAGTATACCGTTCATAGAGAAGGAAAGGAGATGGTGCAAAATGTAGTGTTACAGTCATAGCTAGGGTGTGGAGAAAGATCAGCTTAATGCGAGGTAGGTCCATTCAAAAGTCTGACGGCAGCAGGGAAGAAGCTGTTCTTGAGTCGGTTGGTACGTGACCTCAGACGTTTTCCCAATGGAAGAAGCCGGAAGAGAGAATGTCCGGGGTGCGTGGAGTCCTTAATTATGCTGGCTCCTTTTCCGAGGTAGCGGGAAGATTGGACAGAATCAATGGACAGGAGCCTGGTTTGCATGGTGGACTGGGCTACATTCACAAAGATGGCAGATAGATGTTAATTTGGGGTGAAGTTATCCACTTTGGTTGTAAGAATAAAAAGGCAGAATATTTTTTAAAAGTTGAGAAATCTGTAAGTGTGGATGTTCAAAGAGACTTGGGTATGTTCATATAAGGAACGCAGCAAGCTATCATGCAGGTGCAGCAAGCAATCAAGAAGGCGAATGACATGTTGGCCTTTATTGCCAGAAGAGTAAAGCACAAGAATATAGAGGTCTTGGTGCGGTCGTGCAAAGTTTTGATGAGACTGAATCTGGAGCACTCTGCAGTTTTGGCCTCCACATTTAAGAAAATATATACTTGTGTTGTGGGCTGTACTATGAAGGTTGTCTAGATTGGTCCCTGGGGTGAGGGAGTTGTCCTGTGGTGAGTCCCAGCATAAATTGGGCTTATATCCTCGGGAATTTAGAAGGATGAGAGGCAACAGAAGAATGAAACATACAGAATTCAGAAGGATCTTGATCGGGTGGATGCTGTGAGCTTGTTTCTGTTGGTCTGGGAATCTAAAACATGGTGGGCACAGTCTTCGGATAAGAGGATGATCATTTTGGGCTCAGATGAGCAGAAATTACTTCAATCAAAGGGTTGCAAATCTTTGGACTGCTCTCCCCCAGAGGATTGTGGATGCTCCATCGTTGAATACATTGAAGGCTGGGAAAGATGGATATTTGGGGTGGGATTTTACGGCCTGGGTCAACCCCAGACTGAAAAGTCCCGCCCGAGGTCGATGGACATTTCCATCGTCCGCCCCTCGCCCTCTCCGATTCCATGGCAGGCGGGCCGGGAGAATTCCGACGTTGGTCTCTCAGGGAATGAGGGGATATGGGGAGCAGGCGGGAAAATGGAATCAGAGCCCAAGATCAGCCGTGAATGGAATGAGTGGTGGAGCAGGTTCGCTGGGCCGTGTGGTCGACCCCTGCTCCTACAGCTTTTGTGTTCTGTTTACCATGCACGATCCAGTTGCAAAATTGGGTGCATCCGGAATTTTGTTGATTAAACATTCCAAGGGCGGCACGGTAGCACAGTGGTTAGCACTGCTGCTTCACAGCTCCAGGGTCCCGGGTTCAATTCCCGGCTCGGGTCACTGTCTGTGTGGAGTTTGCACATTCTCCTCGTGTCTGTGTGGGTTTCCTCCGGGTGCTCCGGTTTCCTCCCACAGTCCAAAGATGTGCGGGTTAGGTTGATTGGCCAGGTTAAACAAAAATTGCCCCTTAGAGTCCTGAGATGCGTAGGTTAGTGGGATTAGCGGGTAAATATGTGGGGGTAGGGCCTGGGTGGGATTGTGGTCGGTGCAGACTCGATGGGCCGAATGGCCTCCTTCTGCACTGTAGGGTTAAAAAAAAAGTCCAGTATTAGTGATGGATATGACCAGGGGATTCTGTCAGCTTGCATTACTGGGCATAATAGTGCTGATGTACCAGGTTTGGACAAGTCCAGTCGGGGCGCTGGTACTGAGGCAGTTTTGAAGATAGAATTTTTAGCCAATGCCTCAAGAAAAGTGCTCGCTGGGGCTGACCACGACTTCAGGACATGATTGGCTAATAGATGAACACTTTGAACAGGCTATGGCAGTAGAGACAAAAAGTCAGGGAGTGGGCTACAGTCAGCTGCACCGAGAGGGTTGGAGATGCGTGGTGAGGTAAAACTGAGATAAATCAGATGCACAGGCCGGAATTCTCCGGCCTCGCCCGCGACCGGGATTCTCCAGTCTCGCTGCAGCCAATGGGGATTCGGCTGAGCGCCAAATTCTCCATGCTGGCTGGCAGGGGTGGTGGAACGTGCGAGACCGGAGAATTCCTTCCGCAATCCTCGGGCCGCCTTTAGAGAAAGGTAGCCCCCATTTAATAGAATCACTGCAGTGCAGAAGGAGGCCATTCAGCCCATCGAGTCTGTCCCGACCACAATCCCACCCAGGCCCTATCCCCGTAACCCCACACATTTACCCCGCTAATCCCCTTGACATCAGGGTCAAGTTTAGCATGACCAAGTAATCTAAACCCGCACATCTTTGGACCGTGGGAGGAAACGGGAGCACCCGGAGGAAACCCACGCAGACACGGGTGAGGATGTGCAAACACCACACAGACAGTGACCCAAGCTGAGGATTGAGCCCGGGTCCCTGGCGCTGTGAGGCAGCAGTGCCAACCACTGTGCCGCCGTGCTGCCCCGGGTCCCTGGCACTGTGAGACAGCAGTGCTAGCCACTGTGCCGCCGTGCTGCCCATTTCATCAACTTGCCAACAAAAGCTGTGTCAATTTTGCCTGTGACATATTTATACTTCCTGACTGGACAACATAATGAAAGCAGGTATTCGATTGATCGTTGGGTTGATATGAATTGGAATTGATTGTAGTGAAAAACCTTGACTGCACAATTTGCTTTGCAGTGCAAGTACTGACCACTATACAGCACGATGCTTTGTTATAAAGTCAATCTTACTCTGACACCTCTTTTGGCAATGTCCTGTCAGAGAACTATCTGTAGATATAACATTGATTCGATCAACACGTTTCACACCTCTGTGTCACATTTTCATAGAATCGTAGAATCCCTACAGTGCAGAAGGAGGCCATTCAGCCCATCGCGTCTGCACTGATCACAATCCCACCCAGGTCGTATCCTCACAACCCCACGCATTTACCCTAGCTAGTTCCCCTGAGACTAAGGGGCAATTTAGCATGGCCAATCCACCTAACCCGCACATCATTGGACTGGGGGAGGAAACCCACGCAGACACAGGGAGAACGTGCCGACTCCGCACAGACAGTCACCCAAGCCGGGAATCAAACCCGGGTCCCTGGCGCTGTGAGATAGCAGTGCTAACCACTCCCACGGCCAGAGCCGGAACCTGGGAATTTTCAACGTGTTTTGAAATGGAAGGTTATCTGATGGATAAGATGGAATATTGATTGATTTATAGCACAAGACCATGGTACCGGAGGAACGGGGTCGGTGGGGGGAGAAATATTACGTTTCCTTGTTCCTTTCCTGACAGATGACACGCTTTGAAAAACAATAGTGGGAAATCGATAAGGTGTTAACAAAATAATAAGTGTTGCAATCTTGGCAGTTAAAGGACAAATCACTCGCACTGTGACATTCTGTTCCATTGGACAGGACATTAAAATCAGAGGAAACTCAGAAATCAAACGCTTCACCTGTACACTTTGTTCTGTTATGTGCAGTTCAGCCGGTTAGCAGAGAAACAGATAGACCAATGTCACTGATGCGCGATTAAATCACTCGGGAGGCTAGATTGTACCCAGGAAATAAAGGCTTTTATTACTAACAAGAATGGAGCACACTGCATAACAATACAATCCCAGACTAAAGGGTCACTAGGCAGTGCAGTGACCTTTATACTTCCCCAGGTAGGCGGAGCCAACTGGAGTGTACCACAGAACAATATCAACAGGTAGAACAGCCCAACCTTAACCCCAACAGTGACAACAGTAACATATCTACAAATACCCATAGTGCTGACCATCCATGGCTCAGCACTCATAGTGGTAACCAACTATGGTTCACCACAGTCACTTTTGCTCCCTGGTTTCAACGCTTATATTCATTTCTCTTTTAGCTGGGATGACATTGCAAGTTCAGGGGAACCAGTTCCACCCGATCACAATTCGTCGGGGACAATGACAGACCGAAGCATCTAAACTGTCGGGGGGAGGTGGGAAGAGGATGAAGAATAAAGGACGCGTGTGGGAGGGAAATATCCATTCTGCTTTTTTTCCTTCTTGGTGTCCCTGTCATTGAGATCTTTGTAAGAAGTCTCACAACACCAGGTTAAAGTCCACCAGGTTCATCTGGAATCGTGAGCTTGCGGAGCGCTGTTCCTTCATCAGTTGACTCACCTCTTAAGTGTCCCAAGATGTGTAGGTTAGGTGGATTAGCCATGGTAACTTGCCCCTTAGTGTCCAAAGATGTGTAGGTTAGGTGGATTGACCATACTAAATTGCCCCGTGGTTCCTAGGATGTGCAGGTAAGTGGATTGGCCATGCTAAATTGCCCCATGGTTCCTAAGATGTGCAGGTTAGGTGGATTGGCCACGTTTAATTGCCCCATGGTTCCTAGGATGTGCAGATAGGTGGATTGGCCATGCTAAATTGCCCCATGGTTCCTAAAATGTGCAGGTTAGGTGGATTGGCCATGCTAAATTGCTCTGTGGTTCCTAAGATGTGCAGGTTAGGTGGATTGGCCATGCTAAATTGCCCCATGGTTCCTAAGATGTGCAGGTTAGGTGGATTGGCCATGGTAAATTGCCCTGTGGTTCCTAAGACGGGATGTTGGATTTATGTCACATTATCAGTAACCCCCACAGCTTTCCCCCTGATCTTGCAGAATCTTACTAACTGTTCTGTCTGGAGACAATACACATCTCTTTAACCTGTGTTTAATGTTCCCTCCACTTTAAGACCTGGCTGGCTGTAGAGATTTGCATTCTAATTAGTATTCTGTAACTTGATTTCTGTGTCTCTGTGCACTGTTGGAGAACAGATTTTCACTCCATCTGACGAAGGGGCAGCGCTCCGAAAGCTTATGGTATTTGCTACCAAATAAACCTGTTGGACTTTAACTGGTGTTGTGAGACTTCTTACTGTTCCTAAGATGTGCAGGTTAGGTGGATTGGCCATGGTAAATTGCCCCTTAGTGTCCCAAGGTATGTAGGTTGTGGGGATTAGTGGAGTAAATATGTGGGGTTACGGGGATAGGGCCTATGTCTGTCGGAGAGTCATTGCAGACTCCTATGTGCTGTAGGTATACTCACAGTGCTGCGAGGGATGGAGTTCCAAGACCTTGTTGCTGCCAGCCTCTGTTGGGACTGAATCTTGGTGGTAAGAACATAAAAGATTAGGAGCAGGAGTAGGCCATTTGGCCCTGCAATCCTACCCCACCATTCAGTAAGATTATGGCTGACCTTCATCCTCAGATCTACCTTCCTGCCCTATCCATTAGTACTTAAAACTTTTGTCTTGAATATGCCCCATGACTGAACAGCCACAGCCCTCTGGAATGGAGAATTCCAAAGGATTCACAGTCCTCTGAGTGAAGAAGAATCACCACATCTCTGTGCCAAATGGCCGACTCCTTATTCTGGATTCCCGTGTCAGGAGACATTCTAGGCAGCAGCAAGCGATACCGTACATTATCGATAGGCACCCAATCTCGCTGCACTGAGGTTTGCCTACCTCTGTGATCAGTCTGCTGCCCCGAATGAAGGAAAACAAAACTTCAGTGACAACTGGGCGTGAGGTTGGTGCCTCACGGTGCCAGGGATCTGGGTTCAATTCAGGCCTTGGGCGGCTGTCTGTGTGGAGTTTGCACCCTCTCCCCGTGTCTGTATGGATTTCCTCCAGGTGCTCCGGTTCCATCCCACGGTCCAAAGATGTGCGGGTTAGGTGGATTGGCCATGCTAAATTGCCCCTTGGTGCCCAAAGATGTGTAGATGAGGCGGATGGGCCATGCTAAATCAAATCAAAAACATGGCAGCCATTTTTTTTATTCATTCGTGTGGTATGGGTGTTGCCGGCAAGGTCAGCATTTATTGCCCATCCCTAATTGCCCTGGAACTGAATGGCTCATTCAGCCATTTCGGAGGGCAGTTAAAAATCAACCACATTGCTGTGGCTCTGGAGTCACATGTGGTCCAGACCGAGGGGGAGGGGGGAGGGGAGGGGGGAGGGGAGGGGAGGGGAGGGGGGAGGGGAGGGGGGAGGGGAGGGGAAAGGGAAGGGGAGGGGGCTGAAGGGGGTGGAAAGGGGAGGGGAAGGGGGAAGGAGAGGGGGAAAGGGAAGGGGAGAGGGAGGTGGGTGAAGGGGGAGGGGAAGGGGAAAGGAGGGGGGAAAGGGAAGGGAGAGGGAGGGGGCAGGCGGGGAAGGGGAGAGAGAGGGGTAGGGGGAGCGGGGAGGGGGAGGGGGAGGAGGGGAAGGGGAGGGGAAGGGGAGGGGGAGGGGAGTGAGGGGCGGAGAGGAAGGGAGAGCCTGGGTTGGATGCTCTGTTGAAGAGTTGGTGCAGTCTCAATAGACCGAATGGCCTTATTCTGCAGTGCAGGGATTCCACGGTTTTCTGTTTCAGTGCTTTGATTGCTTGAGCTAAGAGTTAGTGGTTAGATACACTGACTGTCTGTACAGTCACTTGGTAAAGTCAGTCTGCGATTTGAAATCACAACCCACTCAGAGTCCAATGTTCTGCTTTGACAGCTGCCAAGGCTGAGGAACATTACAACATTTATCTCCTGACATTGTCAAGCGAACGATAGATCAACAGTTTATGGACACCCAATGCCAAACCATAGTCACAGCGAGAGTCACAAGAGCGCGTTTTGCAAAGTCGCCGCTGATTACTAACCACCACCTCCGCCACCTCAGGAATTTAACTCAATTGCTCTGTGTTTGATTATGAGAGTCTGTTTGCTATTGATACTCATGAACCGGACTTTCCAGTCTTGCCAACGGTGGGCACAGCAGGAGCGGGACAGGAAGATTTGAAGAATGGCCAAAAGTCAATTGACTTTTGAAAATCCACCCACTCCAAGCTCGATTAGTTAAGTCTGGGCGTGGATTTCGAGAAAAGTAAACAAGCTGTGGAAACAACTGTATGTCGGTCTTGAGTTGAAGCATGGAATAGACGTTTTATAGGATATAAATTAAACTTGTTACACACTTAGAAACTCATGTTATCTCTGCACAGCTCCATGATGCAGAATATATCATGCACTTCATAGTCACGCGGAGGAGATGAACAGAAAACACCTCAAGTTTTCCACTCGTGCTTTTTTCTCTCGAAATAGCAAATGATTGGAGCTAACGCTGGCCACAAACTGCCTTTACATTTCCTGTAGGAGAGCAGTACAGTTTCTCAGAGCGTTCCTGCACAGGGCCTACCTTGGGAGTTCTTGCGTACTTCCCGGTCCGAGCATCCTTGACATGGCTGACTTCCAGCAGGTCCGTCTCCTGTGGGCAAAACGGCACAGAAGAAAACAGGAGCTTGTGAACAAAATGGCCAAACAAAGTCATGCACAATGTACCCTTTACACAATACACACAGCACAATTCAATTTGAGGAGCCAAGGCATGGTACGTATAAATCTCCAGGTCAGAGAGTTTATCGCCAATCGCGAAAAACATTCTGCACAGCGGAAAATACGTACTATAGAATCATAGAATCCCTACAGCACAGAAGGAGGCCATTTGGCCCAAAGGGTCTGTACCGACCACAATCCCACCCAGGCCCTATTCCCGTAACCCTCATTTACTCTGCTAATCCCCCTGACATTAGGGTCATTATGCAAACGTTACGTAATTTTACTTTATAATCTACACACTTTCACAGAATCCCAAGGAATCGAATCATTTGATTTGATTTATTGTTATCACATGTATTGGGATCCAGTGAAAAGCATCGTTTCTTGCGCGCTATACAGACAAAGCATACTGTTCATAGAGCACATAGGGGCGAAGGAAAGGGGAGGGTGCAGAATGTAGGGTGGGATTCTCCGCCCGCGCTCACCTCAAAACCGGAGAATCCCGCCTGAGGCCAATGGACCTCTGCATGGTCCGTCCCCCGCCCGCTACAATTCCCGTGGCGGGCGGGACGGGAAAATTCCGCCCATAGTGCGACCGTCATAGCTAGGGTGTAGAGAAAGATTAATTCTCAATCTATCAAGATCAACAGGTGCACTGTTTATTCCGATACCATTCATCATTTGTCATCATACATCATAGATGACATCGATTATCTCACTTTTTAAAGGACCAGAACCAAATGGCAACTGACATAAATCAACGCAAGAACGTGTCTAATCTTCCCCACTCTCTGACTATCATGGAGTCAGTCAGTTTTCACACTAACAGCCCCACTACATCAACCCTAGGGGCCATTCTCCTATCGTGCTGCACTAAACAATTAGCGCAGTGGGCCGGGAGATTCCAGCGGCGACCGTGCGTGGGACCTGTGCTGGAAATTGGCATGGAGCCACATAAATTATGGTAATTACCATTACCATGTATTTTAAATGTGATTAACAGGCCCAGGACTGAAATCTCCAGGCCCGCTGGCATCATCCGTGCCACCCCCACCCCCCCCCCCCCCCCCACCCCCCTGGCAGAATGTTTCACTCCAGCGGGGATTACAGTAGCTCCCCACTTTCAGGAAGCTGGCGGCCTGGCCCCACTGGAGTGAAGGGGGGTGGGCAATCGGGGCCCCACAGAGGATCGGCGATCATGGGTGTCCTCTGGGCATTGGCACCTTGGCAGTGCCAGCCTGTGCCCCCTGGAACTGCCAATGCCTGGGGGCACCTTGGCACTGCCCGCCGGGCATGGGACAGTTCCAAGGGGTGGGGCCGATGTGGGGTGGGTCCAAAGGGAGGGGCCTCATGGGGCAGGGCCTGGTGGGTGTCCCACTGCATAGGGATCGGTCGGCCAGGGAGAGGGGCCAGCGATCGGAGCTGGGCATTGGGTGAGGGGGTCAACCTGCTGACTAGGGGTTGGTGATGCTAGGACGGGGGGCTTTGTCGGGACTGCCGGTAGGAGCAGGGGATCGGGTGGGGTCAGCCTGCTGGGAAGGCTGGGGATGTTGGGGGGGGGGTGGTCTGGACAGAGAGGGTGGAGGGACTGCTGATGGGGGGTGCGGCATTCGAGGCTGGGTGGGGAGGCAGCGATAGGGCCGTGGGGGGAGGTGGGGGGAGGGGGGGGTGGTGAGGGGAGGCCTGACATTGCGGGGGTTCAGCGCTGGCCAACGATCAAGCTATCCAGCAATCGGGAGGCCGGCAGTGCGGGAACACCGCACATGCGCCGATCTTGGCGCTGACAAATTGGCGCATGCGCAATGGCCCACTCAGCGCTATGCTGCCGGCCTCCCGGCCAGGGATAGGCCCCGCCCACTGAATTCTGAACTGATTCGCGCTGAGGCACTCTGCAGCGCACAGAGTGTGGGAGACTTCTTACTGTGTTTACCCCAGTCCAACACCGGCATCTCCACATCCTTTCCACATCAACAGGGATGCCGTAGAAATGGTCGAGAGCTTCAAGTTTTTGCAGTGCCCAGATCACCAACAACCTGTCCTGGTCCCTCCACCCCGACCCAATGTTCAGTAAACACCCTGCTAATGGCTGACTTAAATTTCCACAAGTGATTCAAGAAGATGGCTCTCCACCACCTTCTCAAGAGGCAATTAGGGATGTGCATGCAATGCTCCTCTTGCCAGCGACGCCCACATCCCATGGAAGAATTCTTATTAAAATTTAAACATGCTGCATAATTGATTCCTCGTTGTCCAGCTTCACAGACTTCCTTTCACCTGAAGTTTGAATTCCATTCCATTTATTCCAATAAATTCCTTCATTTATTCAAACACCATCCATGTAAATGCCAAGTTTCACGATGATAAGAAGGCTCATTGTGTCTTAAAAATAACTCATCCGCAGTAATTGTGCCACTAAAAATATTTTCACACAGAGAGAATGGCAAGTGAGCGCGGAGACATTACATTGCTTTTACAGTGATTTGGACAACGATGTTTCAGGATAGATCAGCGCCTACCATCACAGAAGAAGCTGACAGTTGTTGTCACAGAACTAAAGCAAAGGTTAGCAGAGCTATATGTCTACTGAGGGTGGGAACTGGACTGGCCGCCTGAGCAAAAAGTGACATGCATTGATACAGAGCCTTCACACATAGGGTGGCACGGTGGCACAGCGGTTAGCACTGCTGCCTCACAGCGCCAGGGACCCGGGTTCGATTCCCCGTGCACATTCTCCCCGTGTCTGCGTGGGTTTCCTCTGGGTGCTCCAATTTCCTCCCACAGTCCTCAAATACGTGCCGGTTAGGTGCATTGGCCATGCTAAATTCTCCCTCAGTGTACCCGAAAAGGTGCTGGAGTGTGGCGACGAGGGGATTTTCACAGTGACTTCTTTGCAGTGTTAATGTAAGCCTAAGTAAATAAAAGCAAATTATTGCAGATGCTGGAATCTGAAATCAAAAGAGAAAATGCTAGAAAATCTCAGCAGGTCTGGCAGCATCTGTAAGGAGAGAAAAGAGCTGCTGTTTCCAGTCCAGATGACCCTTTGTCAAAGCTTTGGAAGGATCATCTGGACTCGGGTAAGCGTTCTCCAAGGCGGCCTTCAGGACACACGACAACGCAGAGTCGCTGAGCAGAGACTGATAGCCAGGTTCCGCACACATGAGGACGGCCTCGACCGGGATCTTGGGTTCATGTCACACTATCCGTAACCCCCACGACTTGCCTGGGCTTGCAAAATCTCACTAACTTGTGCGGCGCGGTGGGCGGCATGGTAGCGCAGTGGTTAGCACTGCTGCTTCACAGCTCCAGGGTCCCGGGTTCGATTCCCGGCTCGGGTCACTGTCTGTGTGGAGTTTGCACATTCTCCTCGTGTCTGCGTGGGTTTCCTCCCACAGTCCAACGATGTGCGGGTTAGGTTGATTGGCCAGGTTAAAAATTGCCCCTTAGAGTCCTAGGATGTGTAGGTTAGAGGGATTAGCGGGTAAATATGTGGGGGTAGGGCCTGGGTGGGATTGTGGTCGGTGCAGACTCGATGGGCCGAATGGCCTCCTTCTGCACTGTAGGGTTTCTATGATTCTATGATTAACTGTCCTGGCTGGAGACAATACACATCTCTTTAACTTGTGCTTAACCCTCTCTCCACTCACATTGTCTGTACCTTTAAGACTTGATTACCTGTAAAGACTCGCATTCCAACCATTATTTTGTAAATTGAGTTTGTGTCTTTATATGCCCTGTTTGTGAACAGAATACCCACTCACCTGATGAAGGAGCAGCACTCGGAAAGCTAGTGGCTTTTGCTACCAAATAAACCTGTTGGACTTTAACCTGGTGTTGTGAGACTTCTTACAAGATTTTCCTCCCAGACAAACTAGTTACTGCTTGAACCAAGAATGACGATTTTAACAGCAGAAAGGGAAGAGAACACCTTGTAAGATTTCAAGTCGCCGCAATATTTCCGAACAGCCACAGGCGCAATAGATTGAATGGCCTCCTTAAGTGCTATGTCATTGGAAGTACCTATGAGGGCAAAGCTCCTTCCGAGATTCATCACTGAAATCTGAACTCTTCCTTTGCCTCAAAGTGGGAATTAACTGCGACGTTCTGCCTCCTTTACCCTTGTCACAAGTTTCTGTTCTTGCTTGAGTCATGGAAGTGATGACCTAAGATTGAACGCAAGGTCGTCGTCTTTCAATGTCAGCAATATCCCCTTGATATGACAAGACAATTCAGGAGGCATCAGCAAAGTTGTGATGAAGGATCTGCACAGAGTAGAAAGGGACAAACTTTTCCCGTTGATAGAGGGGTCAAGGACGGGAGGACATACAAACATAGAAACTAAAAGCAGGAGTAGGCCATTCGGCCCTTCAAGCCTGCTCCACCATTCATTATGATCATGGCTGATCATCGAATTCAATATCCGGATCCTCTCTTCCTCCCATATCCCTGGATTCCTTTAGTTCGATGGGCTATATTCAATTTCCTCTTGAAATCACACTCCATTTTGGCCTCAACTGCTGTGGTAGCAAATTCCGCACATTCACCACCCTCTGGGTGAAGAAATTTCTCCTCATCTCTTCTGCTGTTAAAGTCGTTGTTTTACCTTATAAGGTTTACTCCTTATCCTCAAACTATGACCCCAAGTTCTGAATCCACCTTGTCTAACCCTGTTAGAATTTTATATGTTTCTATGAGATCCCCTCTCACTCTTCTAAACCCCAATGAATGCAATCCTAACCAAATTAATCTCTCCTCATGTGACAGACCTGCCAAAGCAGGAATCAGCCTTCAGGATAGGTGAATGGAAAAACGTTCTTGATAAGCAAGGGGGTGAAAGGTTATCAGGGAGCTGGACAGGGATGTGTCGTTGAGGTTACCATCAGATCAGCATTGATCTTGTGCACTGGTGCAGCAGGATTGAGGGACCGAGTGGCCTACACCTGCTCCTAATTCATAGATTTGCATGTAAAAGAACCAGGGGTGACAGGGAAATGATTTTTTTTTAATGGCGTGAGTGTTTGGGATCTGGGATGCACTGACTCAGAGTGCGGTGGGAGGCAAGATGCAATTGTGGCTTTTGGAAGAGAGTTGGATAAATGATGGAAGAGGAATAGAAAATTGCAGGATTACAGGGATAAGGTAAGGTTGTGAGACTAACTGAGTTGCTCTTGTAGAGAGCCAGTACAGAAATGGAGGCTGAATGGCCTCCCTTCTGTGCTTTAACCATTGTATGATTAAATGTCAAATGTGGACTAGTAACAACAGAACAGTGATGTAGCATATCTCAGTCTTATTTCAGTCTTTACACCATTCACCTTGTTAGCTTCTAACTAATGCTCCAACTATTGTACTGCCTGACAGCAGTCAGCCAGAGGCTCCAGAAATATATATATGTAGGGCGGTTGAGAGTAAAACAAAGAAATGAGAAATCATTCACAAATACAACTGCCCACTCAATCTGCGTTGGTGTTT
This sequence comes from Mustelus asterias, assembly GCF_964213995.1. Taxonomy (NCBI): domain Eukaryota; kingdom Metazoa; phylum Chordata; class Chondrichthyes; order Carcharhiniformes; family Triakidae; genus Mustelus; species Mustelus asterias. The sequence continues at coordinate 94,386,529 of NC_135815.1, read as the reverse complement.
ATTTTCTACATGAGCTGTACTCCTGACCTCATGTGCCTGTAAAGTTTAAAGTTAAAGTTTATTTATTACTGTTTGCAGTTAGGTTACATTAACACTGCAATGAAGTTACTGTGAAAATCCCCTAGTCGCCACACTCCGGCGCCTGTTCGGGTTACACTGAGGGAGAATTCAGCATGGCCAACGCACCCTAACCAGCACGCCTTTCGGAATGTGGGAGGAAACCGGAGCACCCGGAGGAAACCCACGCAGACACGGGGAGAACGTGCAGACTCGGCACAGACAGTGACCCGAGCCGGGAATCGAACCCGGGTCCCTGGCGCTGTGAGGCAGCGGTGCTAACCACTGTGCTGCCCCAAACTATGGAGCTCACCAGCTCAACAAATTCACAGGGCGTGTGATTATGATGCAAGAGGACATCTATTTGCTGCTTTGTAGACATTTTAGCAAACGCTAAAAGGCCAGGCAGTGAACCAGTGGGTCAAGAAGTGACTGCTCGTGTTTGCTCAGACTCTAGTAGTCACTGAGCTAACGGCCAGATTCTGTTTATGGCTGGCAACACTTGCCTTTTCCGCTTTGGTCCATTAAGCCAGACATTGGAAAGGTTCCAGAAGATATTTTTTGAAGTGATGATGGGGCTTTTGATGAGCTTCATTTGACAAAGCAAAGATAGCTATTTCACAGCACCATTCCCAGGAGGTTAGATCGTTCTGAAGTGGTGCAGTCCCCAAAGGTCGGGGAGTCTAAAACTAGAGGGCATAGGTTTAAGGTGAGGGGGGAGAGATACAAAAGGGGCAATATTTTCACACAGAGGGTGGTGAGTGTCTGGAACGAGCTGCCAGAGGCAGTAGTAGAGGCGGGTACAATATTGTTTTTTAAAAAGCATTTAGACAATTACATGGGTAAGATGGGTATAGAGGGATATGGGTCAAATGTGGGTAATTGGGACTAGCTTAGTGGTACAAAATGGGGCAGCATGGACAGATTAGGCTGAAGGGCCTGTTTCCATGCTGTGAATCTCTATGATGGTTAGCACTGCTGCCTCAGAGCGTCAGGGACCCGGGTTAGCTTCCGGCCTTGGGTGACTGTCCATGTGAAGTTTGCACATTCTCCCTATGTCTGCATGGGTTTCCTCTGGGTGCTCCGGTTTCCTCCCACTATCCAAAGATGTGTAGGTTAGGTGGATTGGCCAAGCTAAATTGTCCCTTAGTGTCCCAAGGTGTGTCGGTTAGATGGATTGGTGATGCTAAATTGTCTCTTAGTGTCCCAAGGTGTGTAGGTTAGGGGGATTAGCTATAGTAAATGTATGGAGTTATGGGGATAGTGTGGAGGGGATAGGACCTGGGGAAAATGCTTTGTTGGAGAGTAGGTGCAGACTCGATGGGCTGAATGGCTTTCTTCTGCACTGTAGGGATTCTACGAGTCTACACTAGTGGCAATGAGCTAACTCTTCACGCATTAGGACTGAATTTCTTGATCCTTATTTGTGTACATCAGCTCCATGGAAAGCAGAACAGTTAACCAGTGATTCACCTTTCTTTCCCAATGGTACAAGCGTCTGAACACCAAAGAAAAGGTGAAGTTTACTTCAACGATTGGATGCTCTGAAAATATTCCAATCCAAATACTCCAATTCTCCCCTTTGTTTCACACAAACAGACAAACAATATGTACATTTCATTTCATATGGTCACACAACCTGTGGGGAACAGACTTTGGCGTTTAGCGATTGTTCCAGAGAAGTTTTATAGAATCCCTACAGTGCAGAAGGAGGCCATCCGGCTCATCGAGCCTGCACTGACAACAATCCCCCCCAGGCCTATCCCCCTTACCCCATGTATTTACCCCCTGACACTAAGCGGCAATTTAACATGGCCAATCAACCTAACCTGCACGCACATCTTTGGAGTGTGGGAGGAAACCGGAGCACCCAGACGAAAGCCACGCAGACACGGGGGAGTTAGTGCAACCTCCACACAAGCAGTCAACCGAGGTCGAATTGAACCCGGGTCCTTGGTGCTGTGAGGCAGCAGTGCTAACCACTGCGCCACGGTACTGCCTATTTTCTTTCATGGGATGTGGGCATCGCTGGCGAGGGCAACATTTGATGCCCATCCCTATCTTGTGTTGTGAAGTTGAGTTTGTAAAGATGTTTGTAAATAATGTAAAATATTAGAAGGATAACAAAATTGCGTGGTCCCTTTAAAAAGCTGGGTTCAATGCTGAGATGTTTAAAATGCAGGCACACAGAGTACACAAATGGCAACATTTGTTGCAGTGATCAAAACATCAGGGTTGCCTTGGTAACAGGCTCTGCAGGTTTTTGCATTTTGATAGCCTATGAGTTTAAAGAAAACACTCAGCTAACAGGAACCTATCAAATTTGAATTTGCCGGTGTTGCCATCTTCAGACCAATCTAGTCACAGAGAATGGATAGGTCATCAGGAGTATAAACAGGAACTCAACTGCCTGACTGCAGTTCAGTTCTGTTCAGTTGAATTAAACTGAGAGTCAGCCAGAATAGAAGGCCATCTCTCAATCAGTTCTCCACCCTGCCAGCTAACAAACTATCTCTGAAGAGTATTCTCCATCTATCTAATAACAGGATATCAAACCAGAAAGACCTTACAGACAGGGAAATCACCAGAAAAAACTCCAAAGCTTCCAAAATGCCATCAGACCTGGTTGTATATATTTTTTGAGATTGACTAAAATTCTGTTATTACTGCTTTGGTATTGAATGATCCTTATCTTTATTTGAAGTGCATTTCTGGCAAACCTTTCTTTAATTAAAATGTTACTTGTCTCGTTAAAGTTCCAGGTTGGTTGAATAAAATAATTTGTCAGCTATTCACTTAAAGTGAGTGTCAGGTCTTTATATTAATGAACCGATAAACATTAATGTAGAACGGTTAATACCCTCGCAAACACCTTTACCAGATTACGAAGCGAGGTCAAGAGGATTAACCTCTGCATGGTAACACTTGCCCTTGAACTGAGTGGCTTGCCGGGACCACTTCAGAGGGCCGTTTAGAGTCAACCACATTGCTATGAGTCTGGAGTCACATGTAGGCCAGGCTGGGTAAGGACGGCAGATTTCCTTCCCTTAAAGGGGCATGAGTGAACCAGATGGCTCAATATCAACAGTCAGCGACAGTTGTCATGGTTACCGTCACTGAGACCAGCTTTCAATTCCAGATTAGATTTCATATTTATATCAAGACATGAAATATTGTTGGGGGGGGGGGGGGGGGGGCAAAATGAATAATTGAAGATTAAGCATGAGCAATGAATAACTGAATTATGAAAAAGATGCCTACATAATGCTCCACCAACTATTTTCAATCACATTAAAACTGAATCCAATTAACATTACACTCAACCTTCATATTCTCTGGAAATGCTTTGCACTGCTAAAAATGAGACTGCTGAATAGTTCAAGTGTGAAGAATAATTATGGTAGATTGCTGTTTATAACAAAATAATGGAATTAAAAGGCAGCTTAATTAACAGGGTCCTTTCAGTGCACCATGAAGTAAACATTTGTCGACTGCTCTATAGGCACCTGCAAGAATACAGTATGCCCAACGTAACAAACAAAGATCTTTTTCAATGATCATTGACTTGGAAAGCTTTGTACCAATTGCTGCAACAAGATTTGGCCAAATTTGGCACGGATTTTTAATCAGCCTCAGGACAGCTGGGTCTGGCACATGGAAAAATGTCGCAGTAGCGCAGGTGGGAGATGGTGAAACTCTCAGACAAGTGTGGCTGTCCGGTTTGCTCTGATGCCCAGTGTTAAATTCATCTCTAAGGGTTGTGTAAGTGTGCGAATGAGGATACAGGAGCACAAAAGAACTTGGGATAAGAGAAGGCTACTTGCCCATTCGCACAGTGGTTAGCACTGCCGCCTCCCAGCGCCAGGGACCCGGGTTCGATTCCCAGTTTGGGTCACTGTCTGTGCGGTGTCTGCGTGGGTTTCCTCCGGTTTCCTCACACAGTCCGAAAGATGTGCTGGTTAGGGTGTATTGACCCGAACAGGCGCCGGAGTGTGGCGACTAGGGGAATTTCACAGTACCTTCATTGCAGTGTTAATGTAAGCCTCACTTGTGACTAATAAATTTTAATGTTTTGACAGGAGCTGGATTATCTCCTTTTGACAGCAGGCAAGCAAGTCGTAGTTCCTTTTTTTATTCGTGTCACAAGTAAGCTTACATTAACACTGTAATGAAGTTACTGTGAAAATCCACACTCCGGCGCCTGTTCGAGTACACTGAGGGGCAGTTTAGCACGGCCAATGTACCTAACCAGCATGCCTTTCGGGCTGTGGAAGGAAACTGGAGCACCCGGAGGAAACCCACGCAGACACGGGGAGAACGTGCAGACACCACATAGACAGTGACCCAAGCCGGGAATCGAACCCGGGTCCCTGGTGCTGTGAGGCAGCAGTGCTAACCACTGTGCCACCGTGCATACATGAGGTTACAGGGATAGGGCCTGGGCAGGATGCTCTGTCAGAAAGTCGGTGCAGACTCGATGGGCCAAATAGCCTCCTTCTACCCTGCAGAGATTCTATGATTCGAGAGCAAACCGCATTAAGACTGACATTTTAATTGAGACCCTTCCCCCAACGGCCAACCAACATCAATGTATTTATACTATGAGCTCCGCTAAAACACGTATCACTGTGAACTCATTAATTTAGATCAATAAACGTGAAAATACCGCGAGAGGTTTTAAGTCGCTCAGACCGATAAGAAACAGGATAACAGCAGCCTGAGAATCTGAGCTCTGTGTTTGCTATCAAAATAATGCCAACCATCATTTTCCTGAGGGCCTTTGCAAAGTCATCCAAGGAAGGGTGACACGGTGACACAGTGGTTAGCACCGCTGCCTTACAGCGCCAGGGACCCGGGTTCAAGTGTGGCCTTGGGTCACAGTCTGTGTGGAGTTTGCACTCTCTCCCTGGGTCTGCGTGGGTTTCCTCCCACAGTCCAAAGATGTGCGGGTTAGGTTGACTGGCCATGCTAAATTGACCCAAGTGTCAGTGGATTAGCAGGGTAAACATGTGGGGTTACGGGAATAGGGCCTGGGTGGGATTGTGGTCGGTGCAGACCCGATGGGCCAAATGGCCTCCTTCTGTACTGTAGGGATTCTATGATTCGATGATATTACTGCTTCAGTGGTGGTGGGGAGGTGGGGGGGGAGGGGGAGGGGTAGGGGGGAGGGGGAGGGGGAGGGGGCGGGGGAGGGGGCGGGGAGGGGGAGGGGGAGGGGGGAGGGGGGGAGGGGGAGGGGGGAGGGGGGGAGGGGGAGGGGAGGGCGGGCGGGGGCAGGGGGGAGGGGGTAGGGGGCAGGGGGGAGTGGGAGGGGGAGGGGGTGGGGTGAGGGGGCGGGGGCGAGGAGGAGGGGGTGGGGGAGGGGGAGGGGGCGGGGGGAGGGGAGGGGGAGGGGGTGGGGCGGAGGGGAAGGGGTGGGGCGGGGGGAGGGGGTGGGGCGGGGGGGAGGGGGCGGGGGGAGGGGGAGGGGGCGGGGGGGAGGGGGTGGGGCGGGGGGAGGGGGAAAGGGCAGGGGAGGGGTGGGGGAAGGGGGAGGGGGCGGGGGGAGGGGGAGGGGGTGGGGGGGAGGGGGAGGGGCGGAGGGGAGGAGGTGGGGGTGGGGGGAGGGGTAGGGGGAGGGGTAGGGGGAGGGGGCGGGGGGAGAGGGCGGGGGGGTGGGTGGGGGCAGGGGGGCGGCGGGGGCGGGGCCGGGGGGTGCGGGGGCGGGGGGGGCGAGGGCGGGGGGGAGGGGGCAAGGGGTGGGTGGGGGCAGGGGGGTTGGCGGGGGGGCGGGGGTGTGGGGGGCGGGGCAGGGGGGCGGGGGGGCAGGGCGGGGGCGCAGTGGGGGCGGGGGTGGTGGTGGGGGGGGGCCGGGGTGCGGGGCCAGGGGTGGGGGGGGCTCGTTTAATTTTGAGGTGCCAATTGTTCATCGCAGGGCAGGCGGTTGGTGATGGAATATACTGGCCGCATGTCCTCCTCCCATCCCACCCTAGGGATGGGTTGTGGTCAGCATTCTCGACGTTCTTTTGTTGTTGTAAAGAAACCTACCAGCGTCGTGATTCCAAAGGCACAATCGAGGACAACTTTCAGAACCAAACAAGGGATTGTTGTGTTATTTGTCTCTCTCTCTAACTTATTCACTCAAGTGACCGAGTGAAGTATAGGCCTTTGTGCATCACTGGAGTGCAAAATTAAACTGGCTAAACCCAGAGCAACTTTCAGTTTTAAGTGTCGGTATATTTCTTCAGGTCTTTCTGCACCGAATGAAAGATGGCAGTGCAGCGGAACTCTTCAGTGCTCTTGCTGAGAAAAATGACAGTCGAAGGCCCTTCCAACCCTGGTGAGCGTGTGTGCGCTGAGCGGCACGCTGATGTCTCATTGCCACGCTTTAACGGAGAATTTGCCACAATTTTGCACAGCTTGGCAAACAGATAAAGGTAAATTTATATTAGTGTCACAAGTCGGCTTACATTAACACTGCAATGAAGTTACTGTGAAAATCCCCGAGTCGCCACACCCTGGCACCTGTTTGGGTACACGGAGGGAGAATTTAGCACGGCCAATGCACCTAAAAGGCATTTTTAACAAAGAGCATAGCTCCCTGCCCTGGGATAGCCGGGTGGCACAGTGGTTAGCACTGCTGCCTCACAGTGCCAAGGACCCGGTCTTGGGTCACTGTCTGTGTGGAGTTTGCACGTTCTCCCCCTGTCCGTGTGGGTTTCCGCCGGGTGCTCCCACAGTCCAAAGATGTACAGTTTGGGTGGATTGGCCATGTTAAAGTGTCCCCTAGTGTTAGGGGGGATGGTGGGGCAAATGTGTGGGTTTGCGGGGAGAGGGTGGAGTTGGGGCCTGGGTAAGATGCTCTGTCGGAGAGTTGGTGCAGACCTAAAGGGCCGAATGGTCTCCTTCTGCACTGCAGGGATTCTATGATTCTAGTTTCTGTTGTAAATGACACTCAGTAAGATGCGATCCCAGAGATTTTCCATTGAATGGGGTTTACCGTGTGATTTCTGGAACACCACTGGAGAATTCCACCTGTTCGATTTGATTTAAAACTACCCGTGGGTGAGAACTAAACAGCTTACACTTCAAAAGAATCGACCTGCGGCTACTTCAGGCATGAATTATTTCAAATCCCTCGGAGGTTTAAAGGATTTTCCACCGCGAATGCTGCCTGACCTGCTGAGTCTTTGCAGCAGTTTTTGTTTTCATCGAGTCTTACTTATAAAGTCTTTATGGTGCAGAAAGAGGCCACTCAGCCCATCAAATGCGTGCTAATTCCACACTGCCAGCGGATGGAGAACCGGAGTGAGAATTCCTGACCAGGTTTTTCCCCGATTTAGCCCCGGAATTCTGAAGTGAAAAACCAAAAGAAGCACTGTTGAGAACAGCAATGAAAAAGCCAGACAGGCTGGAAACATTAACTCGGTTTCTCTCTCCACACATGCTGCCAGACCGGATGTGTTTTTCCATCATTTTCTGTTTTCACCCCAGAATTCTGCAGCTGATTAGAACACATTTAAAGCTTCCTACTGTGTCAATAAATAGTATCGGTTTGGGGGGGAGTGGGGGACGGGGGTTGTTGTGGGTGGAAGAAGGGTATGATGGATGTGATAACCTCCCCAGGACTTGCATGGGGAATCACTGATTGACCTCTCTGTGAGGAGGTGATGGCCTAGTGGCATTATCGCTCGACTGTTAATCCAGAAACTCAGTAATCCTCCGGGGATCCGAGTTTGAATCCCGTCACGGCAGATGGTGGAATCGGAATTCAATAAAAAAAATCTGGAATCAAGAATCTACTGATGAACATGAAACCGTTATTGATTGTCGGATAAACCCATCTGGTTCACTAATGTCCCTTTAGGGAAGGAAATCTGCCGTCCTTACCTGGTCTGGCCGACATGTGACTCCAGAGCCACAGCAATGTGGTTGGCTCTCAGCTGCCCTCCAAGGACAACTAGGGATGGGCAATAAATCACAGGAACTCTACAATGCAGAAGGAGGCCATTCAGCCCATCGAGACTGCACTAACAACAATCCAACCCCAGGCCCTATCCCCTCAACCCCACACATTTACCCCGCTAATCCCTCTAACCTACACATCCCAGGACATGAATCAACCTAACCCGCACATCGTTGGACTGCTGGCCAGCCAGCGATGCCCATGTCCCACAAGTGAATATTTTTTAAAAAGACTCATTGAATACAAGCTCCCTGGGGATTGGTAATTAACTCACCAGGTGGAGCTCGTATACCGAGCCCTGTATAAAGCAGGCCCCTGAGCGGGTCCATTGTTACATTGTCCCAGTTGGGACCTGTTGAGTTCACCACAGGCTTATGGTTTTTGCTTTACTTTATTTTGTGCAATAAAAGCACTGTTCCTTCACAGCCGACTCCTGGAGTTATTATAATGGAGGAAAAAACAATCCTAACTTTATTTTTGCAGTGAAAACTCTTGCTGAGAAGGAGCACACGTTAACTGGACAACTGGCAAGATCAAAATGAGAAAACCAAATGCAACTCAGTTTACTTTTATTCAATCAATCATGGGACACGACATCACAAAAAAAATTAGAGGGTAAGAGTGAGTCATTGTCATCCTGCGGCGAAAGTAGGTGTGTATTTTCATTATGTGCAACTCCAGGTGGTCTGTCAGTTTTATTTATGAAGCCACGTTGCTTTGGTGGTGGAGGCAGTGGATGTTTGTAGACGTGGTGCCAATCAACTGGGATGCTTTGTCCTAGATGGTGTTGAGCTTCTTGAGTGTTGTTGGAGCTGCACCCATCCAGGCAAGTGGGGAGTCTTCCATCACACTCCTGACTTGGGCCTTGTAGATGGTGGACAGGCTTTGAGGTGTCAGGAGGTGAGTCACTCACCGCAGGATTCCCAACCTCTGACCTGCTCTGGTAGCCACAGAATTTATACAGAATCATAGAATCTACAGTGCAGAAGAAGGACCTTTGGCCCATCGAGCCTGCACTGACAACAATCCCACCCAGGTCCTGTCTGATGCGCGATTAATTCACTCGAGATGCTCGATCGTACTCGGGAAATAAAGGCTTTTATTAGCAACAAGAACAGAGCATACTGCTTAACAATACAATCCTAGACTAAAGGGTCACTAGGAAGTGCAGTGACCTTTATACCCCTATAGGAAGGCGGAGCCAACCGGAGTGTACCACAGAACAATACCAACAGGTAGAACACCCCAACCCTAACCCCAACAGCAAGAAGAGTAACATATGTACAAGTACCCATAGTGATAACCATCTATGGTTCACCACACTGTCCTATCCCTGTAACCCCACATGTTTACCCTCCTAATCCCTCAGACATTAAGGGGCAATTTATCATGGTCAATCACACTAACCCGCACATATGTGGACTGTGGGAGGAAACCGGAGCACCCGGAGGAAACCCACACAGACAAGGGGAGAACGTGCAGACTCCACACAGACAGTGACCCAAGCCGGGAATCGAACCCGGGTCCCTGGCGCTGTGAGGCAGCATCTGGGCATCTCCACATCATGGCCTAAACAGGGTTGCCCACATCCAGTGAATATAAATGAATCTCCTCCGTACCCTCTCTTTGGTGTGGTCACATCCTTCCTGTAATGTGGTGACTGGAACTGTACTCAGTATTCGAGCTGTCAAACGTTCCATAAGAGGTTGCCAGGGGGATTTCTAATTGTGATTCTAATTGTGATAATGCCAGCATGCGCACCTTGGGTTAGCTGACCTGCCAGTGTGCCTGTGTACTTCATTTGATGTTGCTAACCTTGTAAAAGGTCAAGGGGCGGGAGACTCAACCTTTGGCTGCAAGGACACGAGACTAAGCCATGGCCAGGAGCCAGGGACACTGGGGTCGGGCCACGTTTTACCAGACTAACATTCGGCAGGTGCTGACATTTTACAATAAGTTGTGCATACGCATCGCAGAGCTGGGCATGTTTTAAACATCATCTCGTAACAATGCCTGCAGTGAGACCAGTGTTAGTATTGTTCCTCAGGGTTCTTTTAAACATTGTCTGATATGTCCAACACTTTGTTAAATGGAGTTGTTTGCTTTGTCTGAATTCTTTCATCGATGGGTAGAAGGACCCAGTCGGTACAATATTTGTCCTGAGATTTTCCACACAGGGTTGCAGATAAGAATGTTTGCTTTCATTTTATCAATTGATTTTTTTCAAAAAAAGAGATTCCATTCAGTAACAATAATACCCCAAATATAACGAGAAGTCCCATTAAATACCCCCAGTAATCTCTTTCTGGGTTTAGTGTTGATGAGGTGGTAGACTGAGAAGACTAAGGAAATTTGGCATGTCCACTACGATTCTCACCAACTTTTACAGATGCCCCATAGAAAGCATTCTTTCTGGTTGTATCACAGCTTGGTATGGCTCCTGCTCTGCCCAAGACCGCAAGGAACTACAAAAGGTCGTGTATGTAGCCCAATCCATCATGCAAACCAGCCTCCCATCCATTGACTTTGTCGACACTTCCGACTGCCTCGGGAAAGCAGCCAGCATAATGAAGGACCCCACGCACCCCAGACATTCTCTCTTCTGCCTTCTGCCGTCGAGAGAAAGATACAAAAGTCTGAGGTCATGTACCAACCGACACAAGAACAGCTTCTTCCCTGCTGCTGTCAGACTTTTGAATGGACATACCTCACACTTAGTTGATCTTTCTCTACATCCTAACTATGACTGTAACACTACATTCTGCACTCTCTCCTTTCCTTCTCTATGAATGGTATGCTTTGTCTGTATAGCGCGCAAGAAACAATACTTTTCACTGTATACTAATACATGTGACAATAATAAATCAAATCAAATCAAATAATGGACTTTCTGCACTTCTACTGGTAAATTATATGGTTGTAGACTCCTGTTAGGGCGGCACAGTGGTTAGCATCGCTGCCTCACAGTGCCAGGGACCCGGGTTCGATTCCCGGCTTGAGTCACTGACAGCGTGGAGTCCGCACGTTCCCCCCGTGGCTCCATGGGTTTCTTCCGGGTGCTCCGGTTTCCTCCCACAGTCTGAAAGACGTGCTGGTTCAATGCATTGGCCGTGCTAAATTCTCCCTCAGTGTAACCCGAACAGATGCCGGAGTTTGGCGACAAGGGGGGATTTCACAGTAACTACATTGCAGCGTTAATGTAAGCCTCCTTGTGACAAATAATAAATAAACTTAAAAGCAAAACACTGCAGATGCTGGAATCTGAAACAAAAACAGAAAATGCTGGAAAATCTCAGCAGGTCTGACAGCATCTGTGGTGCTCTGACGATGGGTCATCCAGACTCGAAACGTTGGCTCTACTCTCTCTCCACAGATGCTGTCAGACCTGCTGAGATTTTCCAGCATTTTCTGTTTTTGAAACTTAAAACTTATTACATTTTAAGCAACTAATATAAGAGGTATAAGCAACAAAGAGGTTTCCAACGGGTCGGCAACATCTGTGGAGAGAGAATTGAGCCAGTGTTTTGAGTCAGGATTACTCTGAGATTTTCCAGCATTTTCTGTTTTTGGCTCAGATTCCAGCATCCGCAGTCACTTGCTTTTATTAGACAAACAAATGATTTTCATTGGGGGCAAGTTTATAACAACAAGGCATAGAATCCCTACAGTACAGAAGGAGGCCATTCGGCCCATCGAGACAGCACTGAGAACAATCCCAACCAGGCCCTCTATCCCTGTAGCCCCACGTATTTACTCTAGCTAGTCCCCCTGACACCAAGGGGCAATTTATCATGGCCAATCCACCTAACCCACACATCTTTGGAGTGTGGGGGGAAACTGGAGCACCCGGAGGAAACCCACGTAGAACAGCTTGCAAACTCCATGCAGACAGTGACCCGAGGCCAGAATCGAACCCAGGTCCCTGCCGCTGTGAGGCAGCAGTGCTAACCAGCTGTGCCACCGTGCCGTGATCGCAATAACTTGATTGCAAAGAGATAGTTCTGCAGACATTCAGTGGAGTTCCCCAAGGGCAACATTAACTGCCACGGAGTGAGTTGCATGACAGCGAGTGATGGATTGCCTCATTAGCTACCATTCGAATCTGCAACAAAACAGCTCACAAATTCACAGTAATAAAAACAAGAAAACTCTAGTAAATACTCCACCGGCCAGGCAGCGTCTGAGGAGAGTTCGGTCGATATTATCTCACCAGGTATCAGCGGGCCTGACTGTAATAAGTCTGCTGAGGCAGAAGTCCCTTCGCCAAGATCCCTTTATTTACCACTCTAACAGCATTAACACTGCTGCCTCACAGCGCCAGAGACACGAGTTCAATTCCGGCCTCAGGTCACTGTCTTGTGTGGAGTTTGCACATTCTCCCCGTGTCTGCGTGGGTTTCCTCTGGGTGCTCCGGTTTCCTTCCACATTCCAAAGATGTGCAGGTTAGGTGGATTGGCCATGCTAAATTGCCCCTTAGTGTTCGGGGGACTAGCAGGATAAATAGATGGGGTTAAGGGGATAGCGGAAATAGTGGTTGGTGCAGACTTGATGGGTGGAATGGCCTCCTTCTGCGCTATAGAGATTCTATGATTCTATGATTCAGTCAGCAGTCTATCTCTGAGGGTGTCAGAGGAACTGACACTCCCGGTTAAGTACAAGGCAAAGACTCCCTGATTGGCCCATCAATTGGATCCTTAATCAGGGAGTTCATACTCCAATAGACCAACCACAATGGCCTGATTGAAGTCATTACACTGGCACAAGATCATTGGCTGTGGTTGTAAGCTCTGGGCAACTTGGTGTGATGGCACATTGCGGGGAGCTTTCCCGTCCCGCCCACCACAGGAATCGTAGCGGGCGGGACCCGGACCATGCAAAGGTCCATTGACCTCTGGTGGGATTTTCTGGTCTTGGGATGAGCGCGGCCGGAAAATCCCACCCATTATCTTTCTATTTTGCACTTCAGAGCCCCTGACTTTAACACTGACTTCGATAACTTCAGACCGTAATCACAGACTCTCACTTGCTCTCTTGAAAGCAGTAGCTAGTAAAGTAGAAGCTGATGTCCGGGGATTGGAGAACTTGTGCGTGATATGGTGTTCGAAATCAGAGATTCCGTCTGGCATTCAAACCACCTTGTTCCTTAATAGGTAAATAGCTAAGCTAATGGTTGTAATCGTCAATTGTCCAGTGTTCAATTATGTGAGTCTGGTAACTGATGTATGCTCACTGTGTTTGATTGATTAAGCCTGGGTGGCTGGGCGGGCTGGAGGATTGGTGGGTCCAGGCAGGGGAAGGGTGAGGAGTGGTGATATGGCACTGTGAGCCAAATAACTCACCCTGCTGCACCCTTCTGCACACCACTCCCACCTGTCACCTCTCCCACTATTCAGGCCTTCCCAGCAAACAGCCCCCTAGCCTCCTCACCTTCCAGCTGTTCAGCAGCACTTCATCTGCTCTTCCAACCTTAGCAGAACTGGCCCCCACCACAACCCCCAAATGCCCCCCTGCCAAATTCTCTAATGGGTGGCACAGTGGCACAGTGGTTAGCACTGCTGCCTCACAGCACCAGGGTCCTGGGTTCGATTCCCGGCTTTGGTCACTGTCTGTGTGGAGTCTGCATGTTCTCCCCGTGTCTGCGAGGGTTTTTTCTGGTTTCCTCCCACAGTCTGAAAAACATGCTGGTTAGATGCATTGGCCATGCTAAATTCTCCCTCAGTGTACCCGAACAGGCGCCGGAGTGTGGCGACTGGGGGATTTTCACAGTAACTTCATTGCAATGTTGATGTAAGCCGACTTGTGATCCTAATAAATAACCTGGTTTGTCCTACATGTGACTCTTTTAAACAAAAAATGCAACAATGGGAATTTTAAATTGAACTATGGGAGATGTTGCTTCAGGAACTGAGGGTCAAAAGCAAGGTGTTGTAGTGCCACTTCAGGTGGGATGGTACAACTACACAATGGCAGGTTTACAGAAGTTTACATTACAAATGTGGACTTAGGAACTTAGAATGGCAAACAGAAAAATGTGACAAAAAGAAGTATCGTTTTGTAGACAGAACATGTGTATAACCTCAAGGGTTTAAAAATTATTCCCAACAAGTCTAAATAGTTCCCTCAAAACTCTGGAAAGTCACTAAATTGAAAGTGAAACTGCCTCACAGCAGGTATTCACCAAGGACAGAAACAATGTCTCTTCTACTCTGAAATGCATTTCGAACTCAACATGTTGGAAAGGTTTTGTTTTTGGACAAAGGGTTCAACGGACATCGGGCTGCTGAATGTCTAAATCACAGTGAGCTGTGAAGGATATAACCTTGCACAGGATGGGTGGTAATAAATGGAAGCAGAATGCATGAAAACCACTTCAAGTTTCCTTTTTTTGGAACTTGCCAATCGTAATTACACAGGCCAAAGTTATAAAAGAGGCTTATGTGCGTGCACGCGCACACACACACACAAATACACACCACACACACATATTCATACACAGACAGACACACACAGACAGACACACACACACACATTCATACACAGACAGACACACACACAAATACACACACACACTCATACACACCCACATTCATACACAGACACTCACACACACATTCATACACACACACTGACAGACACACACACACACTTATACACACACACATTCATACACACACACATTCATACACCGACAGCCACACACACAAATACACACACACACACACTCATACACACCCACATTCATACACAGACACTCACACACACACACTCATACACACCCACATTCATACACAGACAGCCACACACACAAATACACACACACACACTCATACACACCCACATTCATACACAGACACTCAGACACACACACTCATACACACCCACATTCATACACAGACACACACACTCATACACACCCACATTCATACACAGACACTCACACACACACACACACTCATACACACCCACATTCATACACAGACACTCACACACACATTCATACACACACACTGACAGACACACACACACACTTATACACACACACACTCATACACACCCACATTCATACACAGACAGCCACACACACAAATACACACACACACACTCATACACACCCACATTCATACACAGACACTCAGACACACACACTCATACACACCCACATTCATACACAGACACACACACTCACACACACCCACATTCATACACAGACACACACACACATTCATACACACACACTGACAGACACACACACACACTTATACACACACACATTCATACACACACACATTCATACACAGACAGACACACACACAAATACACACACACATTCATACACGGACAGACACACACACTCATACACACACACACACACTGACAGACACACACGCATACACAGACACACACACATATACACACATAGACACACACACATTCATATACACACATATACTCACACACACACACACACACAATGACAAAGTACACCTGAGGCAATGCCAATCCCAATCTAAGTCATCTGCTCGACTGAGAATGTCAGTTGTCATACCAAATATCATCCAATCAATATATGAGGGCAGAAGCTTTCTTTCATCGTTTTCCTCCGTGATATTCATAGACAGTGTAACTATGACTTTTTAACTATCCTAAGGTATCTGCTCCGAATCTATGGCAGCACAGTGGCACAGTAGTTAGCACTACTGCCTCATAGCGCTAGCGACTCGGGTTCAAATCCAGCCTTGGGTGACTGTCTGTGTGGAGTTTGCACATTCTCCCCGTGTCTGTGTGGGTTTCCTCCGGTTTCCTCCCACACTCTAAAGATGTGTAGGTTAGGTGGATTGGCCATGCTAAATTGCCCATTTGTGTCCTAAGATATATAGGTTAGGGGGATTAGTCGGGTAAAAGTTTAAAGCTTATTTATTAGTGTCACAAGTAGGCTTACATTAACACTGCAATGAAGTTACTGTGAAAATCCCCTAGTCTCCACACTTCAGCACCTGTTCGGGTACACTGAGGGAAAATTTAGCACAGCCAATGCACCCTAACCAGCACGCCTTTCTGATTATGGGAGGAAACCGGAGAACCTGGGGGAAACCCGCGCAGACACGGGGAGAACATGTAGACTCCGCACAGACAGTGACCCAAGTTGGGAATCGAACCCAAGTCCCTGGTGCTGTGAGGCAGCAGTGCTAACCACTGTGCCACCATGTACTGGAGGGTTTGTATGATTCTAGAGGTAGGTGGCTTGATGGGAAGGAAACAACCATTATGGTCAACTATGTTAAAGCGGGGACGAATTGTCTTATAGCAGGAGCTGGAGTTATAGAGGCTGAATGATGCGAAACTATTGGCAAAACATCGAGATCCATTATTATGCTTCAAGTGAGAAAAATATTACAAATCTCTTGCGAGCAATAGGTATCAAATCTCTCATCCAGTCTTACTCATTTCTGCAACAAAAAATAATGTTTTTTCAATTAAGTATTATTGATATTTTCCCTCATTCTTCTTAAAGCTGTCTCGCAACAGTAGCTGAAGGTTGATTTTGACGTGTGACATGCTGTGGTTAAAGAAAATTGAATACTTCTGGGTATAATTAAATTCCCAGCCCGAGGTCACGTACTTTTTCTCTGTGCTGCTTAGAACAGTTTCTCTTTGAAGCTTCAGAGATTTCTTCCTCCTTAGTTGCTGCCATTTGAAGGTGCATCAAAGGTTTACTGATGAAGGTTTTCAATTTAACACTGGCTGGGCTTTGGGCAATCGAACGTTGAGGTGCATGGAACACAGACACGGACTGCATTAATTCCCGGGCCTCATTAGCATTGAGGAACTTACAGGGCTCTCCCAGCCTGCCAACAGCGACGCCCGGGCAACTCATGTCCCAATTCCGTGAGGTTACCTTCCCCTCTCCCACCCCCACCCCCCGCTCATCCCGTTCCCCCCACACTCCATCAGATAATCTTGAAGGATCAACCTCTGTCAATAGCCTAGTCCGGCACCTCTTGTTTTCATGGCACTTTTAAAAAATTTGATTTGATTTATTATTATCACATGTATTAACATACAGTGAAAAGTATTGTTTCTTGTGTGCTATACAGGCAAAGCATACCATTCATAGAGAAGGAAACAAGAGAGTGCAGAATGTAGTGTTACAGTCATAGCTAGGGTGCAGAAAAAGATCAACTTAATGTGAGGTAGGTCCATTCAAAAGTCTGATGGCAGCAGGGAAGAAGCTGTTCTTGAGTTGGTTGGACATTGCTAACCACTGTGCCGCCCTAACAAGAGTCTACAACTATATAATTTACCAGTAGAAGAGCAAAAAATCCATTATTTGATTTGATTTTTTATTGTCACATGTATTGGGATACAGTGAAAAGTGTTGTTTCTGGCGTGCTATACAGACAAAGCATATTATGTTCATAGAGAAGGAAAGGAGAGAGTGCAGAATGTAGTGTTACAGTCATAGCTAGGGTGTAGAGAAAGATCAACTTAATGCGAGGTAAGTCCATTCAAAAGTCTGACAGCAGCAGGGAAGAAGCTGTTCTTGAGTCAGTTGGTACGTGATCTCAGACTTTTGTATCTTTTTCCCGACAGAAGAAGGTGGAAGAGAGAACGTCCGGGGTGCGTGGGGTCCTTAATTATGCTGGCTGCTTTGCCGAGGCAGCGGGAAGTGTAGACAGAGTCAGTGGATGGGAGGCTGGTTAGTGTGGATGCTGAATGAAGGCAGGAGTTTAGCTCGGCTGGGGTCGCTTGGAGGCGTAAGCCTGCAATACTTCAGTCCATAAATAAATGAGAGGCTGTGTAATGATGGTCCCCAGTAAAAAGATTTACAAGGATGTTATCGGGACTGGAAGGTTTGAGGTTTAAGAAGAGGCTGGATAAGCTGGGACTTTTTTCCCTGGAGGGTAGGAGGATGAAGGGTGACCTTATAGAGGTTTATAAAATCATGAGGGGCATAGATAAGGTGAATAGCCAAGGTCCTTTCCCCAGGGTAGGGGGGTCCAAAACCAGAAGGCATAGGTTTAAGTTGGGCACAATAAGAAGTCTCACAACACCAGTTAAAGCCCAGCAGGTTTATTAGTGATTCCAAATAAACCTGTTGGACTTTAACCTGGCGTTGTGAGACTTCTTACTGTTCCCACCCCAGTCCAACACTGGCATCTCCACAGCATTGATTTAAGGTGAGAGGGGAAAGATTTAAAAGGGACCTGAGGGGCAACTTTTCCACACAGAGGGTGGTGCGTGTATGGAATGAGCTGCCAGAGGAGGTGGCAGAGGTGGGTACAATTACAATATTTAAAAGACATTTGGACAGATACATGGATGGGAAAGGTTTAGAGGGATATGGGCCAAACGCAGGTAAATGGGACTAGTTCAGTTTGGGAAAGCTGGTCGGCATGGATGAGTTGGGCCGAAGGGCCTGTTTCTGTGCTGTATACCTCTATGAATCTATGACTACCTGTGGTAAACCACTGTTAGCTTATTACCTGTATATGTGACATGCCTGGACACATCCCTGCCGGCCCTACCCGAGACTCCTCCCCCCCTGGTCCAGGTATAAAGGCGACTGCTCCCCACCCCCCTGCCTTAGTCTGGACCAGTTCATCGGCATGGGTGTGCTCCAAGTCTTTTGCTAATAAAAGCCTATTTGTTCTTGCATACAAACTAGTCTTTGCTCGATTGATGGTGCATCACTAGCCTCCCTCACCATTTTGAAGAGCAAAAGTGCAGAAAGCCTGTGAAAAGATCACAATAGAAACAAGAGCAAGGGGAGGCCATTCAGCCCATCAGGTCTGCTCTGCCATTCAATAAGGTCATGGCTGATCTGAGTGTGGCTCGAACCCCAATTTCTTGTCTGCCCACCCCTCTCTCCCCCTATGATCCTTGACCAACTTGTTAATCAAAAATCTGTCTAACTCAGCCTTGTATATATTCTGTGGAAGAGAATTTCAAAGACTGATGACCCCCTGAGAGGAGGAATTCCTATTCATCTCAGTCTTAAATGGGAGACTCCTTAAGCGGAATTTTAGAGTCATAAAATCATAGAATCTCTACAGTGCAGAAGGAGGCCATTCGGCCCATCGAGTCTGTACCGACCGCATTCCCACCCAGGCCCTATCCCCACATATTTACCCTGCTAATCCCCCTGACACTAAGGGGCAATTTAGCCTGGCTAATCCACCTAACCCGCACATCTTTGGACTGTGGGAGGAAACCGGAGCACCCGGAGGAAACGCACGTAGACATGGGGAGAACGTGCAGACTCCACACAGACAGTGACCCAAGGCGGGAATCGAACCTGGGTCCCTGGAGCTGTGAGGCAGCAGTGCTAACCACTGTGCCACCTTGCCACCCCACTATGGGAATTTTCCCATTCCGTCCATTATGGGAATCGTAGCGGGTGGGACACGGGCCATGCAAAGGTCCATTGACCTGGGGTGGGATTTTCCATCATTGGTGCGAATGCTGCCGGAAAATCCCACCCCTTATCTACGGATTCTAGATTCCCCCACAAGAGGAAATACCCTCTCAGCATCGCGCCTGTCAAGCCAGCTCAGAATCTTATATGTTTCAAGAAGATCACCTCTCACTCTATTAGACTCCATTGAGCGTAGGCCCACACTGTTCAATCCTTCCTCATAAGACAAGGCCTTCATCCCAGGAATCAGCCCAGTTAACCTTTCCTGAACTGCTTCCAAAGAAAGTATATCCTTCCTTAAGCAAAGAGAATAAAACTGTACATTATCCTCTCACCAATTTCCTGTACAGTTGCAGCAAGTTGTCATCCCTGCTTTTAGGCTTCAGAAGTGCAAAGAGACTTGGGAGTTCTAGTTCAGGATTCTGTTAAGGTTACCTTGTAGGTTGAGTTGGTAGTTAGGACGGCACAGTGGCACAGTTGTTAATACTGCTGCCTCACAGCGCCAGGGACCCGGGTTCGATTCCCGTCTTGGGTCACTGCCTGTGCGGAGTCTGCACGTTCTCCCCGTGTTTCCTTCGGGTGCTCCGGTTTCCTCCCACAGTCTGAAAGACGTGCTGGTTAGGGTACATTGGCAATGCTAAATTCTCCCTCAGTGTACCCGAACAGGCGCCAGAGTGTGGCAGCTCGGGGATTTTCATAGTAACTTCATTGCAGTGTTAATGTCAGCCTATTTGTGGCACTAATAAATAAACTTTAACTTTAAATACAATGTTAACATTCATTTCGAGACGACTAGAGTACAAAAGCAGGGATGTACTGCTGAGGCTTTATCAGGCTCTGGTCAGACCACATTTGGAATATTGTGAGCAACTTTGGGCCTCATATCTGAGGAAGGATGTGCTGGCCTTGGAGATAGTCCAGAGGAGGTTCACAAGAATGCCAGGAATGAAAGGCTTGACGTATGAAGAGCATTTGAAGACTCTGGGTCTGTACTCAATGGAGTTTAGAAGGATGAGGGGGGGATCTCATTGAATCTTACAAGATACTGAAAGGCCTGGACAGAGTGGATGTGGGGAAGATCATAGGATCCTACAGTGCAGGAGCAGGCCATTCAGCCCATCGAGTTTGCACTGACCACAATCCCAGCCAAACCCTATTCCCAAAACCCCATGCATTTACCCTAGGTAGCCCCCCTGACGCTAAGGGACAATTTAGCACAGCCAATCCACCTAACCCGCACATCTTTGGACTGTGGGAGGAAACCAGAGCACTCAGAGGAAACCCAAACAGACACGGGGAGAATGTGCAAACTCCACACAGACAGTCGCCCAAACCGGGAATAGAACCCAGGTCCCTGGTGCTGTGAGGCAACAGTGCTAACCATTGTGCCACCCGTGCTGCCCCTACTGATGTTTCCATCAGTAGGAGAGACGAGGATCCAAGGACACAGCCTCAGAGTAAAACTTTAAAACAGAGATGAGGAGGAATTTCTTCAGCCAGAGGGTGGTGAATCTGTGGAATTCATTGCCACAGAAGGCTGTGGAGGGCAGGACATTGAGTATATTTAAGGCAGAGATAGATAGGTTCGTGATTGGTAAGAGGATCAAAAGTTATGCGGAAAAGGCGGGAGAATGGGGTTGAGAAATTTATCAGCCATGATTGAATGGCGGAGCAGACTCAATGGGCCGAATGGCCCTAATTCTGCTCCTATATCTTATGGTCTTATGAATGTTGCCAGGAACCTCCATGACAACAAGAGGCAGTACCTTCAGAGGAAAGGGATGGGAGCGCCTTTGTGTTCAAAACTGATGTGGAATATCTGCAGCCAAGTCATCATGGAAACCTCTGAATCGCTCAGACCGGAAGTACCAAATTTCATTTACGTAGCGTCTTTAATGGAGCAAATGGCCCCCAAGTTTTCACAGGCAATCGTTGACACCTAAGCTGAACGAGAAGATATTCGGACAGGTGATCGAATACTTGGTCACAGAGGTAGGTTCAAAGTAGCAACTTAAAGGAGGCGAACGAGGTAACAAAGAATGAAGAAGGAATGAAAGACATTTTTCCTGAAAGCAGCTGGCAGTACTGACTGTACAGCCTGTAGATTACACTGGATGCATGATTTATGTAAAGTATCATGAGATATGGTAAGTGCTGCTGTATCAAAAGCACAGCTGTAAGCGTGGTACTCAACTTTGGGAGGAAATATTTTTGCATAAATAACATTTATCATTCATTAAACACAGTATGCCGTCAATGAATGTTAAAGTCAATATAAACTTGACAGAATTAAAGGGGGAAAAATATTTTTCTCAGCCCATTCGACCATGAACAGGAAGGCACTTTTTTATACTTTCCACAACCTGTCAAGGTGTCTGTCAAAACAACAACTTGCATTTATATAGCACTTTTAACAGAGCAAAACAGTACAAGATTTTCAATTTGATTTGATTTATTATTGTCACATGTATTGGGATACAGTGTAAAGTATTGTTTCTTGCGCGCTATACAGACAAAACATCCCGTTCATTGAGTACATAAGTGAGAAGGAAAGGAAAGGCTGCAGAATATAGTGCAGAATCATAGAATCCTACAGTGCAGAAGGAGGCCATTCAGGCCATTGAGTCTGCACTGACCAAGTCCTATCCCCATAACTCCAGGTATTTACCCTAGCTAATCCCCCTGACACTAAGGGGAGAACTGGGTGGAGACAAACCATTCTCTAATCACTTGGACAATGGGATCCTGACTGAAAGAAATTCCCTGCCATGACCAATCAAGTTACAGTTTGAATACATGAGCCATGACCATATTAAGAGTTAAGAAAGCCCACCAACGCCTCTACATTCTCAGAGGACTAAGGAAATTTGGCATGTCAGCAGAGACTCTCATCAACTTTTACAGATGCACCATAGAAAGCATTCTTTCCAGATGTATCACAGCTTGGTATGGCTCCTGCTCTGACCAGGATAGCAAGAAAAGCGTCGTGAATGTAGCCCAATCCATCACGCAAACCAGCCTCTCGTCCATTGACTCTGTCTACACTTCCTGCTGCCTTGGAAAAGCAGCCAGCATAATCAAGGACCCCCACGCACCCCGGACATTCTCTCTTCCGGCTTCTTCCGTTGGGAAAAAGATACAAAAGTCTGAGGTCACGTACCAATTGACTCAAGAACAGTTTCTTCCCTGCTGCTGTCAGACTTTTGAATGGGCCTACCTCACATTAAGTTGATCTTCCTCTACACCCTAGCTATGATTGTAACACTACATTCTGCATCCTCTCCTTCTCTATGAACGGTATGCTTTGTCTGTATAGCGCGCAAGAAACACTACTTTTCACTGTATGTTAATACATGTGACAATAAATCAAATCAAATCAAAAAATAGGGTCAGTGGGCAGTTGGAGAGAGATGTGAAAATACAACACTTTGCATCTTTTACGGCCTTGCTTACACTTTAGAACAAGACAAACAACTGAGACGCTGAAGGAATAAGACCCTGAGTGGGTTCTTTATATATCTCTTTCTATCACTCTCTCTCCATCCAACTTGTAAGTTTTTGAACCCTGTCTGCTGATTTTGATTATCCAAATGCCATAGATAGAAATTGTAGAATAATTCAACCCAGCGCTGTTTAGTCATAGAGTCATAGAGGTTTACAGCATGGAAACAGGCCCTTCGGCCCAACTTGTCCATGCCGCCCTTTTTATTACCATGAAGCTAGTCCCAATTGCCCGCATTTGGCCCATATCCCTCTATACCCATCTTACCCCTGTAACTGTCTAAATGCTTTTTAAAAGACAAAATTGTATCCGCCTCTACTATGACCTCTGGCAGCTTGTTCCAGACACTCAACCCTCTGAGTGAAAAACTTGCCCCTCTGGACCCTTTTGTATCTCTCCCCTTCAACCTATGCCCTCTAGTTTTAGACTCCCCTCCCTTTGGGAAAAGATGTTAACTATCTAGCTGTTCTGTGCCCCTCATTATTTTATAGACCTCTATAAGATCACCCCTAAGCCTCCTACGCTCCAGGGAAAAATGTCCCAATCTATCCAGCCTCACCTTATATTCAAATCATCAAATCCCTGGTAAATCTTCTCTGCACTCTTTCTGGTTTAATAATATCCTTTGTATAATTGAGTGACCAGAACTGTGCACAGTATTCCAAGTGTGTGTACTACATTTTGACACACTAGTTATGCATACACTATACTACAGTTCTACACACAGCAGTATACACTATACTACAGTTATATACACTGCAGTATACACTATACTACAGATATACACACTGCCATATATACTATACTAAAGTTATACACACTGCAGTATACACTATATTACAGTTTTACACACTGAAGTATACACTATACTAGTTATACACAGTGCCGTATATACTACACTATAGTTATACACACTGCAGTATACACTATATTACAGATATACACATTGCAGCATACACTATATTACAGATATACACACTGCAGTATGCACTATACTACAGTTATACACACTGCAGTATACACTATACTACAGTTATACACACTGCAGTATACACTATACTAGTTATTCACACTGCAGTATGCACTATACTACAATTATACACACTGCAGTATACACTATACTACAGTTATACACACTGCAGTATACACTATACTACAGTTATACACACTGCAGTATGCACTATACTATAGTTATATACACTGCAGTATACACTATACTACAGTTATACACACTGCAGTATACACTATACTACAGTTATACACACTGCAGTATACACTATACTACAGTTATACACACTGCAGTATGCACTATACTATAGTTATATACACTGCAGTATACACTATACTACAGTTATACACACTGTAGTATGCACTATACTACAGTTATACACACTGCAGTATGCACTATACTACAGTTATACACACTGCAGTATACACTATATTACAGTTATACACACTGCAGTATACACTATACTACAGTTATACACACTGCAGTATACACTACACTACAGTTATACACACTGCAGTATACACTATATTACAGTTATACACACTGCAGTATACACTATACTACAGTTATACACACTGCAGTATACACTACACTACAGTTATACACACTGCAGTATACACTATACTACAGTTATACACACTGCAGTATGCACTATACTATAGTTATACACACTGCAGTATACACTATACTACAGTTATACACACTGCAGTATACACTACACTACAGTTATACACACTGCAGTATACACTATATTACAGTTATACACACTGCAGTATACACTATACTACAGTTATACACACTGCAGTATACACTACACTACAGTTATACACACTGCAGTATACACTATATTACAGTTATACACACTGCAGTATACACTATACTACAGTTATACACACTGCAGTATACACTATACTACAGTTATACACAGTGCAGTATACACTATACTACAGTTATACACACTGCAGTATACACTATATTAGTTATACACACTGCAGTATACACTATACTACAGTTATACACACTGCAGTATACACTACACTACAGTTATACACACTGCAGTATACACTATATTACAGTTATACACACTGCAGTATACACTATACTACAGTTATACACACTGCAGTATACACTACACTACAGTTATACACACTGCAGTATACACTATACTACAGTTATACACACTGCAGTATGCACTATACTATAGTTATACACACTGCAGTATACACTATACTACAGTTATACACACTGCAGTATACACTACACTACAGTTATACACACTGCAGTATACACTATATTACAGTTATACACACTGCAGTATACACTATACTACAGTTATACACACTGCAGTATACACTACACTACAGTTATACACACTGCAGTATACACTATATTACAGTTATACACACTGCAGTATACACTATACTACAGTTATACACACTGCAGTATACACTATACTACAGTTATACACACTGCAGTATACACTACACTACAGTTATACACACTGCAGTATACACTATACTACAGTTATACACACTGCAGTATACACTAGACTACAGTTATGCACACTGCAGTATACACTATACTACAGTTATACACACTGCAGTATACACTACACTACAGTTATACACACTGCAGTATACACTATATTACAGTTATACACACTGCAGCATACACTATACTACAGTTATACACACTGCAGTATACACTAGACTACAGTTATACACACTGCAGTATACACTATACTACAGTTATACACACTGCAGTATGCACTATACTACAGATATACACACTGCAATGTATGAACAGTTTCTTGATAAGAATTGATAAATTGTCATTCTATCTTTAATCACCTCAAAAGCAGCAAGACCACCAAATTCAGCCTGACATCAGTCGAGATACCAACCTTCAAGAATCCTATACCCCTTTTACGAGTATCTGCGTGTGTGCGTGTTTGTGTGTGTGTCAGTCATAGGAACACTGCTGCAACCTATTATTAAGGAGTTTGCAGTGCAGTATTTAGCAAAACTCAATGCAATCTCGCTGAGTCAACGTGGTTTCATGAAAGGGAAATCACGTTTGACGAATGTGTTCTTTGAGGTAGAAATGTGGATAATGGGGAGCAGTGCCTGCACTGTACATAGATTTCCAGAGGCATTTGGCAGGGTGCCACATCAAAGATTACCATGCAAAATAACAGCTCACATTATAGAGGGTAACATATTAGCAAGGATCGAGGATAAGGGGATGCGATGGCCCAGTGGTATTATCACTAGACTATTAATCAAGAAATTCAGTAAATGTTCTGGGGACCCGGGTTCGAATCCTGCCACGACAGGTGGTGAAAAATTTGAGTTCATAGAAACCCTACAGTGCAGAAAGAGGCCATTTGGCCCATCGAGTCTGCACCGATCACAATCCCACCCAGGCCCTACCCCCATATCCCTACATATTTACCCTCTAACCTCCGCATCTCAGGACACTAAGGTGCAATTTTAGCATGGCCAATCAACCTAACCTGCACATCTTTGGACTGTGGGAGGAAACCGGAGCACCCGGAGGAACCCCCGGGAATTCAATAAAAAATATCGGAATTAAGGATCTACCAATGACCATGAAAGCATTGTCAATTGTTGGAAAAACCCATCTGGTTCACTGATCGTAGAACCTAATCATAAAATCCTACAGAAGGAGGCCATTCGGCCCATTGAGTCTGCACGACCACAATCCCACCCAGACCCTATCCCCATGTATTTATCCTTGTTAGTCCCCCTGGCACGAAGGAGCAATTTAGCAAGGCCAATCCACCTAACCTGCACATCTTTGGACTTTGGGGAAGGAAATCTGCTGTCCTTTCCTGGTCTGGCCTACATGTGACTCCGGAGCCACAGCAATGTGGTTGACTCTCAGCTGCCCTCTGAAATGGCCTAGTAAGCCACTCAATTTCAAGGGCAACTAGGGATGGGCAATAAATGTTGGCCAGTCAGTGATGGCCCAGGTCCCACTAAGGAATAGAAAAAAAGGATTGGTTAGCTAACAGGAAACAGAGTATGTTTAAATGGGTCTTTTGTGGGATAGCAAGATGTGATGAGTCGAGTGCCACAGGGATCAGTGCGAGGGGGGGCCTCAAGTATTTAATTCAATGACTTGGATGAATGGACTGAATATATGGTTGTTAAATTTGCAGATGACATGAAGATAAATTGGAGAGTAAGTTGTGAAGAAAACTTAAGGAGTGAGCTCTTTTATTGTCCAACGGTTTTATTGTAAGGAAGTTTTCTTCCAGTTGTACAGGGTGATTGGTGAGACCACATCTGGAGTACTATGATGAGTATTAGTCCCCTTACTTAAGAAAAGGTATCAATGCATTGGAAGAGAATCAGAGAAGGTCCACACAATTGATACCTGGGCTGATGTGTGGGGTTACTTTATGAGGAAAGGTTGGATAGGCTGGGTGTGTATCCATTGAGTTTAGAAGAATGAGAGGTGATCTTATTGAAACAGGTAAGTTCCTGAAGGATCCTGAAAGGGTGGATGCTGAAAAAATGTTTCCCTTTCTAGGAGAGACTAGAACTAGGGGTCACAGTTTAAAAATAAGGAGTCTCATTTTTAAGATGGAGATGAGTTGGAATTCTTACTCTAAGAGTGATGTGAATCTTTGGAACTCTCTTCCCCAGAGACCAGTACAAACAGGGCCAATGAACATTTTTTAAGGCAAAGGTCGATTTTGATTTGATTTGATTTAATATTGTCACATGTATTAGTATACAGTGAAAAGTATTGTTTCTTGAGCGCTATACAAAGCATACCGTTCATAGAGAAGGAAAAGAGTGGGTGCAGAATGTAGTGTTACAGTCATAGCTAGGGTGTGGAGCAAGATTAACTTAATATCAGGTAGGTCCATTCAAAAGTCTGATGGCAGCAGGGAAGAAGCTGTTCTTGAGTCAGTTGGTACGTGACCTCAGATCTTTGTACCTTTTTCCAGACGGAAGAAGGTGGAAGAGAGGATGTCCGGGGTGCGTGGGGTCCTTGATTATGCTGGCTGCTTTTCCGAGGCAGTGGGAATTGTAGACAGAATCAGTGGATGGGAGGCTGGTTTGCATGATGGATTAGACTACATTAACGACCTTTTGTAGTTTCTTGCAGGTAGATAGATTCTTGACTAACAAAGAAGTCAAACTTTATCGGAGATAGGTGGAATGTGGATTTGGGGCCACTGTCAGATCAGCCACAATCTTACTGAATGGCAGAACTAGCTCGAGGGGCCGAATGGCCTTCTCTTGCTGCTAAATTATACATTTGTCTACAATCCTAAGAAAACCTGTCTGATTGTGCACTTTGTGGTCACGGCATGCAAACAGTTAAATGTACATTGAACTGGTAAGTATGTCCCTTATTAAACATAAAAACCCTCTGATGGTTAAATGGGGAGAGGGAAAAGAGGCATCTGACCCTGACTCACTTGATCACAACAATCTCATTGCAATGCAATTAAATGACTGATTGGAAAGAGAGAAGAAAGTATTTACAAAGTACAAAATTACCACTGAAAGAATTAGCATGAACCATCTATCAGAGGTTGACACAATTAAATCAGTGCATTATTAGCTGTCATATACAATCCATCAAGCAAGGAAGCTATTATGCACTAACTGGTTGATGTGATGTGAAAATTCCTTGATAATGTTATCAGCAAATTGCTACATCGGGCAACCAATGTAAAAGACAAAACTATGATCGGCAAACATAAAATAATGCTGGAAGACTGTGATGGGGAGCTTAGCTATGAATACATGAAAAATACATGACCAAAACAATAGCATTTCATTACTCTGCTACTCAAGGTAGCATGGGCCAGAGATGAAATGTTGCTCTTGATAAGACACATACCAGTTTAAAGATTTGAAGAAAGTGTGCAGCCGCTCTCAATGAACGCTACATGAAGCTTAGATATACATTTTCTGAATACGCAAGAGAATAAATCACTTCTAATCATCATTGCCTTTTGATTCAGCTTCAGAGGATTTGAAGTTTGGATCGTCTCAATGTAACATTTCTGCCAAAATGCACATGATATCAAGATCTGAATGACAGCATCTATTCCCCAAGCTCTATAGTTACGAAGAAACTGCTATATCCTGATATCAAGTTTTGCCTGTGGCCAGAATGGAAAAAACAAATTGGAATGTCTGCAGTTTGATATCTGTATGTGATTTACTGGAGACGCTATGGGAGTAATCCACTGAACACTGACCCATTACAATGGACAGAAATTGACACTGACCCATTACAACAGACAGGATGGAATGGACGCTGACCCATTACAATGGACAGTAACTGAATGGACACTTAGCCATTACAGTGGACAGAGTGGAATGGACACTGACCCAAAACAATGGACAGAATGGAATGGAAATTGACCCATTACAACGGATAGAATGGAATGGACGCTGACCCATCACAATGAACAGTAACTGAATGAACACTGACCCATTACAATGGACAGTAACTGAATGGGCACTGACCCATTGCAATGGACAGTAACTGAATAGATACTTACCCATTACAATGAACAGTAACTGATTGGACACTGACCCATTACAGTGGACAGAAATTGACACTGACTCATTACAACAGACAGAATGGAATGGACGCTGACCCATCACAATGGACAGAAATTGACACTGACCCATTACAATGGTCAGAATGGAATGAACACTGACCCACCATAATAAAAAGAGGCCAGTTGGCCCATCGAGCCTGCACCAACAACAATCCCACCCAGGTCCTATCTCCATAACCCCATGCGTTTACTCTGCTAATCCCCTTGACACTAAGGGGAAATTTAGCATGGCCAATCAACCTAACCTGCACATCTTTGGACTGTGGGTTGAAACCGGAGCATCCGGTGGAAACCCCGCAGACACGGGGAGAAAGTTCAAACTCCGCACAGACAGTGACCCAAGTCGTGAATCGAACCCGGATCCCTGGTGCTGTGAGGCAGCAGTGTTCAACACTGTGCCAACTACTGGGCATTGGCCCAATGGGCTTTGACTAAGTCTCTTACTCACTAGATTGTTTTGAATCAAATGTTTCCCCTGCCATGCCATTCCTGTTATTCTCTCCGTGACAGGAAATGGACATAATCTTAAAGTTCTCATTTTCGCTTTTTCTCTTCCCTCCACTATGAAAGGTGCTGCCTGATTCTCGGTCCAAGTCCATAGATGGCAACACCTTTCCACAATCTCAGCTAAGTTACCAAATTCCCCACGAGTGTCAACAGGCTGTCGCACCTCAGCCCCAGTGCTAACTTCACACTTGCACTAAATTGGTATTAGTGTGTGGCCAAGTTTGAACACGGGCAGATTCCCTTCCAGTCCAGGTACACTGAGGCCCATTGCCCATCTCAGCTGTCAGTATCCAATTCGAAACAGATCAGTGATCAAATCTGACATCTCCCTGGTTCCTCTATTGCTTTGGATTAACATTTAGCACCTCAGGAAAGCTCCCATACCCATTTTTAAAAGCAACTGTGATTGCGGCTGATAGACCCAATCACTGAACCAGCAGAGAAACTCGTCACAGGATAAGAAACTGTCACAATCCCAGACATGACCTACAGTTTTTTACAATCCTGTTTGGGACCGGTAGATTTTGTTGTAAAGTAGACAGAATTCGAAATCCCAGATGTTCACTTAGAGATTAAAGAGGATCCCATGGTTTTAAACAGAAGAAACTTTACTATACGAGGGACCAGGGTTCAATTCCCAGCTTGGGTCACTGTCTGCGTGGAGGTTGCACGTTCTCCCCATGTCTGTGTGGGTTGACTCCGGGTACTCCAGTTTCCTCCCACAGTCCGGTTAGGTGGATTGGCCATGCTAAATTGCCCTTTAGTGTCCCAAGATGAGTAGGTTAGGTAGATTGACCATGCTAAATCGACTCTTAGTGTCCAAAGATGAGCGGGTTAGGTGGATTGGCCATGGTAGTTTGCCCCTTAGTGTCCCATGATGTGTGGGTTAGGGGGATGAGCAGGATGAATACGTGATGTTACAGAGATAGGGCATGGGTGGGATAGTCTGTCAGAGAGTCGGTCCCCCCTCCCCCCCCACCGTATAACTATAGTTAAGAAAGGCCTAAATTTCCCCTTAGTGTCAGGGGTACTAGCTAGGGTAAGGGGTTATGGGGATAGGGCCTGGGTGGGATTGTGATGGGCCAAATGGCCTCCTTCTGCACTGTAGTGATTTTATGGTACATTTCTACAAAGCAAACTGTCAATAATACCTCAAAAACAGCAAATGCTGGAGAAACTCTACAGGTCTGAGTTAGGAAGGCAACATGAGGCATTAGAAATGGAAAAATGAAGATAAGAATAAAAAGTGATAAAAATAGACAAATAGAAAGAAAAGAAGAAATGAAATGAAATGGATGGAAATGGGGTGAAGGTGGGGGAAAGAGTAAACAGCTCCAGAGCATGAACTCTGAACATGATCGCTGCAAGAATGGGCCGGATGGGAACACGGAGGGAATCCTATCTGTGAATTTCATATGATTCCCTGCCTCCACTCCCTCCACACCCCCCACCTCAGACCCTGCTTGGAGTGAGTGTAAAGTTCTGGCCAATATGTAGGCACAGGTGCTCACAGTAGAAAGCGATAATACCAGAAGTCAGTCTTTGCAGATAGAAACTGCATGGGAAGAATGGTGTGCCAATGGATAACAGAATGTAAGTGAGTTGCTATTTTTCCCGTCTGGAGAGAATTGAGATGGAATTAAGTGTGGGGAATTTGGGTAGAACGTTAGCTTTGATGTTGACTCGCTGCCTGTAATACAGCATAGCTTAATGATTCATATTCACCGAATGTTTCACTCAGTCTTCAAGAAGACTGCAAAAGCGAATCAAGACACAGGGGGAGAAACTCATGTGTGGAGCACCAAGTAGAAATGGTCAAGAGCTTCAAGTTTTTAGGTGTCCAGATCACCAACAACCCGTCTTATTCCCTCCATGCCAACACTATAGTTAAGAAACCCTACCAATGCCTCTACTTTCTCAGAAGACTAAGGAAATTTGGCATGTCCGCTCCAACTCTCTCCAGCTTTCACAGATGCCCCATAGAAAGCATTCTTTCCAGATGTATCACAGCTTAGTATGGCTCCTGCTCTGTCCAAGACCGCAAGGAACTACAAAGGGTCGTGAACAAAGCCCAGTCCATCACGCAAACCAGCCACCCATCCACTGACTCCGTCTACACTTCCCGCCGCCTCGGAAAAGCAGCCAGCTTAATCAAGGGCAGCATGCACCCCGGACATTCTCTCTTCCACCTCCTCCCATGGGAAAAAAGATACAAAAGTCGAAGGAATGTACCAACCGATTCAAGAACAGCTTCTTCCTTCCTGCCATCAGGTTTTGAATGGGCCTACTTAGCTATGACTGTAACACTACATTCTGCACCCTCTCCTTTCCTTCTCTGTGAATGGTCTTTATAACGCACAAGAAACAATACTTTTCACCATGTACTAATACATGTGACAACAATAAATCAAATCAAATCAATTCTGGAAGCAATTCCACTCTTCGAGAGGTTGCGTCTTATTGTTAGATTGGCAGCTTACACACTTGTATTATTCAGACACTGGCCCGTTACGTGTATTTGCCTGAATGAAAGACACTTAGGCTATTTCAGGCAGCGACCAGCAGTACAATACTTGAGAAAATATCTGTGGCAAACTGAAAAGTTGTAACAACTGGTTTTCACACTTGTGTAGTAATGGCATGTAATCCTTATAGAGCATTTACAGAGGAGCTGTCAAACAGGATTGCTATGCATGTTTATAGAATTTAATATGCTTCAGCTCCAATGGTTGAGTACAGCAAAGTCAGGCAAAGGGTAAACCACCCCTTCAGGACTGGACTTTGGACTGAGTCGCTTTGTCTCCACCGCGGAGATGCACATTATCATTGGAATGACCTATTCTTTCCACCGGCGTCTGTTTATTATTTATTATCAGTGTCACAAGTCGGCTTACGTTGGCACTGCAATGAGGTTACTGTGAAAATCCCCCCAGTCGCCACACTCCGGCGCTTGTTCGGGTTGAGGGAAAATTTAGCACGGCCAATGCACCCTAACCAGCACGTCTTTCGGACCGTGGGAGGAAACCGGAGCACCCGGAGAAAACCCACGCAGACACGGGGGAGAACGTGCAGACTCCACACAGACAGGTCATGGATGGGAATCGAACCTGGGTCCCTGGCGTTGTGAGGCTGCAGTGCTAACCACTGTGCCACCATGCTGCCCCCACCGTGTGTGTCTGTATATGTGCGTATAAGTGTGTGTGTGTGTGTGTATATGTGTTTACATATGTGTGTATACGTATAAGTCATTGAGACATAGAATCATAGAGGTTTACAGCATGGAAACAGGTCCTTCGGCCCAACTTGTCCATGCTGCCCTTTTTTTTAAACCCCTAAGCTAGTCCCAATTGCCCACATTTGGGCCCCTATCCCTCTATACCCATGTAACTGTCTCAACGCTTTTTAAAAGACAAAATTGTACCCACCTCTACTACTGCCTCCGGCAGCTTGTTCCAGACACTCACCATCCTGTGTGAAAAAATTGCCCCTCTGGACCCTTTTGTATCTCTCCCCTCTCATCTTAAACCTATGCCCTCTAGTTTTAGACTCCCCGACCTTTGGGTATATCTGTGTATCTGTGTGTGCCAGAAAGAAGAGTGTGTGTGCATGTGTGTGTGTGTGTGCGTGTGTATATGTGCATACATATGTGTGTATATATATGAGTATATGTGTGTGTATCTATGTGTGCCTAAAAGAGGAGTGTGTGTGTATATGTGCATATATGTGTGTGTATGTGTGTGTGTATGTGCATACATATGTGTGTACACATATGTGTATCTATGTGTGCCTGAAAGCTGTGTATGTGTTTGTGTATGTGTGTATCATATATATTAAAAATGAGGTTAACAATCAAGCAGATGAGATGAGGGGTAACAACTCTACAATATGTTTGCAGCAGATAACAACTGCAGACAGAAAAATCCTCCGAAATATAAGCACACATACACAAGAGAATCGACTGGCTTTAATTGCAGATTTGCTTTATAAAGAAAAAACCTGGGCTATTAAGTGAAAAATATTCCTAGCTGTCGTCCTGCAGGTCACAGTGATTTTACAGACCAGGGATAATTTGTATTTAGTTTGCCATCAAGTCAAATCTGCAAAGGTGATGATAATCTGAAATATTAATGCATGACCAACTCCGCCACATAAAAACGATACCATCAGAAATTCTCCTTTCCTCGGAATTAAATGCCAGTCACGCTCATTATACAAATATCATCTGCCAATTTGGACTGAGAGAGGTAAGATTTGCAAGATGCAAGGGAAACAATGATTGACACAAAGCTGGCCCTGGTGCCATATTAACTTGACAGAGTTTTCGCAGCAACAGCTGGGCGAGACAATACTCAAACACAAAATTACATTAAAAAACAGCGACCAAGTGTCGGGACAATTATGCCTACCTCATAATCATTGGATCCAAACCTTGGAGGGCGTGATGGTGTGTAACTCGCAACCAGCATAATCAAGGACCCCACACACCCCGGACATTCTCTCCTCCATCTTCTTCCATTGGGAAAAGGATACAAAAGTCTGAGGTCACGTACCAACCGACTCAAGAACAGCTTCTTCCCTGCTGCCGTCAGACTTTTGAATGGACCTACCTCATATTAAATTGATCTTAATACAAGAGTACATGGGAACACGCATAAACGGATTATGCGTGGAATTGATTATTCTAGCCTGGATGGCCCTTTGTCAGAGCTCTGATGAAGTCATTCAGACTCGAAACGTTGACTCTATTCTCTCTCCACAGATGCTGTCAAACCTGCTGAGATTTTCCAGCATTTTCTGTTGTTGTTTCAGATTCCAGCATCTGCAGTATTTTGCTTTTATCGATTATTGTTTTGATTTGATTTGATTTATTATTGTCACATGTATTAGGATACAGTGAAAAGTATTGTTTCTTGCCCGCTATACAGACAAAGCATACCATTCATAGAGAAGGAAAGGAGAGAGTGCAGAATGTAGTGTTATAGTCATAGCTAGGGTGTAGAGAAAAATCTGCTTAATGAGAGGTAGGTCCATTTAAAAGTCTGACAACAGCAGGGTAGAAGCTGTTCTTGAGTCGGTTGGTACGTGCCCTCAGACTTTTGTATCTTTTTCCCGACGGAAGAAGGTGAAAGAGAGAATGTCCGGGGTGCATGGGGTCCTTAATTATGCTGGCTGCTTTTCCGAGGCAGTGGGAAGTGTAGACAGTGTCAATGGATGGGAGGCTGGTTTGTGTGATGGACTGATGGATGATATTCTAGGCATGACAGGTGCTTGCCTGGATGAATACAGCTCCAAGAACACTCAAGAAGCTCAACACCATCCAGGACAAAGCAATCCACCTGATTGCTATCCCTTCCACAAACATTCACTCACTCCACCACTGACAAAGACATGTGCACAATCTACAAGATACACTGCAGAAAGTCAGCAAGGCTCCTTAGACAGCACCTTCCAAACCCACGATCACTACCACCTAGAAGGACAAGGGCAGCAGATACCTGGGAACACCGCCACCTGGAGGGTCCCCTGCAACCCACACACCATCCTGTTTTGGAAATATATTGGTAGTTTCTTCTCTGTCGCTTGGTCAAAATCCTGGAACTCCCTTTCTAACAGCACAGTGGATGTACCCGCACCACAGGGACTGCAGCGGTTCAAGAAGGGCTTGAACCACCTACTGAAGGGCAATAAAGGCTGACCTGCCCAGCATCACCCACATCCCATAAATTAAATTAAAAAATAGTTTGAAAGTTTATTTATTGTTGTCACAAGTGGACTTACATTAACACCGCAGTGAAGTTACTGTGAAAATCCCCTAGTTGCCACATTCCGGCGCCTGTTCGAGGGAGAATTTAGCATGACCAATGCATCTAACCCGCACATCTTTTGGACAGTGGGAGGAAACCGGACCACTCGGAGGAAACCCATGCAGACACAGGGAGAACGTGCCAACTCCACACAGACAGTGACCCAAGCCGGGAATCGAACAGTCCCTGGCACTGTGAGGCAGCAGTGCTAACCACAGTGCCACCCAATAAGAGTTCTGATCACCCAGGTATCATAGAAATCATAGAAACCCTACAGTGCAGAAGGAGGCCATTCGGCCCATCGAGTCTGCACTGACCACAATCCCACCCAGGCCCTACCCCCACATATTTACCCGCTAATCCCACTAACCTACGCATCACAGGACTCTAAGGGGCAATTTTTTTTTTAACCTGGCCAATCAACCTAACCCGCACATCTTTGGACTGTGGGAGGAAACCGGACGACCCGGAGGAAACCCACGCAGACACGAGAAGAATGTGCAAACTCCACACAGACAGTGACCCGAGCCGGGAATCGAACCCGGGACCCTGGAGCTGTGAAGCAGCAGTGCTAACCACTGTGCTACCGTGCCGCCCAGTGCTAAACGTGCCGCCCAATATATATCAAGCTTTTGATTCTGCTAACAGAGGTTAGCACTGCTGCCTCACAGCACCAGGGACCCGGGTTCAATTCCGGCCTCGGGTCACTGTCTGTGCAGAGTCTGCACATTCTCCCTGTGTCTGTGAGGGTTTCCTTCGGGCGCTCTGGTTTCATCCCACAGTCCAAAGATGTGCGGGTTAGGTTGATTGGCCATGCTAAATTGACCCTAGTGTCAGGGGATTAGCAGGGTAAATATGTGGGGTTTAGGGATAAGGGCCTGGGTGGGATTGTGGTTGGTACAGACTTGATGGGCCGAATGGCCTCCTTCTGCACTGTAGGGACTCTATGATTCTATGAAACCTTTAACTCCAACCTGGAGAGTGAAGCAGCTGGTGTGAATTTCTCTATTCCGTGCACCAGCTGCCCTTATTCCTTCCTCCATGAGTTAACATGCAGAATCATGGGCAGGTCCGGAATGTGGGCAGGTTGTCACATACAACTGAGTTTGCACCCTGACGCTCATTTAGCTTAAGTTTCCCATAGTTAACCAATATGTCCAATTAAGCAGTGGAAATGCTAATGGAAGAGATAATATCCTTATAAAGTACGATGTGGCAACAAGTGGGGAGGTGATGACTTAGTAGTATTAACGCTGGACTACTAATCCAGAAGCTCAGGTCATGCTCTGGGGATGCCTGGGAAGTAAAGCACAGAATGGACATCCTCTCAGAATTGGTACTGGTTAGGCGATGGCCTAGTGGTATTATCGCCAGACGATTAATCCAGAAGCTCAGCTAATGTTCTGGGGACCCGGGTTCGAATCCCGCCACGGCAGACGGTGGAATTTGAATTCAATTTTAAAAAAACCTGGAATTAAGAATACGCTGATGACCATGAAACCATTGTCGATTGTTGGAAAAACCCATCTGCTTCAGTAATGTCCTTTAGGGAAGGAAATCTGCCGTCCTTACCTGGTCCGGCCGACATGTGACTCCAGAGCCACAGCAATGTGGTTGCCTCTCAAATGTTCTTTAAGGGATGGGCAATAAATGCTGGCCAGTCAGTGATGCCCCATCGTCCCACGAATGAAAATAAAAGAAATTTAAAAAAACAAGCTCTCTCTGACCAAACACCTACCCGAGCGCAGGAGAGCGATCAGTTAGTTACCACGGAAAAGTCAGTGAACGGCAACCTTGGCAAAACATTTGCACAAGAGATTTTCAGGAGATTAACTGCAGTCGTAAAGGTTTTGAAAGATCAAATAAAACGCCAGGAGGAGACGGAACAAATGATAATGGGGAAGGAGGAAGAAATAGGGGCAGGATTATTGAAGTTTAAATTCCCCTTTCTTCCCCCTTCAAAGGAAATTTAAAGTTTGGGCCTGCAAGGCCAAATAATAGTTCCTGTCAGTGGAGATTTATGGCTGTGTCAACAGTAGCTGATCCTGAACTAAACACCTGTCCTTCTCTCTGCACAGAAGCTGTGGCTTATACTGTTGCCAGTCATGTTAGCTTCTGGCAGTGACGATGATCAGAAAAACAACAGGACGACGCTGTATGGCATGAAGGTATGTTTCACTATAATTCCCCCTTCCCAGGGCCCTTGGGTCATTACAAACCTTCATCACCCTATTATAGAAAGGATATTAAACTAGAAAGAGTGCAGAAAAGATTTACTCGGATGCTACCGGGACTTGATGGTTTGAGTTATAAGGAGAGGCTGGATAGACTGGAACTTTTTTCTCTGGAGCGTAGAAGGCTGAGGGGTGATCTTATAGAGGTCTATAAAATAATGAGGGGCCCAGATCAGCTCGATAGTTAATATCCTTTCCCAAAGGTAGGGGAGTCTAAAACTAGAGGGCATAGGTTCAAGGTGAGAGGGGAGAGATACAAAAGTGTCCAGAGGGGCAATTTTTTTCACACAGAGGTTGGTGAGTGTCAGGAACAAGCTGCCCGAGGTAGTCGTAGAGGCGGGTACAATTTTGTCTTTTAAAAAGCATTTAGACAGTTACATGGGTAAGAGGGATATGGGCCAAATGCGGGCCATTGGGATTAGCTTAGGGGTTTTTAAAAAAAGGACGGCATGGACAAGTTGGGCTGAAGGGCCTGTTTCCATGCTGTAAACCTCTATGACTCTATCTCAAAAGCCCACCTCAGCAGATATCTGGAAACTCCACTGATTGGAAGCTGGCCTGACCCTGATGCACATGAGCAGTGGCATTCTATTACAGCTGTTCTGCATGCAAACACACTTTGGCACAGCTCAAAGATAAAAGGGAGGAAGTTGTTGGGATTGCGATCAATGTAAAAATAAGTAACGTGGCGGTGATCAAAAGGTTGGCAGTGGACGAGATATCCAGTCTAGGTGGTTTACATCGGTTGCTAAGGAAAGTAAGTGTAGCAATTATAAAGGTGCAAGCTCCAGTCTTTCAACCCAATCAGATACCAGAGTGGTACCAGGGTCACAAATGTGGCTCCCTTGTTTAGTATAGGAGAGAAAGATAAACCTAAATTGTGGGCCGGAATGGTGGCACAGTGGTTCGCACTGCAGCCTCACAGCGCAGGCGTCTGGGTTCGGTTCTGGCTTGGGTCACTGTCTGTGTAGAGTTTGCACTTTCTCCCCGTGTCTGCATGGGTTTCCTCTGGGTGCTCCGGTTTCCTCCCACACTCCAAAGATGTGTAGATTAGAGTGGATTGGCCATGCTAAATTGCCCCTTAGCGTCCAAAGATATGTAAGTTTGCTGGGTTGGCCATGCTAAATTGCCCCTTAGTCCAAAGCTGTGCAGGTTAGGTGAATTGGCCATGCTAAATTGTCCCTTAGTGTCCAAAGATATATCAGTTAGGTGGATTGGCCATGTTAAATTGCCCTTGGTGTCCAAAGATATATAGGTTAGGTGGATTGGCCATGCTAAATTGCCCCTTAGTGTCCAAAGATGTGTAGGTTAGGTGGATTGGCCATGCTAAATTGTCCCTTAGTGTCCAAAGATGTGTAGGTTAGGTGGATTGGCCATGCTAAATTGCCCCTTCGTGTCCAAAGATGTGTAGGTCAGGTGGATTGGCATGCTAAATTGCCCCTTCGTGTCCAAAGATGTGTACGTTAGGTGGATTGGCCATGCTAAATTGTGCCTTAGTGTCCAAAGATGTGTAGATGAGGTGGATGGGCCATGTTAAATCAAATCAAAAACATGGCAGCCATTTTTTTTATTCATTCAGCCATTTCGGAGGGCAGTTAAGAATCAACCACATTGCTGTGGCTCTGGAGTCACATGTGGGCCAGACTGGGTAAGGACGGCAGATTTCCTTCCTTAAAGGACATTAGTGAAGCAGATGAGTTGATTTGAACACAGCAAGCTCCCACAAACAGACAATGGCAAGATATTTCTCTCTTTCTCCGCGTGGATGAATATTGACCAGGACACTGAAGAGAATTCACCAAATTTTCCATTCTCGCTCGCGACAGGGACGAGACTGGAGAATTATTTCCTATCGCCAAAACCTTGCTGCCATTTTAAGATTCCGCCGACGGCGCATCCCCGCCACGGGTTTCCCAGCGGCGAGGGGTGGGTTCAATGGGAAACCCCATTGACAATGGCAGGACCATAAGATCCTGCCGCCAGCCTCCCGCCGCCTCCCGCCACCACAGAGAGAGAAGAAAATCCTGCCCTCCATCTTTAATTGCAATGTGACCTTCCTTGAAAATAATATTTTGGTGCACAGTGCTTCAGCATTGTGCACCAAGGTCCCAAAACAGATAAATATCCACAGGGACAGCTGGATCAAAGCAACTGAAATAGTAGTTAGCCGTTTGTTTCTCAGTCCCTGATGGCGATGGGCAACAAGTACTGGCCTTGCCATTGACGCCCGTATCCCTGTTAATTAGATTTTTTTGATTTGATTTATTATTGTCACATGTATTGGGATAGTGAAAAGTTGTGTTTCTTGCGCGCTGTACAGACAAAACATACCATTCATGGAGAAGGAAAGGAGAGAGTGCAGAATGTAGTGTTACAGTCATAGCTAGGGTGTCGAGAAAGACAGCTTAATATAAGGTAGGACTGTTCAAAAGTCTGATGGCAGCAGGGAAGATGCTGTTCTTGAGTCGGTTGGTACGTAACCTCAGGCCAACAGGGCATTGGTGAGGCCACACCTGGAGTATCGTGTGCAGTTTTAGTGTCGTTATCTGAGGAAGGATGTCCTTGCTATAGAGCGAGCACAGTGAAGGTTTACCAGGCTGATTCCTGGGATGGCAGGTCTGTCATATGAGGAGAGACTAAGTCAGTTAGGATTATATTCACTGGAGTTTAGAAGAGTGAGAGGGGATCTCATAGAAACTTATAAATATCTAACAGGGTTAGACAGGGTAGATTCAGAAAGAATGTTCCCGATGGTGGGGGAGTCGAGAACCAGAGGTCATAGTTTGAGGATAAGGGGTAAACCTTTTAGAACTGAGGTGAGGAGAAATTTCTTCACCCAGAGGGTGGTGAATGTGTGGAACCACAGAAAGTAGTTGAGGCCAAAATGTTGTGTGATTTCAAGAAGAAATTAGATATAGCTCTTGGGGCTAAAGGGATCAAGGGATATGGGGGGAAGGGGGGATCAGGATTTTGAATTCGATGATCAGCCATGATCAAAATGAATGTCGGAGCAGGCTTGAAGGGCCGAATGGCCTACCCATGCTTCTAGTTTCTATGTTTCTACGTTTTGCACCTTTTTC
The DNA here is from genome assembly GCF_964213995.1 of Mustelus asterias. NCBI lineage: Eukaryota > Metazoa > Chordata > Chondrichthyes > Carcharhiniformes > Triakidae > Mustelus > Mustelus asterias. The sequence goes on along the minus strand of NC_135815.1, from coordinate 94,345,355 downwards.
CTGACGGAAGAAAGTGGAAGAGAGCATGTCCGGTGTGCGTAGGGTCCTTGATTATGCTGAGTGCTTTTCCAAGGCAGCGGGAAGTGTCGACGGAGTTGATGGATGGGAGGCTGGTTGTCCTGTCAAAGAATTTATCGCTTCTCGGCCTTTTGGCTAAGATCAAGTGTATGGACGGCAGCCCATGGTCGGCCGCACTTGGTCGAGGTCATTAGGTTCCGCTGAGGCTTCATATGTTTCATATGAAGCAATTTTTAAAAGCGGCATCTCGGCCTTTTGGCTAAGATGCAAATCAGCTCAAGTCTTGGAGGAGGAACCTCCCCCTTCTCCAATCAGCTTGGCTCATGTAGATCGGGCCCAGGACAGGGTGGTTTGGTCGCTCGCCCTGTCTTGTCAGCCTGGATCTGAAATGTCTCAACTTGTTGAGACTCTGAATTGGATTTGATTTGATTGAATTGGAAAAGTATTAAAAAAAAGAATTTAAATGAAATTCCACCCAATTCATTTCATTCCTTCAGGAGATGGCGCAATGGTTAGCACCGCTGCCTCGCAGCGCCAGGGACCCGGGTTCGATTCCCGGCTCAGGTCACTGTCTGTGTGGAGTTTACACACTCCTGCTGTGTCTGCATGGGTTTCCTCCGGGTGCTCCGGTTTCCTCCCACAGTCCGAAGGCGTGCAGGTTAGGTTGATTGGCCGTGCTAAATTCTCCCTCATTGTACCCGAACAGGCGCCAGAGTGTGGCGACTAGGGGGCTTTTCACAGTAACTTAATTGCAGTGAGAATGTTATCCTGCTTGTGACATTAATAAATAAACTTCAACAGGGATACAAAGGAAGTGCAATGAAATTCTCTTCCCACCAATTCAACCTATTGACCCAAAACTTCCACTTAAATTATCAGTCAGGTTCCTGACAATGACATTTCCTAAGAGAGGAATCCAAACACCCCAGTCAGTGAATGCACTGGAACTTTCAATTCAAATACCCAATCTGCTCTTAATCATCTACTTTCAATGTGTTAACTGAAGAAGCATTAACTGATCTCGAATCGCCATCCACTTAGTGATTTGAACTGAACACTGGCAATATGTTGCAATCCATCCACCCCATTGAAATAGAGGCTGCTTTACACTGAGAGGGATACGTACCTCCTTTATGCAAACAAATCTGCCAGATGGTTCGCCTGCTGGTATTTGCACTAGGAGACAGCGAGAGCTCTTTAAAAAAAAACTGCATCTCTCAGGGTAAAGTATTTCCTCAGGAGGGAAATATAGCAACAGACGCGGAACAAGCACATATCCACTTTCAATTTACGGAATGTTGCCTCCACAAATTCTTCACCAACAACACCTCTTTCAAGCGCAAAAATATAAGGAATAAGAATCCTGCTTTTGTGTGTGTGTGTGTGTGTGCGTGTCTGTGTGTGTGTGTGTGCGTGCGTGTGTGTGTGTGTGCATGTGTGTGTGTGAGGAGATCTTGCCCACAGGCTGTTAAAATGGGGTCTGGGCCACTGGCAAGTTGCGTTGGATGAGCACCGTGCTCTTTCCAGCTTGACGGCACATTTGAACGTTTGCGAAATGCTCGCCTCACAAGACACCGAGGACCCAGAAGTAAAAACTGGAAGCTTCCATACAGCAGGTTGTGAAACAGGTGCTGGGGTTGAAGTGGCACGGTGGCACAGTGGGTTAGCACTGCTGCTTCACAGCGCCAGGGACCCGGGTTCGATTCCCAGCTTGGGTCACTGTCTGCGCAGAGTCTGCACGTTCTCCCCGTGTCTGCGTGGAGTTCCCTCTGGGTGCTCCGGTTTCCTCCCACAGTCTGAAAGACGTGCTGGTTAGGGTGCATTGGGCCGTGCTAGATTCTCCCTCAGTGTACCCGAACAGGCGCTGGAGTGTGGAGACTAGGGGATTTTCACAGTAACTTCATTGCGGTGTTAATGTAAGCCTACTTGTGAAAATAATAAATAAACTTTAAAAGATGGGCAGCCAGGGGCACGAAGGACAGATCGGTGAAATACAATTCATAGAATCATAGAAACCCTACAGTGCAGAAGGACGCCATTCGGCCCATCGAGTCTGCACCAACCACAATCCCACCCAGGCCCTACCCCCACATATTTTACCCACTAACCTACACATCTCAGGACTCTAAGGGGCAATTTTTAACCTGGCCTGCACATCTTTGGACTGTGGGAGGAAACCGGAGCACCCGGAGGAAACCCACGCAGACGCGAGGAGAATGTGCAAACTCCACACAGACAGTGACCCGAGCAGGGAATCGAACCCGGGACCCTGGAGCTGTGAAGCAGCAGTGCTAACCACTGTGCTACCGTGCCGCCATTGGCTGATATGCTTTGCGCAATATATATCACACAAATTTAAACTCTTTCTTCACAGGTTCAGTATTCATGATGCACAAATGGACAGAGACAATTGTTGGAAGTTTAACGCCCCGCCCGCCCGAGGCTCATCAGATCCCGCCTGAGGCCAAGGGAGAATGCTGTTCCGCGAGCCTCACCTGCCCCAGAATCGGGGCGGACGAGGCGGTAAAAGTCCAGCCAATCTTTCTCACTGCGCAAAAATGTTGACCTTACAAAGAAAGTCCAATGTATGAAAGAAAGTCTAAAGGTCTCTTATGTCTGTGTATGGAGTCCAGGTGACTCTTTTTATTAAAATCATTTGATCCTCAGCTAGTTCCCACACGGCAATCCAAGCAGCTGAATGTGGCAATCGATTTCTCCATTGTTGGAAATGGAAAGTTATGTTTACAGATTACCCCTGCAGTGAAACGCAGTGAAAAGCCAGAGAGATGGGCTGGCCAAACCTACTCTGGTTTTGGACATCAAATCTGATGCTGACACAGTGTCAAAAAAGGACCGGCGATTAAACCAAGCCTCTGACAGGTTGCCACTTGCCAAGCCCATCGCTTCTTGATCCACAATGCAGGCAGACGGACAACTTCCTGGTCAAAGGTGACTGTCATAACCCTGGCTGTCAGATGGCCATTGGACAGAAACTTGATTTTGCCTTCAAACTGCGGCCTATTTACCAGAAGAATGTCAATTAAACACAAACTCGCGCACATCCATGTGATCAGAATCCAAACAGAACACCGCTTACCGCACTTCACATTTTGGATTCCAAGGCCGGGCTTCTAAGATGCCTGTTACCCGCTGACACGGTGGCACCTCATCCCCTTTCAGTCACCAAAAGAACGTGACAACTGTACTTTTGGAGCAAGCCTCGCCATTCTTCACAAAAACTCATCCTCGAAGTAACAGCCAAGCCAAATATTTTGTTGTGTTGAAGTGTGCCTGTCACATTTCCAACTGAAAGTACGTTTAAGATGCCTGGGAAGAAAAGCATATAATGGACATCCTCTCAGAATTGAGGGAGGCTCTGGGGAGGTGATGGCCTAGTGGTATTATCGCTAGACCACTAATTCAGCTAATGTTCTGGGGACCCGGGTTCGAATCCCGTCACGGCAGATGGTGGAATTTGAATTCAACAAAAAATATCCGGAATTAAGAATCTACTGAAGACCTTGAAACCATTGTCGGAAAAACCCATCTGGTTCACTAATGTCCTTTAGGGAAGGAAATCTGCCATCCTTACCCGGTCTGGCCTACATGTGACTCCAGAGCCACTCTTGGCCTTTTGGCTAAAATCAAGCATAAATCTGGTCTTGGCCAATGAGGATACAGAGGCTTCACCTGAAGCAACTTTTTAAAGCCATCTGGGCCTTTTGACTCAGATGAAGCATCAGACCAAGCCCGGGAGGGGGGGTGCAATGCCTCATCCTGTCAGCTTGGATCTTGTTTGATCGAGTCCAAGATGGGAGGAATGGGCTGAATTGGAATGATAGAATCCCTACAGTGCAGAAGGAGGCCATTCGGCCCATCGAGTCTGCACTGACCACAACCCCACCCAGGCCCTATCTCCATAACCTCATGCATTTACCCTAGCTAGTTCCCCTGACACTGAGGGGCAATTTTAGCATGGCCAATCCACCTAATCTGCATATCTTTGGAGTGTGGGAGGAAACCAGAGCACCCGGAGGAAACCCACGCAGACACGGGGACAGTGTACAAACTCCACACACACTAGCCGGGAATCAAACCCGGGTCCCTGACGCTGTGAGGCAGTAGTGCCAACCATTGTGCCATCGTGCCGTGTCTTGTCAGTTTGGATCTGTTTTGAATTGGATTTGGATTAGGAATAAAGTACCAAAAGGTACAGAAAAAACAATGTGGTTGACTCTTAAATGTCCTCTGAAATGACCTAGCAAGCCACTCAGTTCAAGAGCAACTTGTAACGGGCAATAAATGCTGGCCAGCCAGCGATGTTCATGTCCCACAAATGCCATTAAAAAGCGTGATCCTTTGAAGTATGTGTTGTTTTGGTCAGATGATCTAACCCTGAGGGAACAGACCTCAAAAGAAAAGTTTACTGTGTCCAGTTTTGGTCTCCTTATTTGAGGAAGAATGTGGTGGTATTGGAGGCAGTTCAGAGGAGGTTCACCAGATTGATTCCGGGGATGAAAGGGTTGACGTAGGAGGAGAGATTAAACAGTTTGGGTTTATACTCGCTGGAGTTTAGAAGGATGAGAGGGGATCTGATTGAGGTATATAAAATACTGAAAGGGATTGATAAAGTAAATGTAGACCAGATGTTTCCCCTTGTGGGGCAACCTCGAACAAGAGGTCACAGGTATGAGGTCGAGCGGTGGTCGATTTAAAACTAAGATGAGGAGGAGCTGTCTGTGTGGAGTTTGCACATTCTTCCCGTGTCTGCGTGGGTTTCCTCCGGGTGCTCCAGTTTCCTCCCACAGTCCAAAGGTGTGCGGGTTAGGTTGATTGGCCATGTTAAATTTCCCCTTAGTGTCCCAGGATGTGTAGGTTGGAGGGATTAGTGGGGTAAATGTGTGAGGTTACGGGGATAGGGCCTGGGTGGGATCGTTGTCAGTGCAGACTCGATGGGCCGAATGGCCTCCTTCTGCACTGTAGGGATTCTATGATTACAATTTATGATTACTTCTCGCAGAGGAATTTGTGGAACGCGTTGCCCCATAGCGCGGTGGAGTCTGAATCGTTTAGGAGGGAGATAGATATATTTCTAATAAAAAAGGGATAAGGGCTTATGGTGAACAGGTGGGGAGGTGGATTTGAGACCAGGGAGAGATCAGCCACGATCTGATTGAATGGCGGAGCAGGCTCGAAGGGCTGAATGGCCTCCTTCTGCTCCTAATTCCTATGTTCTTCATCAACAATAGCTGGTACTTTATTCTCTGACGGCTGAATGGTCACAGAGCTGAAATCCTGACTTTGTTTCTCTCTCCACATTAACACTGCAATGAAGTTACTGCGAAAATCCCCTAGTCGCCACACCCCGGCGCCTGTTCGGGTACACTGAGCGTGAATTTAGCACAGCCAACCACCTAACCAGCACGTCTTTCAGACTGTGGGAGGAAACAGGAGCACCCGGAGGAAATCAGTGTACCAAGATGCAACATTAGAACCATACGATTCCTACAGTGCAGAAAGAGGCCATTTGGCCCATCGAGCCTGCACCGACAACAATCCCACTCAGGCCCGATCACTGTTACCCCATGCAATTACCATGCTACTCCCCCAACACTAAGGGGCAATTTAGCATGGCCAATCTACCTGACCTGCACATCTTTGGAGTCATGATGTGGAGATGCCGGATTTGGACTGGGGTCGGCACAGTAATAAGTCTCACAACTCCAGGTTAAAGTCCAACAGGTTTATTTGGTAGCACGAGCTTTCGGAGCTCCAAAAGCTTGTGCTATCAAATAAACCTGTTGGACTTTAACCTGGAGTTGTGAGACTTCTTACTGCATCTTTGGAGCGTGGGAGGAAACTGGAGCACCCGGAGGTAAACCCATGCAGACCCAGTGTGCAGACTCCACACTCCAGACAGTAACCTGAGGTTGGAATTGAACCTGGGTCCCTGGCGCTGTGAGGCAGCAGTGCTAACCACTGTGCCACCGTGCCACCCATGGATCGGACAGCATTCCAATACGTGGCTACTCTCTCCTCTGCCCTGGCTCCAACTGAGGGTCCACCACATTCCAGGGTGCGCGTCCTTGCACCCAATTGGGTCGGCTTTCCGTAGCTTCCAGCTCGATCGTGCGGCCCTCAAAGGATCCCCCCCGTAAAGGGGCCATGTTACCACAGGAAGAAAACTGGACTGGAGGGGAATGAGAAGCTGCTGTTCGAACCAGCTGGCTTTTTTGTCAGGGCATTAAAAGCTTCTGGACAGTATTAATTTAATGTTACACGTTATTACCCCACACTAAATTAAAATTGCTCGCCCTGGTATTTGCAATGAGTGGTTATTACATTCGTATGTAATTCTTCCATCAGGTATTTTAAGTGCATTTGTTAGTATGTGCAAAATAAACATCAACAAGTGCTACAACAGAAAAAGCACACTCTGGGATTTTATACTGATTTATTAATGGATTGCTCACAGATAAAACAAAGAAATGTCACAGCGTACTCTGCCTTTGATTGAATTTTCCCGATGATTTGTGGTGTGGGTATAAATGCACTAATTGCGGTGGTTTGTGCATTGCCATTTCCAGAGTGTTTATTGACGGCAGATAGTGCCAAGCTCTTCATGTCGTAGATGAATCTTAAAACGTTAGCCAATTCGCAGTGAGACTGCTGCGTTTTTTTTAAATCTTTATATAATCGGAGAGAAGGATTACAGAGGGGAGTCAGAGTTTCCTGTGTGCTGCACACCAGTAAACCTATCACACATTCCATCCATGGCCAGGCCCGTCACCCGCCACGATGAATTTATCAATCAGCCAACGTCCTCTGAGGTGGAAATCAGACGTTTGCTGCCCTTTGCTCCAATTAGGGGAATTTAAATGCTGCCGCAACTGAGGGCTGCCTCCGGGAAGCTCATTCACTTGCGTTGCCATTGTGGAATAATCTATTGTCATGGAAACAGCGATGAACGGGGAACAAGTCGGAGCATACGCCAATCTGGGCATGCACTGATTATTTTGTGGACTGCGTGGCTTTGCGCTTTTAAACGCGTTTTGAGGCCCTCTTTTTGGAATTTTCATCGGAAGAGGAAGAAACAAAACCATTCTGAACGCTCTCTCTCCCCGAATTCAGTATTTACCCCATTCACAAGACAATAAGAAATCTGAAAGATACACTCACCCAGCTGTAACATCCAACACCAGCAAAGATAAAAGGGAAGATTTACATTTATATAGTACCTTACATTGCATAGAATCATAGAATCCTGCAGTGCAGAAGGAGGCCATTCGGCCCATTGAGCCTGCACCGACCACAATCCCACCCAGGCCCTATCCTCATAACCACATGCATTTCCCCTAGCTAGCCCCTCTGACACTCCGGACAATTTAGCATGGCCAACCCACCTAACCCGCACATCTTTGGAATGTGGAAGGAAACCGGAGCACTCGGAGGAAACCCATTCAGAAATGGGGAGAACGTGCAAACTCCATACAGACAGTGACCCAAGCCGGAAATTGAACTTGGGTCCCTGGTGCTGTGAGGCAGCAGTGCTAACCACTGTGCCACTGTGCCGCCTGGTCAGGTGCCACAGTGGTTAGCACTGCTGCCTCATAGCGCCGGGGACCCGGGTTCAATTCTGACCTTGGGTGACTGTTTGTGTGGAGTTTGCACGTTCTCCCCATGTCTGCGTTTGTTTCCTCCAGGTGCTCCGGTTTCCTCCCACACTCCAAGGATTTATACGTTAAGTGGACTGGCTATGCTACATTACCTCTTAGTGTCCCACGGTTAGATGGATTAGCCATGGTAAGTGTGTGGGATTACGGTGACAGGGCGGGGGAATGGGCCTGTGTAAGATATTCTTTCGGAGAGCCAGTGCAGGCTTGATGGGCCGAATGGCCTCCTTCTGCGCTGGTGGGATTATTTGATTCTAAGGGTTATAAAGAAAGGCTCTGATGCGCGATTAATCCACTCGGGAGGCTAGAGCGTACCCGGGAATAAAGGCTTTTATTCGCAACAAGAATAGAGCATACTGCTTAACAATATTATCCCAGACTATGGGCCACTAGGAAGTAGCAGTGACCTTTATACTCCTATAAGAAGGCGGAGCCAAACGGAGTGTACCACAGAACAATGCTAACAGGTGGAACACCCCAACTCTAACCCCAACAGTAACAAGAGTAACACATGTACAAGTACCCATAGTGGTAACCATCTATGGTTCAGTACCCACAGTGGTAACCATCTATGGTTCACCATAGGCTCACAGGTAAACATGGGAAATAAATAGTGAACAGACTTTCAGACTTGGGCTGAGAAATAACAAGTGATATTCAGGCCACACAAGTGCCAGGCAATGACCATCTCCAATAAGACAGGGGCGGCACGGTAGCACAGTGGTTAGCACTGCTGCTTCACAGCTCCAGGGTCCTGGGTTCGATTCCCGGCTCAGGTCACTGTCTGTGTGGAGTTTGCACATTCTCCTCGTGTCTGCGTGGGTTTCTTCCGGGTGCTCCGGTTTCCTCCCACAGTCCAAAGATGTGTGGGTTAGTTTGATTGGCCAGGTTAAAAATTGCCCCTTAGAGTCCTGGGATGCGTAGGTTAGAGGGATTAGCGGGTAAATTAGCGGGTAAAAAAAAAGGGATTCGCGGGTAGGGCCTGGGTGGGATTGTGGTCGGTGCAGACTCGATGGGCCGAATGGCCTCCTTCTGCACTGTAGGATTTCTATGATTTCTAACCACCTTAACATTCAATGGCATTACCATTGCTGATTCCTCCACTATCACCAACCTGGGGGATTACCATTGACCAGAAACTGAACTGGACTCGCCATTTAAATACCGTGGCTACAAGAGCAGGTCAGAGTCTGGGAATCCTGCGGGGAGTAATTCACTTTCTGATTGCCAAAACTGTCAACAAGGTACAAGTCAGAATCCTCCCCATTTGCCTGGATGAGTGCAACTCCAACACTTAAGCTTGACACCATCCAGCAAAAAGCAGCCGACTTAAATGGCGCCCCTTCCCACCACATTAAACATTCACTCCCTCCACCACCGACACACAGTGGAGGCAGTGTGTCCTGTCTACCAGATGTACACTGGCAACTCACCAAGGCTCCTTCGACACCGCCTTCCAAACCTGCAACCTCTACCACCTCAAAGGACAAGAGCAGCGGGTGAACAGGGGCAAGTTCCCAGCAACCCCACAACATCCCAATATGGAAATATATCAGCCGTTCCTTCGCTGTTGCTGTGTTAAAATCCTGGAACTCCCTCCTGAGAAGCATTGTGGATGTATCTGCACCACAGAGACTGCGGCGGTTCAAGAGGGCGACTCGCCACCTCAAGGGCAATTAGGGATGGGCAAAAAATGTTGGCCTCGCCAGCGACACCCACATCCTGTGAATGAATTTGTAAAAAGCCACTGGAATATCTAGCATAGATGAGCATAATTATATCCACCTGATGCACGGTGGCACAGCGGTTAGCACTGCTGCCTCACAGCGCCAAGTAACAGCGTTCAATTCCCAGCTTAGGTCACTGTCTCATAGATTCCCGACAGTGCAGAAGGAGGCCATTCATCCCATCCAGTCTGTACCGATCACAATCCCGCTCAGGCCCTCTTCCTGTTACCCTCATTTACTCTACTAATCAACTAGGGTCAATTTAGCATGGCTAATCAACCTACCTGCATATCTTTGGACTGTGGGAGGAAACCGGAGCACCCGGTGGAAATCCACGCTGACACGGGGAGAACTCCACACTGATAGTGACTCGAGGCTGGAATTGAACATGGGACCCTAGCGCTTTGAGGCAACAGTGCTAACCACTATGCCGCCGTGCCGCCCTGTCTGTGCATAGTCTGCACGTTGTCTGCATGGGTTTCCTCCGGGTGCTCCTGGTTTCCCCCCACAGTCCATAAGACCTGCAGGTTAGGTGCATTGGCCATGCTAAATTCTCCCTCAGTGTACCCGAACAGTGTGGCGACCAGGTGATTTTCACAGCAACTTCATTGCAGTGTTAATGTAAGCCTGTTTGGGACACAAAAAATAAACTTTATTAATGATGTGTACGCACTTTAGTGGGAAGATTGGCAACAGAGAACCATCAGGGGCAAAAATACTGAGATTTTCCAGCATTTTCTCTTTTGGTTTCAGATTCCAGCAGTCATTTGCCAATTTCAAGCGTATGTTTTTTTTAACAACTTCCCGTTCCCAGATCCGTGGGTGAAGAGGTACAATCTGGGATTTGAATACTTACTGCAGAATGAATCAACCTGGGACCATGAGGATATGAATGGTTTGTGACCTTATCAGTCAAAAGCAATCAATCATCGATAGAGCCACGCCCAGTATTTACGTGGGATTGATTCTTCAGTATGGACCGAGAGGCCGCAAGCCAAAACCTTTCTGCTTTCCAATACCCCAAACTCTAACCCTTCCTAGATTTGTCTTCTGACACTCACAGACTACCACCAACAGGGTCCCCGATTGACTCGCAATCAGATTGATGCCGGAAGTCTGATCATAAATACATCCCAACTTATATTAGTGCTGCTGTACTTACAGCAATTGTCACAGACTGATGATACGCTGAATAGAATTCATGACCTCACCTCACAGTTGCAGCAAGTCTTCAAACTACTTTCAATTAACTCGGAGGGTCCAGATGGCCTCTGCTGATTTCAATAGAGCTATAGCGGTTGGCAAAAAAAGGCCCATGGAACATGTAAGTGATGGCACACCAGAATAACGACGGGTTCAGAGAAAAACGGGCAAATTTCAAGAGTCTGTTGGATCGATCCTTGAAAAGGAAACGTGTTCACGGCGATGGGGGAATGGGACTAATTGGCTACTACACTCAACAAGCCATCACAGGTGTGTGGACCTTTTTCCTGTGCCAGGCAATTCCATGATATTGTTAGGGTGGCACGGTGGCACCGTGGTTAGCGCTGCTGCCTCACAGCGCCAGGGACCCGGGTTCGATTCCCGGCCTTGGGTCACTGCCTGTACGGAGTCTGCACGTTCTCCCCGTGTCTGTGTGGGTTTCCTCCGGGTGCTCAGGTTTCCTCCCATCTTCCAAAGATGTGCGGGTTAGATGGATTATCCATGGGAAATGTGAGGTGCTACGGGGATAGTGGGGGCGGGGGGGAGGGGTGGGGGGGGGGGATATGGCTTGGGTAACATACTGGGCAATGTAGCATAGCCAATCCACCTAACTTGTACACCTTTGGATACTAAGGGGCAGTTTAGCATGGCCAACCTACCTAATCTGCCCATCTTTGGACACGAAAGGGCAATTTAGCATGGCCAATCCACCTAACCTGCACATCTTTGGATACTAAGGGGCAATTTAGCAAGGCCAACCTACCTAATGTGCACATCTTTGGACACTAAGAGGCAATTTAGCATGGCCAATCCACCTAACCTGCACATCTTTGGATATTAAGGGGCAATTTAGCATTGCTAATCCACTTAATCTGCACATCTTTGGACACTAAGGGGCAATTTAGCATGGTCAATCCACCTAACCTGCACATTTTTGGACTGTGGGAGGAAACTGGAGCACCCGGAGCAAACCCACGCAGACACGGGGAGAATGTGCAAACTCCACACAGACAGTGACCTGAGGCTGGAATCGAACCCGGGTTCCTTGTGCTATGAGGCAGCAGTGCTAACCACTGTGCCATCGTGCCGGCCTTGCTCGTAAAAGTAGAAAGAACAGGACATATTTGTCGTTGATGTTCATGATGACTTGGAGAGGGTTTTGAATTATTCCAAAAATATGAAGTCTTTGCGATACGCCATCCTTTACTCTGCCTTGTGGTGTCCATTCTGCCCTCAGCCCAACACTGAACAATTTTCCACCACTTGTCAATTGTGGAGTCTGTAATAAGTCTTCGGAGGCAGAAGCCCCTTCACCAAAAATCCCTTTATTTACAATTCCAACAGCAGTACACAGAGTGCTATCTGTCAGCAGTCTACCTTCGGGAGTGCCAGAGGAACTGGCAGTCCCGGTTAAATACAAGGAAAAGACTCCGTGATTGGCCCATCAATTGACTCCTTAATCACGGAGTTGATATTCCAATAGGTCAACCTCAATGGCCTGATCGGAGTCATTATAGAGTTGAATGGATGAATGTGGCTCCTGCTCGCTGAGCCGTGCTGTTAACATTAATTCACTTCTCCCTTCCCTCTCCTCCCAATCCCATTGAGTCACTGAGTTCAGATTTGGAAACACAGTTAAATAAAGAAGACATGATGTCTGTGAGGTAGTTTTGGTAACTGAAGGAGCAGTATGGAAATGGGAACGGTCCCAGCCCTTGAATAAATTATGCCAATGAGAGAGACAAAAGTTACACGCATTAACTCAGGAGTTGGACTCGTAAGACACGTTGAGATTGATCGCATTGTGGCTCCTTCCCCCAAATGAAGTGTGGTAAATCTGCCACATTTAATCATTTATAATCTTGGAAACACAATGAACTGAATGTGATTGAGTAATGATGCTGTTCAACTCTAGATCCTGACTTGAAAGGCTCTTAAGTCATGCTCTGGACTAGACATGCCCAGGACCCGAAATTAATTTTTATGTATTAGTGTCACAAGTAGACTTAGATTAACACTGTAATTAAGTTACTGTGAAAATCCCCCAGTCACCACACTCCGGTGCCTGTTTGGGTACGCTGAGGGAGAACTTAGCACTTAACCAGCACGTCTTTTGGACGGTGGGAGGAAACCAGAACACCCCGGAGGAAACCCACGCAGACACGGGGAGAATGTGCAGACTCCCCCCAGACAGTGACCCAAGCCGGGACTCGAACCCGGGACCCTGGCACTGCAAAGCAGCAGTGCTAACCACCGTGCCACCGTGCTGACCAGGGTTCAGCAGTCTAGTTAGGTGATGTTTGCAAAGAGCTTCTGGGACTCTAGTGGCGGGAAGGGGGGGAAGGCGTGGCGGGGCAATCTTACCAGAAAAATTCTAAGTACTGAACGAGCGTGAAAATGCCCATTTTTTTGGGCAGGTTCCCAGTTGCAATCGTACGGCGCTTAGTTGAGAAAAAGTGCCCAGATGTGATTCTTGCCAGCGGGGAGGGGGCAAAGCCTATTCTTGCCGGGAAGCCGGTTGCTGAGTGCTAGGGGTGCCATTGCGCAGGTGGCTCCGATCCCCCAGTAGTAGCTCTCTGGTTTTGCTAGTCAAAGAACAAAGAACAAACTAAGTTACTGTACAGGAACAGGCCCTTCGGCCCTCCAAGCCTGCACCAACTATGCTGCCCCTCTGAACTAAAACCCCCTACCCTTGCGGGGACCATATCCCTCTATTCCCATCCTATTATTGAATTTGTCAAGACGCCCCTTAACAGTGTCCTTGAGGTGATCGAGCTTCCAGGCTGGACGTTATACTCCTTGAGGTGGTCTCTCTCAGTTTCAGAAAGCTTTCTGCGCTAATTTTGCTGCGGTTGTAAACTAACCACTAACAGAGCTCAGGGGAAGCGGGGAGGAGAAGGGTGGTGGCTACGATGGAGTGAAACTTGATCGAGGAAGGATCCTCAAAAGGGAAGGAACCTTACGGTCAGCTAACACATTAAACAAACTGGTCATGTCTCACTAATTAAGATTGACAAGCACTCATTGGGGTTTTAAGATGTTTGCTGACTGCTGTACACTCAAAGTAAACACAACTGCATTTATTTGAGTCTGCAAGCTGCCTTCCTCTTTCTGATTGTAAATCTCACTCTAACGTTTTACTGGTGTGGACACATTTGATGATCGTCAGGAATTAACTCCCAGCTGTGTCCAAAGTAGTTGATTTTTCATTTGAATCGATTCATTCTATCGACGTTTGAACTTATGGGAATCCTCGGTGGATATATTTATTATCCGAATTCTCTCGATGTCCAATGAACCACAATCCTGAGGGGGCCCGCAGCCGCTGCCCCCCCTCCCCCCACCCCCCTCCCCCAACTCCTGACTCGCTGCATGTCAACCCGCCCCATCCTCCCCCACCACTCCCCCCCCCCCCCGTACCCTCCAACCCACCACAGTCCTTCTCACGCTCAATGGGGAGGAGGCCCCACCCTGGGGAGCTGTGAACCCACCAGCAGGGGAAGCATTAAATGGGCACTTGCAAACAGGCCCGAAAAGTAGGCCCATGGCTCCCAAAGCAGGACGAAGAATGACGAAGTAGAAAGGGTCGAGAGCATCACGTATTTAGGTGTCCAGATCACCAACAACCTGTCCTGGTTCCCCCCGCATGCTGACACCACAGTTAAGAAAGCCCACCAACACCTCCAATTTCTCAGGAGACTAAGGAAATTTGGCATGTCAGCCACGACTCTCACCAACTTTTACAGATGCACCATAGAAAGCATTCTTTCTGGTTGTATCACAGCTTGGTATGGCTCCTGCTCTGCCCAAGACCGCAAGGAACTACAAAAGGTCATGAATGCAGCCCAATCCATCACGCAAACCAGCCTCCCATCCATTGACTCTGTCTACACTTCCCACTGCCTCAGAAAAGCAGCCAGCATAATTAAGGACCTCACACATCCTGGACATTCTCTCTTCCACCTTCTTCCGTCGGGAAAAAGATACAAAAGTCTGAGGTCACGTACCGACCAACTCAAGAGCAGCTTCTACCCTGCTGCCGTCAGACTTTTGAATGGACTTACCTCGCATTAAGTTGATCTTTCTCTGCACCCTAGCTATGACTGTAACACTACATTCTGCACCCTCTCCTTTCCTTCTCTATGAACGGTATGCTTTGTCTGTATAGCGTGCAAGAAACAATACTTTTCACTGTATGTTAATACATGTGACAATAATAAATCAAATCAAATCAAAATCAAAGTAAGTCCAGGGTGTTGGCCAGAGAGGGTTTGGGGGTGGGCGGGGAGGTGCTGCAGTGGGAGCTGGTGGGTTTACAGAGCAAGTGGGTGGGAAGAAAGGGGGAGTACTATCTCAGGAAGGGGTCACCACCCCAGAATTTGCTTTCCCTTTGTCCCTTCCTTTGTGCCGCTCAGCTTCATGGATAACTGAGGCAGAATTGCAGCAATGTCACTGATGGTGAAGCTTCAGAATGATCCAGTGCTGCATAATCCTCATGTTGTGGATGGCTGCAGGGTTTCAAGTGTTCAGTCCTTGCGAGGCAGATCAGATATAGAAACATAGAAACAAAGAAAATAGGAGCAGGAGGAGGCCATTCGGCCCCTCGAGCCTGCTCCACCATTCATCACGATCATGGCTGATCGTCCAACTCAAGAGTCTAATCCTGCTTTCTCCCCATAACCTTTGATCCCATTCGCCCCAAATGCTATATCTAGTTGCCTCTTGAATACATTAGACCTCGGGTCTCAGTGGGTACTCAGTCACAAGAGGTAGCACGGTGGCACAGTGGTTAGCACTGCTGCCTCACAGCGCTAGGGACCAGGGTTCGATTCCCAGCCTCGGGTCACTGTCTGTGTGGAGTTTCCATGTTTTCCCCATGTCTGTGCGAGTTTCCTCTGGGTGCTCTGGTTTCCCCCCACAGTCCCAAGATGTGCAGGTTTGGTGGATTGACCATGCTAAATTGCCCCTGAGTTTCCAGAGATGTGTAGTTTAGGTTGATTGGCCATGCTTAAATTGCCCCTCAGTGACCAAAGATGTATAGGTTAGGTGGATTGGCCATGCTAAATTGCCCCTTAGTGTCCAAAGATATATAGGTTAGGTGGACTGGCCGTGCTAAATTGCCCCTTAGTGTCCAAAGATATATAGGTTAGGTGGATTGGCTGTGCTAAATTGCCCCTTAGTGTCCAAAGATGTACAGGTTAGGTGGATTGGCCATGCTAAATTGCCCCTTAGTATCCCAAGATGTATAGGTTACTTGGATTAGTGGGGTAAATAGATGGGGATAGGGCATGGGTGGGATTGTTGTCGGAGATTCGGTGCAGGCTCGATGGGCCGAAGGGCCTCCTTCTGCTCTGTAGGGATTCTATTCTATAATTGTATGGCCTGTCAGCAGAGCCTGATCTGGTCCCACCTCGAGTTAAAGGAACATGGCTGAACAGCAGTCTGAAGCACTGGATCACAGAGCTGCCAGCTTATACACAGGAGATCCCACACACAGCAAATGAGCAGGTCACCCATATTGTTTGTTTTTAAGCCGTGCCGGTTGAGGGATAAACACTGGCCGGCATGCCCGGGAGAACTTTCTTCTGCTCTTCCTCCAATGCTGGCTGAGGGATCCTTTCAAGCCTGAGAGGCATTGGTTCACCTCTCATTGCATAAAATGGCGCTACTGACAGGGGTGGCACGGTGGCACAGTGGTTCGCACTGCTGTCGCACAGCGCCAGGGACCTGGGTTCGATTCCTGGCTTGGGGTCACTGCCTGAGTGGAGTTTGCCCATTCTCCTCGCGCCTGCGTGGATTTCCTCCGGGTGCTCCGGTTTCCTCCCACAGTCCGAAAGACGTGCTGGTTAGGTGCATTGGCCATGCTAAATTCTCCCTCAGTGTACCCAAACAGGTGCCGGAGTGTGGCGACTAGGGGATTTTCACAGTAACTTCATTGCAGTGTTAATGTAAGCCTACTTGTGACACTAATAAATAAACTTTAACTTTACTTTTTCCTTTCTTTGCTGCCATGTGGCATGGCATTTTACTCCACTGAAGGCTCTATGTAAATACAAGTCAAGTCTGACCAGGGATAAATTCAAGTGTTAAGTTACTTTTCAAAATAATTATACCCTCAGTTCCATCAGCAGCCTGGAGCACAGTCACATTTATTGCTTTTCAATTAATATTCAGAAAACGGAAGTAAAATGCGATGCTTTTGAGCGTGAAGGAGTCCTGAAAGCCTCCAAACAAATCAGACAGTGAGATCAGCTTTTAAAAAATTTTTATTTATTAGTGTCACAAGTAGGCTTACATTAACACAGCAATGAAGTTACTGTGGCCTCCTTCTGCACTGTTGGGATTCTATGATGTAAGGCTAGTTCAGCAATGGTAATCGTGAAACTATATGGGACCCTGAACCCATCTAGATCATTAAAGTCCTTCAGGGAAGGAAATCTGCCATCCTTGCCTGGTCTGGCCTACATGTTTATTTAATTTAATTATTATTAGTGTCACAATTAGGCTTACATTTACGCCGCAGTGAAGTTACTGTGAAAATCCCCCAGTCGCCACACTCCGGCGCCTGTTCGGGTGCATTGAGGGAGAATTTAGCATGGCTAATGCACCCTAACCAGCACGTCTTTGGGACTGTGGGAGGAAACCGGAGCACCCGGAGGAAACCCACACAGACACGGGGAGAACGCGCAAACTCCGCACAGACAGTGACCCAAGCTGGGAATCGAACCCGGGTTCCTGGCGCTGTGAGGCAGCAGTGCTAACCACTGTGCCACCGTGCTGCCCAATAGCATGTATGCCCACTGTTGAAGTGTGAAACCTCACACAGGCACTGCACCACAGTATCTGTGCTGTTCCAAAAAGGACTTTTATTGACATTATTTACTGACAGAAGTGGATTAGAATTTGTTTCCTACGCTCCTCACACCCTGGAGCTGTTTCAGACACAGCTCCACAAATAATGACTTTTGACTAAGTCGGCTGAGTGTCAGTTTAAGCCTCTACCTGTGGGAGTCAGTGGCAGCGCGATGATAAATATATTACATGGCTGGGA
The DNA here is from genome assembly GCF_964213995.1 of Mustelus asterias. Classification (NCBI taxonomy): domain Eukaryota; kingdom Metazoa; phylum Chordata; class Chondrichthyes; order Carcharhiniformes; family Triakidae; genus Mustelus; species Mustelus asterias. The sequence goes on along the minus strand of NC_135815.1, from coordinate 94,327,683 downwards.
GGGTGATGGTGAAAAGTGTCCCTGACATGGTCAGAGCCCATTTGCACTCATTGCATTTCTGTCTGGTGCTTGGGATATTGAAATTCCCAAATGTTACATGTGAGCCTAAATTAGCTCTGCGGAAAGTTATTAAAACGTGTGGACACTGGAGCTGCAAGTACTCACAGTTTTGACTTCAATCGTCACACAAAACCTTCCCAAGATTGTCTGCATGTGGCGAGGAGATGCTGAAGCAGTCTCTCCACTTGCCATAATTTGGACTCAAATTCGAGTCAGCGCAGTAAGAAAATCAGCCATTCATCTGTTGACTGTATCCCCAAAGTGGGTTAAAAGGGGACACTCGGTAATAACAGGCATCTGTCTCCCTCGCATACCGAGTGGCAGAGCAATGCAGGGCAGCAAAAATAATTGTAATGAGGACTTCGGTGGCAGGTGGGAGGACAGAAAGGCACCAGGAAAGAAGAACACCAGGGTTAAATTGACATTCGCAAGGCGACTTGCTCTCAATATTGGCATCGCGTTAAATAACTTTGTGTATTTACTGGTTGAGCTTTGAAAGATTGACACAGTAGTCCTGTGACTTGAAGCATCACTTTCTAAGATGGCTGGCATGCCTGCACCTCGCTGTAATCTCCTAACTATGACAGGGGTTGTGGGTTTTAAACAAAAAGATAAAAGGTGTGGTTTGCACACCGAGATTCATTGCAGTGTTAAGGTTCACTGGAAGAGTTCAAACTCAAAGTAAAGCAGCAGCCCCGGCAAACACCCGACCGACATCAACATCAAATCAAGCAATCAGCTCTTAAAGCAACCTGCAACCCATTTAAATATATAACATCTCTCCCTCCCTTTACTTCCATGCTCATGGCAACAAACTACTACAATCTTATACATAGGATCAATAATATTCTACGGGCGGGATTTTTCGGCCCAAAATTGGAAAATCCCACCCGAGGTCAACGGACCTTTACACACCCCCCCCCCACCTCCCGCTACGATTCCCGTGGCTGGTGGGATGAAAAATTTCCCCCCTATGTATCACTAATCATTTTACACAGTCAACAAAAAGTCAATCAGAAGGACGTCTATTTCTCTTTAGTTATATATAACATTCGGGAATTTGGCTGTCCTAGACCCTAGAAGTATGATCTGGAACTTCAGCAGACACTTCTTCCCATGGAGCTAATTCTGTATTATTCTCACTTGGTACAGCAGTATAGTCACAATCATCAGGCAATTCAGATACAACGAAATCTCCCAGTGTATTCACAACACTACAGTTTAAAGTTTATTTATTAGTGTCACAAGTAGGCTTACATTAACACTGCAATGAAGTTACTGTGAAAATCCCCTAGTCGCCACACTCCAGCGCCTGTTCGGGCACACTGAGGGAGAACTTAGCACCTAACCAGCACATCTTTTGGACTGTGGGAGGAAACTGGAGTACCCGAAGGAAAGCTATGCAGATACTGGGAGAATGTGCAGACTCTGCGCAGACAGTGACCCAAGCTGGGAATCAAACCCGGGTCCCTAGCGCTGTGAGGCGGCAGTGCTAAACATTGTGCCGAAAGAGGTTGGTCCTTCTGGAGTGATCCTAAGAAATCATAGAATCATAGAATCCCTACACTGCAGGAGGAGGCCATTCGGCCCATTTTGGCTGCACCAACAACAATCCCACCCAGGCCCTATTCCCATAACCCCACATATTTACCTCACTAATCCTTCTAACCTATGCATCCCAGGACACTAAAGAGCAATTTAGCCTGGCCAATGCACCTAACCCGCTCGTCTTTGGACTGTGGGAGGAAACTGGAGCACTCAGAGGAAACTCACACAGACACGGGGAGAACGTGCAGGCTCCACACAGACAGTGACCCAAGCTGGGGACTGAACCTGGATCCCTGGCGCTGTGAGGCAGCAGTGCCACTGTGCCACCGTGCCGCCCAAATCACTTTAAGATGACAACAGTTGGTCAGCATGGCATCACCAAACTAATTCATCCTTGGCTTGAGCTGTGTAAAATATTGGACCTGTTTTAGCTAAAACAATTGCTGGGACCCATTTCTCACTCGTGGCATAATTACACTCGATCTCCGTGTTGAAATGAGTGTTGTTTTGCCCTCACTTCCCATCTAGCAACCTGAGATTGTTGTTGACGCTCTACTATCCCTGTTTCTGGAGGTGAGAACAAATCAAACCTAGTTCCCAACTTTCTCTTTAAGAGAAGTAACGCAGGTGAACTTTGAGTAGTTACAGGAATAGTGTTGCAATTAGAAGCCAAAAAGCTATCCACACAACATGGTAACTACAAAAGGGTCGTGAATGTAGCCCAATCCATCACGCAAACCAGCCTCCCATCCATTGACTCTGTCTACACTTCCCGCTGCCTCGGAAAAGCAGCCAGCATAATCAAGGACTCCACGCACCCCGGACATTCTCTCTTCCATCTTCTTCCGTCAGGAAAAAGATACAAAAGTCTGAGGTCACGTACCAACCGACTCAAGAATAGCTTCTTCCCTGCTGCCATCAGACTTTTGAATGGACCTACCTTGCGTTAAGTTGATCTTTCTCTACACCCTAGCTATGACTGTAACACTACATCCTGCATTCTCTCCTTTCCTTCTCTCTGAACGGTATGCTTTGTCTGTATAGCGCGCAAGAAACAATACTTTTCACTGTATGTTAATACATGTGACAATAATAAATCAAACCAAATCAAAACAACCAAAACCTCGCTCTTTTGAAACTTTTAATGAACGTTTTAAGGATTGTACAAATATTTCTGCTAATTCATGGGTTGATGGTGCAGATTTTAACTGAATACCATTTGGGAAACCCTGGTTTAAACCAACAAGAAAGTCAATCGAAGAGTTTAAAGACATTGTTCTGAGCACAGACAGACAGACAGACAGAGTTGGCTTGTTAAGTGGACATCGGGGAAAGGTGTAATGCTTGTTTACCTGGCAGACAATATTCAACATCCACTGAAAAGGAGATTGAGGCCTAACAAGGACCTCGGACGGTGCTGCACTAATCACTTCGCATTTCGACTCTAGGAAACGCAGTGGAGAGCATTCCCCTGTTTTCATCAATGGGGATGAAGTAGAAATGGTCGAGAGCTTTTCGGTGTTTTTCGGTGTCCAGATCACCAACAACCTGTCCAAGTCCCCCAAGGCCAACACTATAGTTAAGAAAGCCCACCAACGCCTCTACTTTCTCAGAAGACGAAGGAAATTTGGCATGTCAGCTATGACTATCACCAACTTTTACAGATGCACCATAGAAAGCATTCTTTCTGGTTGTATCACAGCTTGGTATGGCTCCTGCTCTGCCCAAGACCGCAAGAAGCTATAAAGGGTCGTGAATGAAGCCCAATCCATCACGCAAACCAGCCTTCCACCCATTGACTCTGTCTACACTTCCCACTGCGTCGAAACAGCAGCCAGCATAATCAAGAACCCCACGGATCACGGGCGTACTCTCTTCCACCTTCTTCCGTTGGGAAAAATATTCAAAAGTCTGAGGTCACGTACCAACCGACTCAAGAACAGCTTCTTCCCTGCTGCCTTTTGAATGGACCTACCTCGCACTAAGTTGATCTTTCTCTACACCCGAGCTATGACTGTAACACTACATTCTGCACATTAAGAAGTCTCACAACACCAGGTTAAAGTCCAACAGGATTATTTGGAATCACGAGCTTTCGGACCACTCACCTGAGGAAGGAGCAGTGCTCTGAAAGCTCGTGATTCCAAATAAACCTGTTGGACTTTAACCTGGTGCTGTGAGACTCCATACTATGCCCACCCCAGTCCAACACTGGCATCTCCACATCATATACTCTGCAGTTTCCCCTTTCCTTTTCTATGAGAGGTATGCCTTGTCTATAAAGTGTGCAAGAAACAATACTTTTCACTGTGTCCTAATACATGTGACAATAATGTATAATAAGACCATGCAGGCACTACGACAATGGATGAATGGACACCGCTCGACAATCACCAGGCAGAAGTGTTCCCTTCCTGTTGGAGAACACTTCAGCGGTCACGGGCATTCAGCTTCTGATCCTCGGGTAAGCATTCTCCAAGGCAGCCTTCACGACACACGACAATGCAGAATCGCTGAGCAGAAACTGATAGCCAAGTTCCGCAAACATGAGGACGGTCTCAACTGGGATCTTGGGTTCATGTCACACTATCTGTAACCCTCACGACTTGCCTGGGCTTGCAAAATCTCACTAACTGTCCTGGCTGGAGACAATACACACCTCTTTAACCTGTGCTTAACCCTCTCTTCACACGCATTGCGTTTACCTGTAAAGACTTGATTACCTGTTAAGACTCGCATTCTAATCATTATCTTGCAATTGAGTCTGTGTCTATATATGCCCTGTTTGTGAACCCAACTCCCCACTCACCTGAGGAAGGAGCAGCGCTCCAAACGCTCATAATTCCAAATAAACTTGTTGGACTTTAACCTGGTGTCGTGAGACTTCTTACTGTGCCCACCCCAGTCCAATGCCGACATCTCCACATCAACAATAAATAAAATAAAATCCAATCAAAGATCATTCAGTGCAAAATTGAGGAATCAGCCTGAGCTGTGAACGCCACTGTGACACCAGAAAGATTAAACACAATTGTCAAAGGTTACCAAAAGCACCGGTGATTAAAAATTTGCACTTTTGTTACCTCAGTATTTCCTAACCTGGTGAGTACAAAGTCCTGCCTGAAGATGTCACTACAAACACCCAAAGAGTGTCAAAAAATTATATTTATATGAAACTAAAAATACCTCATCCCAGTTGCTATGGGCAGCGTAATGACTCGTACTGATTCAGCAACTGAAATGGGAATTACAGAATACTATCACTGGCAGTGTAACTGAATTCAGTGATCAGTTCAGCTGGTACAATGACATTAGTAAATCGTAGTAACCTCTTGTCTGCAGAGATCCTCACTCAGTGTCTATTGTATTGGATAATCATTCACCAGCATTTTCTAGTCAGCAACCAGAAACCACTACAGTGCAGGAGAAGGCCATTCTGCCCATTGAGCCTGCACCGACAGCAATCCCACCCAAGTCCGATCTCCATAACCCCATGAATTTATGTTGATAATCCCCATGACACCTCATTATTCTTCCAAACAAAAGGGCGGCATGGTGGCACAGTGGTTAGCACTGCTGCCTCACAGTGCCAGGGACCCGGGTTCGATTCCTGGCTTGGGTCATTCTCTGTGTGGAGTCTGCATGTACTCCCCGTATCTGCGTGGGTTTCCTCCAGTGCTCCGGTGCTTCCTCCCACAGTTCAAGAGACGTGCTGGTTAGGTGCATTGGCCATGCTAAATTCTCGCTCAGTGTACCCGAACAGGCGCCGCAATGTGACGACTGGGGGATTTTCACAGTAACTTCATTGTCGTGTTAATTTAAGCCTACTCGTGACACCAATCGTAGAAACGTACAGCGCAGAAGGAGGCCATTCAGCCCATCGAGTCTGCACTGACCACAATCCCACCCAGGCCCTATCCCCACAACCCCATGCATTTACCCAAGCTAGTCCCCCTGACACTAAGGGGCAATTTAGCATGGCCAATCCACCTAACCCACACATCTTTGGAGTGTGGGAGGAAACCGGAGCACTAGGAGAAAACACATGCAGACTCCACGCAGACAGTCACTCAAGTCCAGAATTGAACTTGGGTCTCTGGAACTGTGAGACAGCAGTGCTAATCACTGTGTCACCGTGCTGCCACTGATAGCTACCAACATGCCATGGTGAGATAGTGTGTAACAGTAATGTCACTGGGCTAGTAATCCAGAGGTCCAGCTTAATGCCCTGGGCACATTGGTTCAAATCCCAGCACGATGGAATTTAAATTCCATTAATTAATCTGGAAGAGAAAGTTGATCTCAGTAATAGCGAATTACAATCGCAATCACCATTTGAAAATTTATTTATTTATGTCACAAGTAGGCTTACATAAACACTGCATATAATAGGGCAGCACGGTGGCACAGTGGTTAGCACTACTGCCTCACAACACCAAGGATGTGGGTTCGATTCCCGGCTTGGGTCACTGTCTGTGTGGAGTTTGCACATTCTCCCCGTGTCTGTGTGGGTTTCCTCCGGGTGCTCCGGTTTCCTCCCACAGTCTGAAAGATGTGCTGGTTAGGTGCATTGTCTGTGCTAAATTCTCCCTCAGTGTACCCAAACAGGCACCGGAGTGTGGTGACTAGGGGATTTTCACAGCAACTTCATTGCAGTGTTAATGTAAGCCTACTTGTGACAACAATAAATAAACTTTAAAAAAAGCTTTAAACTTCATAACTATTATTGCTTGTTGCAATCTGTCCTTTAGGGAAGGAAATCTGCTGTTCTTACCTGGTCTGGCCTACATGTGACTCCAGACCCACAGCATTAGCTCATCATGTCACTCAGTTCAAGGATAACCAGGGAAGGGAGACATGTTCTGGCACTTGTCAGTGACACCCACATCCCATGGAAGAGTAAATAAAAGATTACTTCCTCCACCTTTTCTCATTTGGTTCTTTTGCAGTTTGTCTCGTTCCTCCTCTTTGAAGGCATTGACTCACGTTGGCCAAAATTGACTGCACTTTGGCCTCCTTCTGTGGCTATGGGCGGTGGCGCAGTGGTTAACACTGCTGCCTCACAGCACCAGGGACCTGGGTTCAATTCTGGGTCCGTCGGGAAAAAAATACAAAAGTCTGAGGACACATACCAACTGGCTCAAGAATAGTTTCTTCGCTGCTGCCATCAGACTTTTGAATGGACCTACCTCGCATTAAGTTGATCTTTCTCTGCACCCTAGCTATGACTGTAACACGACATTCTGCACCCTCTCCTTTCCTTCTCTATGAACGGTATGTCTTGTCTGTCTAGCGTGCAAGAAACAATACTTTTCACTGTATACTAATACATGTGACAATAATAAATCAAATCAAAAATCCCGGCTTGGGTCACTGTCTGTGCAAAGTCTGCACATTCTCCCCATGTTTGCGTGGGTTTCCTCCGGGCGCTCCGGTTTCCTCTCACAGTCCGAAAGACGTGCTTGTTAGGTGCATTGGCCTTGCTAAATTCTCCCTCAGTGTACCTCAGGCGCCGGAGTGTCGTGACTAGGGGATTTTCACAGTAACTTCATTGCAGTGTTAATGTAAGTCTACTTGTGACACTAAGAAATAAAATAAAATGAAAAATAAATAAGTGGGTTATGCTAAATAATGTGGGTATTATTCAAACAGCCAGGAATTTGGGCAGTTCCCTGACCAATATTTTTCCCAGTAAGAGTTTTAACAACACCAGATTAAAGTCCAACAGGTTTATTTGGTAGCAAATACCATTAGCTTTCGGAGCACTGCTCCTTCGTCAGATGGAGTAGATATAGATGGTGGTGACAGGAGGAAGTTTGAGTCTGTCTGAAGCTCAATAATTCCTGCCCAGCAAAGCTGCTGCTACTCTCTCTCTGAATGAACCTGGTGTTGTTAAAACTCTTACTGTGTTTACCCCAGTCCAACGCCGGCATCTCCACATCAATATTTTTCCCCCAGTTAACACCACCTAAAGCAGATTAACTGGTGTCTCGATTGTGTCAAGGGAAAATTGATGTGTACAAAATGAGGGTTGACCGATTCTTGTGAAATTAAGTAAGGGGCAGTTCAAACAGTGGGACCTGGAAGGGGTTAGCTGGTGACCATGAGAGTTGGCGGGGCTGGTGGGAGGGGGCAAGGGGTCAGTATCAAATAACCAAAACTTACAACTTACCTTGTGGAGTCACAACATCATCTCGATCTGCTGACTCACAGGTTTGCAATCCCTCTCAAAACACCTAACTGAGACTCCCAGGCTGCCTCCAGTAGGCTGTCCCAGAGTCATGGCGAAAAATGTCTCTTAGCACAGCCAGCCAAAAATAACAGACAGGGCAGCATGGTGGCACAGTGGTTAGCACTGCACTCTCATTGCACCTTATCAAATGTCTTTGGGAAGTCCATTCAGTCCAATGGTTTCCAGATCACCAACAACCTGTCCTGGTGCCCCCAAGCCGACACTATAGTTAAGAAAGCCCACCAATGCCTCTACTTTCTCAGAAGTCGAAGGAAATTTGGCATCTCCGCTACGATTCTCATCAACTTTTACAGATGCACCAGAGAAAGCATTTTTTCTGGCTGTATCACAGCTTGGTTTGGCTCCTGCTCTGCCCAAGACTGCAAGGAACTACAAAAGGTCATGAATGTAGCCCAATCCATCACACAAACCAGCCACCCATCCATTGGCTCTGTCTACACTTCCCGCTGCCTCGGCAAAGCAGTCAGCATAATGAAGGACCCCACGCACCCCGGACATTCTCTCTTCCACCTTCTTCCGTCGGGAAAAAGATACAAAAGTCTGAGATCACGTACCAACCGACTCAAGAACAGCTTCTTCCCTGCTGCTGTCAGACTTTTGATTGGACTTACCTTGCATTAAGCTGATCTTTCTCTACACCCTAGCTATGACTGTAACACTACATTCTGCACTCTCTCGTTTTCTTCTCTATGAATGGTATGCTTTATCGGGAGAGCATGCAAGAAACAATATTTTTCACTGTAAGTTAATACATGTGACAATAATAAATCAAATCAAATCAAATCAAAAGGCATGGTGGTACAGTGGTTAGCACTGCTGCCTCACAGCGCCAGGGACCCGGGTTCAATTCTGGCCTCGGGTCACTGTCTGTGTGGAGTTTGCACGTTCTCCCTGTGTCTGCGTGAGTTTCCTCCCACACTCCAAAGATGTGCGGGTTAGGTGGATTGACCATACTAAATTTCCCCTCAGCGTCAGGGAGATTAGCAGGGTAAATACATGGGGCTGTGGGGTTTGGATCTGGGTGGGATTGTGTTGGTGCAGGTTCGATGGGCCAAATGGCCTTCTTCTGCACTGCGGGAATTCTATGGGCAGAATTTTCTCAGTACGATTCCCGTGGCAGGACCATGGAAAGATCCACTGACCCCGGGCAGGATTTACTGACCTTGGGACAAGCGCGATTAGAAAATCCGACAGTTTGATTCTATGAATTAGTGAAAATATGGGACTGTTGGTGCCCTTGTAAAATGGCTGCCAGATAAGCCAACCTAACAGGCTCGCCACTTCAATGACTCATATCTTGATTTGACCCTTTGTTTGTTTTATTTAATCGAATTGCTTCAGTCGTGGCTCACTTCATCTCAAACTTTACTGAGATGCTTCTGAGGGATATGTTGAGGCCCTGTTCAAACATCTTCCTGTTGCCATAACAACCTGCCATCACGGGCATGTGGCAGGCATTTTAAAGTTGCCTCTATTTTTTTTACCTGCTACCAATTATCTGCAAACTATCAACAGCCAACAGCAGAAAACTTCTCAGGGGGGAGAAAAGCAAATGTGAGCCGCCCAATCCCTTCGTGGAACTGCGGCTATTTTGAAAAATTGCTTCAAGGTCTTGGTCTTTACTCTTGTGCTCTTAACAGAACAACCTTACAACAGGGAAGCCATTATCCGCATGGTGGCCCAGCAGTGAGAAAGACAGTGAGGCCTTTGTGCTGAAGGAAAGTTGACACAAAGTATAAAAGCCATCACGTCTTTACAAAGTAATCATTTGCTTCCATTCGTTCTCTCTCTTGCGGCCCCAGGCTTTTCCTCCGTCAAGGGGAAAGGGAGGGGGGGGGACATCCTTATTTTCCCAGACAGGAAGTCCTCACACATGTTTCGAAAAAGATCATTCTGCGCAATTGATACTTTCGAAGGTAATGGGCGGAATTTTACCAGCACGTCTGCCTGAGATTCATACAACCCGCCCAAGGCCAACGGAGAATGCCGCTCTCCGAGCCTCACCCGCCCCCGGAATCGGGGGGGGGCGCGCCGGTAAAATTCCGGCCAACATGTTTGAAATTTAGTCCAGGCTGCGGCATCACTCTGCAGCACATTGGCACAGTGGTTGGCGCTGCTGCCTCATAGCACCAGGGATCCGGGTTCGATTCCCGGCTTGGGTCACTATCTGTGTGGAGTTTGCACATTCTCCCCGTGTCTGTGTGGGTTTCCTCCGGGTGCTCTGGTTTCCTCCCACAGTCCGAAAGACGTGCTGGTTAGGTGCATTGGCCATGCTAAATTCTCCCTCAGTGTGCCCGAACAGGTTCCGGAATGTGACGACTTGGGGATTTTCACAGTAACTTCATTGCAGTGTTAATGTAAACCCTACTTGTGACACAAATAAATAAACTTTAAACAGCAAACCATCTTTTTTGATTTGATTTGATTTATTACTGTCATGTATTAGCATACAGTGAAAAGTATTGTTTCTTGCACGCAATACAAAGCATACCGTTCATAGAGAAGGAAAGGAGAGAGTGCAGAATGTAGTGTTATAGTCACAGCTAGGGTACAGAGAAAGATCAACTTAGTGAGAGGTAGGTCCATCCAAAAGTCTGATGGCAGCAGGGAAGAAGCTGTACTTCAGTCGGTTGGTATGTGTCCTCAGACTTTTGTATCTTTTTCCTGACGGGAGAAGGTGGAAGAGAGAATGTCCAGGGTGCGTGGGGTCCTTGATTATGCTGGCTATTTTGCTGAGGCAGCGGGAAGTGTAGACACCTTTCACATTCACCTCCTGGTGCAAAGCCTGAGCTTGCGGTTCAACTCACCACGCTGGCATCTCTCCCGCGTCACGCACCATCTGGCCTGACCATGACAGGAGTTAAAGCAGGGCCACTGTCAACTGAATTGATTGAATGGACTACATACACATTCTTGTTTAAAACTCCCCTAGGCCTCCAAAAACTAGTTAATGAATCGTGAGGAAAATATTTTGCTTTTTGAGGCCTTGTCAAAGGTCATTATTGAGGCTGTTGCACTTATTCACAGCAACTGGGATAACTTGAAAAGTGAATAATTGATAGATTATTGTTAGGCATGGGAATCATGGGATGCGGAACCAAAGATGCTACGGTAACTGGTTTGAGTTACAAGGAGAGGTTGGATGGACTGGGACTTTTTTCCCTGGAGCGGAGGAGGCTCGGGGGTGATCTTATAGAGGTCTATTAAATAATGAGGGGTTTCGATCAGCTAGGTAGTCAACATCTTTTCCCAAAGGTAGGGGAATCTAAAACTAGAGGGCATAGGTTTAAGGTGAGAGGGGAGAGATACAAAAGGGTCCAGAGGGGCATTTCTTTTCACACAGAGGGTGGTGAGTGCCAGGAACGAGCTGCCAGAGGTAGTAGTAGAGGCGGGTACAATTTTGTCTTTTGGAAAGTTCCATGGGTAAGATGAATATAGAGGGATATGGGCCAAATGTGGGCAATTGGGACTCGCTTCGTGGTTAAAAAAAAAGGCGGCATGGGCAAGTTGGGCCGAAGGGCCTGTTTCCATGCTGTAAACCCCTGTGACTCTACGACTCTAAGTCAGCAAATTCAGCCCTTCGAGCCTGCTCCGCCATTCAATCAGATCATGGCTGATCTCTCCCTGGTCTCAAATCCACCTCCCCACCTGTTCCCCACATCCGTTTAACCCGTTTTTGATCAGAAATATATCTATGTCCTTCTTGAAACCATTTAACATAATTTCACTCAAAAAGATCCACTGCAAATCTAACAGAATTTCATTTCAGACAGGTGGATAGCTGAAGTGGGAGAGATTCATGGGTCAAATACTCCCTTATTTCACTGAAAAATTAGCAATCTGACCAGAATTTGCAATAATGGGGGGAATTTTCCCATCCCGCCCATCAGGGGAATTGTAGCCGGCCGGGGGGTTGGACCATGCAAAGGTCCGTTGACCTCAGGCGGGATTTTCCGGTTTTGGGGCGGGCGCGGCTGGTAAATGCCGCCCAATGGGTTGGTGCCGGTGGGTTTTTTTGGTGACAAACTGTCGGTGTTCACCGTCAATGTCGCTCCGAATCTAAACCGCAACGTCCCGATTCAGCGTAATTCACTTACCAATAAACTGCTGTTTGCCTTTGGCACGGTTTTCTTAGCTTTTGGTAAATCAGTTAGGCAAATTATTTAGCCCTAGGCACAGTCCAACAGAGTGTTTATTCCCTTGCCTTACAGCTGGCACACTCTCTGCTGCGACACAGAAGATTCTCCAATGCTGGAGACTCGAACACAAAGATCAAAGCTGGCACTCCAGGGCAGTATGGAGGGAGTGCTGCATTGTCCCAAGTGCCGTCCTTTGGATCAGATGAGATGAGACCCGAGGTTCAGTCTGCCTTCTCAGGGGGGCTGTGAAAGATTCCAAGGCACGGTAAGCAGAGGGGGGGCTTATACCTCAAATAAAAACAGCAGAATGCCAGATAAACTCAGCAGGTTTGACAACATCAGTGGAGAGACGGACACAGTTAACCGCCGGGATTCTCTGGCCTCCCTGTGGAGTTTTTCCCAGCGGTGGGAGGCGGTGGGAGACCAGGGCGAGATCAGCCAGGGATGGGCAAAGGCGGGATTTTCTGTTCCCGCCACTGTCACTGGGGTTTCCCGTTGTTTTCACCGCAATGCCGTCGGGAAACACGCAACGGGACCACCATCTTCTGGACCCACCATCGGTGGCAAGTGACGAGTGGCAGGATCGTGCCCAACATTTCGAATCCGTGAGCCCCTCCTACAGAGGGTCACACAGACTCAACACATTGGCCGGAATTTTATCACCTCGCCCGCCTGGAATTGGGGTGGGCGGGGCTCGCAGGACGGAATTCTCCGTTGGCCTCAGGCGGGATTTTACAAGCCTCGCCCAAGCGAGGTCATAAAATCACGGCTATTCTCTCTATTTGTCTCTCCACAGGTTTGCTGAATGTGTCCAACATTTTCTATTTTTATTTTGATTTCCAGCAGTATTTTGCTTTTATTTGAGTTATCCCTCAAGTTCTGTTAATACAGGTTACAGGGCCGGCACGGTGGCACAGTGGTTAGCACCAATGCCTCACAGCGCCAGGGACCCGGGTTCGATTCCCGGTTTGGGTCACTGTCTGTGCGGAGTCTGCACGTTCTCCCCCGTGTCTGCGTGGGTTTCCTCCGGGTGCTCCGGTTCCCTCCACAGTCCGAAAGACGTGCTGGTTAGGTGCATTGGCCGTGCTAAATTCTCCCTCTGTGTACCCGAACAGGCGCCGGAGAGTGTGGGGACTAGGGGATTTTCACAGTAACTTCATTGCAGTGCTAACGTAAGCCTTACTTGTGACACTAATAAGCAAACTTGAAACAGAAACAGGAAATGCCTGGAAAATCTCAGCAGCTCTGACAGCATCTGTGGAGAGAGAATAGAGCCGATGTTTTGAGTCTGGATGACTCTTCGTCAGAGCTAAGAGCAAAGAAAATCAGAAAAGATTTATGCTATGAGCTTGGTGGGTGGGGCCTGTAATTGGACAAAGGGAATGTCAATGATGGTGAAGTAGGCTGAGAGAGGTGCTAAAAGTGAATGTGTGAATGGCACAACAGACGTACAGATTGTTAAGGCAGTTGGCCTGAAGGAAGGGGAGTAGGGGGGCAAGAGAGATGGGCAAGAAGGCGATCGGGAAAGGAGAACTGGAAAAGAAGATGAAACGAGAGGAAAAGAAGACACAGAATGAAATAAACTAGATGGAAATGGGGTGAAAGTGGAGGGGAGAGTTCGTGCTCTGAAGTTGTTGAACTCAGTGTTCAGTCCGGAAGTGCCCCAATGGAAGATGCATTAGGGTTCGCTGGAACATTGCAACAGGCCAAGGATGGACATGTGGGCAGGAGAGCAGTGGGGGTGTATTGCAGTGGGAAGCGACAGGGAGGTCTGGGTCCTACTTGCGGACAGACCGAAGGTGCTCAGCAAAGCGGTCACCCAGTCTGCATTTGGTCTCTCCGATGTAGACTTATCGAAATCAGCCAGGTGGGCAGGTCCACACCGAGCTATAACCGGCTCTCTGTGGCATTCATTTGGTTATTGGACAGGTATGGCAATGTAATACTGAGGAAGTAAAAGAAACTATAGGAGGGAAATTCAGACCATTAATCAGGTCATGATGCCGAAAATATATTCTTAATTATCAGTCTCATTCTAATTAGCTTTTAGGGAAGACTGAATAAAATCAGGCCCTGTTTCTCTGAGATGTTCAGTAAGACATGGAGACGGAATGCTGCCAATTCCTGAACATTGTCATGTTATTGAAGTTAGTGAGTTATTAAGTCAGATGATCAGCTGACCTCTCTGTCATCTCTGGAGCAGTTCACAGAATCATAGAATCATCACTGAATCCTACAGTTCCCCCAGCGCACCAGATAGTCCAAGATATTTCCTTTAGACCATTTGTCTTTTGGTCATACGAGGCGGCTGTGTTCCAGGAAGGGCAGGCTTAGAGTCGGAAGGCGGGATTTTCTGGCCACACTGGCCCCAAGACCGAAAAATGCGGCCGGAGGTTAAGGGGCCTTTGTATGGTCCACCCGCCCCCCCCCACCCCCCCCACCCACCCCCTCCCATCCCCCCTGGCTTTAATTCAGGTCCGGGTTCGATTCCCGGCTTGGGTCTGTGTGGAGTTTGCGAGTTCTCCCCATGTCTACGTGGGTTTCCTCTGGGTGCTCCGGTTTCCTCCCACAGTCCGAAAGACGTGCTGGTTAGGTGCATCGGCCGCACTAAATTCTCCCCCGGAGTACCTGGGATTATACCTCAAATAAAAACAGCAGAATGCCAGATAAACTCAGCAGGTGTGGCGACTGGAGGATTTTCACAGTAACTTCATTGCAGTGTTAATGTAGGCCGACTTGTGACATTAATAAATAAACTTTAATTTCCATGGCGGGAGAGGGAGGGGAAAATTCCGCCCAGAGAGCCATGGAGCAATACAACATGGAAACAGGCCCTTCGGCCCAGCTAGTCCATGCCGACCATGGTGTCCTCCCAGCTAGTCCCAATTGGCCGTGTTTGGCCCATATCCCTCTAATACTTTCCCATCCATGTACTGATCCAAATGCTTTTTTAAATGATGCTGTTGCAGGCTTGTTGTGGTTGATGGCATCATCATGTTGGGATTGGCGGAAATTGCGGAAGATAATCCTTTTAATACGGAGGCTGGGAAGGGAGGACATGATTTGCAGACAGCGGGAAGGAACTTTCCAGCCCTTCACACCGGCAGGATTTTCCGGTCCTGCTGCAGCGAGCGGAAGTTTGGCTGGGCGCCACATTCTCTATCCTTGCTTGCAGCGGGGCGTGAAGGGCCGGTAAGATCGGCCAAAATTGTCAAACTGTCTGAAACCCATCAAAAGCCAGTTAGGTTTCTTTGTGGAATCAGTCAGGGAGTAAGACACCGCTGTGAGTCCATTTGAAAACAAGCTTGCATTGTGTGGTGAGGCAATGCAGTCATTAAAACCAGTCTCATCTTCACACAGCCGACAAAACAAAAATATAAATCATAATTTACTCATTATTGTCTCTGTCATTCACTGAGCTGATAGGAACGGAGGTTGGGGGAGGTTGGAATGCCCCTGGGATCACCGTGAGAGAGAGAATTGTTAATATCACACAGTTAGGGCACACTTGTGCGAGTGGACATGACGATCAAAGGAGGGCAGATGTGGAGTGCACAAACAGCTGGAGGATAGGCATTGGCGTGACTGGCCACAGATCACTCTGCTATAAGCCCTGCTCAAAGTTCCGTCACTCCGCCCACAGCACCAAAGCTAATCAAAGTCATTGACCACCTTGGAATCACAGAATCTACAGTGCAGAAGGAGGCCATTTGGCCCATCGAGCCTGCGCCGACAACAATCCCACCCAGGCCCTATCCCCGTAACCCCACCTATTTACCCTACTAATCCCGCTGACACTAGTGTCAATTTAGCATGGCCAATCAACCCAACCCACACATCGTTGGAGTGTGGGAGGAAACCGGAGCACCCGGAGGAAACCCATGAAGTCACGGGGATAATGTGCAAATTCCACACAGACAGTGACCCGAGGCTGGGATTGAATCCGGGTCCCTGGTGCTGTGAGGCAGCAGTGCTAACCACTGTGCCACTGTGCCGCTTCTTGGTGGGCTATGGCCCAATGGGGGCATTTATCACTCCTCGCCTTCCTTCTCTTCACTGCATTCTTCAACGTGGCCAATCACATCATTGCCAATCGTCCAACAGGTGGTGCACTGGCACTCCACATCTGCTGCCCTTTGTTACAGAAAGATGACCAACAGATCCCTGGTACCCACTAGCACAAATGTATCCTAACTGTGCTTCTTTTAAAACTTGATTTATTTTATCACATGGATTGGGATACAGTGAAAAGTATTATTCCTTGCGCACTATACAGACAAAACACACCGTTCATAAAGTACATAGGGGAGAAGGAAAGGAGAGGGTGCAGAATGTAGTGTTACAGTCATAGCTACGGTGTAGAGAAAGATCAGCTTATTATATGAAAATTTATTCAAAAGTCTGATGGCAGGAAGGAAGAAGCTGTTCTTGAGTCGGTTGCTACGTGATCCCAGACTTTTGTATCTTTTTCCCGATGAAAGAAGGTGGAAGAGAGAATGTCCAGTGTGTGTGGGGTCCTTGATTATGCTGGTTGCTTTTCCGAGACAGCGGGAAGTGTAGACAGAGTCAATGGATGGGAGGCTGGTTTGCGTGATGGATTGGGCTACATTCACGACCCTTTGCAGTTTTTTGCGGGTTTGGGCAGAGCAGGAGCCATACCAAGCTGGGATACAACCAGAAAGAATGCTTTCTATGGAGCATCTGTAAAAGTTGGTGAGAGTCATAGCGGACATGCCAAATTTATTTATCCTCATGAGAAAGTAGAGGCTTTGGTGGGCTTTCTTAACTATAGCATTGGCATGGAGTGACCAAGACAGATTGTTGGTGACCTGGACACCTAGAAATTTGAAAGCTCTCAACCATTTCCACTTCATCACTGTTGATGTAGACAGGGGCATGTCCTCCACTACACTTCCTGAAGTCGATGACTATCTCCATCATTTTGTTGACATTGGGGGAGAGATGATTGTCATCGCACCAGCTCACCAGATTCTCTATCTCTTTCCTGTATTGTCTTTTCAATGTATGAGATCTGGCCCACCACACTGGTGTCATCAGCAAACTTGAAAATGACCAACACATCCCTGGTGCCCACTGCACTGGCACAAATGTGCCCCAACTGTGCCATATTGATAATTCCCTTTCATACAAAGATTCCAAATTTATTGATGGTGCCCAGGAGATTATTACTTGGGGTGGATCCATGCAGAAATGTTGCACAGAATATAGTAAGCATTTCCCTTCCAACAAGGTTAATGGTTAGTGAAGAGGTACTGTTAATGGGGAACGGACCCAGAGTGCAGGGTTTAAAGCGGTTATTAAGAGTCCTGCTCCCATGTTTAAAGATGTGCAGAAAAATTGGCCCACTCCAAAAAAAATAATCATTAATTTCTGTCACAGAGTATCCAAGACAGGGTCAGGGTGAGGCAAATTTGAATATTAATTGATTTGCTAATAATTGAACAAATCTGGCAACTGATTAATGTCTCAATCATCTCAACTTTTTCTTTCTGCTTGGGACCGACTAATAAATGAGGTAAACATGAACTCCAATTGACACAAATATCAACCTTTGCAATCAGTCCCAAGGCACAAAGTACATCATAAGGCATTAATCAGATTTGTTCCATTATTGGAGAATAATCAATTATAGACCCTCAACCCACACAGAATACTCCATTAAGTTTAGTTTATTCAGTTAATTTTATGAGTGTCACAAGTAGGTTCACATTAACACTGCAATGAAGTTACTGTGAAAATCCCCTGGTCGCCACACTCCGGCGCCTGTTCGGGTACACTGAGGGAGAATTTAGCATAGCCAATGCACCTAACCAGCATATCTTTCGGGTTGTGGCAGAGCACCCGGAGGAAACCCACGCAGACACGGGGAGAACGTGCAGACTCCGCACAGTCAACCGAGGCTGGAATCGAACCCGGGTCCCTGACGCTGTGAGGCAGCGGTGCTAACCGTTGTGCTACTGTGCTGCCCAGCATGTTGCATGTTGTTCACTGACCACTTACACAGAGATCCTATCCTGCACAATGATGTATTTGAGGCATTTCTATTGACCAAGGACAAATCCTGGAAAGATCGGTGGAGAGATATTTCTGGGCTTTTGCAAAATTATCATAGTTACAAAGGGCCTGTAACATTTAATAAATTAGACCTGAAGTGAGTTGCAAAACCCAGACACATAACAGCAAATTACACCTTCTCATGAAGTGATATCTTTGAGTTGAGAAGCAAAGCTAATGCAGCGTGAGAAAAGCTGGAGGAGAAAGCTAATCGGAACAGCAAATGGTTTGTTTTAAGCTGTCAGCACCTTGCTTTACGATTGAGTCCAATAGTTTGCTCAGCAGCGAAGGATAACTTCTTATATCGATATAATAGGAGGAGACCATTCGAGCCTGCTCCTCCATTCATCACCATCATGGCTGATCGTCCCACTCAATAGCCTAATCCCGCTTTCTCCCCATTGATCCCATTCGCCCCAAGAGAAGGAGGCCATTCAGTCCATCGAGTCTGCACTGGCCACAAACCCACCCAGCCCCTATCCCCATAACCCTACTATTAACCCTACGAACCTCCTGACACTAAAGGGCAATTTAGAAAGGCCAATCAACATAACCCACACATCTTTGGACTGTGGGAAGAAACGGTGGACCCGGAAGAAACCTACGCAGACACAGAGATATTGTGCAAACTCCACACAGGCGGTGACCTAAGCTGGGGATCGAACCTGGGTCCGTGGCGTTGTGAGGCAGCAGTGCTAACCACTGTGCCATCGTGCTGGCCCCCCACTGTGCCACCGTATTACCCCCACTGTGCACCTAACCAGCACATCTTTCGGACTGTGGGAGGAAACCGGAACACCGGACGAAACCCACGTAGACACCTCTTTAGCAACAATCCAATTTTCCACCCTTTGGATTCCAACTCCCATCACATGCAAGGATCCATCGCTGTACTGCCCATTCCACCGCCCCCCACTCCCGCCCATTCCTCTCTTTTCCATCTACCTGCTCCCTTTGATGTTGCCTGAAGACCGAATCAGCTTTCACAAGAATGCTGATGAGACCCGATTCTACCAGTCCATCAACTTTCTCCACCCTTCCAGTGTCCCCAAGCCATCAGATTCCACATGCAACACAAAAAAAATCTTTACTCCTTTCCGTCAAAGACTCGGAAGACCTGAACTTTGATCTTTGGCCTCAAACTGACCCAGTACTCTAAACCATCAACACTAGCCCATGATCTTTGAACTGAGCTTGAATGTTCACCAATACCAACACTAACATAGACTGAACCCCCTAAACCCGCATTGTAAATTCGGTACATTCCCATAAAAAGCCACATTTCAATCTATTAATTTTCCACATTGACCGATTGATCTCACGGGATCCAGGGTGCGGTATCTAAATGGATACAAAATTGGCTTCTTGACAGAAGCCAGAGGGTGGTTGTAGAGAATTGTTTTTCAAACTGGAGGCCGGTGACCAGTGGTGTGCCTCAGGGATCAGTGCTGGGTCCACTGTTATTTGACATTTATATTAATGATTTGGATGAGAATATAGGGGGCATGGTTAGTAAGTTTGCAGATGACACTAAGATTGGTGGCATAGTGGACAGTGAAGAAAGTTATCTCCAATTGCAACAGGATCTTGATCAATTGGGCCAGTGGGCTGACGAATGGCAGATGGAGTTTAATTTAGACAAATGCGAGGTGATGCATTTTGATAGATTGAACCAGGGCAGGACTTACTCAGTTAATGGTAGGGCGTTGGGAAGAGTTACAGAACAAAGAGATCTAGGGGTACATGTTCATAGCTCTTTGAAAGTGGAGTCATAGGTGGACAGAGTGGTGAAGAAGGCATTCGGTATGCTTGGTTTCATCGGTCAGAACATTGAATACAGGAGTTGGGATGTCTTGTTAAAGTTGTACAAGACATTGGTAAGGCTACACTTGGAATACTGTGTGCAATTCTGGTCACCCTATTATAGAAAGGATATTATTAAACTAGAAAAAGTGCAGAAAAGATTTACTAGGATGCTACTGGGACTTGATGGATTGAGTTATAAGGAGAGGCTGCATAGACTGGCACTTTTTTCTCTGGAGTGTTGGAGGCTGAGAGGTGATCTTATAGAGGTTTCTAAAATAATGAGGGGCACAGATCAGCTAGATAGTCAATATCTTTTCCCAAAGGTAGGGGAGGTTAAAACTAGAGGGCATAGGTTTAAGGTGAGAGGGGAGAGATCCAGAAGGGTCCAGAGGGGCAATTTTTTCACACAGAGGGTGGTGAGTGTCTGGAACAAGCTGCCAGAGGTAGTAGTAGAGGCAGGTACAATTTTATCTTTTAAAAAGCGTTTAGACAGTTACATGGGTACGATGGGTATAGAGGGATATGGGCCAAACGCGGGCAATTGGGATGAGCTTAGGGGTTTTAAAAAAAAAGGGCGGCAGGGACAAGTTGGGCCGAAGGGCCTGTTTCCATGCTGTAAACCTCATTGACTTTATGACTCTATGACTGTGCATTGTTCATGCTTCCCTGTTCCACTCGGTATCTCAATCCACTTCAAAATTCACCTGCCATTTCCTAGCTCGATATTTAAACTTGTCCACATGCCTTTCAATGTCGACAGTTCCCCGCTCCATCTGAAACCTGTTTAGAAATGTAGCTGATCAGTAAATAACTACTGGAGCTGTGAGTCTCCATATTTTGTGCACTTCATGCAAATAATCCATAGAATCTCCACAGTGCACAAGGAGGCCATTCAGCCCAACAGGTCTGCACTGACTTTCTGAAAGAGCATCTTACTCAGCATCCCCCCCTCACCCCATACTCCCACCCATTTCCCATGGCCAATTCACCTCACCTACACATCTTCAGACACTAAGGGGCAATTTAGCATTGCCAATCCACCTAACCTACAAATCTTTTGGACACTAAAGGACAATTTAGCATGGCCAATCCAGCTAACCAATACATCTTTGGACACTAAGGAACAATTTAGCATGGCCAGTCCACCAAACCTGCACATCTTGGGACACTTAGGGGCAATTCAGCATGGCCAATCCCCCTAACCTACCCATCTTTGGACACTAAGGGGCAATTAAACATGGCCAATCCACCTGACCTGTGCATCTTTGGAGTGTGGGAGGAAACCGGAGCACCCGGAGGAAACCCACGCAGACACGAGGAGAATGTGCAAACTCCACACAGACAGTGACCCGAGGCCGGAACTGAACCCGAGTCCCTGGCGCTGTGAGGCAGCAGTGCCATCCACTGTGCTACCTAGGTGGAATTTAAATGAATCAATGAGGAATTCAATCAATAAATGATGATCATGAATCTATCATCAGTTGTCATAAGAACCCATCTGGTTCACTGTTGTAGGGTGGCACGGTGGCACAGTGGTTAGCACTGCTGCCTCACAGCTCCAGGGACCTGGGTTCGATTCCCGGCTTGGGTCACTGTCTGTGTGGAGTTTGCACATTCTCCTCATGTCTGCGTGGGTTTCCTCCAGGTGCTCCGGTTTCCTCCCTCAGTCCAAAGATGTGCGGGTTAAGTTGATTGGCCATGGTAAAAAAAAAATTGCCCCTTAGTGTCCTGAGATGCGTAGGTTAGAGGGATTAGTGGGTAAATATGTAGGGATATGGGGGTAGGGCCTGGGTAGGATTGTAGTCGGTGCAGACTCGATAGCCGAATGGCCTCTTTCTGTACTGTAGGGTTTCTATGATTCTATGATGTCCTTTAGAGAAGGAAATCTGTCGTCCTTACCTGGTCTGGCCTACAGGTGTCTCCAGAGCCACAACAATGTGGTTGGCTCTTAAGTGCCCTCTGAAATGGCCCAGGAAGCCACTCAGTTCAAGGGCAATTAGGGCCGGGGAACAAATGTTGGTTCCTGCCAGAGATGCCCACATCTCATGAAAGAATAAAGAATTGTGGGACCCATTATGGAAGGAGTTGGTTCAGAGAGGCTACCAAGATAGGGCTAACCAGCTCTCTGCTCCCTTCCCACATACCCTCACTTCTTTCACCAATCCCTGCTGCTGCTTGTTGCAGCTTCCCTGCTGATGGTAATACTGCGGTTCCATTGTACCCACCACTTTCCTTTCACATTGAATCCATGCACAGACTCTATCCCTTTCCCCGTTCCCTCCCACCGTTGGCACCACGTTTCCCCCAACCCTTGCTAATCCCAATCTTTCTCCTTTCTGTGTAGGGATGTGTCTCAGGTAATGATGCCTGGTGGTGTCCAGTAGCCCTGGGCTTCCTGTTCGGGGCGGCACAGGTGACACAGAGGTTAGCACTGCTGCCTCAAAGCACCAGGGACCCGCGTTCGATTCGGCCTTGGGTGACTGTCTGGGAATTAGTGGGGTAAATATGTGGAGTTACAGGGATAGGTTGTGGTAAGATGCTCTGTCAGAGAGTCGTGGCAGACTCGATGGGCTGAGTGGCCTCCTTCTGCAGTGTAGGGATTCTAAGATAGATCCCTGATAGAAGTTTATAACATTATGAGGGGTATAGATAGGGTGAACAGTTGGAAGCTTTTTCCCAGGGCAGAAATGACAATTACAAGGGGGAACAAGTTCAAGATCAGGGGGGAAAGGTTCGGTGGAGATGTGTAGGGGAAGGTTTTTACACAGAGGGTGGTGGGGGCCTGGAATGCACTGCCAAGTGAGGTGGTTGAGGCAGTTATGTTAGCAACATTTAAGACTTATCTTGATAGGCATATGAACAAACATAGCAAAGAGATCTAGACCTATAGGTTCATAGCTCCTTGAAAGTGGAGTCACAGGTGGACAGAGTGGTGAAGAAGGCATTCAGCATGCTTGGTTTCATTGGTCAGAACATTGAATACAGGAGTTCGGACATCTTGTTGAAGTTGTACAAGACATTGGTAAGGCCACATTTGGAGTACTGTGTACAATTCTGGTCACCCTATTATAGAAAAAATATTATTAAATTCAAAAGAGTGCAGAAGAGATTTACTAGGATGCTACTGGGACTTGATGGTTTGAGTTATAAGGAGAGGCTGGATAGACTGGGACTTTTTTCTCTGGAGCATAGAAGGCTGAGGGGTGATCTTGTAGAGGTCTATAAAATAATGGGGGGCATAGATCAGCTAGATAGTCAATATCTCTTCCCAACGGAAGGGGAGTCTAAAACTAGAGGGCATAGGTTTAAGATGAGAGGGGAGAGATACAGAAGTGTCCAGAAGGGCAATTTTTTCACACAGAGTGTGGTGAGTGTCTGGAACAAGCTGCCAGAGGTAGTAGTAGAGGCGGGTACAATTTTGTCTGTTAAAAAGCTTTTAGATAGTTACATGGGTAAGATGGGTATCAAGGGATATGGGCCAAATGCAGGCAATTGGGACTAGCTTAGGTGTTTAAAAAAAGGGTGACATGGACAAGTTGGGCCGAAGGGCCTGTTTCCATGATGTAAACCTTTATGTCTCAAACGGGGAATAGAGGGATATAAGCGGTTGGTCTAGATAGGTAAACATGATCAGCACAGACTTGGAGGGCCGAAGGGCCTGTTCCTGTGCTGTATTGTTCTTCGTTCTTTTGTTCTTGTCCTAGGTTGGTGTGCTGGGATTTGAACTCATGCCTGCAGATCATTAGCCTGAACTCTGGATTACTGATCCAGTGATGTTACCACCGTTCCACCCATCTCCTGCTCGACACTTATCTCCCCCCCCGCAATTAAATTCGAGAACCCAGTTGCCAACCGTTCTCTCTCATAGAGTCAGAGAGGAAACAGGCCCTTTGGCCCAACTTGTCCATGTCACCCAGTTATTACCACTAAGCTAGTCCCAATTGCCCGCATTTGGCCTATATCCTTCTGTACCCATCTTACCCATGTAACAGTCTAAATGCTTTTTGAAGGACAAAATTATACCCGCCTCTACTACTACCTCTGGCAGCTTGTTCCTGACACTCACCACCCTCTGAGTGAAAGAAATGTCCCTCTGGACCCTTCTGTATCTCTCCCCTCTCACCTTAAACCTATGCCCTCTAGTTTTAGATTCCCCTACCTTTGGGAAAAGATGTTGACTGTCGAGTTGATTTGTGACCCCTCATTATTTTATAGACCTCTATAAGATCACCCCTAAGCCTCCTAGGCTCCAGGGAAAATAGTCCCAGTTTATCCAGCCTCTCCTTATAACTCAAACCATCAAGTCCCAGTCGAATCCTAGTAAATCTTTTCTGCACTCTTTCCAGTCTAATGATATCCTTTCTATAATAGGGTGACCAGAACTGTACAAATGTCTAATTCAAGCTTCTTGCTGCATGCTTCAATCCTTATGACAAACATTATTGGCAAGAGCCAGTAGCAGCTTTTTCACTCAATGCCAAGTAACCCTTAGACGCATTGGTGCCTTCAGCTCTTCTTTGGAGGGGCATACGGTTGCCAATCTCTACCCCCCACACCAGCAATTCTGCCGCAAGTGGCAGCGGAATGGGTCCAGTCACTTCGTCAAGTCTGGGGTCCAAAGCTCAGTTGGCACCACTCACAGAATATCATCACTGAAGCCCCACAGTGTAGAAGGAGGCCATTCAGCCCATCAAATCTGCATCGACAACAATCCCAACCCAACCCCATAGCCCCACGTATTTACCACGCTAAATCCCCCTGTTTAAAGTTTATTTAGTAATGTCACAAGTCGGCTTACGTTAACACTGCAAAGAAGTTACTGCGGAAAATCTCCCCAGTCACCACAGTCCGGCATCTGTTCGGTGAGGGTGAATTTAGCACCTAACCAGCACGTCTTTCAGACTGTAGGTGGAAACCGGCGCACCCGGAGGAAACCCACGCAGACACGGGGAGAGCGTGCAAACTCCGCACTGACAGTGACCCAAGCCGGGAATTGAACCCGGGTCCCTGGCGCCGAGAGGCAGCAGTGCTAACCACTGCGCCACCGTGCAGCCCGGTGTCTCTGAAGCCAACATCCATTATTTCAAATTCCTCTCTCCACCCGTAGCTGATGTCTCCATTAAAATACCAGAGGAAGGAATTTGAGACAGAAAATTGAGCAGTTGTGCAATAACATTGCAGGTGGTAATTTCAAGCCTTGTGTTGAGTATTTCTAATGGAAAGATAAGATGAAAGGGGATGCTGATCTGTCCCTCAGTACAAAATAGATGTTGGGTGAGATTTTCCAGGCTCCCCCGCAAGCCATGTATTCCAGCACGAGAAGGGGTTCACCGCAGGCCATAGTCAGGATCTTCCAGTCCCGCCGATATCTATGGAGTTTTATGTAGCTGGCCTGTCTCGCCTCTAGGGGAAGCACCACAGGGGACTTACCTTCGGCAGGACTGAAGGCCCAGCTAGCAGGAAGAGCTGGAAATCGTTAAGAATGCCCACTAATGCCTCAACTTTCTCTAGGCTAAGGAAATTTGGCATGTCAGCTATGACTCTCACCAATGTTTACAGATGCACCGTAGAAAGCATTCTTTCTGGTTGTATCACAGCTTGGTATGGCTCCTGCTCTGCCCAAGACTGTAAGAAACTACAAAGGGTTGTGAATGGAGTCCAATCCATCACGCAAACCAGCCTCCCATCCATTGACTCCGTCTACACTTCCTGCTGCCTTGGCAAAGCAGCCAGCATAATTAAGGAGCTCACTCACCCTGGACAGACTCTCTTCCACTTTCATCCGCTGGGAAAAAGATACACAGTCTGGGGTCAGGTACCAACTGACTCAAGAACAGCTTCTTCCCTGCTGCCATCAGACTTTTGAATGGACCGACCATATATTAAGCTAATCTTTCTCTCAACCCTAGTATGACTGTAACATGACATTCTGCACTCTCTCCTTTCCTTCCCCGCTCTGTACTCTATGCATGGTATGTTTTGTCTGTATAGCGCGCAAGAAACAATACTTTTCACTGTATCCAATACATGTGACAATAATAAATCAAATCAAAATCAAAAACTAAAGAGATACAAAGAATCTACAGTACAGAAGGAGGCCATTTGGCCCATCGAGTCTGCACTGACCACAATCCTACCCAGGCCCTCTTCCCATAACCCCATACATTTATCCGAGCCAGTCCCCCTGACACTCAGGGGCAAGTTAGCACAGCCAATCAAGCTAACTCGCACACCTTTGGAGTGTAGGAGGAAACCGGAGCACCCGGAGGAATCCCATGCAGACACGGGGGAGAACGTGCAGACTCCGCACAGACAGTGACCCGGGGCCAGGAATTGAACCCGGATCCCTGGCGCTGTGAGGCAGCAGTGCTAACCACTGCGCCACCGTGCTGAACCTCGTTGAGGTTTCCCCTCTCCAGAATGTCTTATCCTGCCTCTCTTACAGTGGGGCAGCACGGTAGCACAGTGGTTAGCACTGCTGCTTCACAGCTCCAGGGACCTGGGTTCGATTCCCGGCTTGGGTCACTGTCTGTGTGGAGTTTGCACATTCTCCTCGTGTCTGCGTGGGTTTCCTCCGGGTGCTCCGGTTTCCTCCCACAGTCCAAAGATGTGCGGGTTAGGTTGATTGGCCATGCTAAAAATTGCCCTTAGTGTCCTGAGATCATAGAATCATAGAAATCATAGAAACCCTACAGTGCAGAAGGAGGCCATTTGGCCCATCGAGTCTGCACCGACCACAATCCCACGCAGGCCCTACCCCCACACATTTTACCCACTAATCCCTCTAACCTACACATCTCAGGACTCTAAGGGGCAATTTTTAACCTGGCCAATCAACCTAACCCGTACATCTTTGGACTGTGGGAGGAAACCGGAGCACCCGGAGGAAACCCACGCAGACACGAGGAGAATGTGCAAACTCCACACAGACAGTGACCCGAGCCGGGAATCGAACCCAGGACCCTGGAGCTGTGAAGCAGCAGTGCTAACCACTGTGCTACCGTGCCGCCCTTGTGTAGGTTAGAGGGATTAGTGACAAATATGTAGGGATATGGGGGTAGGGCCTGGGTGGGATTGTGGTCGGTGCAGACTCGATGGGCCGAATGGCCTCTTTCTGTACTGTAGGGTTTCTATGATGATTCTATGATTCTATGATGGGTGCTCCGAGTTTACTGGTTGGCACAATGCAGTTTTCGACCGCACGCCAAAGCAAAACCTGAGGGCGAACGTGCCAGGAAAATATCTGCCGATAACTCGGTTCCATTCTTTGAGCCCTCCCCCCTTCCCCGGCAAATTATTTTCTCAAATGAGTCGAAAACTGATCACTTCCTGCACGCTGTGCTGCCAGCTAATGTCATTCTGAGCCGACTGGAACACTTGCTATAAACAGTAACAGACAGATGGGAGCTCTGGGGTGAAAGACTTATGTTGCTGTGTTGGGCATGAGAGGAGATCAGTGCAACATGACTTGGAAATCCAGTCGAGGTCCGTACGTCCTGATTTGTTTTCTCACCGGCCTCTTGGATCGGCAACATTCAATTCCTGCGTCATTTTAAAATCATTTGTGGGAGGCGGGCACAGCTGGCAAAGGTGCGCACTCCCAACTACCCGTCGGGAAGGCGATAGCGTGCCCACCTGCTTGGCGGCTTTGCGGCTGGCTGGGCCATTTAATTTATTAGTGTCACATGTAGGCTTACATTAACACTGCAATGAAGTTACTGTGAACATCCCCCAGTCGCCACACTCAGGCGCCTGCTCGGGTTCACTGAGGGAGAATTTAACTAGATACAAATTAGACCGATAAAAAACATCCAATGCCTTGTTCACTGGCACATTTGATTCTTGTAGGTAATTGAAATCTCCCCTGTTTGCACATTTAAGTGAACCGCAAAAAAGGTCAAACTGACCAACATTTCATTACAGTTTTTCAGTTCAAGCTACTGGAGAGGTGATAGTCTCAAGTTTATTTATTTGTGTCACAAGTAGGCTTACATTCACACTGTAATGAAGTTACTGTGAAAATCCCCTAGTCGTCTGTTCGGGTTACACTGAGGGAGAAGTTAGCATGGCCAATGCACCTAACCAGCACGTTTTTTGGACTGTGGGAGGAAACTGGAGCACCCGGAGAAAACCCACGCAGACACGGAGAGAACGTGCAAACTCCGCACAGACAGTAACCCAAGACAGGAACCGAACCTGGGTCCCTGGCGCTGTGAGGTGGCAGTGTTAACCATTGTGCCATCGTGCCGCACCAAGGGCTGTTAAGAGTCAACCGCATTGCTGTGGGTCTGGAGTCACATGTCGGCCAGACTGGGTAAGGATTTCCTTTCACTGAAAGTGGACAAGGTGAGATCCCCGTGACATTCCTGTAGCTTGATGGATGTGGACTTTTAATTCAAATTTTGTTTAAATGGTGGATTTTAAATCCCTCGGTTGAGATTTGACTTTGGATAAATTTAAGGAGGAGATGAAGACAGATGTTTAATTGGTCATGGGTTGAAGGGTTAATAGAGTGTAAAACCTCAACAAGGCCCATGAGATGGGCCTCTTGTCTCCCTGATTGAGGTCATGATTGCCTGCCCAATCAGGGAGTCTCACCTGTGCATATAATGAGGGGTGTCAGGCTTACTGACACGCTGGACCCAGACCCAGACCCAGACCCAGACCCAGACCCAGACCCAGACCCAGACGCACTCTGAGGTGTGATTGAGTTTGTAAATAAAGCAAATATAATGAAGCGATACTGGCCCCTGAGGAGTTATTTCATGGAGAATGAACAGGGCAGTGCACTTGAGGCTGAGATGAGATCAGCCTGATTGTATAGAACAGCGGAACAGGAGGCTGAGGAAGTTCGGCATTTCCACTACGACTCTCACCAATTTTTACAGATGCACCATAGAAAGCATCCTTTCTGGTTGTATCACAGCTTGGTATGGCTCCTGCTCTGCCCAAGACCGCAAGAAATTACAAAGGGTCATGAATGTAGCCCAATCCATCACGCAAACCAGCCTCCCATCCACTGACTCTGTCTACACTTCCCGCTGTCTCAGCAAAGCAGCCAGCACAATCAAGGACCCTACGTACCCTGGACATTCTCTCTTCCACCTTCTTCCATCGGGAAAAAGATACAAAAGTCTGAGATCATGTACCAACCCACTCAAGAACAGCTTCTTCCCTGCTGCCACCAGACTTTCGAATGGATCTATCATATATTAAGCTGATCTTTCTTTACACCCTAGCTATGACTATAACACTATATTCTGCACCCGCTCCTTTCCTTCTGTCCTGTGTGCTCTATGAATGGTATGCTTTGGCTGTATAGCGCGCAAAAAACAATACTTTTCACTGTATCTCAATACACGTGACAATAATAAATCAAATCAAATCAAAGGGGCTGAATTGCCTATTCCTGCTTCTAGTTCTTACATTCTTATGTTCCCCTTATGTTAAAGGGTGGCACGGTGGTAACAGGTGGTATAGTGGCACAGTGGTTAGCACTGCTGCCTCACTGTGCCAAGGACCCGGGTTCAATTCCGGCCTCGGGTCACTGCCTGTGCAGAATTTGCACATTCTCCCCGTGTCTGCGTGGGTTTCCTCCGGGTGCTCCCAGTTTCCGCCCATGGTCCAAAGATGTGTGGGTTGGGTTGATTGGCCATGCTAAATTGACCCTAGTGTCTGGGGGATTAGCAGGGTAAATGTGTGGGGTTACTGGAATAGGGCCTGGGTGGGATTGTGGTCGGTGCAGACTTGATGGGCCAAATGGCCTCCTTCTGCACTGTAGGGTTTCTATGATTCTCCCTGGACAGTTAGTGCAGGCAAATCACTAGTCATGTCATACAACCACTCTGCCACTGTTCCCAAGAACTTAAATATTTAAAATCCCTTAAAATAAAGCTACATGTATTTTCTTTTCATCTTCCTGTACAGGGTTATGTTCCATTTACACATTTCAGAGTACTTCTGACTACATGAAGGTACAAAACATGTGATAGAGCATCAGTCGCCTATTTTGCATCTCACCTGATGTTTTATTCCCATTCACGCACATTCAACTCTATCCCCCGGAGTGAGTTTAAGGGAAGCTCCATGAATGATGGAATTCTTAAGTGAAGCTTTTAATTTTTCAATAGATTTATATTCGCTTCTCTGCATTTTTAGGACAAAGAAAACACTCCATTTTCTTCTGACTATATCCTATATTTATGCAGAACTTAAAATGCCAGACAAGGCCCACTAATTCATGAGAAAACCCATCCTAAGGCAACAATACAGCACGGTGGCACAGTGGTTAACACAGCTGCCTCACAGCGCCAGGGACCCGGGTTCGATTCTGGCCTTGGGTCATTGTCTGTGTGGAGTTTGCACATTCTCCCCGTGTCTGCGTGGGCTTCCTCCGGCTGCCCCGGTTTCCTCCCGCAGTCCAAAGATGTGCGGGTTAGGTGGATTGGCCATGTTAAATTGCTCCTTAGTGTCAGGGGGACTAGCAGGGTAAATGCATTGCATTGCAGGGAAAGGGCCTGGGTATCATTGTTGTCGGTGCAGGCTTGATGGGCCGAATAGCCTCCTCCTGCACTATAGGTATTCTATGATTCTCAGAACACCAGGTTAACGTCCAATAGGTTTATTTGGAATCACGAGCTTTCGGAGCGCTGCTCCTTCATCAGGTGATGAAGCTCATGAATCCAAATAAACCTATAGGACGTTAACCTGGTGTTGTGGCTGGCATCTCCATATCTATGATTCTAGGTCACACCTTAGCCTCCTCTGTTCTAAGGAAAACAATCCCTAGCCTATCCAATCTCTCCTCATAGCTGCAATTTTCAAGCCCTGGGAACATTCTTGTAAATCGCCTCTGCATTCATCCGGACAAATACAAGAATACCAAATTTCAAACAATCACCACAATTTACACTGCAGGAGAAAAGGGTGCTGATTGGTTGGCAAGCCAACTGCTTGCTTTCTCCATGGCAATGCCTCAGCCAATCCGAGTCAATTTACCAGCCAATGAGCACCCTTTCCCCGTGTCATATACATTGTGGTGATTGTTTGAACTTTGGTTTTCTTGTGTTTGCCCTGATGAGTGCAAGGTGAAAAGCTTCCGCAGCACATGTCTCTTTTCAGCCATATTCACCGGGGGCATTTCCTGTGTTCTCAGGGGGGTGAAACGGGTGAGAGCTGATGCAAGAAATTGCTGTTCAGGTCCTTTTGTGAGGAGAACAGCAAGTTGTTTTTTACATTCTTAAAGTTTGCTTACTCGTGTGCTCAGCTCGCCAGGATGAGGGGAAGAGACAAAGTTCAACGGTTCGGGTGGCTTCATATTCCTGGAACTTGGTGGACGAAATGCAAAGGTGCAAGAAGCTGATGAACAGAGAGAGAGAGAAAGAGAAAGAGAGAGAGAAAATGAGAGACAAGAGAGGGAGAGAAAGAGAGAGAGAAAGAGAGAGAAGGAGAGAGAGAGAAAAAGGGAAAGAGAGAGAAAGGAGAAAGAGAGACAGAGAGAGAGAGAAGTGAGAAAGAAAAAGAGAGAAAGTAGGAGAGAGAGAACAGAGAAAGAGAGAGAGAAAATGAGAGACAAGAGAGGGAGAGAAAGAGAGAGAGAAAGAGAGAGAAGGAGAGAGAGAGAAAAAGGGGAAAGAGAGAGAAAGGAGAAAGAGAGACAGAGAGAGAAAGAGAGAGAAGTGAGAAAGAAAAAGAGAGAAAGTAGGAGAGAGAGAACAGAGAAAGAGAGAGCGAAAGAGAGAGAGAGCAAGAAAGGAGAGAGAGAAATAGAGGAATAGTGAGAGAAAGAGAGAGAGAGCAAGAAAGGAGAGAGAGAGAGAAATAGAGGAATAGTGAGAGAAAGAGAGAGAGAGAAAGAAAGGAGAGAGAGAGAAATAGAGGAATAGTGAGAGAAAGAGAGAGAGAGAAAGAAAGGAGAGAGAGAGAGAAATAGAGGAATAGTGAGAGAGAGAAAGAAAGGAGAGAGAGAGAAATAGAGGAATAGTGAGAGAAAGAGAGAGAGAGAAAGAAAGGAGAGAGAGAGAAATAGAGGAATAGTGAGAGAGAGAAAGAAAGGAGAGAGAGAGAAATAGAGGAATAGTGAGAGAAAGAGAGAGAGAGAAAGAAAGGAGAGAGAGAGAGAAATAGAGGAATAGTGAGAGAGAGAAAGAAAGGAGAGAGAGAGAAATAGAGGAATAGTGAGAGAAAGAGAGAGAGAGAAAGAAAGGAGAGAGAGAGAAATAGAGGAATAGTGAGAGAGAGAAAGAAAGAAGAGAGAGAGAAATAGAGGAATAGTGAGAGAAAGAGAGAGAGAGAAAGAAAGGAGAGAGAGAAATAGTGAGAGAAAGAAAGAGAGAGAAAGAAAGGAGAGAGAGTGAGAAATAGAGAAATAGTGAGAGAAAGAGAGAGAAAGAAAGGAGAGAGAGAAATAGAGAAATAGTGAGAGAGAGAGAGAAAGAAAGGAGAGAGAGTGAGAAATAGAGAAATAGTGAGAGAGAGAGAGAAAGAAAGGAGAGAGAGTGAGAAATAGAGAAATAGTGAGAGAAAGAGAGAGAGAGAAAGAAAGGAGAGAGAGAGAAATAGAGAAAGAGAGAGAAAGAAAGGAGAGAGAGAGAGAAATAGAGAAAGAGAGAGAAAGAGAGGAAGAAAGAAAGGAGAGAGAGAGAGAAATAGAGGAATAGTGAGAGAAAGAGAGAGAGAGAAAGAAAGAAGGAGAGAGAGAGAGAAATAGAGAAAGAGAGAGAAAGAAAGGAGAGAGAGAGAGAAATAGAGAAAGAGAGAGAAAGAGAGAGAGGAAGAAAGAAAGGGAGAAAGAGAGAGAGAGAAAGCGAGAGAGAGTAAAGGAAACAATCAGTACATTCAGCATCTCTGCTTCCCTCTGCACACTGCGTTCCCCCCTCCCACCAACCCTGGCCTGCAGCACAGTGGTTAGCACTGCTGCCTCACAGCGCCGGGGCCTGGGTTCGATTCCCGACTTGGGTCACTGTCTGTGCACAGTCTGCATGTTCTCCCCGTGTCTGCGTGGGTGTCATCCCACAGTCCGAAAGACGTGCTGGTTAGGGTGCATTGGCCGTGCTAAATTCTCCCTCAGTGTTACCCGAACAGGCGCCGGAGTGCGGTGACCAGGGGATCTTCACAGTAACTTCATTGCAGTGTTAATGTAAGCCTACTTGTGACATGAATAAATAAACTTTAAAACTTTGTCTGACCATTACTTCCGTCACCTGTGCCCTGCTGCATGTCTCACTCATTTACACGGCCACCTTTGATGTCACCCTTGGAAATGTTGACAGAATTCCCAAGCAGCAGAGGAAGCGTGGGCCAAGAGGCAGTGCCCACGAGTGGTTAAATCTGGCGCGCGTATCGCAAAATCAAGAATTGCAGCTGATTAAAGGATCCATTCCGAGATGAGAAACAATGATAAAATCAGAACATGATTCAGCTCGGGGGCTGAATCTAGACACTGCGCTGTGGGAGTATCACCCATCTCGCAGCAAGCGCTGAAAGCGGGGGAAGGATATCGCTGTCAGTGTTAACTGGAACCGATGCCTGAATGTGTGGGAAATAGAAGCTTTGGATGTTGGACGTATTCCTGGAGACTTTATCAGAAAGCAAATACGACTGCATTTTCCATAGAAAGACAGAGTTCCTTTGTAGCCAAGGTTTCTTTAGTTTATGGTCGGGTGCCAGCAGCTGTGCTGCGAGGTGTTATGAGAAGCAAAAGGGAGGCCCATGGGGGTAGGCTGGAGGGCGGGGGGGGGGGTGCGGATGGGGGGAGAGGGGGGGGGGGGAGGTGGTGGCTGGGCAGGGGAGGGGGTTGCAGAGAGTGAGGAGACCAGGGTGGGGGGGGCAGAGAGGGAGGGAGAGGGGGCCAGGGTGGGGTCTGAGTGGGTAGAGTTCATCGCAGGGTCCATGGGTGAGCCAGAGAGGGAGGAGGCCAGGCTGAGGCCTGTGGGTCAGGCCAGAGAGGGAGGAGGCCAGGCTGAGGCCTGTGGGTCAGGCCAGAGAGGGAGGAGCCCAGGGCAGGACCTGTGGGTCAGGCCAGCGAGGGAAGAGTCCAGGCTGAGGCCTGTGGGTCAGGCCAGAGAGGGAGGCCAGGATGGGGCCTCTGGGTCAGGCCAGAGAGGGAGTAGGCCAGGGCAGGGCCTGTGGGTCAGGCCAGAGAGGGAGGAGTCCAGGCTGAGGCCTGTGGGTCAGGCCAGAGAGGGAGGAGCCCAGGGCAGGACCTGTGGGTCAGGCCAGCGAGGGAAGAGTCCAGGCTGAGGCCTGTGGGTCAGGCCAGAGAGGGAGGCCAGGATGGGGCCTCTGGGTCAGGCCAGAGAGGGAGTAGGCCAGGGCAGGGCCTGTGGGTCAGGCCAGAGAGGGAGGAGTCCAGGCTGAGGCCTGTGGATCAGGCCAGAGAGGGAGGAGTCCAGAGTAGGGCCTTGGAGCAGAACTGGGGTGTGGATTTCAGGGGCAGAAACAGATAGGGGTGGAACTGGGGCACAGGACCAGAGGAGGAGCCCGAGGGCTGAAACAGTGCGGGGTGTTGAAGGGGACAGGGATATACACGGATAGGACTAGAGGGGAAATTGAGGGGGGGGGGGATGGGGTGCAGGGCTAAAGGAGATACAGCAGCAGAGCAATATGGACCCTGAGTCAAAACCTGGTGGCACTGGCAGATGGAATTCTGAAGAGACACCGTCTTTGTGTGGTGCTTGGACAAGGGAATGTCATCCTAAGCTTAGCTCAGCAATTGAATCTCCATATCAGCTCCGACTCATTTTTGGGGAGTGTTAATAGCATGATGCACAGGAAGAGGCAATTTACCCTCAGTGTCAGTGCTGGTGTCCTCCCCACTCCCCCAGAAGCTATCAGAACTATTTTCTCAAACACTTAGTCCATCCCCTTTCAAATTACATGGTCACTGTCTCTTGCTGTGAGGTAGCCCATGATCCA
This sequence comes from Mustelus asterias, assembly GCF_964213995.1. Taxonomy (NCBI): domain Eukaryota; kingdom Metazoa; phylum Chordata; class Chondrichthyes; order Carcharhiniformes; family Triakidae; genus Mustelus; species Mustelus asterias. Next base: position 94,292,886 of record NC_135815.1, on the reverse strand, counting down.
ATAGCCAACAGTGCAAAAATCCTCCTTCTCCATTCTGCTGTGGCACAATCAGTGAGAATTCTCATCAATCTCTTTCCAATTACCATGGCACAATTTCCATTTTCCGCTCACCCCTTGACTGGTTGCTCCTTCCTCACTGACATTCCCATTCACCATGTTCTCCCTGCTCCTAGCTGGCCATGAAATACTGGCCCCTCTACCACGGCATTCCCCAGAGCCTGAATCCCAGAACCATCCAACACCCTCCCTCACTCACCCCGTCCAAGCTTCAGTCACCCGATACCTAGTCGGCACTGCGCGCTCTCAGAATCATTGAGTTTGCACGGTGCAGGAGGCCATTTGGCCCATTGTGTCTGCACCAGCTCTTCGAATGAGCATTATGCCATTCTCCTGCCTTTTTTCCATACCCCCGCACACTGTTTCTGTTTAAATAATCATCTAAGCCCTCCTGAACGCCCCGACTAAACCTGCCTCCACCACAATCTCAGACAGTGCATTCCAGATGGAATGCACGGTGGCACAGTGGTTAGCACTGCTGCCTCACAGTGTCAGGGACCCCGGGTTCTGTGTAGAGTCTGCACGTTCTCCCCGTGTCTGCATGGGTTTCCCCGGGTGCTCCGGTTTCCTCCCACAGTCCAAACGATGTGCTGGTTAGGTGCATTGGCCGTGCTAAATTCTCCCTCAGTGTACCCGAACAGGCGCCGGAGTGTGGCGACTCGGGGATTTTCACAGTAACTTCATTACAGTGTTAATGTAAGCCTACTTGTGACACTAATAAATAAACTAAACTAAACAGATCCTAACCACTCGCACAGAAAAATGCTGGAAAATCTCAGCAAGTCTGACAGCATCTGTGGAGAGAGAACAGAGCCAACGTTTCGAGTCAGGATGACCCTTCGTCAGAGCTGTTTCGGATTCCAGCATCCGCAGTATTTGCGTAGATCCTAACCACTCGCTGTGCGAATATATTTCTCCTCATGATTCCAATTCTTCTTTTGCCTTAAAACCTCTGAGTCTAAATCCGTCCATCAATGGGAACAGACTTGCCCTGTCTACTTTATCCGGACACACCTCCCTTCCCCATTTTGACTATCTCTACCTCTGTTGCAGCAATTCACCAAAGATTCTTACACAGCACCTTCCAAACCCATGACCACTTCCATCTGGAACAACAAGGGCAGCAGATACATGGGAAGTCCACCACCTGCAAGTTCCCCTCCAAGCCACTCACCATCCTGACTTGGAAATATATCGCCGTTCCTTCACAGTCGCTGGGTCAAAATCCTGGAATTCCCTCCCTAACGGCATTGTGGGTCAACCCACAGCAACGATTCAAGAAGGCAGCTCACCACCACCTTCTCAAGGCCAACTAGGGATGGGCAATAAATTCTGGCCCAGCCAGCGACGCCCATGTCCCACAAATGAATTTTTAAAATCTGACGAAGAGTTGAAAAGGGGGAGATAATTCACCCCAGTTGGTCACAGCAGCATTTGGGACACTCATGCCTCACCCTGGGAGAGTGTGGGACAATCTGAGATAGCTGGGAAACCTCAGAGGAATACGCTCTTCAGTGCTTGGAAGGATACACCAGGTTGAGTGAGTAATTCAGAGATATTCCTAAACACTAAACAGCAAGAATGTTTCAGCCAAAGGACTGGACAAGTCAGGGTGTCCACAAGCAGGACTGTGTGTGCTGGCAAGAGAGGCAGGTTGACATGCTCCAAGCCTTCATGAGTTTAGTTATAATTTATTTCTCTTTTGAAGCTTAAAACTTAAAACTAGTGGAAAGCAAGAGTTTCTTTTTACCCCCCCGTGAATCAAATCAGAAGTCACCAGAAATACAGATGCACGGGTGGCACAGTGGTTAGCATTGTGGTTTCACAGCGACAGGCACAGTAAGAAGTCTCACAAAACCAGGTTAAAGTCCAACAGGTTTATTTGGAATCACGGCGAGCTTTCGGAGCGCCGCTCCTTCATCAGGTGAGTCTTGATGAAGGAGCGGCCTGAAAGCTCATGATTCCAAATACCACCAAATTAACCTGTTGGGCTTTAACCTGGTGTTGTGAGACTTCTTACTGTGCCCACCCCAGTCCAACGCCGGCATCTCCACATCATTACAGCTCCAGGGACCCGGGTTCGATTCCCAGCTTGGGTCACTGTCTGTGTGGAGTTTGCACATTCTCCCCGTGTCTGTGTGGATTTCCTCCAGGTGCTCCGGTTCCATAGAATCATCATAGAATCCTAACAGTACAGGAGGAGGACATTCGGCCCATCAAATCTGCACCGACCACAATCCCACCCAGGCCCTATCCCCATAAGCCCATGCATTTACCCTGCTAATTCCTCTGACACTAAGGGATAATTCAGCATGGCCAATAAACCTAACCCACACATCTCTGGACTGTGGGAGGAAACCGGAGCACCCGGAGGAAACCCATGCAGATACGGGGAGAACGTGCAAACTACACACAGACAGTGACCCAAGCCGGGAATCGAACCCGGGTCCCTGGCGCTGTGTGTCAGCTGTGCCACCTGAAAGATTGAGGAAGCGAGAAATTTCTTAAATCCGTTGAGAACCTCAGGATGTCCCAAAGTGCTTCTTGCTCTTCAAGTACTTTTGAACTGTGGTCGCCATGGTAGTGGAGGGAAAACACATCACAAACTTACTGATGGCAAGGTCACAAAGAAATTGGTGAATGATCAGGCAAATGTTTATTTCACATTCTGGATTGAATGCAATAGGGAGAACGTGCAAACTCCACGCAGACAGTGTGGACAGTGCTTCCTCCCACACTCCAAAGATGTGCGGGTTAAGTGGAGTGGCCATGCTAAATTGCCTCTTCGTGTGGATTAGCTATTATGGATGTGGTGGGTTGTGGGGCTGGGCTTTGTGGGATGCTCTTCGGAGGGTCGGTGCAGACCTGATGGGCCAAATGGCCTCCTCCTACATTGTCGGGATTCTATGATCACAGTCAGGTCTCCGTTTCTTGCCCCCATTGCCCCCCACCCCCAAGAAGGTTCTGGCCATACTTAAGAACAGATAATTGTCACAAGTGATAACAGTCAGACCACTAGAAAAATTACAGAGGGGTGGAGTTTTACAGCTCCGCCTGCCAGCGGGGTCTTCCGGTCCCGCCGGGATTTCAACAGCTCGCTGCATTTTCCAGCCCGCTCCCACCAGAAAGTTCCACCCAAAAATAAAACTTAAAAATAGACTTTCAAAAAAATCCTGCTCCCCATATCCTCGCTGCATAGAAACATAGAAACCAGAAGCAGGAGTAGGCCATTCGGCCCTTCGAGCCTGCTCCGCCATTCATTTTGATCATGGCTGACCATCAAATTCAATATCCTAATCCCCTCTTTCCCCCCATGTCCCTCGATCCCTTTTGCCCCGAGAGTTATATCTAATTTCATCTCAAGAAGTGTCACAACACCAGGTTAAAGTTCAACAGGTTTATTTGGAATCACGAGCTTTTGGAGCGCTACTCCTTCATCAGGTGAGTGGGATTCCAAATAAACCTGCTGAACTCTACCCTAGTGTTGTGAGCCTTCTTACCGTGCCCACCCCAGTCCAATGTCAGCACCTCCACATCATAATTTCATCTTGAAATCACACAATGTTTTGGCCTCAACTACTTTCTGTGGTAGTGAATTGCACACATTCACCACCCTCTGGCTGAAGAAATTTCTCCCCACCTCAATTCTAAAAGGTTTACCCCTTATCCTCAAACTATGACCCCTAGTTCTGGACTCCAACACCATCGGGAACATTCTTTCTGAATCTACCCTGTCTAACTCTGTTAGAATTTTATAAGTCTCTGTGAGATCCCCTCTCACTCTTCTAAACTCCAGTGAATATAATCTAACTGACTTAGTCTCTCCTCATATGACAGACCTGCCATCCCAGGAATCAGCCAGGTAAACCTTCACTGCACTCCCGCTATAGCAAGGACATCCTTCCTCAGATAAGGACCCCAAAACTGCGCACAATACTCCAGGTGTGGCCTCACCAATGCCCTATACAATTGCAGCAAAACATCCCTATTCCTCGACCAATTCTTGCTTCCTTAATCTACATTGGTTTCCCCTTCCAGTAATGGAAAGCCACTCGGGGGATGATCCCTTTTGCTGCGGGTGCTACACAAATGCAAGTTTGCTGTCGTGTACTTGACTTCAAATTGAACAACTTGTTCAGCCTCTGGCCTAGTGCAGATGGCAACACATGAAAGTATTCCAGGCAGCAGCACTGAACTGAGATACTAATGAATTACAATCACAACATACAAGAATTAATTAACGATTCACATGGAACAATTAAATCTTAATGCTTGCAGAGTAATCCACAAACAAAATTAATATACATTTCATCGTAAGTTTAATTCATGCAAATTTGACTTGTGACTATCTTCTGTATGATAATATTAAAATACACAGGGGGCCATTTAAATAAAACAAAATTAATTCTTATTTTTCCATTAAGAGCCGCTGACAATAGCAATGAATAAAAGAACGCGATTAGAACAGTGCCCGGCGCACTGAGGTGTATAGCCGTAGGCCGATTGAACTTGGAAAATTCTGCTCGACAGTAACCCGGGGAATTGCAGCGTTCCTGTGACTGAATTATCCACCAGAAAGACCACTTTCTCACAGTCGAAATTTGCAAAGCTGCTGTATTCCGGCCAGGTTTGTTAGTGGCCAGTTAATTGTGGTCAAGGTATAAATGGAGAAAATCTCCCTGAGTTTTTACAGGTGCACCATAGAAAGCATCCTCTCCGGATGTATCACAGCTTGGTATGGCTCCTGCTCCAACCAACACTGCAAGAAACGACAAAGGGTCATGAACGTAGCCCAGTCCGTCACGCAAACCAGCCTCCCATCCATTGACTCTGTCTACACTTCCCGCTGCCTCGACAAAGCAGCCAGCATAATCAAGGACCCCACCCGCCCCGGACATTCTCTCTTCCACCTTCTTCCATCGGGAAAAAGATACAAAACTCTGAGGTCACGTACCAATCGACTCAAGAACAGCTTCTTCCCTGCTGCCATCAGACTTTTGAATGGACCTGCCTTATATTAAGCTGATCTTTCTCTGCACCTTAGCAATGACTGTAACATTACCTTCTGCACTCTCTCCTTTCCTTCTCCCCTATGTACTCATGGCCAAAGATAATCAAGTGAAAGCCATTGTCTCTGCTTCAAATGTCAGCAACATCAAGGGTAATTGATATCCCCATCAGTACAACTGACAACTAGCACCCTTGCTATGACAGTAACACTATATTCTGCACCCTCTCTTTTCCTTCTCCCCTATCTACTCTATGAACGGTATGCTTTGTCTGTATAGCACGCAAGACACAATACTTTTTACTGTATCCCAATACATGGGACAATAATAAATCAAATCAGAGGAAGTTGCTGCTGTGTCCCTCTGCCTAACTTCTCTCTAAAGCTGAATTCCTACTGCGTGATAACTGCCAACAGTCTTGGAGGTAACTACGCAGTGTGTAGGTCAAAGTCAGGTTTCTGTGCATTTCTGGGACTGTGGCCCTGTAGATCCACAGCAATTGGCTCTAACTACAGTTTCCTGATCCTGGCTACAAGAGCAGGTCAGAGGCTGGGAATTCTGCGATGAGTAATTCACTTCCTGACTCCCCAAAGCCTGTCCACCATCTACAAGCCACAGGTCAGGATTTTGATGGAATACTCCCCACTTGCCTGGATGGGTGCAGCTCCAACAACACTCAAGAAGCTCGACACCATCCAGGACAAAGCAGCCCCGCTTGATTGGCACCACATCCACAAACATCCACTCCCTCCACCGCCAAGGCTCAGTAGCAGCAGTGTGTACTCTCTACAAGATACACTGCAAAAAATCACCAAGGCTCCAGAGGCAGCTCCTTTCAACCCATGACTTTTTATTTATTCATTCATGGGACATGGGCATCGCTGGCTGGGCCAGCATTTATTGCCCATCCCTAGTTGCCCTTGAGAAGGTGGTGGTGAGCTGCCTTCTTGAAACACTGCAGTCGACGTGCTGTGGGTTGACCCACAATAACTGCTACCATCTAGAAAGATAAGAGCATCAGACAGAGGGAACACCACCACTTGGAAGTTCCCCTCTGAGCCACTCACCCTCGTGACTAGAAAATATATCGTTTTATTGTCACTCAGTCAAACTCCTATCCCCATTGCCCCAGGTATTTTCCCCACCATTCCCCCTGACCTACACATCTTTGGACACTAAGGGGCAATTTATTATGCTCAATTCCCCCAACCTGCACACCTTTGGACACTAAGGGGCAATTTAGCATGGCCAATCCACCTAACCTACACATCTTTGGACACTTAGGGGCAATTTAGTATGGCTAATCCATCTAACCTGCACACCTTTGGACACTAAGGGGCAATTTAGCATGGCCAATCCACCTAACCTACACAGCTTTGGACACTAAGGAACAATTTAGCATGGCCAATCCACCTAACCTGCACATCTTTGGACACTAAGGGACAATTTAGCATGGCCAATCCACCTAACCTACACATCTTTGGACACTAAAGAAAAATTTAGCTTGGCCAATTTCCCCAACCTGCACATCTTTAAACACTAAGGGGCAATTTAGCATGGCCAATCCACCTAACCTGCACACATTTGGACTGTGGGAGGAAACCGGAGCACCCGGAGGAAACCCACGCAGACACGGGGAGAATGTGCAAACTCCACAAAGACAGTCACCTGAGGTTGGAATCGAACCCCAGTCTCTGGTGCTGTGAGGCAGCAGTGCCATCCACTGTGCCACCATGCTGGCAATAACTTTAAAGACTTGGATAAACAAATGAGCACTGCTGCCAGCCACCACTGTCGAGTGGGCAAGCTCAGGAATGGGATGGCAAGTGGCTGTTACCCTGGCGGGCGGGCTAGCGAGATGGACCTCTTGAGGTTTGCTTTTATTTGAAATCTCAGACTGTGGGAGTCGTTGATATTTATTGCTCATCTCGAGTTTCCTGGTTCAATACAAATTGAATGGCTTAAGCACCATCTTCGAGGTGCTTAAGATGAAATGACATTGATGTTGGATTGGGGAAACTAATCAGTCAGACCAAGCCAGGATGGCAAACCCCTGACCCTGAAAGGTCATTCATGAACCAATTGGATTTCCATGACAATCCAATCCAATAGCTTTTTTTCTAACCCAATATTGGCTTCATGGTTTCAATGTATTTGAAATGATCGTGGAGAAGATACTCGGATCTAAAAAGAAATGTTTCTGATATACACTGTTGAAATTAACTCTGATCTTGTTCAGCATATATCTGCAACATTAAAGTTTTGATCTGGTGTGCTGGGTCACTTTTAGAAAGGTGGACATCTGTGGGGCGGCACGGTGACACAGTGGTCAGCACTGCTCCCTCACAGTGTCAGGGATCCGGATTCAATTCCCGGCTTCGGTCACTCTCTGCGGAGTCTGCACGTTCTCTCCCCGTGTCTGCGTGGGTTTCCTCCGGGTGCACCGGTTTCCTCCCACAGTCCAAAAGACGTGCTGGTTAGGTGCATTGCCCATGCTAAATTCTCCCTCAGTGTACCCGAACAGACGCCGGAGTGTGGCGCCTCGAGGATTTTCACAGTAACTTCATTGCAGTGTTAATGTACGCCGACTTGTGACTGATAAATAAATTTTTAAAAAGAAAATGCCCCCATATCCCTCGATCCCTTTAGCCCCAAAGGCTATATCTAATTTCTTTTTGAAATCACACAATGTTTTGACCTCAACTACTTTCTGTGATAGTGAATTCCACACAATTCTTCTGCACTGTACGGATCCTATGGTGGCACAGTGGTTAGCACTGCTGCCTCACAGTGCCAGGGACCTGAGTTCAATTCCGGCTTGGGTCACTGTCTGTGTGGAGTCTGCACGTTCTCCCCGTGTCTGCGTGGGTTTCCTCCGGGTGCTCCGGTTTCCTCCCACAGTCTGAAAGACGTGCTGATTAGGTGCATTGGCCGTGCTAAATTCTCCCTCAGTGTACCCGAACAGGCACCGGAGTGTGGTGACTAGGGGATTTCCGTGGGTTAGGTTGATTCGCCATGCTAAATAGCCTCTTAATGTCAGGCGGATTTGTAGGGTAGATAAATGGGGTTACGGGGATAGGGTCTGGGTGGGATTGTGGTCAGTGCAAACTTGATGGGCCGAATGGCCTCCTTCTGCACTGTAGGGTTTCTATGATTCACAGTAACTTCATTGCAGTGTTGATGTCCGCCAACTTGGGACACTAATAAATAAACTTTAAAAAATAAAATTCAGATTGCCTTTTTATTAAATATGAAATTAAAATCACCAGCTCACATTCTGTCCTCTGGATTGCTAGTCTATGACTCAATAGATTAAAGAATCCTAATTTAATTTGATTTTACTGCCCCCCGAGTTAATAGCTCACATATTTCAAGATTTTGTGATTCTTACGGTAGATCCAAAACGCGCAACTTGAGTTCAGGCGCCATTAATCACGACGACAGGTGGACTTCCTCTGGTACCGGCTGCAGGCAGGCCGGACTGACGTCTCCCAGATCTAGAGGACAGGGGAATATTCCTGGCGTCGGAGTCAAAGACACAGTGGGGTGCCGCTGCAGGACAGGAGTTTCAAAGCAAGCGCCCAAGCGGACGGGTCAGCCATTTTCAAAGCATTGACCTCAGTGGGGTTGCAAAGCCTCCTGCGTCACCGTGGGCTCTCCAATAACTCAAGATTAATCTCGCTGGGCACTGCAGCCGACGGCACAGGAGAAATAGCAGCGGGGCGTTAATAAAGAAAGGCTTTTGCTTTTCCTTTGAACACTTTCGTTCATTGTTTACCAACATGTTGGAGAGAGCGAAAAGAAACGGACATTTGATAGGCTAGTTGAGGGAGGATGTCACATCCAGGTCCAGCCACAGTAGATAATCCTAACCCAAAGGCCCAGAAGAAATTAAGCAAAGAAACAACAAGATAAGTTAGTCGGCCAGCTGGTTCCAGTGACAATGAGGGCTGCCTAACCACTGGGGCAGGTACAACAGGACCCGGGTTCGATTCCCGGCTTGGGTCGCTGCCTGGGGGGAGTCTGTACGTTCTCCCCGTGTCTGCGTGGGTTTCCTCCGGGTGCTCCGCTTTCCTCCCACAGTCCAAAGACGTGCGGGTTAGGTGCATTAGCCATGCTAAATTCTCCCTCAGAGTACCTGAACAGGCACCGGAGTCTGGCGACTGGGGTATTTTTCACTGTAACTTCATTGCAGTGTTAATGTAAGCCTACTTGTGACATTAATAAATAAACTTCAAAAAGGCATACTTGTCTTTATCAATCAGGGTATAGATTACAAAAGCAGAGAGGTCATGATGGAGTTGTATAGAACTTTGGTAAGGTCACAGCTGTAGTACTGTGTGCAGTTCTGGTCGTCACGGGTGGCACAGTGGTTAGCACTGCTGCCTCACAGTGCCAGGGACCCAGGTTCGATTCCCACTTGGGTCACTTTCTGTGAGGAGTTTGCATGTTCTCCCCATGTTTGCATGGGTTTCCTCCCACAGTCTGAAAGGTGTGGTTAGGTGCATTGGCCCGAACAGGCGCCGGAGTGTGGTGACTAGAGGAATTTCACAGTAACTTCAATGCAGTGCTAATGTAAGCCTACTTGTGACTAATAAATGAACTTTACTTTACATTATAGGAAGGACGTGAACGCACTGGAGGGAGTGCAGAGGCGATTCACCAGGATGCTGCCCGGGATGGAACATTTAAGTTATAAAGAGAGGTTGGATAGGCTTGGGTTGTTTTCTCTGGAGCAGAGAAGACTGAGGGTGCGACCGGATTGAGGTGCTCAAGATTATGAGGGGCATGGACAGGGTGGATAGGGAGCAGCTGTTCCCCTTAGTTGAAGGGTCAGTTACAAGAGGACACAAGTGAAAAGTGAGGGTGGGAGGTTTAGGGGGCATTTGAGGAAAAACTTTTTTTCTCAGAGATGACGGTCTGGAATGCGCTGCCTGGGAGGGTGGTGGAGGCGGGATGCCTCACATCCTTTAAAAAGTACCAGGATGAGTACTTGGCACCGCCATAACATTCAAGGCTACAGGCCAAGTGCTGGCGAGCGGGATTAGATGGGCAGGTTGGGGCCTTTCATGCATCGGTGCAGACTCGATGGGCCGAAGGGCCTCTTCTGCACTGTAGTATTCTGTGATTCTGTGGTTTCACTTCTTTGGCACTGTCCCTCGCTTAGATTGGCACAAAACGCTGCCGTGAAAAGCGACGCACGTTAAAATTTATGACAATTAAAATGGACACCGCATCAGGCCAAGAACAGTCCGGAATCAAGACTGCAGGGAAGGCAAGCGAGTAAGTTCATGGCAATATAGCGGGAGAACCTGGAGGACATCACGGATATTACCCTCACTGCAAAATATTACAAAAAGCAACAGCCTGTGCTCGAGAAAGCTTCTGACCAGAACTTCTGAAACAGGGAAGCAAGTGCAGGACAAAATAAATAAATTCCCCCAAGGGGATTTACTCACAACAGTTTTTATTCACAGGATAGAAGTTTAAGGAAGTCAGTCACAAAGCAATTGGAACAACGGCTAAGGTATGTGGAAATTCTGAGCGCGTTGATTTCTGTAATCGAGTGTTCGCTAAAGGAAAAACTCAGCACATCTCGGAAACAAAGAACCGTTTCAAGTTTATTTATTAGTGTCAGAAGTAGGCTTACATCAACACTGCAATGAAGTTACTGTGAAAATCCCCCAGTTGCCACACTCCGGCATCTGTTCGGGCACACTGAGGAAGAATTTAGGAAGTTTAAAGTTAATTTATTAGTGTCACAAGTAGGCTTACATTAATACCACAATGAAGTTACTGTGAAAATCCCCCAGTCGCCACGCTCTGGCTCCTGTTCGGGTACCCTGAGGGAGAATTTAGCATCGCCATTGCACCTAACCAGCACATGTTTCGGACTGTGGGAGGAAACCGGAGGAAACCCACGCAGACACGGGGAGAACGTACAAACTCCACACAGACAGTGACCCAAGGCCGGGAATCGAACCTGAGTCCGCGGCGCTGTGAGGCGGCAGTGCTGACCACTGTGCCACCGTGCCGCCCCCTATCCGAACTGGTCTTGGGTACCTCAAAGTTGAACACCAGTACTTACTGGGGTCAGTATTCCCGATTGATACTGGGATTTGACCATTTTGAACTGGTTTTATCATCGTAAAAAGATGTGGAGGGAATAAAACAGTGATTGTTCTTGCGCACCACAGCACAGAAAGAAGCAGGCCTTGCCAAAAATAAGTAGAGACGCACCCCGATAGCGGGCTCATATAGAATGACTCTCTGGATGGCAGCCAGCTATGGTACAGGAATGTCAATGGGTTTAAGATGGACTGCAAATTAGATACTGCAGCTGCTATCAATCTTGGCAGAACTTCAGCTGTGCGTTCCAAATAATTGCATTGAACTGAAATGATTGTTTTCTTTCCAGATAAGTAGTTATCAGAGAAAAGGTAAGGTAAGGGACAAACAAAATTAGCATTTTCCTGAAGTTGAAATTCGGTTGGAAAATCTGCTGCTGCATTTTGAAATTGAAATCATTTGCCTCTTTTGTGGGGGAGAGGGGAGGCGGCTTTGTTCCAAACTGATTGGTTACGGCTAACCACATGATCCGAAATGATATGACACCATCAAGACAGACCAATCAGATTGGTAAAGCCAAGAGCAGGAGTCAAGTGGAGGCAATGGCCTCGTGGTATTATCGCTAAACTATTAATCGGGGAACCTCAGCTATTGTTCTGGAAACCCAGGTTTGAATCCCATCATGGCAGGTGGTAGAATTTGAATTTGATCAAAAGTATCTGGAATTAAGAATCTACTGATGACCCATGAAACCATTGTGGGAAAAATCCATCTGGTTCACTAATGTCCTTTAGAGAAGGAATTAGGAGCAGGATTAGGTCTCTGTGACAAATACATCCTTCCTTAGCTTCCAGGAACCCGGGTTCGAATCCCGACACGGCTAATGGCGGAATTAGAATTCAATAAAAAAATATCTGGAATTAAGAATCAACT